>NC_139255.1:33346266-34046266 GCF_977018435.1 Lepisma saccharinum | reverse complement strand
CCGGAGTTCTTGGAGGTCCGGCAAGGACTCCGGAGCGGAAGGGGAGTCGATAATTTCCGTTTGGAAAACCAGCATCTGTTCCCTACGCCCGCGCCCGGCGGGCTCTATTCCTCTTATTACGTAAACCGTCTTTTGTCAGAGACAGCAGTAACTACGCCTCCCCTCCGTCTCTGCTTCTCTTCCGCATCGCCCCAAAACTCCCCTGTCCCCCCCTCTCTCTTTCGTTTTTCCTCTCCTTGAAAAGCAAGCGTGTTCATTTTCTCATTCCTAATTCCGTTTTCTCGATTCATCATGAATACTTCACTGGTCCCTGAGAACCAGACCACATTAGCTGTCGTCGTTTTCAAAGAGTTTTGAAAGTGGGGGGGAAAAGGGGGGTGCTCAATGTGGACTGACGCGGAGGCCCCCCCTGGATGTGCAGCGTAGAACTTCGAATCCTAGCTGAGATATTTTCTAGATCTCTCCCTCCCGTTCCCCTCCTCCCTCTCCTCTCGTCGGCTGTTGCAGAAATGAGAACTTTCGCCTCCAAAACAAAGTGTCAACATTGCCACAGCTTTTGGTGTACCTTGTACCTAACTCTAAACAAATCGTGGATTATCCTTGAATCCCAGCAACAACACAAACACTTTAGACTCTCTCTCTGGTTGTGTATGTTTGTGTGCCGGCCGGAACTTTGGCCGACCTGAACTTTTCGATCTGGTCGCATTTACGGCTACCTTGTTTTCCACCCTGCTTCCATTAAGACCTAACTCCCTCTCTACTGGCTTATCGGCTTCTGATTGAACGCCTTCATGGATCAGTTTGTTTTGCCTGTGTACCCTTCTATTCTGGCACACACTAAGTCGAGCTTTAGCCTACTATACAATTACTGAATTGGTTTAATTTATTATCTTCAAAGACATAAAATCTAAAAAAAAAAACACGTTCCGATTATATTCCAACCATATTTAAATAAATTATCCAGTTTCTATTTGAATGTTCCAGTTCTGGTAATGCTTTCAAACCAAAATTAGATGAATATTCCAGTTCTGACAATCTTCTTAAGCAAAATTTAGATTAATGTTCTAGTTCAAGTTTACATGAATGCTCCAGTTCTGGTAATACTGTCAAACCAGGTTTAGATTAATTTTCCGATTCCGATGATGTTCATAACCTAGATTTAGAAGAATGTTCCAATTTTAGATAATGTTTCAAACCACGTTTATATTATTTCTCCAAATTCTGATGGTCTTCATAACTACGTAGGTTTGGATGGATGTTCTAGTTTATGATACGGTTTTGAAACCAGGATTATTTTAATTTTAAATTCTGATGGTGTTCATAAACTGGGTTTAGATGAAGCTTTTAGATTTTGATAAGGTTTTCTAACCAGATTTAGATGCAGATTCTAGTTTTTGATAATGTTTTCTAACCAGATTTAGATGAAGGTTCTAGTTTTCATAATGTTTTCTAACTAGATTTAGATGAAGGTTCTAGCTTTTGATAATGTTTTCTAACCAGATTTATATGAAGGTTCTAGCTTTCGACAATGCTTTCTAACCAGATTTAGATGAAGGTTCTAGCTTTTGGTAATGCTTTTCTAACCAGATTTAGATGAAGGTTCTAGCTTTTGGTAATGCTTTCTAACCAGATTTAGATGAAGGTTCTAGCTTTTGATAATGTTTTCTAACTAGATTTAGATGAAGGTTCTAGCTTTCGACAATGCTTTCTAACCAGATTTAGATGAAGGTTCTAGCTTTTGGTAATGCTTTCTAACCAGATTTAGATGAAGGTTCTAGCTTTTGGTAATGCTTTCTAACCAGATTTAGATGAAAGTTCTAGCTTTTGGTAATGCTTTCTAACCAGATTTATATGAAGGTTCTAGCTTTTGATAATGCTTTCTAACCAGATTTAGATGGAGGTTCTAGTTTTTGATAATGTTTCATACCAGGCTTAGATTATTTTTCCAAATTCTGATGGTTCTTATAACTACTTATAAGCATCATCAGAATTTAGAAAAATAATCTAAGCTTGTTATGAAACTACTACCTTATAACTACTACCTAACTACTTAGGTTTGGACCAATGTTCTAGTTTTTGATAAGGTTTTCAAACCAGGTTTATTTTAATTTAAATTTCTGATTGTGTTCGTCAATTAGGTTTTGATAGGTTTTTCTAACCAGGTTTAGATGAACTTTTTGATAATGTTTTCAAACCAGAATGAATGTTGCAATTCTATAATTGACTTCAAAGTTTTCGAATCAAGTTTAGGCGAATATTCCAGTCATGGTAACCTCCAAGTTAAGTGTTAACCGACCGTGTAAATTCCAATAATCTTCAAATAAGGCTTTCTCGACCGTGCCAGTTCCGATAACCTTCAGATCCACATTCATAGATTGGGCAGAAAAGTCATTCCGATCCCCCCCTGCACGATAGTATACCCTCCGCAGTGTCCGCCGTAGAGGAAGTTCATTGACCACACGAGGCATCATCCGGTTAGCCACAAGATGCGCCGTGATGAACTGAATGGGGCGCAGCATCCTTTCTCAGTCTCCCGCTTGTCTCATCTCGCCGTGGACCCGTCCTCAGCTGCGGCCTCCTATAGGAAACATCTGGTTCCGCAGCAAGGCTGTCGGCTTTTAAGTTTCGTAATTTCCTCTCTCTCGATATGACGCGTACATACGTGGAAGAAGAAGAAGAGGATGGGGAAGGATGAGAGGGGAGGGGGAGGGAGGAATTTCTCCAACATGTGCAGCCGGTCTCTAGGATCGATTGCCGATTTCTCTCCCAGCTCTTTTCCTATAGCGGTGCAGCTTTCATTGGCGTCAGGTGGCGCTTGTCATTCCCCCTCCTCTGTATATCCTGCAATTTCATATCCCCCTCAGCCCCCTCGCCATCTCTCTCCAGGTTTTATTTTTAACGTATAAAGTTTCCTCATGATAATCAGTCGATTTGATAACACTCATACGCATCACATTTTTACTCGGATTACTATAAGCGTAAGCGCATCCAGACGCCCTAGGCCAGAGATTCCCAACATTTTTACGTTCGCGGCTCCCTTGGGAAAGATATTAAAAAACTTGGTTCACCCTTCTTATATTTTGTTTTCAATTGTTAATCTTAAATCGAAGTGGAATATGTTGTGAGGAGCAAGTTAAATTTATCGTTAAATAAATACAGGGTGGCCCAGAAAAGATGACCGAAATGTAACAGTTACCTTGTGTTCAGTTACCTTTTCTGGGTCACCCTGTACCTACTCCAGTACTAATGTTATTCATTTATTGAAAGATAATATAAGGAACAAACATCAGAACAGAATACAGTTTACTACAATGGAAACCACTCAAAAGAGTTTTGTTTTGTTAATGTGAGACTTGCGATTAATGCTTGGAGCACAATACCACATCCTATAAGTGGCATGCTGAAGTCAGTAATCATAGACCTTGGTACCAAAGCACGAATCTACCTCGTGCAGTGGTTGATTTTATATTAAGAATGAGTACAGGCCATGTATTAGTAAACCAACATTTGGCTCGTTTAAAGTGCCATCAACTTCCTGTCAATGCGGAGAAGCTAACCAAACCTGAACTCGGCAACTTTGGCTAGAAATCTATACACACTCTATTATCTGTGATTTGTTGCTTCTCCTGTACAAATCTCCACCATATTACCTCATGTACTTTCCGAGCCGTTGTATAGGGGAAGGAAGGGCAAAGTGGCCAGTGCGGGCAAAGTGGCCATGTGAGTTTTCTTCGCTGTATAGCGCTTCCGCCACGCGGGAGCCGGGCGAAACAGACGCCACGGATGCTGTCAGTGTTGTCTGTGACTTTGAAGCGGGAGGCTGCGCTTTTCTAGATGTGAACTCATTTTATTGTTTTTCGCAAGTCTGATTTTAACTAAGTGGTACAAATTGTTGATTATAGCTAAATAATAGTAATTGTTACAATTATACGCTCTTGTGCTGTTTGATCAGCGTGAAATAACCTTTTAAATGATGTGTGTTTGAAAACGCTAAGTCATGTAGGTTAGACGTTAGACCACAGTTTTTGTAATGACGTCATTCCGGGCAAAGTGGCCCGGAACAGACAGACTCGAAAGGCAATGAAGGATGGATTAGATGTTTAAAATGTAAGAAGTGGGCACATGAAGAGTGCGCCGGTTGTGACGAAGAAGAAGATGAGTTTGAGTGCGAATTTTGCAAATAGGCCGTACGCCTAATACTTTATTGATAGACTATTGATTACGAATTACTATTTATTTTATCTTGTAAAGATTTCATACTTAAGATAATACTAAAAACACATAATACTTATTCTTAATGTGTATTACTTGAGCTTGTGTTGATTAAATACACACTCTGAATCAATGTGATTTGTTCATTTACCCATGCAGGTAAAATGGGAAGGGGCTGGCCACTTTACCCAACCTAGGCGGGCAAAGTGGCCACTTCGTACTTTTTTTTTTTAAAAAAAAGTAACGTGTACATTTCTAAACAACAAGAATTTAAAAAATAAAATAGAAATTGGAAGTAAAGTTATTATACTTACTATTGCTCTATGTTTCTATAACTTTGCTGCTTTAAAAGGTATGATAAGAATTCATCAAACCTTAGAGTGGCCACTTTACCCTTCCTTCCCCTACGTATTTTGAGGTTCCTTGTAAGATATTGGTGTTCACAACAGCACTAACGTCCTACAAAATTTCTCTTGAAGATTTCCAAAATTTGGATATTTCAAGTCAGCTTTCCAAGTACAAATCCCATTAGCTTAAAATCGGAAAGTAATCGTTTCCAACCCATGCTCTTTCTCATCCGGTTACCTGGATAATGTTATCCACTACTTTCAGGCTTTTTAAGCAGCCTGCAATTAGGCAACCGAACATATAGAACAGGTTGCATACCATCTGAGGATATGAATTCCGATACACAGAATCTAATTAATAGATTGAGACAACTTTTGCCGTCGTCTGTACACGCGGGCTATTTAAATCTTGGAGATGGGAGCGGGAAGGGGACCACAGCGTCCAGCATCTGGAGCAGGAACATGAGATTTACGAATATTGGAAGCATCCGTCTCCTGAGAGAGGAGCGGGAATTTCCAACTTTTGGAAATGAGGGCTCCGAAATCTTCCCAGCATTGCCAGAAGTAGGGGGGAGATGGGAGGGAATTTATAGAAAATCTGTAATTGACAAAGCGTTGGCTGCAGAGGGGCTTCATTCGTCTTTTTCCTCAGCAATCTTCCTTCTCCCTATCCCCCCGCTCCTTCAGCGGCGACTCTCCGGATGAAAGAGATGAGGTGCTGGGTCATTAAGGAGAAGTACGTGTACGTACAATACACAGGATGTTTCAGAAGTAATCGAGGGGTTTTCGAATATTTATTAGGATCCGGTATCCCATTCTACACCCTCGATTACGGAGGTTTTTTTTTTTATGAAGATTATGCGATGCTAATTATGAAGAACAAAAATTTGGAGCGCGGAAACAAGTATTTACGAATGTACAGCCGTTTGAAGTTGAGATATTGTCGTTTTAAGTTGATGAGTCCAAATTTCCCACCGATTCCGGGCTCCGTCCCTGGGGTAATTGACCTACCGCCCCCTACCGCTACCGCGGCCCCGCCTTTAGCTATAGAGTCCCTTTTAAAGGCATGTTAGAAATTGGCCGGAGTCAGCTGCCCCCAACACTATTTCTCACTGATTTCCGCATTGACACTTGAAGATACAAAAAATGAAGGCTAAAATTAAACCTAAGAAAGTAACTTACCTCTTTTTAACGAGGGCGGCACTAAATTGCGGGTCGAAGTTAAATTTGTAAGTTCAAAACTGAAGTAACTCCTACGTTGAAAGTCCTTGTTGTCCTTTCCTACAGAATACCACCCTCCACTCCCTTCCGATCATAAAAATTAGAAGTCGCAAATTATCCCATCCGAGTCATTTATAAAATACAACCCTCCCCTTTACGGCCTGCTTTGCCAAAAAGAAATAATTAATTCCAATTTCTGAAGTATCATAAATGAAATCCAATGTCTGAAATGTCCAATCCGCCAATATATCACACAAATAACATATCGCAATCGCAAATGTTCCCATTGCACAAGTCAATCATAAGAAGAGAAAGAAAAAATTCAGACGTGCGCCTGTGACATGAATCCATCATCCGCCATCATAGAAGCTCTGAAAAACCTTTTTGACGTTACGCAAGGAATTTTAATTTGAAGAAAAAAAAACGTAAGTTTCGTAGCACGTAGATCTAAAAAAATAACTTCCGCGCTATTTGCAAATAGTGTTTGTTATGAGGAACTAAATGTTTTCACGAAAATATTTGAAATGTGCCTGAAATCGAGGGTGTAGAAAGGGATACCGGAGCCATTTATTGCAAGTTAACTGTTGACCTTACGTTAATGAGACCAGTCGAGAACGAACGAGGAACGCAAAATGTTTGTGCGTGTATGTTTTGTTAAGCTTGTAGTTCACATTCCTGTCGCTAGGCGACACTCAACAGCGCTCGGTGCTATGTTCAGATGCTGTGGCCTTCTAGATCACCGGACCTGACTTCTTTTTGTAGGGTTTCATCAAACACGGGGTATTTGTCCCACATTTGCCCCGTGATATCGCAGACCTAAGGGAGAGTATAATCGCAGCGATAGGCACTATCGATAGGCCCATGTTGACGAGTGTGTAGCAAGAACTAGTGTAGTGTAGATGTCACCAGTGGTGCACACATTTCTAGGTGTAAAAAGAAGTGTTTGCGTTCCTCGTTCAATACTTTACTTGTAATATAGTTATTGTAACTCCTCCGTTATTTCTGAGACACCCGCTACAGGACGTCAGAGGTTCCTCGTTCGAATCCCGGCAGGGCATGGGTGTTCTTTATGTGTCCCTTCATCAATATCATATCATCACTCATCCTCATCATCGCGATTAGCCAACAGTGGCAGAATAGCGAAGTAAAATAAACGAAATCAGTAAATCACTATACAGGGCGGGGAAGATATTACCAGGGTTGTTAAAGGGTCCAAAACCCATAAATTCTAATGGTTTCTGTTGCAGGACCGGAACATTTTTTCTCACACAATTTAAATTCGGTCCAAGTTGCGTATTGTTACATTGAAAAAAGGTTCCTGGACCGTATTTAAATTGATCGAGGAAAAAGATTCCTGGACCGAATTAAAATACTTTACAGATAAAAAGGTTCTTTACGGTCCAGAACCCATTTACGCTTGCTGATTTTCTCTCCTGGACCGGAATTGAATTTATATAAAATTCCTGGACCTTTAACAACCCTGGATATTACGAGTTTAACTTTGTTTATAACTCTATGTACAGTAAGGCTAATTGGGACTGGACTTAGTTTAATGTGCGATCCGAACCACTATGTACCTTCACTGGGTGTCGAAGCCAAGACTCCTTGATTACAATGCGACGACGTTACCACTACGCCATCAGGGAGGCCCACATTTACACGACTTTTAGCTGATATTAACAGGGTGTCGCAGGAAAACCATAGATCAATGTAAGTGTGGTGTGAACCTTGAGTTTCTTACATTTGCCTGTGAGGAATTTATTGACTGGAAGTAATAGTCGGTCACACTGGAAACATGAGATTAAGGAGTGATCTTTGGACGGACATAAAATGTGGAGAGGACGAGGTTAGAAGGATTTCATTTTTGTCCTGTAGCGTCGCTTTTCTGCCACTTTGGCTAATCGCGACGATGAGTAAGAGTGATGATATGATATTGATGAAGGGACACCTCACAAGGACACCCACGCCCAGGACGGGATTCGAATCAGGGTCCCCTGGCGTCGGCCAGGTTAGAAGGAAAACCAGCTGTTGTGTGAATTATAATAAGAGCGTAAGAGGTGAATTTCAATTAAATTTAATGCAGTTGAAGGAGAGCAGTGTAGCCTACCCTGAGTTTTCAAAAATGTCAAAAATGGGGAAAATGTGTATAATTGTGTCACAACCCACAAAACCTAGCAAGGTACAACCAAATATTCGACTCGGGTTTAGAGGGTGGATTGGGTGAGGGTGTCCAGCTGCAAAGATACATTAACTGGTGAGAAATTGCTTTGAAAATGGCCACGAAACTAAAAAAAAACAGGATATTGGAAATGTGAACAATATATTTAAAAAAATTACTAACTATCTGGCATATCTTGGCCTGAAAGTAACACACACACACACACACACACACATAATTGTATATGCGATTTGGGATGTTCTTAGCACCAAGGCTCTCCACATATACATCTAGAAGAAAAGTATAAGAAATGAGCTTAAGTAAGTTAATAGAGATGTCAGCATAAACTTATGAAAAATTGCGCAGTAGGAATTTTGGGTCAAAAGTAAGACGAAATGTTGAAAAGTGTTCGATGTCATTTCCAATTAACATAATACATTAAAAAGTACAAATTGGAAGTTAGTTGATTACGTAATAAGGGAATATTCGGAACGTAAATACTACAAGATATATGAACACTATAGATAATTATAAAAATTAGAAAATGCATAACATTGAATAAGTTAGGTAAATCCGACCATTTGTGTAGAGAACCTGAGGTATCCTTTCTACAGCAAGCAGATAAAAATGGCCACCGTTTTCTGTGAAGCTGTATCTATAAATCAGACAATTTGGTAGGTCACGTGTCGTTCTCTCTATATCCAGAAACATAAACTCATTAATTAACATGTAAAAGTGCACAAAGTACCTTAAAAATCATGTAAATGTATCAAATGTGAATATGCGCCAAAATGCATGTTTTTCATGAATGTTGTTACGATCATAATACTCCGCACGTTAAATTATTTTGAATTCTGATTCGATTTATTTTACTTCGGTTTTCTGTCTCTTAGCCAATCACGAAAATGAGGATGAGTGTTGATATCGTAACGTTCCTCAAGGGAACTGGGATCCAATCTGGATAGTGTAGCTCAGTCATCATTCATCCTCGATGACAGCATGCTCGCTGCTCATAGGGAGCTTAAAGATAACGTGCGAGAGATAATAACTATACACATAAATGGTGAAATACAACACGAGTTTTATACCCTCAAAGAATGGATCAGCATGGTAAATGGATAAGAATATCTGTCTCTGCCTGGAGATGGAAGTTCAGCGGTGAACGATTCTGATCGTGACTGTACAGTGCGTGGAGAGTTTGACTTGCAACCAGTGATGTGCGTCTACGCGTAAACAACGATAGTCTACATTCTACACGTAGACTATTTTATACACATATTTTACGTAATGTATGTAAACAACATGGCGAAAGGTGATAACTTAGCAAAGGACGCTGTGGAAGTAAAACAAAATTATACTGCGTATCAGTTGGTAATGTGTAAAGACAGCTTTCCATATTCTTCCTTCCAAATTCGAACAATTTCTCACTTAGGAAGAAACCTAATATAGGAAATAATCTAGTGTTTTATTGGAAAAAGGCTACTCTTGGCTCACGACTGCCATCTGTTGATGTTTCTTGCATACTATTTATCTTCTTCCATAGTTAATAATAGAAGAGAAGAGAAATTTTGTTGTAAATAGCATTCTTTTCATTTCGTTAGGAAGTTGAATATGTCACTTTCCCTTCATGAATTTTAATGCACTTTAGATTGTCTACGTAGTCTATGTAAACTACAACCCAATGTAATCTACGCGTAGATTACGTGTAGACAACGCATATAGACGTAAACTTAAGTCTACTGCACATCACTGCTTGCAACTTGCTCCAACGTTTTTTTAACTTATTTATTTCAGAAATTAAACGCAACAGGTATATTACCCATTTTGTGATAACATTATTGATTAATTACACAGATCAATGTAGTATATAGACAGAAAATATTTAACAAACATACGTACATGTCTTATGTTCTATCGTAATTTATGTAATTTTAGTATATTCCTTTTCAAAATTGCTGTCTGGCAAAATAAGTCCACACTGTTCACTTTTGATGATATCATTAAATGTTTCACACATATTCCAAATTGGGGATATTGCCAGAGCGTTGGTTCTATTACGACGGAGGCTGAAGGGTTGCCTTCTTAGTCGTAATTTGCTTGAGGGGACGTAGAACTCGAGCTGCGACAGAACGAAAGGAGCTTCAATGAGATTATTTAAAATTTTGTGGAGGAAAATGAGCTGATGCATGATGCGTCTGTTGTTGAGAGTTGTTAGGTTAAAATATCTCACGGCGCAAAACAAAAGAATGTCGCACCGCGTCCGATTTCAAGTGGAAAAATTGCGTCGATATTACCCGTTCCGATGTCGTGGTGTTTCCAAATTTTTGCCCATCCCCTGTAGTTCTTGAAATACTCGTATCCGTCCAAGGCGTTATGTGTGTTGCCTACCTCGACGGCTATAGATGGATTTTAATGGCAACTTTTCAATGGCAACTTCTACCACCGCCGTATAGTTAGGCAACACACATAACGCCTTGCAAGAAAGCGAGTGTTCAGGATCTAGATGTCCCATTTTTTTGTCGTTGACTGTACATGATACATGTAATTTTCAACGGCCTATTGCACAGTTGTTCTAATCCAATTTGAAACTTTTTTGAGTCCACATTTGCCTATCTGACCATAAAGTCTGTACAACACGCTTTTTAGGAAAATATAATGATGCGTTAACTGGTTTCATGAGCAAGAATGCAGGGATCGAGCTAGTGAACGCTTAGGGATTTCCCATACAATCTCACTAACAAGCCCTCTGCAGAGGGTGGAAGGAGTCAAGGGATGTCGTTGAGTACATCTTACCTCTCGGCCAAGCGGATGTGTTAAGACGTCAGGCGACAGATCAAGGAGTCCTGAGTTCGACGGCCCACAGTCTCGTAACGCAATGCTAATACTGCGTTGGGATCGAACTAGAGACCTTTAGATTGTATTGGGTAGTGTAGTTATTCATCATTCATCTTTCAGATGGTAATAACTCGCTTGACCATGCAAGAGGATACATTCAAAGTTATGGCAAAAGAACTTACATGTACAATAATTGTATTTCTGTACTCTCCATGACTGAACCGATATGGATTTGTCTAGAAAAGGACATTACTTGCCTTACAATTAGATGAAGGTTATTTCCACACTTGTCCTCTCAATTGTCACATGTATGACCTTCCTGTCAGAATTCACTCTGTTCACGCACCATTGTCCAACAATCGTCCCCCAATTCCATTCTTTCTCACCATCCCTGATCTTTACTCTGTTTCGTATCCTCGCTCCTTGTCGATTCCATTCCATACGTCTCTCAAGTCAATAACCTAACGTTTGCCTAATTGCTTATTCCGCATTCCTTTCTCTGTTTCCTGCTATGCTAAGAATGACAGAAGACTTGTCACTTCTACCCAATACCTTCGGTACGATACGGTCTTCCGTTTCTGTGGCGGGCAATGAAGCTTGCGCTGGTTCTGACAGGATGCCTTTTGGGAAGGCGTCCGAACGACGGTTTTACCGACAGCTATACCTTACAAGCCGCGCAGTGGCGTATACGGAGTCCAAGATCTGGGTTATCTCACTATGTGACGTGGTCCTAGGCTATGAATAGAAATAAATTTACCAACTCATAAGAAATCAGGTTGCCGACTCATAAGAAATCAGGTTGCCGACTCATAGGAAATCAGCTTGCCGACTCATAGGAAATCATGTTGCCGACTCATAGGAAATCATGTTGCCGACTCATAGGAAATCAGGTTGCCGACTCATAGGAAATCAGGTTGCCAACTCATAGGAAGTCAGGTTGCCAACTCATAGGAAGTCAGGTTGCCGACTCATAGGAAGTCAGGTTGCCGACTCATAGGAAGTCAGGTTGCCGACTCATAGGAAATCAGGTTGCCGACTCTTAGGAAATCAGGTTGCCGACTCTTAGGAAATCAGGTTGCCGACTCTTAGGAAATCAGGTTGCCGACTCATAGGAAATCAGGTTGCCGACTCTTAGGAAATCAGGTTGCCGACTCTTAGGAAATCAGGTTGCCGACTCTTAGGAAGTCAGGTTGCCGACTCTTAGGAAGTCAGGTTGCCGACTCTTAGGAAGTCAGGTTGCCGACTCTTAGGAAGTCAGGTTGCCGACTCTTAGCAAGTCAGGTTGCCGACTCTTAGCAAGTCAGGTTGCCGACTCATAAGAAATCAGGTTGCCAACTCCAGAATCAGCATGATCATCTCACTGATATGAATAATTTTATTTAAAATTTCTGATCAATTTTTCTCCTGTATCTTATTCTCTAGACTTGAAGCTTCGCAGATAGCATAGCTAGGCTAGAATATACGCTCCTGAAGCCGCGGTACTGAAGTTAGTAAACGCATCGAGACCTCGCGGTTTCCCTTGGTGAAAGCGGCGTCTCGGAATCCCGAGCCTGGTTCGAGACCTGAATAGCGTGTCTCTGTCTGGTAGCTGGCATCTTACTGAGGTCCTTCTGAGATCCTGAATTCTGGTGGTTACCTCTTTTCAGCTGCTGGCAATTACTTCCTAGCTGCAAACTCAGATCTTCCGGATTTTCCCGTCGATGACTGTTTTGAACCCGGTAGTATAGAAGAATGCAGTGTCTCCTGACGTCATATGCTTCTGCTATTGCTGGAATGTTACCTTGTCGCTTGGGCCGAATACCGATGTCTGGATTGAGTTCTTAGCTTTTTTCAGTCTCCTTTGAGTCTTTCCCCAATAAATAAAACTTTCTCGTTCTATCCGTCTGTCATTCCCAGGGAGACTGATCGGAATGGGACCTACAGTCGAATGTGTGATTTGGAACACTGAACTCTTGCTTCGAGAGTCGAATCTGGATGCGTAACCGTCAATTTGGAGCACGGGGAAATTCCCCTGGAGAGGACGCGAGAAGAAGGAATCTTTCCGTAGGTAGGAAACGAGACGACCAATCTATATTTTGCATTAGACTGCCGCGCTGAAAGTAAAGGCTGTTCCTGTACCATTGCGGTCCCTACACCAGCTAGGATTGCCTCGGGAGATCTGTGTCTGCCCGTCCCCCTCGCCGCGCTTTCCCTATCTTAACCGTCTTCCGCGAAATCTCGCAGAGGCAGGCTCTCCCACCCACACGTCCCCTCCCCCTCCCCTCTCCCTAGGGCCGGCGGGCTACGAAATATTGAATCGGCACCAGCTGGCAGAGTCTGATGGTAACATAGCAGGTGGAACTTGAAGACTCGCCATTAGCAGGACTTGCGCGCGGGCTCCCTGATCTTCAACTGTTTAAGGAAAAGTTGTTTCACGTTCTCCCCCCTCCTCTTCTTCTTCCCTTCTCGTCTCCAGCTTCCTTATCCCAGGGACGTGTGTTTACCTCTTCCTCTGGTATCTCTCTCTCTGTCTGAATCAAGAAGATCGTTTCACCTTGGCGCGGTAATTCATGTTTATAATTATTGCAATGTTTACATAGGGACGGGGGGGAAACGCGCTGTTGAAACTAGGCAAAAACGGAGCGTATAAAATGTGTTTTCTTTTTTCAATCTGCAAGCAGAATCCTATTAGGGCTGCAATCAGAGGAACTTGAAACAAAGACCAAACGTTGCCACTGAGATAACGAAGAATTTATTGTATAATAATAAGTAGGGACATTGCATTTTCGCGATGCGCGAAATGTGAAAAGAAGATGCAATTTTGAATATTCTCGACGTAACTACACCCCCAATGATGAAATGTGCACGAGTTTTATTCGCGAAGTAATGAGAAATGTGTGCTCTTCCGAACGCTTTTTCGCGAAATAACCGTGAAATATCATCAAATTAAGTAGAAAACACGCAAAAACCGGAAATCGAGGTTGTGCGCGCAAACTGTCGATTTGTAACGAAACATTTGCCTAAAGTGTCCTACCACTTGCAGCTGAAGAACGTTTTATCTTCGATCACATCAGGAGGACGCTGCAAATTGGGATTTCCCATGCACATAATCTCAGTTTGAAAACTTCGCTCCCTGTCAAGCTGCATTCCTTTCTTCCCCCGAATGTCTACTTAACTTCCAGTTTCATTGAACTTGCTAGCTGTAGCAGCGATAAGGTTAGTCTGGTTCTTTTTCCACCGCTGGTATATACCGCTGATCTAACTTTTTATTTACCATAAATTTGTCTCCCTAGTAATAAGCGTTGCAGAGACAGTTGGCCCCGGGTTTGAGTCCCGAATAACGCACCGATGCTTGTTGACTCGTTTTATTTAATTAGTACGTCATTCATCCTCATCACTGAGGTTAACCGTGAGAGATAGAAAAAGTGGCGTAAATCGAGCAGATTGGAAATTAAATGGCATTGGTAGGGGATACGTATAATTTAAGCCAGGGGACAATTTCTACAAATCTATTTCAAACCACTAATATTCTATTTCTAATCAGACAGGCAAGTTTGTTTGTCTGTTTATAAGAGTCACTACGTCAATCACATCAAATCATGACTCATCATCGTCATTACTCAATAAGAGACAGAAAAGCGACGCTAAATAAAGAGATAACAAAATAAAAGAGCGCCTCCCCGATGGCGCAGTGGAAGCGTCGTTGCCTTGTGATCAAGGGGTCCCGGGTTCGATATCCGGCTAAAGCCCTTAGTGGTTCGGATTCCACTTTAAACTGTAGGTCCAGTCCCGATTCCATTACTGTGCATAAAGTGGACTTAAAACACCAACTCAATCAATCAAAATAAAAGATTGGAAAAATAACCGTCATACCCATTAAGCACTGTTATGTGACTGGATAACTATTTATTACCCCACGTTCCATCTACTGACTGCAAATGACCTCCAACCAGAAAAAAGGGCCCAATACCTCTAAACAGTGTTTTGTTGGAGATGAATCCTCTTTTCCTACATGGATAATTGGCATGTTATGATTAAATTTTTTTTTAAAAAAAAGTAATAATTTTCCAAAGCACAGTGAGAAAGAATAAACCCATTTTTCCTGTTACTATAATAAAGTGTCTTGATTAATACTTCGTTGATAATACATATCGGCTTCAATCATTTGTTTATTGATATTTGCCACTTATGTACCTAAATATGTAAAAATTCATTCAAAATAACAGTGAAAATATCGCCCGAACTGTAGGTTCTTGTAATGGGAGATTGTTTCGTATTGGAAGAATTTGGCTATGAAGATATTACCATTTCAAAAAGTGCTTTAAAATTTTTGTCATTAATACCGGGTGATCCGTTTGAGATGTCAGAAAAGTAAACCTTTATACACAAGAGGTTAATGTACGTATCTCCGAGCAGCTTGTTGTAATATAAGCAGAAAGGATGCAAGTTTCGATTGAGTGGAGGTTTACTGACCCCTGTGTCCTCCTCCGATTTCCATAAAATTTGGCAGGTGTATGGAGGGGCCCTATGCCCCCTGTTTCTTCGTATGCCATATTCAAGTGGTTTCTGGGTCAGATCTCCACTTCAATTTCTCCTCATCTTGACATTTGAGGGGGGGTGGCCCTAAAACCATTTTTTAGCCGAAACAAATGATACACGTATTTCTTCCTTTGGGTCCCTCTATACACCTGCCAAGTTTCATGGAAATCGGAGGGGGACACTTAGATAACCTCCCTTGTAAGTGTATTAATTACAAATCGTGCGCGCGCGCGCGCGCACACACACACACACACACATACACACACACACACATACACACACACACATATATATAATGTATGTATATTATATATATATATTAGCAGGAAACAATATGTTATAAACACATTCTTACTTTCCAAAGAAGCGCTGATGTGGGATGGCCAAACGGATCCGGATCCGTTTGAATCCACTGATCCGGAACAAAAAATTCCGGATCCGAAAAATTTTAGGATCCGGAACCAACCGGATCCGGATTTCGGGTCCGCCAGGATCCGGATCTGGCCATCCCTAGTATATAACGGTTTAATTTTGTGACATCTCAAACGGATCACCGGGTATTATATTTTGACGCAGTAATTGAATTCTTTGGGTAATATATTATACTATACTACAATCTTAGTGTGGAATTACCATACGTCCTTTTCCCCCTTAACATGTCCTCTTTTTAGATAAAAAAAAGTGTCCGGAAATATTTTTTTCTGAGTGAAATTATTCGGATTCTCTACGAATCCTTAAGAAAAAAATTAGAACGTTAAATGTAAGCATACCAAGTCACAACATGCTCGCATGATATCATGCTAGTTCGAGTGAGAGTCCCATCATCGCTAAAATCGATACTCAAACACAGTTGATAGTGACCGATAGATCGATATCGGATGTACACAATCACCACTCGTCGCGTCATCTCGGACTCTACTCGTATTTACCTTCATTTGAACATGGTATCATGTAGTGTCCACGTCATGTCCCGTTGTATTTTTAAAGTTACGTTAGGTAATAAAAATGCCGAAACGAAATTAGGTAAGTACCACAGATAAGGGTATATGAGCAGATCTGGAACGAAGGCAGGAAAACCGGCTGAGAATCGCCATTCGCAATAAGTTTTGTAATAATCCGCTGAGAGGCACCACTGGCACTCTTGCTTGCACTTATTCTGCCAAAAAGAATAAGAGATGGCGCTGCTGAATTTCACCGCTGTCGAGGTCAAAAACTGACGTCACCAGACTCCCCCCTCCCCGGAAGTGGAAGCAAGAGTGTGAGTGGTGCCTCTCAGCGGATTATTACAAAACTTGTTGCGAATGGCGATTCTCAGCAGGAGGTCAGTGAACCGGTTTTCCTGCCTTCGTTCCAGATCTGCTTATATACCCTTATCTGTGTTAATACATAGGCACATTGGATCATAGCCCTGCTGTGTGCCTATTGGGTGGAGGGAGCAGGAATGTTATATATCCCCCTACCTCGTTCTCGTCCAATGGGAGCTATAAGTTGACAAGTTTATAAACAAGACGCTGCAATCCATTGTTTGCGCACCTCACATCACATTTCCCCACTCCATTGTCTGCGGCGACGTTGGTTCGAAGTGTTGCAACCTGGAGGGAGCGGAATCGTCTGAGAATTTTCAATGAAATTTGAATGTGAAAGGCATGAATTAGTTTCCCCTCACCTACGCTACCTATTGATTACGCTAAATTCTAAATACATTTTGATATTTTCTCTTTAAACCTTAAATGAATTAAGCTATATTAGGGATATTTCTTACCAGCATAAGAAATGTATGAAATAAAACGATAGAAAAATGAAAATATATAAACAATAGAACTGAGCTCACCTTCTAAATGTTTTCCAGTTCTCCTTCTTAAGTTTCACTCTCCCACTCATCCGAGGATGTGTCTACCGATAAATCTGTGTCTGTGTCTGAATCGGCTTGACCAAGTCTAATTATCAGTTCATCTACACGCTCGTCCATAAGTCCATCTCTTTCAAAGTAAGAATCTTGCAGCCAAGAATAAAGAGCATGAATATTTCAATGCTTTAGAAAAGAACACAGGCAAGCGTGTTATCAGATTGCCTTCTCGTAGTGATTGTTGTACGATAAACAAACGAACCACCACCCCACTCGTTTTTTTTTTTGTTTTTTTTTAAAAAAAAAAAAACAGGCCACTTCTCGATTTTGCATTCAGAAAATGAAGTCATTCGCCCTGTAGTTTCTCTTCGTTATAAACCTTAACGCACGTGCGTAATACTACAGTTTACGATCCGCGCACCGCACGCATTTTCAAAGGCCGGATTAAATAAAATGAACCACTGATATAATATGAGCTGGCACCGTCAGGCTACTACACAGTGAAAATTGTTTGTCATATTTGTTTTAGCTTAATTTTGCTGAGTTGGCACCACTGGTACTCTCAACGCCAGACCAGTGAGTAGAGAGTGGTGGGGAAGATGACGTAATAGGAAGTGCTCCGCAGCGATCTGCGCATATCGGGACTTAACTTGTCAGGCTATAGGACTTGCCTAGTAAATAAGTCCGGCTCGAAGATTAAAGTATAGAGAACTGAAAGATCCTTTGTGACATTAAACTGTCAGATGATGCTGTCAAAATAATCCATCTCAAAGTTTTGATAACCACAAACATGTTGATGTACAATCAGCGGCAATAAAAATGGGACACCTAGATCCTCGATTCCCTGCAAAATGTTTTGTGTGTTGCCTAACTCGACGGCGGTGGTAGAAGTTGCATTGAAAATTTGCTATTACAATCCATTTTTCGCCGTGCAGTTAGGCAACACTAAACACTTTGCAGGGAAGCGGGTATTTCAGACTCTAAGTGTACCATTTTTATTGCTGGTGAGTGTACAAATATAGTGTATGTGATCATTCATGTAATTTGTTGCTGAAAAGTAAAAAATAATGTCCTCTTTGTCACTTTACAAAATATGGTATATGTCCTAGAGTACCTTCAACGAACAAAGGTTCTTGTTAAATAAAATAAATTCAGTTTTCAGATTTCTTTTTTCAATGTTTCAAACCATAACTAAAATTAATTCCTTGCTACATACGGTAGTGTCGTAGCTCTTTCAAATTGATTGATTTGAGTTATTTTACTTCGCTCGTGTGCCACTTTTTGCAAATCGTGAAGACGAAATCGATCAAGGGACACACACACGGAACACTCGTGACCAGGTCGGGATTCGAACCCGGGACTACCGTGATAACCACGGAGGTCACTCGGCTCTTTCAAATAACAAGACTGGAGGCGTCCATCACTTTTCATTTGTGCGTTGGCGTTATACTTTCAAAATAATCATGTTTTCATGTTACTTCGAAAATGAACACTTTTTCCTTGCAGCTTCTACGTTTATCACAAGCTAGAGTAAAAATGTAGTCAATTTTAATGTATATATAAATGTTTCAGGCAAAGGGCACCAGTTTTCAAAATTCAGCGAAAAGACGAGGAACAGAAATTTATGGAAAAGAACGGTCCAATAGTACCCACAGCCGTGCAAGTAACATTATTAGCAGCCAAGGGGTCGAATTTCGGCATCCGTGTTCGAATCCCGGCGTTCGTTGTGTGTTCGTTGCGTGTGTCCTTTCATCAATTTAGTCTCATCACTCATCACTAGGGCTCGTAGGTTGAGGACCTATAAATTGCCAAAAAAGACCTATAAAAAGACCTACAAATATAAAAAAGGACCTAAAAATATAAAAAAGGACCTAAAAATATAAAAAAGGACCTACAAATATAAAAAAGGACCTAAAAATATAAAAAAAGACCTAAAAATATAAAAAAAGACCTAAAAATATAAAAAAAGACCTAAAAATATAAAAAAGGACCTAAAAATATAAAAAGGACCTAAAAATATAAAAAAGGACCTAAAAATATAAAAAGACCTAAAATATAAAAAGACCTAAAATATAAAAAGACCTAAAATATAAAAAGGACCTACAAATATAAAAAGGACCTACAAATATAAAAAGACCTACAAATATAAAAAAGGACCTAAAATATAAAAAGACCTAAAAATATAAAAAAAGACCTACAAATATAAAAAAGGACCTAAAAATATAAAAAAGGACCTAAAAATATAAAAAAGGACCTAAAATATAAAAAGACCTAAAAATATAAAAAAGGACCTAAAAATATAAAAAAGGACCTAAAAATATAAAAAAGGACCTAAAAACGTGATCCAAATTTATTAATAACTTCAGTTTTAATTTCATATTTAATGAATAAAAAAATAAAAAATTGTGGTGGTATGGAACACACAGTGCGAAAAAAAACTATATGAATGAAATGCAGCTTCCTTCAGTCCAAAAATGTTTTTCTCTCTTTTCAGATATGGTTCAAATATATTTCTTTCTTTTTTTTATTTCTTTACAAGAGAAAGGATGTTTAAGAGGTGATGAACTGATGATGATTCGAATTGAGAATGGGCAATAAAAACGTAGTCGAAAGAAGGTGAAGTTGCAAAAAAAGCCGTTAAGGCGTAAAAAAAGGCTACAAAAGGACCAATAAGCCAAAAAACGCCGAAAAAGGCAAAAAGTGCAATAAAACGCACCTTTTTCTGGCCTACAATGACCCAAAATGAACATATATAATTTTGGGCCTCGTGTTCGGACACTACAAAAGAAAAAAAAATCCTCAACTTCCGAGGCCTACTCGTCACCGTCGAAGTCGCCGAATTCCGTGGAGGAGTAGTTAGCGCGCTATGATGCCAAGTGTTCCGGTGTCGAATCCTGGCCTGGACAGGAGTGTTCTTTGTGAGTGTCCCTTCATCAATTTCATCATGTCATTACTCATCTTCGCGATTAGAAAAAGTGGCAGAAAAGCGAAGTGAAAAAACACAAATGCAATAGGATTAGTAATCTCGCAAACAAGGGCTCCAAAATGAAGAAATCCTTTTTATACAGGTTGGTGCAAAAGTAGGTTGACAAAAATTAAGAAATCATTTTTATACAGAGTGGTGCAAAAGTAGATTGACAAAAATTAAATACTTTTTATACAGGGTGGTGCAAAAGTAGGTTGACAGTAGTATTGTTATTTTCTCAGTGTTGAAGGTTTCTTTCAAGTTCTGCATTCCACAGTTTCTGCATTTTCATATTTCCAGTAGTTCTTCAGGATCCACTTTCTGTTGTAGACTGTCAGGTTGCCCGCCATTACGAATCACCAACCTGTAAAATACAAAAGAAAGACTGTCAACCTACTTTTGCACCACCTTGTATATACACATAAACGACCAAATATATACAGGTAGTTACACTGAACGTGGGACACACAGAAGAATGACAAAGAAGTATCGAAAATGTTGTCCCTGTTGAAGTCCGCTTTGTGCACAGAGTCTAGTCTGGATTACACTAGCAGTGTTACATGAGGTTCCTGCTATGGAATCGAACCTGAGGAGTCCAATTTACGACACAATACACGTATCTTGCTCTTGCCAACGAAAGGCCATGGTTAATATCTTTGCCAGGGAGATGTATATTTGTGACTTTTTTATTAATTTTATGTGTTATCTTGCTTTTCTGCAACTTTTGGCTACTCGCGAAGATGATGAAATTCACGAAGGGAAACTCACAATCAACCATGCTCAGGCGGGTTAGCTGTGCTAACCACTCCGCCACGGGGGCCGGCATATGTACAGGGTGGCTCAAAAAGTCACTTAACACCCTCGGTACAAGGCCACTGCAGCGCGCAACGTGGAAATGGTGATGACCAATCGTTGCTAGGCCAAGGGGGAACCACATTGATGCCTCCTGCACGATCGGTGGCCATCTTGATGTCCGCCATCTTGAATTCAACTTCAGAATTTTAAATGGGAAGGGGGTAATATGAAATATCAAATCAGGCTAGAATTTCACGAGAAATGCAATGGTGAAGGTTTTTTCGACGTATCTTTAACCAGTAAAAAGTTATGACTGAATTCTTGTACCAATTTGCTCCTTTTCGAGGTGTTAGAAAAATGCCTTAAAATTTGTTTAGCGCATCGGTAACGCATCGAGATCAAAGTGATGTCTAGGGAGAGAAGTTCACATGCCATTGCACAATATTTTAATCGGATACATCCACGAAGAGCTGCGCATTATGAATGATTGTCGTGAACAGTTTACAGTGTGACGCTTCAATTGAATTAAAAGTCCTTCACAGTGACAAGGCTAATGTTTATGTTCATAAGGAAGTTCATAAACAGAATATTCGACCCTTGTCATCTGATAACTAACTTTGGACAGAAACTGCTTCACAATGTTCCCATAGTGTTTTGGTGTTCCTCCCTATTGAAAAACTCTGTAAAAAGTACCTTCTTCCATAAGCAAGGATGAAAAGACCTGTTTATTTAACAAATCCAAGTAGCCCTAAGTATTTAAGATTCTGTTGATGGAAAATTGACTAACCAATCGTGTTCCACACAGCACGCCACACCATTAACTTACCAGCACTAACCATTCAGCTTTGATCTGTCGAAAATGGGTTATCAGATAAAAAATATCGAATATTCTGTTTATGAACTTCCTTATGAACTTAAACATTAGCCTTGTCACTGTGAAGGACTTTTCATTTAATGGAAGCGTCACACTGTCATAGCGTCATAACTTTTTACTGGTTAAAGATACATCGAAAAAACCTTCACCATTGCATTTCTCGTGAAATTCTAGCCTGATTTGATATATCATATTACCCCCTTCCCATTTAAAATTCTGAAGTTGAATTCAAGATGGCGGACATCAAGATGGCCGCCGACCGTGCGTGTAGTGTCAATGAGGTTCCCCCTTGGCCTAATAACGATTGGTCATCACCATTTCCATGTTGCGCGCTGCAGTGGCCTTGAACCGAGGGTGTTAAGTGACTTTTTGAGCCACCCTGTATTTGTTGTGTTCATCCTTGAATATACTGCTCTATTTATTGTTCACCATCATCCTCGAGATAATGTAAAAATGGCGGAAAAAAAACCCCAAAAACTACGTGGTTTATTTGTAATCTATTGGGGTGGAAGGGGCGGTGGAGTAACCGCGAAACTGACTAAGCGGAGGACTGACTACGAAGGACCAAACCGCGAAACGGATTAAGAGCGAACGGAATAAGCGCGAAATGGAATAAACACGAAGGAATAAGCGCAAACGGAATAAACGCGAAGAACCAAGCCCGAAAAGTTTAACCGCGAAACTAAATAAGAGCGAACGGAATAAGCGCGAAAGGAATAAACGCGAAGAAATAAAGGCGAACGGAATAAATGCGAAGGAATAAGCGCGAACGGAATAAACGTGAAGAACCAAGACCGAAAAGTTTAACCGCGAAACAAAATAAGAGCGAACGGAATAAACGCGAAGGAATAAGCCCGAAGAAATAAAGGCGAACGGAATAAACGCGAAGGAATAAGCGCGAACGGAATAAACGCGAAGGAATAAGCGCAAACGGAATAAACGCGAAGGAATAAGCGCAAACGGAATAAACGCGAAGGAATAAGCGCAAACCGAATAAACGCGAACGTAATAAACGCGAAGGAATAAGCGCAAACGGAACCAGCGCGAAGGAATAAACGCGAATGTAATAAACGCGAAGGAATAAACGCGAATGTAATAAACGCGAAGGAATAAGCGCGAACGTAATAAACGCGAAGGAATAAGCGTGAACGTAATAAACGCGAAGGAATAAGCGCGAACGTAATAAACGCGAAGGAATAAGCGCGAACGTAATAAACGCGAAATGGAATAAACGCGAAGGAATAAACGCGAACGGAATAAGCACGAACGGAATAAACGCGAAGGAATAAGCACAAACTGAATAAACGCGAAGAAATAAGCGCGAACGTAATAAACGCGAAGGAATAAACGGGAACGTAATAAACGCGAAGGAATAAACGGGAACGTAATAAACGCGAAGGAATAAGCGCGAAGGAATAAGCGCGAAATGGAATAAACTTGAGAGAACAACCACGAAACAGATTAATCTTGAAACAAAATGGGACACTGGCTAAGCGCGAAAGGAACAACCGCAAAACTGATTAAGCGCGAAACCAAAACTGAAAACAGAAATAAGCGTGAAATGAACAACCGCGAAACAGATTAATCGCGAAACCAAAATAGAACACAGGAATAAGCGCGAAAGAACAACCGCGAAACTGATTAAGCGCTAAAGGAATAAGAACGAAAATATTAAGCGCGAAACGGATTAAACGCGAACGGACGAACCACGAAACGATTAATCGCAAAACCAAAATTAAACACAGGAATAAGCTCCAAACGAACAACCGCGAAAATTTCACAAAAGGAACAACCGCAAAACTGATTAAGCGCGAAACCAAAATTGAACACAGGAATAAGCTCCAAAGGAACAACCGCGAAAATTTCACTTTCGCGCTTAATCACTTTCGCGGTAGTTCCTGGCGACCGGGTGAAATAAGGAGAATTTTTGAAAGCCCCTTAAATTGCTGCAACCAGTTTAACTAGAGGGCATGTTGGTTGCAGATCTTGCAGGATAGGACGGAAACATTCCTGAATGCTCGAAGAATGATTTTTAGTGTGGGTTGATGAAACACAGTTTGCAAATATTTGTCGCAGTGTTTAGTTTGTGGAGACATTTAATAACCTCCAACCAGAGCACGGCGGGAGGAAGGCCGCGGGGGGGTGTTGTAACGGAAGTAAACTACACTGCAAGTGTAATCTTTAAACGCACACATGTTAAGCATTTACACTTGTAGAGGCGGCGATGTTTGATTTGGTTTATTTTACTTCGCTTTTCTGCCACCTTTGGCTAATCACGAAGGTGAGGTGAAACGACAAAGGGGCACTCAGAAAGGACACTCATGCCCAGGTCGGGATTCGAACTCGGCACCCTTGACGTCGTAGCGCGTTGTGATAACCAGCCCGCTACAGAGATCGCCGAGATGATGAAACATGATCAGCTGAAATTGATAAAGGGTACCGTGTCTAGGTCGGAACTCGAACCAGGAAACTTTAGTAGCAAGATAAGTTACGATTCTGATTCAATGTTCAATTTGCAGAACCCTCAAAATTTCAGACTTATACAATGTAACAGGAAGCACTTATATGTAGCAGTGATTAGCTATCAATGAGCGAGTATAAACGGAGTAATATGTTGTATGCTTAGGACAAACTTAAAGAAACTTGGACCTTATCTTCCTCACAATCTTGACGAGGCGTGAAGTCACATGTGACCACCAGGTGTCCCTTCCATGCTCCCAGTTCTTGTAAAGGCACCCACGTTGACTTTTTTTGGTCATGTGCCTCTTGACGCCAAGATTGTGAGGAAGATAAGGTACGAGTTTCATTAAGTTTGTCCTGAAGTATACATCTGCTTCTCTACTTTGAAGTGACTAATTACTTTTTGTAATTATTTGTTAATTCTTCCTTGTTATTTACCTAGAATTTTGCTCTATGAATTTCATACCTTGTCTGTTGTTCGTGCCTTCTTATCGTGCAGTTTTCTCACGGCTGTAGATCCGTTAATTCACATTTTATAAGCATGGGAAATCTTCATTGTTTTACACTACGACGCCAGGGGTCCCGGGTTCGAATCCTGGCCTGGGCATGGATGTTTGTGAGTGTCCATTCATCAATTTCATCATATCATAAATAAAGCAAATCAAAATAAAAAATCTTCATTGTTTTCAAGCTCTGCATTTAGTTCTAGTACGATAAAGTACATTTGCTACCTTTCCTCGTCAGAAAGGTTTACTGAAACTGAGACAAGTTAGATTGGCAAAGGGCTGTTTCGCAGCATGCTAAAACAGGAGGGGGCTCATTGCGCCCCGCTTAAATTTCTCCTTCCGAAGAGTCTCCAAGCTGACTCTCGAGATATACGGGGGGTGGGAGTTGGCAGACGCCTTCGAAACAGATGCGCTCTCGTTACAATACATTCGCCACTGCGTGTGGTTGAGGCGACCTGGCAACAATGCGGCCAAGGGGGCTTGCCACGTTCCCCAGCCTATGTCGTCGCTCTAATTGCACGTCGCAGATGGCGCTGATAGCGGGCTTCTCTCTCTCTCTCTCTCTCTCTAGCTCTCTCTCTGCCTGCAGTGTTTCCATATCGCGGAGTCATAAATTTCCCTCCTGGGCGCACCGTATTCCCTCTCCTTACCTGCTCCCTGTCAACTAGCAAGAAGTCAATCGAACACATGACTAGTTTAAATACGGACGGTATTGATGTCTATCCCGTTTCAGACTCTGGTAAATTACAATATTATGATATTTGATTTAGTTTATTTTACTTCGCATTTCTGCCACTTTTGGTTAATCGCGAAGATAAGGATAAATGATGACATAGAACTGATTGTGGAAACTCACAAAGAACCTCTATGCCAAGGCCGGGATTCGAACTCGGGACTTCTGGCGTCATAGCGTGCTGTGCTAATCACTTCATCATGGAGATAGTAGGCTTATGATATTTGAGAACGAAGATTATTTTGGTGCAACTTACCGAGGCATAGCAAGCGGATATGTACCTCATTATTTATAAAGATATCATATATTTTGTGTTATCGTAATTGCTGTTAAGTCTGAAAGCTGGGAGCCTGTATAGCTTGGTTGCATACATTCATAACGAAATTCTGTTTTCGATAGAGCTTATCGTCGAAACGAAACTGTCAAATTTTGAAAACTTAGTTAAGTAAAGTTGTTTCCCTCAATGAACTCAGTTCTCTGTGTGTGTTTGTGTGGGAAACGAAAATGAGGCATCTCCACTCATGGCTGGGTGAATCATCAAGCCAATGGAAGGTTGGCTAGGTGAGGTTGTCACATATGGAGTACCCTGTTGTACTATCCCGTGAAGTTTGCAGTTACCGGAAATTTTGCACAGACAACAGCTTTGTCCCTTCCATATAATATGCTGTTTTTCCGTTTCGACAGGACGCCGGGTAACAGCAGTAGCTCGGTGGTTGTTACATAAGGCACCTATAATGGTCCATGCAGTCATTGTTCGTCTGTTACCGCAAGTGGACTAAGATGGTCGATGCGAGAAATTCAACAATATAAGAGCAGTGGTACATGAATAGGTAGTTATGTGGGAACGTACACGACACCACATAGTCACAACAACCCCTTTTTCAAAACTCGGCCGGTTGATGCGTCACACTTTCATCATTAACCCGTAACGTGATCATTTTGCATCAACTTTTGAAGCTGATGAATCAACAATGCACCGCCTGAATTTCTCTGTTATGGGTCATGCTCAATATGATACATCCCTACGTATGGCAATTCCGATCCATTTAAAATTTCCATTCACTTGTTTACGCTATGAGACTTCTCGCTTCATGTGGGAACACTGCGTACTGTAAAATTTCCCTTCATGGGGCAACGTTGTGTCCTGGGAAATTTGCCTTAGTTTAAAAATTTCTGTAGTGTGGCGACTTTGCGTCATGGAAAATGTCCCTTCGTGTGGCAACGTTGTGTCATGTGAAATCTTCCTTCGTGTTGCAACACTGCGTCCTAGGAAATTCTCCCTCGTGTTGCAACACTGCCACCTATGAAATGTTCCTTCGTTTTGCAACAATGCGTCCTAGAAAATTTTCCCTCGTGTTGCAACACTGCGTCCTGGGAAATTTTCCCTCGTGTCGCAACACTGCGTCCTGGGAAATTTTCCCTCGTGTCGCAACACTGCGTCCTGGGAAATTTTCCCTCGTGTCGCAACACTGCGTCCTGGGAAATTTTCCCTCGTGTCGCAACACTGCGTCCTGGGAAATTTTCCCTCGTGTCGCAACACTGCGTCCTTGGAAATTTTCCCTCGTGTCGCAACAGTACATCTTCTTATATTTCCTTTCGTCTGGTAATATTGCAATTTTTTTTAAAATTTCGTTCATGTGACAGCACTTCATTCTCTTTCGTTGAGGAACAATAGATTTCGTGAAAATTAACCTTCACATGGACACAGAGTTCTGCAGGAAATTTCCCTTTTGTATGGCAACCCTGACTGTGTGTAGGTGCATGTGTGTGCGACTCGAGTGCCAGATGCGCCCCATTTAATCTCGTCCCCAGCGCTCTTCTGCGGCGATGCCGTTGCCGTGTGGTCAAGGTGCGAGAGGGAAAGGGGGGAGGGTGACGTCAGGTGCGCGTCCGTTCGCAAACCCGGAAACTATTTTCACCTGTTTTACGACGCCGGCGGGATGTGCCGTGAGTGTAATGTGCCAACAATGCGGGGGAATTCTGCTTGGTGCATATGATCCTTGTTTCCACCCCTCTGCATTCTCCTCCACTCCGGGGAATGTAAACAAGCACGTTACGCTGCAAAATAACTACTTGTGGTCTCTTTTTGTCATTATGCAAAGATCCCAATTAATCCTTTGTACAGTCACGAGAAAAAGTAAGTTTAGAGTTCACATGATAACAAGAACGTGTGAATATTCATTGAGGCTTCTTATATACATTCACGCTGTACGAAACATATGAAATTGGCACTTTGCAAGCCTTCGGTTGTGATGGATGGCTTGATCAGAATTGGCCTTTCTCCTTCCCATAAAGTAAATTTCCCTCAATAATTTTCCTACCCACTTCATATTTCCTTTTTGCTCGTCACTTGAGGATTTTACCAATTGAATGCAGATTTTTTCGACCTCTCATGCCGCTACTTTGGAACGTTGCTGTTGATTTGGTCGTTCCCAAGTAGCGTGTGCTGCTTGGGTGTGAAATCTTTGTTGATTTACCGTGCCTGTGTATTTATGGTTCCTGTTATATTCTTGTTTGTTAATTTTCCCCCAGTTCCTTCTGTTTTATTCTAAGATCTCTAACTTTG
This sequence comes from Lepisma saccharinum, assembly GCF_977018435.1. Lineage (NCBI taxonomy): Eukaryota > Metazoa > Arthropoda > Insecta > Zygentoma > Lepismatidae > Lepisma > Lepisma saccharinum. The sequence continues at coordinate 34,018,230 of NC_139255.1, read as the reverse complement.
CAAAACGCATTCTTAGTGATTTGATTAATATTACCACCACCCTGGGCCTACCAACGTACTTTTTTCCCCTTCCATTCTATCTTCAACTAGTGTTTTCATTGTTCTTCACGACTGAATATTCGGTGTGCCCTGCATCTTCTTTGGATAATAGATTTCCATAGTCTCTCTTATGTTACACGGCCTCCGTGGCAGAGTGGTTAGCACAGCGCACTACGACGCCAGAAGTCTTGGGTTTCAATCCCTGCCTGGCCATGGGATTACACTATGAGGCTTTACACTTTGCAACACTGCCATCTGGGAAATTTTCCCTCGCGTTGCAACTCTGCCGCCCGGGAAATTTACCCTCGCGTTGCAACACTGCCGCCCGGGGAATTTACCCTCGCGTTGCAACACTGCCGCCCGGGGAATTTACCCTCGCGTTGCAACACTGCCGCCCGGGAAATTTACCCTCGCGTTGCAACACTGCCGCCCGGGAAATTTACCCTCGCGTTGCAACACTGCCGCCCGGGAAATTTACCCTCGCGTTGCAACACTGCCGCCCGGGAAATTTACCCTCGCGTTGCAACACTGCCGCCCGGGAAATTTACCCTCGCGTTGCAACACTGCCGCCCGGGAAATTTACCCTCGCGTTGCAACACTGCCGCCCGGGAAATTTACCCTCGCGTTGCAACACTGCCGCCCGGGAAATTTTCCCTCGCGTTGCAACTCTGCCGCCCGGGAAATTTTCCCTCGCGTTGCAACTCTGCCGCCCGGGAAATTTTCCCTCGCGTTGCAACTCTGCCGCCCGGGAAATTTTCCCTCGCGTTGCAACTCTGCCGCCCGGGAAATTTTCCCTCGCGTTGCAACTCTGCCGCCCGGGAAATTTTCCCTCGCGTTGCAACTCTGCCGCCCGGGAAATTTTCCCTCGCGTTGCAACTCTGCCGCCCGGGAAATTTTCCCTCGCGTTGCAACACTGCCGCCCGGGAAATTTTCCCTCGCGTTGCAACACTGCCGCCCGGGAAATTTACCCTCGCGTTGCAACACTGCCGCCCGGGAAATTTACCCTTGCGTTGCAACGTTGCGTCTTTGTGTACTTTGTGAGTGTCCCTTCACCAATTTCATCATATCACTGATTCTCATCTTCGCGATTAAACAAAAGTGGCAGAAATGCGAAGCAAAATAAACCAAATCAATGAAACTTGTTATGTTTATTTCTTAATTTATCTTCATATGAGCCGATCCAGTATTCTTCGCTAATACCACACCTTTCTGGACTTTTGATGGTTCCAGTATTTTAATATTACTCAAAGATTTGTCAAAGTTCATTTGAACTTCAAGTAGGCTAATCGGGACTGGTCGTTTATTATAAAATTCTAACAGCTCTACATCCACGAGGAACTCTGGGAGTGACTCATTGATTACAAGGATACAACGTTAGCCACTACGCTACTGGGATGTCCGTTTAATATCACATGTGTTCTATAGTGATGTATTTTTCAGTCTTGAAGGATATTACACTTCATGGGATCCATAAGCAGAGGCGCCGGCAGAATTACTTGTAGGGATGTGCACCCAATTTATAATCATATTTTTGCTAACATCGAGTACTTTAAGAAGCCCTCTTCTACGCTTGCTTAAACAAATGACACATATTTAATTCTAGGAAAGTAAATATGTAGCCCAATTTAGAGAGACTAATTTTCTCTATCTTAAAACAGCCGCAATCCATTTGCGAATAAGGATAATTTTTGGAGGCCCCTTAAATTGCTGCAACCAGTTTAACTAGAGGGCATTAGTAGTTGCAGATATTGCAGGATAGGACGGAAACGTTCCTGAATGCTCATGGTTAGCTTTGCAATCCAAGCAGTCTTGAAAGCAATGTGACAAGATATGAGTTGATTTCTCTCTGCAACCGACACATTCACACACACACAGGTGATCGCAAATATCAAGCGACACCTTAAGTCGACATGAATGTGACACACAGATAACACAGAACTCGTTGCTGCGACCGAATCGAAAACTATATATATCCAATTCCCTTGAGATAAACATCAGAGATATTCCGATATAGAGCAATGGTGGAGCGCGAATAACAGACATGTGGAGTTTAGACTACGTACAACAGGCTAAATTCAAATTGTTAAAACAATATATATCTTACTAATTTAGGTGGGTCGCGCCCCATAGGTTGAGAAACGATGGTGTAGAGAAATCTAAACATGACACAGAAACCATGTCATTGTCATCGCTAAACGTTTCCACATAGTAATCAACACATACAACCTAGCCATAAATAAACAGATAAACTTAGGATATAGATATGTTTTATATCTTTTTTTAAAAAAATTGAACGTCGTTGCCAAAAGTAAATAGTGTTCTTGGTGTAGGAATAGCCTCTTCGTTCGATGTTTATAATACTTAAGAAGATTGATTGATTTGCTTTATTTTACTTCGCTTCTTGTGCCACTTTTGACTAATTTACGAAGATGGGGATGAGTGATGATATGATGAAATTGATGAATGGACACTCGCAAACATCCATGCCCAGGCCGGGATTCGAACCCCCACCCTGGCTGCAGAAGAATGTTGGATGGAGATATGAAATAGAGATGACAGGTCATCAGTAGAAAATTATAAGACGATCAGAATGAGTAGGTAACCGCTGTTAGACTAAAAATGGAACCTATGTAGAGATAGGCTTTATTTAAAGGGGGAAAGTTTTTAGGCCTGTAAGCTTAATAATAGTCTATGGTTGGTTTGAACAGCTATGCGCAAGCTGTTTTGTAGCTATATATTTATTGAATGCAAGCCGTTTCAGTGCTATAACCTCATTAATTATTGAAAGAGTTTGACTTTTTGTTCTAAGTCCACTTATGCACAAACAGGCTAATCGGGACTGGACCTACAGTTTAAACTGGGATCCGAACCATTTATACCTCCACAGAGTATCGAACCCGCGATCAATTTATTACATGGGAACGACGTTACCACTACGGCATCGGGGTGGCCATAATAATTGAAAGAATTCCTATACAGAGTAACTAGTGTTTTTGGTATAATAGTACCTAACCTACGAAAGAGACAGGTAATGAATATTTTTCACGAACACGATTTCTTTTAAAACGTTGCCACTTCAAGTGATTCTTGCAATCTTAGTTCATGCCATGGTGAATAGGCAAAAATACGGGTAGTTCCTTCACCACTCTTTACTGATTTTTTCTTTCTAGACTGGATCTCCAGTTGTCCTTCCAATGCTGGGTCAATGCCCAATCTTGAAACTGTCAGCTGGAAAGGTTTAAGGACATATGTTCTCTCATTTGATGATTCCATTAAAAACAAATTGCGGGTCCAGTAATTTTCCAGCAGGAACAACTTAAAATGTAAGTGTGTTAAGTTGGACACCCTGTGTTTGTGTAAAAATAAGATTAAACATGTCTGCAGGAAAATCGTTGTAAAATTATTGAATGTATGCGCTTATGACATATGTTGTCGATTTATAGAAAGGAACGTTGCAACACTTTGTGCGCTTATAATATATTCTATAAACTAGAAGTGTCTTAAGTGGGTTCGCCCTGTGTTCGTGTTACATTGAGAAATTAAACATGTCTCCATGCAAATCGTTACAAAATTATTAAATAAGGAAAAATAATTGAATTTGGGAACGTTATTTACGCTTATGGCACTGAAAACATGACATTGTTTTTTTTCCTCAGAGTCCTCTCGCGACGGTTTACGGCGAGCAAGATTTAATTCTCTTCCCTCCATGCTTTGCAGCCTTTGATGACAGGCCGCTCCCATTGTATCTCTTCTCCCGGTCCATGAATTCGTCTCACGTACCACCGATCATTACGGCTGGCCACGGACCACAGGATCAGATGCTCCCGCCAACAGTCTTCTTCCAGGAAGTGTTGCCAACTCGAGGAGTGGATAAGTCTCCGAACTTGAATGCAATTCCGTTACTACACAATTCTTACATATGGTTTTTGGTAACAGTTTCATACATCGGAGACACATTTCTTCAACTTTACAGAAGAAACTACTTACGGAAATGAGTTTCTCCAAGGTTTACAACGTTCGTCGAGGTATTTTCTTTCATCGTGGAATATATTTGACCGGGAAATCATGTATTTTTCAAGAGAAATATCTCACCGACGCACAATTGCCATTGCTTTCATTTGCTTGCCCTACGACAACCGGATGCTGCGTACGTTTGATGACGTAAGCCCCTTTTTTTAACTATGCTTGCCTAACGTAACCAAACCTAACCTAACCTTATCGGAAATGGTTCGCGGGGCTATCCGTGAATGGTTCGTGGGTCTATCGGTCAGCTACCGTGCATAATGGTTCGTGGGGCTATTCATGAATGGTTTGTGGGGCTATCCGTGTATGGTTCGTGAGGTATTTTTCGGTGCAGAAGGTTGAAACACTGCATACCCACAACGTGAGTCAAGATGTGCCCGCCATATTGTGTGTTCCAGAAGCGAAGAAAGGAAAAAAAAATAAAGTACTCAGAATGTGCAAAATTGCGTTTGTTTTCGTGTAAAAAGCACAATGGCACCTTGAACTATGTTCCGCAATACACAATTGGTAAGTACAAACCATGCGAAACACAAAATATCCGATTTTAATGGGTCTCCGATCTATGAAACTGGTACCTGATTTTTTTAACCCGAAATTAAACGTGTCAAGCGTCTCACAAGCTTTTACTAGCCCCTGTATCTTTTTTTGTGTGCGACATCCTTCGATTTCTCGAATTTTGCATTTCGGGTAAAATTGTTAGTGACCATGTATATTTTAAGCAGTGTAGAACGTTGACAATTGCTCTGGGCATGCCTAATAGCATAGCGGAGACGCGTCTCTTAATCGAGGGGTCGCGGGGTCGATCTCCAGCACTTAAAACTGTTGATCTAAGCACAAAGTGGATTTTGTTACCCGATGGCGTAGTGGTAACGTTATCTCCTAGCAATTAGGGATCCCGGTGTTCGACACCTGGCGGATGCACATGGCACAGTGGTTCGGATCTCCCTTTAAAATGTAGGTCCAGTCCCGATTAACCCTTATGTGGATAAAGTGTCCTTAAAATAACAATTCAATCAATAAATCACCCAACACCGGTTAAAATTGTTCACAAAGGTCCATTTTTTGGTTATTTCTGCACTAAAATTACCTACCCTACATCCCCTTCCTCACAGATGGAAATGTCTGGAAAAATCCATGCAATTGCTTGTGTCGGTGTTCCTTGGTGGAGTTTCATCAATTCTGTCTAATCATCATTCATCCTCATCGTCGCGATTGGCCTTAATCTTCACAATAGTCACATGCTTTCTGTCAAATTATTCAACATTGCAGCTACTCCCCCTTAAAGCAAATTTTGGAAAATTTTTACTTGGGTTAACTCTGTCGCTCACTTTTATATTCTACAAGCGTTGAAGCCACTGGCGCGTCCAGCGTTTTGTAAGGGCGGAATATGGTCCCTAAGAAGGTGTTATTTCTCCTTCCATTAACGCTCAGTCCAATACTCTGTAGGGCTGAGCCTATACCGACCGATATTTTTCCCGCCTTTTGATCGTTTGTGGGGTCTGCAAAAATGCTGCACGACACTGTCGCAGAGTATAATTATGCTGGAAGTTATGCAAATTTCGAAGTTTCGGTAACAGTTCGGTGTATCGGAGACACATTTCTTCATTTTTACACAAGAAACTACTTACGGAAATGAGTTTCTCTAAGGTATCCAACGTTCATCGAGGTATTTTCTTTCATCGGAAATCTGTTTGACCGGGAAATCCTGTATTTTTGAAGAGATATCTCACCGACGCACAAGTGCCATTGCTTTCGCTACGTGAACCGGATGCTGCATACGTTTGATGACGTAACCCCTGTCAGTGTTTCCAACTCCCCTTTTTTTATCTATGCTTGCCTAACCTAACTAAACCTAACTCGTGGTTCGTGGGGCTATCCGTCAGATACCTGTGCATAATGTACAATTTGCACACGTGACGAACACGATAGTAGGTATTTTTCGGTGAAGAAGGTTGGAAACACTGCATACCTACAGCGGTAGTCAACCTGTGCATGCCATATTGTGTGTTACGGAAGCGAAAAAAGGAATAACAAAAACTACTCTCTATGTGAAAAATTGTGTTTGTTTCGTGTAAACAGCATAATGGCATCTTGAACTATGTTCCTCAATACACAATTGATAAGTACGAACCATGCGAAACACAAAATATCCTATTTTAATGTGTCTCCGATATAACGAACTGTTACCGAAGTTTCTTATATGGCCCCAAGTTAAAATCATGGAAAAATCAGTAATAAATATTACAATTGCCTTAAATGCTAAGATCTACTCGTAATAATGAATTCACAACACGTCATGTATAATTTGGTAACTAGTCAAATTGGGAAATTGTTTATATTAATTTATCTAGATATTACTGATGTGGATGTGATGCTTTGAGATTGGTGGGAAATATACGTCTTGGTCTATAATTGATGGCGTAGTCTTATCACTCACAAATTATCATTGTCACTAAGTAAAAATTATAAATGTAATTGTAAACTTTATAAATGTAATGCACTTTATGCAGTAATTTTTGCATATGTCACTAATGTCATGTAACATAAACATTAGATCAAACAGTAACTCACGAAGTTAAGTCTCTATTCTGGTGGCCAGAACATACATCTCATGTATATATTGCACACTCCTGTGTCTCGCCAAGCAATATTTCCTTTGATTGTATGTATCATTATATGTGTTTAATATACCTGGTGGTCCAAAAGTCCCGGAACGGTCACATATCTTGAGAAATACACATCGAATCGGAAAACGAATACGTGTTGAATAAGTGAAAGAAAGCTATTCAATGATATCACACTTGATTCCCCACCCCCGCCCACTGGGGGTGGGGCGGGGCGCAACTGTGAAATTTTAAATGTAAACCCCCATTTTATTGTAGAATCGGAAAGAGGACTTCATTCAGAGTCCAACAAGCTATCAACCTTCCTCCTACCTCAATTAGGAACGGAGATTTGGCGATTTTACATTCTCGCAAGTTAAAATTTCATAAAACCCCAAAACAATTTCAAAGGAACGCTCTGCCCCTAATTGAGCTAGAGTGAAAGCGATTCCAGATTCGGAATCTGCACGTCAAGACCTTTCAATAGAGTATATGGAAGGGGGGGGTGGGAGGTCTACTATTTAAAATCGCCATATCTCCGTTCCTAATTGAGCTAGGAGGATCGTTGATAGCTCGTTGGACTCTGAATGATGTCCTCTTTCCGATTCTACAATACAAAATGGGAGTGATATCATTGAATAGCTTTGTTTCACTTATTCAACACGTATTTTTTCGTTTTCCGATTCGATGTGTATTTCTCACGATATGTGACCGTTCCGGGACTTTTGGACCACCCAGTATGTATTGTGCTTGTAATCTCACATGCAACAAATAGTTAAATGAAGTCGGGGGAACCGTTGAAATCCAAATGAACAGACGCCCTGGTATATTCTTAGGCACCAGGAGAACAAGCTCATACCCTTGAAAGTATGGGGGTGGAGGTGGGCTTACTTCGTCTTCCCTCTAATGTTTCTTAATGTGTAAAAACTGTATTTTGTCATTACATAACAGGTATTTTAATATTCGTATGTAATGTTTGAATATTTTAAACAAGATTCTTGAAAAAATGATGCTCATAATGGGGGTGGAATACTTACGAATATTAATCAATATTTTGCACAACTGTTAATTATTGCAATTATCAAGCAGTAATCGGCTATATATCGGTATCGGCTGATATACAGGGTGTTCATAAAGTCCCTGTACCATTACAATGCACATTTGTAATGGTACCGGGACTTTATGAACACCCTGTATTTCCCTGGATTTGAGCAGACCTCCGTGGCAGAGTGGTTAGCACAGCACGCTACGACCCCCAGTGGTCCCGGGTTCGAATCCCGACCAACGTGGTTTTTGTGAGTGGCCCTTCATTCATATCATCTCTCATCATAGCGATTAGCCAAAAGTTGCCAAAAAGCGAAGTAAAATTAACCAAATCAATCCTACATTTCATGGTCTTAAGCGGACCAAAGCGGGGTTACAACCCCCCAGTAACCCCGTTTGAACACGTCACTGCTTGAAACCACATACAATAATCCAGATTATTAACTCTCCTAATCATTCACACATTAAAATATGTTGTCCGGTATTTACCAGAGTGCAAAAAACGTTTCTGTACCTACACTGTTCAATGGCCTTTGTTGTTTCCGATCGCTCTCCGAAAAACCGTAGACAGTTGCACTCAAAAGCCGTTTTCACAAGCTCCCTGACGACCTCGCCCTTGTGCCGGGCTGGCGACTGCTTTCTGTTAGTTCGACTGGATAAATCGTCCCAAATTGACCTTCCGTACGACAAGCCAAGGGGCACGGACAGAATTGAAAATTCTGTACGCTTTTTTTACCCTCTGGCACCCTTCTGTATTCACTACGCTTTAGAGGATGGTCATGAAAGAGCTGTTGGTACACGCGTATCCCGTCGGGTAGCATCGTAATTGCTTGTTACTGTTTTCTCAGTTCCCGTTGTTATTCGTGGTATGACTATAAAGTAATGGGACTGGTATTTTATTCAGCTACCACACACCACGGTTGAACTTGCCTGTTTTCCTCACTCATTCTTGAACCTCGTTACTGTCATTCTCACTCTTATCTTCATGTTACCATATCATCTTCATCTTTATATCGACGATGCAAGTGAATTTGCAAACACTATCATCGTAAAGTCATAGTATTAACGTCCAGTTAATGAATATGCGTTGGAAACTGCGAAACTTCTTGTAGTAGAATGTCACTCCTATTATATGCCCGCTAGTGTACAAGAGATCTTGGTGCACGGTCCAAATGCAATAGCAGTAGCTGTCCTTGTAATCATCATTTCGTTTTTTAGTAGACCTAGGATTTTTAGGTTCTAAAAGGTGTGCTTTTAGGTTCCTAAAATAGGCTCTAAAAATCCTAAAATAGACTCTAAAATTCTAAAATAGGCTCGAAAAAATCCTAAATAGGCTCTAAATCCTAAAATAGGCTCGAAAAATCCTAAATAGGCTCTAAAATTCTAAAATAGGCTCTAAAATTCTAAAATAGGCTCTAAGAATCTTAAAATAGGCTCTAAAAATCTTAAAATAGGCTCTAAAATCCTAAAATAGGCTCGAAAAATCCTGAAGTAGGTTCCAAAAAATACAATCATTAAATACAAAATTTCACAAGAGCAGTAAGACATTGTAATATTTCATTTCCATAGAACAACAATTCCAAAATTATCCACAAATTATTGTAATACCATACTTGTGCTGTTACAAAAAGTTACTAACGAATTACGTATGTATAATTTGCTGCACAAACAAGCTTTCTCGCGTTATCCACAGCCAAATTCTGCCTTTTGTCTCCGAGGATCATCTTACATGCTGAAAAATTATCTTTCAGCGCAAACATAGTCAGTGGTGCAAATTTCAATGCTGAAACATTACTTCACAAGGTGTGAATGCCACAAAGCACCGAACTGACGCGAAAGTGACCAAGGCCACAAGGATCAAAAGTTTATACTTTGGACTGTGCAAGTAACTGTAGCGCCATTTGCTTTGTTTAGAGCTTTGAAAAAACGTCATGGACTTGGAGGGAGGGAAATCGACAGAGAGTATGTTTCAAACATGTTAGTCATTGAATTTTTCGTCACCAACAGAGCAAATAACTCTGTATGATGTAAAAGATTCTGTAAAACCTTATAAAATATATAAAGATCTAAAAAAATGGTTGCAGTAAGTTTTAACAAGCAAAATAGGTTATTTTAGGCTCTTACGTCAGATGTTTAATGAACGCTGACGTAACTCGATGTTTCTCATTTAGTACCTGCAAAGGAAAAATATGTTAGAAACCTAAAATCAGGGTCTTGTTATTAGAAATATCGACAACAAAAAGTATCTCTAAAGACCCAGCCAGAAGAAGGCAGGAAACCGGTGTGCTGAGAATCCCCATTCGCAAGAAGTTTTGTAATAATCCGCTACGAGGCGCTACTCGCAATCTTTATCTGTGGTACCACTGAGAAGCATTCACTAAAACGTGGTCTGATTTCCTGCGGACTATGTTGCTGTTAGACTTCTAAATTAGCAACAAGCACAAAATTTATAAATAAAAAATAAATCTAATTAATAATAGACTGTATTCAACTTAAGTGTTTCATGTAAATATCTATATCCCATAATAATACAACATTTTTAAAACGGTAACAGTGATAATGAAATGCATTCTTCTTATCAAAGATTTTTAAGGTTGTAATAATATTGAGAATGTTATAAAGAGTGACAGTCACAATCGTGTCTTTTTAATACATTCTTTTCAGACCACTAACATGTTTGATATCGAAAATTACGTCCTTTTCGTAAAATCTTCCCGCTTTAGAACATATTTTCGTGGCTCGTTACGTCATGTACTTCACGTTGCATTCTAGACGTGCGTTTCTTAGTAACATTACGCAAGCACGTTAACAGTACGTGCTGCCACCTCGTGGTGATGCAACCGTTTATAATGGTAAAACGGGTGTTTACCGGGGAAGAAAATAGCGACAGAGAGAAAAGGGTTAAAAATGGAAGAGGGTTGAAGAGGAAAATGTACACAACCTCAGCGGGGGTTGCAGAGTAGGAGTGGAGGCGAGTTAGCGAGATCAGAGAGAAGATGCACAACCGGAAACGTGGACCACGTGGAAGTACACACCGTCACGTGGTGATGAGGATTACGAACAGAATTGACGGAACTACTTCCGTTCACCTTTTTGTTATTTTAAGAATCCATCCGCTACTTTCTGTCCGGGCAAGCACGTGAGAGTTGGAAGTGTTATTTTGGACTATGGAGGACTTATTTCGAACAAGAGATCTATGCCTTCTCTAGAGATAATTTTGCAGAAAGGGATTTTTCCCACCAATCATGTCATCCTAAAATATCCTTCCAAAAAAAAATCTGGGAAGAGAGTTACTTTAGTATAACAAGACGATGCGCAATTCGTTTGGACCTACGCGCATATATTATATGAGAGAGAGAGAGAGAGAGAGAGAGATAGATAGATATGCAGGGTGATTATAAAGTCTCTATCCATTTTTTAGAAAAACATTTATCCGATGAAAACTAATACACTGAATGAAACCCCAAGTACATATTAACATGTAATCCACCTCGGCAAAAGTCAGCTTGTCCACCTTGCATGTGACACAGACGTCCCAGCAACGCACCAATTTACGAAACACATTTACCAGTCGCCGAACACCATCATTTAACTAGTCAATGGAGTTAATCTCAACACCATCGCTTTGTAAGCATCTTCTCTGAATAAAAACAGGATTTTTTATAAAAAAGAAAAGAAGATGACTTGTCAAAACCGGTTTTTCAGTTTCGGTTTTTGGAAACTGTTTTCTTCGGTTTCCGTTTTTAGAAACTGTTTTCTTCGGTTTCCGTTTTTGGAAACTGTTTTCTTCGGTTTCCGTTTTTGGAAACTGTTTTTTTCGGTTTCGGTTTTTGGAAACTGTTTTTTTCGGTTTCGGTTTTTGGAAACTGTTTTTTTCGGTTTCGGTTTTTGGAAACAGTTTTTTTTCTGTTTCGGTTTTTGGAAACTGTTTTTTTTTCTGTTTCGGTTTTTGGAAACTGTTTTTTTCTGTTTCGGTTTTTGGAAACTGTTTTTTTTTGGGTTTGGTTTTTGAAAACCATTTTTTGTGCTTCGGTGTTTTGGAAACATTTTTGCGGTTTTGGAAACAGTCTCTCTGGTTTTCTTTTTTCGGAAAAATGCTTCTTTGGCTTAAATTTTTGGAGACTGTTTTTTATTTCGTTTTTTGAAAACTGTTCTTTGGTTCTAAAACAAATTTCTGGTTTTCAGAAAACCTATTTTCTTCCAAATCTAAAACCTAAGTGTGTCGTATAATATAATTTCAACAGTACTACTGAACACATACCATGCCTTGCATTTCGCCGTTCATACTCTGAGAGCGACCTCGGAGGTAAAAAAGATAAAAAAAAAAAAACAATGCCCAGTATCCGCTCCCTCTCGGGGAACGCATTGCCATCGGCAGGTACAAGAGTGACTGCGCTGGGTGCGACGTCCCCCGAAGGGTCGCTCCATGACAGCGACATATATCGCGGCCTCCTTTTCTTCGGCGTCTATTGTCCACTGCGAAAGAGGGACAGAAGAAAAGATATTCCCACAGGCCGTAATTCCTCCGTCACGTGGGTGTGAAGCAAGGGTGAAAGGAGAGGGCGTGGATCTTCTTCTCTTCCCATCTTCTCCTCATTTTCCTTTTCATCTTCCTCTTTTTTTTAAAACGAAGATAGAGGAGGAATTTCCCAGGGTCGACCTAAGACCCCTTTCCCTTTGTCTTTGTGTGTTGGAGTATCGCTCGCACAGGGACGTCTGGCAGAGGTTCAATTCGTCGCAACCCATCGGATCGTCTGCGAGTGAAGGTTCGATTTCGGAAGGGGTTGGAGGGGAGGGCTTTACGCTGAAGGGGTGTTCGAGGGAATATCTTACGGCTGTGCATCGTCTCCAGTTTTCGAGATAATGAACTCAAGATCTTGACAAGACCCCGGTTGAAGTTCTCTAAGTTTCCCCGCGCCGCCGCATCCATTGTTTAGCGCCACCTGCAAGATCCTCTCGAGGAAGTTGTCGGTCTCTGGAAGCTGAAGACGCCGGTGTCTTCGCTCACAAAGGACGCCATCGGGATGTCACGGCGCTGGATGAATCGGAACCATTAAGGGATGAGCCTGGAAGGGAGGAGACAAGTTGGTTGTTTTCGTCAGGCCTTGCTTTGGCCAGAAGTTAATGACCTGTATTGCCGCGGATAAAATAATTCCGCCCCTTGAGCGTTCGCAACCAAGCATTGCATCGGAGTCAACTCTGGTTGTCGAACTTGCAGGATACCCTGCCGAATGGAAGCAGAATTGGCCACATTTTTTTTTCGAAAGCGACAAGAACAACTTTTTATTAACCAATAAAGCTTTTAAGACATACGTCAGGATACCTAATTTTCTGAGAAGAATGGCTGATAAAGAATCTCTTGATCATCAAAGAAAGTACTTAACTATCTTGTTAAAATCAGGGTTCTTAAAGGTACCGGAATTTTAAATAAATTCAATTCCAGTCCAGGAGAGAAAGTCAGCAAGCGTAAATGGGTTCTGGACCGTAAAGGACCTTTTTCTGTAAAGTATTTCAATGCGGTCCAGGAACATTTTTCCGGATCAATTTAAATACGGTCCAGGGACCTTTTTTCAGGAACAATTAAAATACGGTCCAGGAACCTTTTTCAATGTAACTATACGCAACTTGGACCGAATTTTAATGGAACCTATTAGAATCATAGGCGTAGCTAGAACTTTATATTTGGGTGTGCACAAAGAAAAAAAAATGAGGTGTTGTACCTTTTTAATAGCATATTTTGCAACACAATCACTTGGCTCTTTAACTTCACTGATGTTTGTAAAGGAATATACATTCACTAAATGACAGTGTTGAAAATTTCTGAATATATGTAGTAGAAAAAAATCAAATTGCATAGAAATTACACACACACAAAATGTTCATAAATGTTACAAACAAATACATCAAAATACACGTCATCTATAACAAGAGACGTCTGTCAAAAGGTACAATGTTCTTAAACTCATCAATAACTTCATTTACATCAATAGACGAAGCTTTTTCCTGTTCCACAAATAGCAAGATCAGGGCTTCCAATCTATCCTGCTTCTGAGTTGCTCTTAATTTAGTTTTAACTTGGGTAAGCTTGGAGAAAGCTCTCTCTCACACGCGCAGCTTGTGACAGGTATAGAAGAAAAGCGATGCAGTACAGAGTAGAATGTAGTAAATATCTTATTTCTCCAATGACATAAAAAAATTGAAAATCTATAGACACCCGTTTCATCAGCGATAATGCACACGTTTGTACCAATTAATGACATTTTCAACTTCTTACAAACTGTTGCTTATTTTCTCTTATTGAAATATCTGTCTTTAATTCTCTTTGATAAAGCAGCCCATTAGGGTGTGCCTAGGCACACCCGGCACACCCCGTAGCTACGCCTATGATTAGAATTTCTGTGTTCCTGAACCTTTAACAACCCTGGTTAAAATACCTGTTTAAGTCTACCTTTTCAGAATATCTCTCGATTCATTTAGTTTATTTTTCTTCGCTTTTCTGCCACTTTTTGGCTAATCGCGACGATGAGAATGATTGATGATATGATGACCGAATATCTCTTATGTAGTCTATTCATAGAATTCAGACTATTACCAAGCTGGGCAGCGCCCACTCTTTCCCTGCGATGGCCACGTTGTGTTTGGAAAATCACACACAGAAAAAACTGATTTGTTTAATTTCTTAACAAAACATAATTAGGCTAATATACTAAATTTGGTAGTAATTTTGACCAAAAATTTTGGAAGCTAAACAAATGTATGTAGTTACTAAAATAATTTGATTCTGGCGACCAATCATTTGTTTTTCGCCTATTTAAACAAAAACTTGGTTACCAGAAACTATTTTTTTTGGTTACGCCAAACAAACTTTTCCTCTGTGTATTTAATTAAATTCCAATTATAAATTCATTAAACGAAGTTAAGTAGTGTAGCATCATCCCAATAGATGTCTCTACCTTGGTATTTTCTCTCAAGTGTCAATTATATACCAAATTCACCTATATCTTATGGTTATAAGGAAAGGGAAATTCAATGTATTGAATGATTGATCGTGGATTTGTAAAATTCAGGCTGAGCCGATATCACTTCAAACTGATACTGATACCTGTGCAGATACCTATACCTAAGCTTGAAAATTATAGTAATTGAAAGTTGTTCAAAATATAGATTAGTATGTATTGGTATTACCTCAGCCATAATAAAATAGCTCGTATTTTTACATCTCTATCTGAAACATGGTAGAGACTATAATTTTGTATTTCTTTCTGACAGGAGCGTATATTCCAGGCTAGCTAGGCTACCTGCGAAGCCTGAAGCCTAGAAAGTAAACACTGAAGAAAATCGATTAGAAACTGTGAATTAGCCTGATTTCAAAAAGAAGATAATTGCAATTCTGAAGTTGGCAACCTGAATCCTTAGGAGTTGGCAACCTGAATCCTTAGGAGTTGGCAACCTGAATCCTTAGGAGTTGGCAACCTGAATCCTTAGGAGTTGGCAACCTGAATCCTTAGGAGTTGGCAACCTGAAGTCTTGGGAGTTGGCAACCTGAAGTCTTGGGAGTTGGCAACCTGAAGTCTTGGGAGTTGGCAACCTGAAGTCTTGGGAGTTGGCAACCTGAAGTCTTGGGAGTTGGCAACCTGAAGTCTTGGGAGTTGGCAACCTGAAGTCTTGGGAGTTGGCAACCTGGATTGTTAGGAGTTGGCAACCTGAAGTCTTGGGAGTTGGCAACCTGAAGTCTTGGGAGTTGGCAACCTGGATTGTTAGGAGTTGGCAACCTGAATTCTTGGGAGTTGGCAACCTGAATTCTTGGGAGTTGGCAACCTGGATTGTTAGGAGTTGGCAACCTGAATTCTTAGGTGTTGGCAACCTGACTACCGTTAGGATGGCAACGTTGCTTCCTTGAAGACGTGAAGAATGAGCCTAGTCTTCTCTCTTCCCCCATAGCCTACGACCAGGTGTCATAGTGAGCTAGTCCAGGTCTTAGGCTCAGCATACGCCACTGGTTTCTGATTAGCCAATCAGAAATGAGATGGAAATAGTTTTGCGCCTCGACACAGATGGCACTAGTGTAAATATGATACGCTTGGGCATTTGGGGTAAACTAGCATTGAATGAATGATATTATCTATTCTGGTTCCACTTCATTGCAGCTGAAATAGCATGAAACCTCTCATATTACTCGTGTTGGAAGACACTATGAAATTTACAGTTCAAAGTACAATTTCAGGTCAACATTTTAATTTGATTTTTCATACTTGGACTCATGTTGCCAGCGTCTGCATACTAAGCGCTGGTCTGCTAATGTTGCCAACTAATATAACATGGCCCTGGAAGGTCACTTCTTTCCCATAGACCATAAAATCGCTATTCCCAAACCCATTAAGTGAACCATATCGGTTGCAGACCATAGATTAACGTGACACGAATTGTGAATTTTGATAATTTTCCGAAACTGGTCTGAATAAAACACTCTTGATTTGCTTAATTAATTAATGTACAGAACTTCCTGTATGTAATGAACTAGCAATGTAAATATTTGGATTGGACGAGGTTTCATAACGCAGAAAATCGTGTGTAAATATCTCTTACAATTGCCATGCTATAAGGGATCACGACTTTTGAGACACCCTGCCGTCTCCGAATGAAATGGGTTAAACTTCTCGCAAACATAATGGTTTCTGTTTAGAATTAATAATGCAAAACAAAGAAGATTTCTTTCTTGGTCAAAGGTTCGGGACGGTTTTGGGTGCAGTTCTTAAGAGAAGATGGCAACACTGTTTCGTCTCTTGCCTCCTCAAGAATCGCAGAGGAAGTGGAGGTAAAAACAAAGTGAGAGAGAACTTGTTTCTGTGACTTTGTACACCACCTCCCCTTTTAACCCCCTCTCTTCTCTCTCATCTTTCCAGTCTTTTCCCCCCTCCCTTCTCCACTTTTTTTTATGAATATTTGGTCGGTTTTTCATAATTGGAGAGCAAAGAATTTCAGGCCAGATGTCCTTTCCCGTGTTTCTGATCGATAACAGTGCCACCGTGCGGCCATCGGGTGAAGCAAAGGCATTATTTTTTTTCAGAAAGGAAAAAGGAGGGAAGAAATAGTTACCGCGGCTGATAATACTAAAGAGGCTGTTTTTACGATGCGTATGTCATCTGCAAAAAAGTCAAATTTGTGGTTCATTTCAGTAAATTGGCTTTCCTGCAGCCTGTAACTGGTTCCTTTTCTAATCTGACGTCATTTCTTCTGAACTGTTTGAGCTGGCTGGAGTAACTTCAGTAGTACAGATTCCACAGTTAGATGCTTATCCAGGGGAACTAGGTCTACTGAGAATTAGAGGAATTACTGTAGAATTATTGGCGGGAATTTTCCTCATTTGATAGCAAGCCCTCAACGAAATACGCCTGTGCCTGCTTCGAGAATGAGTCTCATAATCTTGTAATTTAGAATTTACAGAATTTTTATCCAAATCTAAATTAGTTTTTTTTTTCTTACCTTCTCGAACATTCTTAGGTTTCGAATATGAAGGCAGGTGTGGACAACCCGCCGTATGTGTGAAGCAGTGCTGTCGCATGCACACGTGGACTTCAGGGCAAGGATAGGAGGCTTCGTCGGTCCCGTTCGTGCGGTGAGAACTTACTACTTCAGCAAATTGTCGATTGATGTAATACATTTTGCTTCTATTAAAAGTAATGTCTCAAAATTGCAAGTATTATCAGTATAAAACAAGCTACTTAAATAATTTTGGCGGGCCGTGGTTTGGGCTGGGGATGGTCATATCCGGATAAAATATTATCCCAATTTTAAATATCCGTGTCGGATATTGTGATATCCGAATTTGAAATATCCTTAATATCGGATATTATGATATTCGGATATTCGAGTTGATGCCCGAGTTGTCCCTCTCTAAGCCGGCTCTGCAGTAAAGCTTCCGCTTTAGTAATGCCAGGAGGTTTAATTTTAAAAATGTGTGTCTACCAGGAGCGTATATTGGAGGCTAGCTAGGCTACCTGCGAAGCCTGAAGCCTAGAAAGTAAACATTGAAGAAAAATCGATTAGAAACTGTGAATTAGCCTGATTTCAAAAAGAAGATAATTGCAATTCTGAAGTTGGCAACCTGAATCGTTAGGAGTTGGCAACCTGAATCGTTAGGAGTTGGCAACCTGAATCGTTAGGAGTTGGCAACCTGAATCGTTAGGAGTTGGCAACCTGAATCGTTAGGAGTTGGCAACCTGTAGTGTTAGGGAGTTGGCAACCTGTAGTGTTAGGGAGTTGGCAACCTGTAGTGTTAGGGAGTTGGCAACCTGTAGTGTTAGGGAGTTGGCAACCTGTAGTGTTAGGGAGTTGGCAACCTGAAGTGTTAGGGAGTTGGCAACCTGAAGTGTTAGGGAGTTGGCAACCTGAAGTGCTAGGGATTTGGCAACCTGAGTACCGTTAGGAATTTGGCAACCTGAGTACCGTTAGGATGGCAACGTTGCTTCCTTGAAGACGTCAAGAATGAGCCTAGTCTTCTCCCTTCCTCCATAGCCTAGGACCAGGTGTCATAGTGAGCTAGTCCAGGTCTTAGGCTCAGCATACGCCACTGGTGTCTACTATTTCGAAACTCTCGACAAGATAGTCTAAAACGACGATAGGTATAGACAGACTAAGGACAACATAGAGACAAGTTCTGACTTGCCTCATCTCGATACCATTCCAAGTGAATAAGTAAACTAAAAAACAAGAATCGTGGGGAGCCAGCGTCAGAAATAAAAAAATGGAAATGACAATAACCATGAATAAACGGGAAGGGAAGACAGAAGAGAAGAAACACCGCCATTAACATGTTTACGATGCATCTTACGAGACCATCTCGCCGGATGACGATCGACGAAACTCGCATCACCGTGTTTGACTCTCTCTTAACTCCTTCGGCCAGCGAGACACGCGCAACCTTGTATCTTTCTTAAGCGTCGCGTTACGCCTGTAATTGCCATAAAGCAAGTCGTTTCGCGGCCAAGGACGGGATTTAATTTCTCTTAAACAGTGCTCTCCTTCGAAACTGCGCGGTTATTCAAATTCTGATCGACTGTAGAGCATCACGAGAGTTTGAATGTCTAATTCACATACACACACCCCACAACTGAAGCATTCACTGTACATACTACAGTAGCTTATGGTGCCGTTGATCTTTTGGTCCTACGAGCAAAACCGTTTTACGAAACTTTTCTCCGTTCGGAAAACCGCTACGATATTGCAAATCCATCGGGAGTGGTTAGCACACCGCGCTAATGGACTGGCCCTATTTTGGATATACAGGGTGTTTCCGGGCTGATGATACAAACTTTCAGGGATGATGGAGAAGGGCAGATGTATCAATTTGAGATAAGGAACCTTGGTCCGGAAACGACTTAGCCGAAAGTTATAAGCGAAAATCGGTTGATGAAGATGTAATACTTTTATTACCTGCACAAGTTTCACAAGCTGCTACATTCACAACAGCTCGGTCACCTGATCTGACCCCACTTGATTTCTTCTTGTGGGGTCATGTGAAAAATCTTGTGTACGAGACACCTGTCGAGACTGAAGAGGATCTCCTGGTAAGAATTCTCGCTGCCTGTGACATTGTTCGAACGACCCCAGGGTTGTTCCAATGGGTATGCCAGAACTTTGTGCGACGATGTCATGCCTGCAGCGAAGCTGGTGGACTCCACTTTGAACAACTGTTGTGAATGTAGCAGCTTGTGAAACTTGTGCAGGTAATAAAATACGCCGATTTTCGCTTATAACTTTCGGCTAAGTCGTTTCCGGACAAGGGTGCCTTATCTCAAATTGATACATGTGCCCCTCTCCATCATCCCTGAAAGTTTGTATTGATGATACACGGAAACACCCTGTATAGGAGCACTAACGAAACACTTTACGGCAGAAACTATCACTAACGAAGCACTAACGATGGTCAGTATTTTGGTTAATGTTATGGATAAGGGGCAAGCGAACTTGACGTTCATTCATTCATTTTTTTCTTCCCAGGAGCAGGTCTTTCCTTGCAACCTCCTGTTCGATCTTCAGCTCTTCGCTTTATAGCAGCGTAGGACCCATTTATTTTGACGTCGTCAATCATTTGGTATCTTCTTCTTCCCCGGATATTCTTTCCCTTGACCATTCCTTCAATAGCGTCCCTTAGGAAAGAGTTTCCTCTCATCCAGTGACCCAACCAACTTCTCTTTCCCTTCATGATTATTTCCAGTATTGATCCCTTTTCCCCAACTCTTTCTAGCACTGTTTCATTCTCTTTTCTGTCCATTTCAACCGTTCCATTCGTCTCCATAGCCACATTTCTAGAGCTTCCGTTCTCACTTGTCCTCAGTGTCCATGTTTTCGCATCATGTAGAGCTACACTCCATACAAAGCATTTCATAAGTCTTTTCCTCAGTTCTTTGTTCAGAGATCCACAGAAAATATTTTTCTTCCTATTGAAGGCTTCCTTCGCCATTGCTACTCTCAGTTTTATTTCTTGACTGCATCACCACTGCTTCCAAGATATTGAAAGCTGTCTACTTGTTCAATTCTCTTACTTCTGATATTCACTTTTGCCTCTCTTGTTTATCTTCCGATCACCATTGCTTCACATTTAGTCTCATCCCGAACTGTTCACAGCAGGTATTCATTTCTGCTAGCATGGCATTTGTGGTTCTTTCATTTTTTGCCGACAGGGCCATGTCGTCTGCAAATCGTACACAATATATTTTTCCTTTCTCCTACTGCGACCCCTCCCTTGCTATGGAAACAGTTTTTGAAGATGTTGAAAAGGCAGCAGCCTTGTCGTACCTCTTCCAATTTCACTTCCTTGGGTCATTTCTTCTCTTATTCTCACTTTTATACGTTGTTTCATATAAAAGTTGCAGATAAGTCTCCTTTCCTACAAATCTACGTGAGAAAATTGTCGATTGGACTGTTTTGGCGCCAAAGAAGTTTAATGGGACATTTTTTTACAGCGAGATCGGGTACACATCGGAGGCATTTGATTGAGGAATGAAAGGTTTCGTTGCATCCGAACAAATCTCAGTATGTGCACCACGACATCGGGGGTCCTGAGTTCGAATCCGGCTGGGCACGGGTGTTCTTTGTAAGTGTTCCTTCATCATATCATCACTCATCCTCATCTTCGCGATTAGCCAGAAGTGCCAGAAAACGAAGCAAAATCAATCAAAGCTAGTTGGATTTCAAGGTCAAACGTTGCAGCTAGAGTATCCTGGTATGGAGGCTACCCTCGAGGTTCCGTTTTATCTCCAAAGTCCGGGGCGCACAGAAAAGAGGGTCCAGGTGCACGAGATGCTGAGGGACCCAGATGACGAAGCATCGCTTTGATTAAAAGGAGGAGTCTTCAGCGCAGGGAAGGATCTGAGCCCGGCCAATACATCTTCCGATTTGACGGCCGGGGATTTGCAGCCATTTCGACTTCAGCGCCACCTGTGATCGGCTTTCCAAACTGCGCTTAGCCCTCCACGCATCTAAATATATGTGTCCGCTATACATTGTACGCGTAATGGGGGGAGGGGGCGCTATCCCCTTCCCTCTCTTTGGTCAATGCGGTTTAGCAGTCTTCCTCGGCGTAACTGCTGTAGGGAGGGCTGTCTTGTTCTTGCACAGACAAAAGGGAACAATTACGTTTGTGCACTTCAGATGGAGCAGTTTCACGCATTTCACTATTATTGAGATTAGCATGTTCACAACTAGCTCACCTGTTTATGAATTATGTAGAAACATGCGTGAAATTAGGAATATGAGCGAAGGGTCAGAAATTATACACATATTTAACCTCCTAAGGTTAATTTTCAAATGTCAAATCTCTTCTTTAGTGGGTAATTTTAAAAATTATAATCACTCGTCACTCTTCAAAGTGCATCTGTACTCAAATAAGATAGAGACATTATATTCATTTTGCTGCTTTCAACCATCGTAAAATGCAAGACTTCAAATTGCAAGAAGTCAGGGGCCCCGGGTTCGAATCCTGGCATGGGTGTTCTGTGTGAGTGCCCCTTAATCAATATCATCATATCATCATCACGTACCCTCATCGTCGCGATTAACCAAAAGTGATAGAAAAGCGATCTAAAGAACCTAATTCAATCACTCAATCAAGAAAACGCTCATGCGGGTCTTGAATTGGCACACACCTCGGCTCTGAGCACAGATTATAAACTACCTACAAGTGAAAGGTAAACACAGATAGCAGAGTGCCAACGTGGAAGCAGTGTCTCCATCTCAAGGTGATTATGGCAAGTTAAATATTCTGGAGCTTCTGAAGAGTGACATCTCGTTGCGGAAATGTTAATCAACTTAATATAAAACAAGGAGGTCCGCAGCTTGTCCTACGAAGGAGGATTGAACCAAAGAGTGCTGAGGACGGGTATATCCGTCTAACCCACTACCGATTCGATATGTCGCACCTATTTCTATTAATGTTTGCTTTAAAAAAATATGTGCAATTATGTACTTGAATTCGTAACTTAAAATTTGTAAATGAGTTAGGTGTAAGTGTTCATAATTGGTTCATCTTGAATATTCCGTCTGCTCCTATGTTATCTGGTATCTTTCACCTTCAATATACTAATATTACTATGCTATAGTGGTAAGTTTGCCGCCCGGTAATCAAGGGGTCTTGGTTCGATTCCTGGTGGAAGCACGTGACAGTAATATATATTTTTTTGGCACACGTTCCAAAATACTTTACGTGCCGCTTGTGGCAGATTGGGACCAGCCATTACTGACTCGGTTTCATGCATCAAATTCCAATATGTCGAAAGCGTTAACTTGTCATTAAGCTGCAGTCCTCAAACTGTAGGCCCAGTCCCGATTAGCCTATCTGTTTATTAAGTGGACTTGAACGATATAAAAATCATTTTGTTTTAACTATCCTCTGCCTTTGCAACATGTCGTGAAAGCATATGGAGGATGTGGAGTATGGCCCCATGCATGATGTGATCAGCACCATGCTCCGGCTACCATTATTCCCCGGGGTTGCCCCCAGGTGCCTATTTATTACAGTCTGGGTGTATCAAAGAGTATCTCTGTGCAGGCACATGGAAATTTTCTACCTGAAATCACCCGTGTGTGTGTGTGTGTGTGTGTAGATAAGAAATGATCTACACATAGCGAATGGTACACTCCTGTTCACATAAAGTGGCACATTTTACAGGATTGAACAGTTGAAGTATGTGCCACTTTATTTGAACGGGAGTCTACACACGTTGATCTCTCTTTGGGATGCAAGAACATTTGGTGGGGTATTTGAGTCCTACCTCCTAGAAACATACTCCCTCTGTCCCATAATTATTGTCCGGTACACCTTTGTTGGTTGTCTCATAATATTTGCCCGATATTCAAACTGTGACATTGGTGTATACAGAAGAACATGAAACACGGAAATGAGTCATACAACTTTATTACTCAAGGATTAGTACAAATTGTGCTTTCCATCTGCCTCTTCGTCTGTCATTCCTGTACTACCATTTTGGCATACCGGACTATAATTATGGGACAGAGGGAGTATCTTATAATTGACTGATTGATTTGTTGTTTTAAGTCTACTGTATGCACGGTAAGGGTAATCGGGACTGGACCTACAGTTTAAAGTGGGATTCGAACCACTGTGCTTCCACCGGGTATCGACGGCGGCGGCGACGTTACCACTACGCTAACAGGGAGGCCAGGACTCCACACTTCTACAAGATATGAACCAAAATTTCAAGATCTTGTTTACTTGGTTCCGAAAATATCCAGATCGGATACCCGACAACTCTAGCATACAGTGTTATCTTCAACTAAATTAACAATGACATCACTTGTGCTTTGGTGAAATGTATTTTCGTCCAGCTTAGATACTAAAAGCAAACCCCGTTTGCTTTTTCTGTAGAAAAAGGACGAGACAGCATATAAAACGTAACTTGATACGAAATAATTATTACGTATCTGTCTTTTGTCAAATTTGCTCCGTCTTTAATCTTCCTTGCCCTGGAGATGGACAACTTGCGGCTCGGACGAACGAAGGGATCTCCCGGCAACAGGAGCTTCTTTGTGGCTCTCAAGGTCCCGCAGGTGCGGAGGACGAATGCCTTTGCAAGGGACCGCGGGCGACGCGTCTGGCTTTGACAGCCGAGGACGGACAGAAGTTTGCACAAAGGGAAGGGCTTCAAAAGTTTTTGATTCTCTTTCCTCCGCTAATCGGGGTGAGCGCGTGTAGGAGGCTGGATGAGTCTATGTTCATCTCGAGAGTGACTGTGTTCTTCCACGTGTGCGTCTCTCTCTCTCGTACTGTCTCTGTCAGTCTGTTTCTCATCCTTCCTCTTCTCACTCTTTCTCTCTCTCCCATTTCTCTTTCTCTTTCCTCCTTATTTCCTCCCATTCATTCCGCATATCTCTGTCTTTCTCTTCCTCCCGCCTCTTTCTCTCTCTCTCTTCACTGTCAACCTCCCCTTCCGCTCTCTCCCCTTGTCTATAACTTTCCTTACCATTCCATCTCCTTTCCCCTCTTCTATTTTCTCTCCTTTCACATCTTCACTTGTCTCTTCCTTCTTCCTCTTCTTCTTTTTCCTTCCCCATCTCTCTCTCCCTTCATCTAATTCCCTATTTTCCATTTCCTTCCCCCTCTCCTTTATATTCTCTATCCCCTTCCCTCTTCCCCTCGTTAATCCCTCTCTTCCACTTCTTCCCCTCTTTCCTATTTCACTCCCCCTCCTTCCCCTCTTCCTTTTGTCACTCCCTCTCCTATCTCCTCTTCCTTCCCCTCTGCCTCTCCTCTTCCCTCCCCTCTGCCTCTCCTATCTCCTCTTCCCTCCCTTTGCCTCTTCTATCTCTTCTTCCCTCCCCTCTGCCTCTCCTATCTCCTCTTCCCTCCCCTCTGCCTCTTGTATCTCCTCTTCCCTCCCCTCTGCCTCTCGTGTCTCCTCTTCCCTCCCCTCTGCCTCTCATAACTCCTCTTCCCTCCCCTCTACCTCTCATATCTCCTCTTCCCTCCCCTCTGCCTCTCATATCTCCTCTTCCCTCCCCTCTGCCTCTCATATCTCCTCTTCCCTCCCCTCTGCCTCTCATATCTCCTCTTCCCTCCCCTCTGCCTCTTCTATCTCCTCTTCCTCTCCTATCTCCTCTTCCCTCCCCTCTGCCTCTCTAGTTCAAGATCTAGGCCACTTTCATTTACAATTTACCCCATTCACAAAACAATCGCAGAAACGATACTACCGTAGGTGGTCAAAATGTGGCTTCATACAAGAATGTAGTAGTGGTTACTCGAGGTATGACGTCGTCAAGATGACCGGCAGGCAATCTGTGTCTCTGTTGCATCTGAAGACTATAACGCCTCACCTTCAAAAGATTTTTGAAATTTTTACATTGAAAAGGTTTCTCTAACGATTTATGCGTGACTGTAACACGTTAAACGTTATTATATTTTCCCTACCTGTAACGGATTTTTTTTTACGTTGAATCATTTTTGAACTGGTAACATAACTGAAACGTCTCCACGTATCCCCAAAATATGCTTCACGATTCGTTTCAAAAGATATTTGCATTGAAGACGCAATAATATACGATAGATGGCAGTACTGAAGCACTAAATAAAACTTAAATTATAAATACTTGGTCTAGTACTGGATTAGTCCAAAACTGCAGTGAGATTTATCAAATTATTGTAGTCCGATAACTAGTCCCGATAAACTTGTAGTGAGTTATGTACAGCCGAACCAAGAAGAGAGAGACTGCGGCCAACTCGCGAACTAAAGTGGACAGTCATTTGTTTACTCTCGCAGTAACCGAGAAAATTGTTCCCTTTCGTGTTCTCCGATTCTCGCAGTAACCAGAGACGAAAAATTTCATATATTTTTTTAGTCTTGTTCTACATGGCAAAGTTAAGGCTGTGGAGGGCCACCCCGGTGGCACAGTAGTAGCGTCCTCGCCTTTTTATCAAGAGGGCCCGGGTTCGATATCCGGTGGAGGCACGTACCGGTTCGGATCCCACTTTAAACTGTAGGTCCAGTCCAAGTTAGCCTTACTGTGCATAAAGTGAACTTAAGACACCAACTCAATCAATCAATTAAAGCTGTAAAGGTTTTACTTCCACTTGACCATGTGTACACAATTTTTGAATATGAATTTAGTGGTCTGCATTGAAATATATAAAAAAGAACAATATAAAAATTACAAAGGAATGAAAAATACAAAGAAAGAATTACATATAAGAATAGGAATCTAACCTACACACACACATACATCCATATGCACACAAACGAACATACAAGCAAATACATAACATTATGCTTTTAAACGTACTCCAAAACGGTATACATTAGCGATAATTCATCTTAAATATTATATATAATAATTTTTTGTGTCTTATTTTCGTCTATCATTCTCTTCACCTGCTACTTAGTTTGCGAAGTCAAATACTTAATAATTCAGTGGTAGCGTCGTCGCCTTGCAATCAAGAGGTCCCGGGTTCGATTCCCGGTGGAGGCACATAGTGGTTCGGATTCCACTTTAAACTGTAGGTCCAGTCCCGATTAGCCTTACTGTGTATAAAGTGGACTTTAAACAAAAATCAAAAGAATCAATCAATCAAATACTTAATTTTAATTATTTAATAGACGCAATTTTTTAGTTTTTTGAACCACAATTGATGATGAGACATGAATTTCAGGTGGCAACTTGTTCCGAAGGCCTGCTGAGCTAAGCATAGGCGTAGCTACGTGGTGTGCCGGGTGTGCCTAGGCACACCCTAATGGGCTGCTTTATCAAAGATAGTGTTGTCCACGGGACGAGACGGGACAGGCTTTTAAAAATTCGAGACTAGACGAGATTGACCATGTGTCATGAGACAAACGAATATTTTCGAGACGAGACAGCATTTCTACGAGACTTCCACGAGACGAGACAGGCCAAAGTCTCGTCTCGTGGGCAACACTAATCAAAGAGAATTAAAGACAGATATTTCAATAAATAATAATCGGCAGTTTGTAAGAAGTTGAAAATGTCATTACTTGGTACAAACGTGTGCATTATGAAATGAGTGTCTATAGTTTTTCGATTTTTTTATGTCATTGGAGAAAGAAGATATTTATTGCATTCTACTCTGTACTGCATCGCTTTTCTTCTATACCTGTCACAAGCTGCACGTGTGAGAGAGCTTTCTCCAAGCTTATCCAAGTTAAAACTAAATTAAGAGCAACTCAGAAGCAGGATAGATTGGAAGCCCTGCTCTTGCTATTTGTGGAACAGGAAAAAGCTTAGTCTATTGATGTAAATGAAGTTATTGATGAGTTTAAGACATTGTACCTTTTGACAGACGTCTGTTGTTATAGATGACGTGTATTTTGATGTATTTGTTTGTAACATTTATGAACATTTTGTGTGTGTGTAATTTCTATGCAATTTGAATTTTTCTACTACATATATTCAGAAATTTTCAACACTGTCATTTAGTGAATTTATATTCCTTTACAAACATCAGTGCAGTTAAAGAGCCAAGTGATTGTGTTGCACCACAATATGCTATTAAAAAGGTACAAGACCTCATTTTTTTTGTGCACACCCAAATATAAAGTTCTAGCTACGCCTATGGGTAACAGTAAAGTAATTTGCATAAAATTTGGATTTGTGGAGTGGAATGGAAAGCAGAGACATTTCGCGCGATCTGTGAAAGTCGCAAAGATGTTGAAATCGGTTATTGAGATATTGTGAGTCGTATTTTAGGTATCTGGAGGATTTCAGCGCCAGAGGTCTCTGCTTGGTAGACCAGAAGTCTTCATTTGTAATTCACAAAAGAGACTATACAAGCTGTAGTCACTATAAATACAGATACAATAGCATATCGTGGGCATCATAGCCGAACTTAGAACGGATGTGCCATCTTTAAATAACACATTTTGCCTATTTTTGGCTACTTCCCATTGGTTCTTCCACATCTTCCTTAGTTTTATTAGATCAGTCCCAGTGGACAAGCCATGCTCGCTGAATACAGCCCGCTACGATCCGTCTGAAGACGTTAAGTGAACTTATCTGTACATTCATCATTCCAATTGTGTTGAAATGCATTGCTTCCTCAACGACAGAAATGTTTGAAAGACCTACATACTTAAATCACAAGCCTCGCAATCATTAAGTTCACCTGCTTCAGAAGCGTCTTGGTACACCAGTCGGACATCAGCGCTATTTGATGAGTAGCGGTAGAAATTGTAACTTCTAGCAATAACATACGAACTGGTCGAGTGCCGAGGCTGGAAGGATCTTGGCGGGCTATGGCCAGACACACAGACATCGACACCAGATACAAACGTAACTGAAGACCCTTGTTTTCGATTCGCGTCAGAAACCGAATCGTGAAAGCAGCATCGCCGGAGGCATTACAGGAGACTCCAAAACATGGATTCCAGCATTGCTTCAAGCAGCTTTACTGGCGCTGGCAAAAGTTCATAATTGCCCAAGGAGATTACAATGAAGGTGGTTGTGTACAGTGTTTTGAACTCATCATTATGATAAGGAACTATGAGATGAGTCCACGAACTTTTGGATTGTACCACATAGCTCTAATATATCTTCTGTTTCTATCTTTTGTGGGTATTTGTATTCATGTCCAGGTATTATCAGAATAATTCAATCGAGAAGACTTAGGTGGGTAGGTCATGTGGCACGAATGAGAGAGGAAAGAAGAATTTACAGGAACAGGATTCTTGTTTTGAAACTTGATGGTAAGAGACCTGTAGAAAGGCCTAGACGAAGATAGAAGAAATCGATATGGATGGAAAAGATTGGATTGATCTTGTCCAGGACAACCACCCCCCCCCCCCCCCCCGTGGCGGAGTGGTTAGCACATCGCGCTACGACGCCAGGGATCCCGGGTTCGAATCCTGGCCTGGGCATGGATGTTTGCGAGTGTCCATTCATCAATTTCATCATGTCATCACTCATCCCCATCTTCGCAAATTAGCCAAAAGTGGCACAAAAGGCGAATCAAAATAAAGCAAATCAATCAGTCAATCTTGCCCAGGAAAGGGACAGATGGAAAGCTTGTGTTGCTGCAGCCATAAACCTTCGGGTCTAGGAAGGCTAGGGAATTAGTTATCTTTTCTGGGCTATTTCACGGTGGAATATAACCCACCCTTGCCCATCCTGTGCCTACGCCACTTCCGATAACGATTAGCATGCTGTTCTGTAAAGGGTTCTGGAGCCTTTTGAAGTCGCCGAGGAAGGACCGGAAGTCTACAGCGAGGTTAGCAAAATCAACCAAGTATCTCTCGGAGCACGAATTGCCGATGACAGAAACATGCCCTCAGCGGCCCCACTTTGTGAAATATTCCACGGGCATCTTCGTCTCTTTGAGCGATGCTTGATAGTGAAGCTGGCAGGGCTCTGTGAAAGGATCGGAGAAGTTCTTCAGATTCAGTGGATCTCGTCTCCTGTGAAAACTATCCTTTTTATTGTTTCTGCTCGGGTGTCTTTTCTATGTACGAGGGGCGATCACTAATTATCTGGAAAGCTGAGCACACTCATCTTTTTTTATCTTTCCCCGCTGACCCAATACTTAAAATCAAAGAAGGATAATACGCACATTGGAATTCTTAAGCAATTTCTTCCAGAGACTACTCTCTCTGGACAGTTTCCTTATTGGTGTTAAAAAATAGTGCAATATCGAGGTTTCTTGATACTTACCTGTTAGATGTATGCTGACGAAATCTAGTTTTTATTTTATTGTCGATCGCACTGCCATCAATCGGTAAAAACATAAATAAACATAAACATAAATTTGAGTCCTTTCAAGCGTGCAAATAAAACACAATAAGAACATTGGATTTTGTATTTAGTTATAGGCATTACTAGCAAGGCTCCTGGAGAATGGTGCATACAACCGACCTTTGGTCATGTGGTCGATTTTCAATTTACAAGCTTTGCAATTCCTCAATTGACATGTGCGAAAATGAAAGTTTAGTCTCAGACTAATCGAGACTGGACCTACAGTTTAAAGTTGAATCTGAATTACTATACAATGTGCTTCCACCGGGTATCGAACCTGAGACCCTTATATTTCTGTCTAAATGATTTGTGTACATAAGAATCTATGAATTTCACCCAAAATTTTACCGGAATTTTCCTGCATAACGGGAATTTTCCTTTGTGGTAACACTGGTCCACGTGACGTGTCCGTCAATTTCTCTCATCTTCATTAACAACAATAATATAAATAATAACAATAATAGAAAAGGACCTCTTCCATGACGTAGTAATCAAGGAGTCCCGGTTTCGATAACCGGTGGAGGCAAGTAGTGGTTCGGATCCCACTTTAAACTGTAGGCCCAGTCCCGATTTGCCTATCTGTGCATAAAGTGAACTAAAAATGGCCTCAATGAACCAACTAATAATAGAGAAGCTACTTTATATGACCACAAATATAATACCGATTGTCCTGTACAGTGGGATCAACGAGTATTACCGTGCAAATTGTCCATCACCATGTTCGTGTACTTTATTTGACCCAATAAGAGCTTCAAGAATTAAAAGAACTCAAAACAAGCTGTTGACAACTTCTGCACCAGCATACATAAGAATCCATCGTTTAAAAACACACAGGATGTAAGAGAAAAATTAATGAAAATAGTCATGGACAATTTGCACGGTAAAAATCATGGATCCCCCTGTAAGTGGATAAAGTAGATATGAACTTTGTCCGGTAAGTGTTGATAAGTAGAATCACCCTAATTCCATCCTGGGAACAATATCTGGGAAGAATCGTGTCCAAAGTGTAGCTAGAAGCTTTATTATAGTGCACACTGTATCAGCGCTACACCCCACGCAGTGTTGTTTACAATGTAAATGAGCCACGGTTTCAGCTCGTGCCATTTTGCACCACGCATATCCGTTAATTTAGCCCAAGTCCGCTCGAACATGCGATCGGGGCGCATCCTGGCGGTGATCTTCGGAGTCAGAGGGCAGAGCACGTACCCAGAGCATGAACTCAGGACATGCTTTATCGCCGTCGACGCAGCGACACTCTTCCTTCTGCGCCATGTGATAAGCGAGGGGGGCCATAAATCCCCCCCTCCGCCCCACCTCCCCCGCGGACTCTCTGTACGACGGAATCCGGACAAAACCGCAAAATGATTACGCGGGGGAAGGTTAGGCAAGATGAGAGGGACGCTTGGTGAACCGCGGACGTTCAATTAGGGCATAATTTTTGCCCGAGATGGTCTGGAATTTTGGAAAAGACAAAAGTAGATTAACCAAGATTCAGCCGACATTGTGTGCTTTCGCTCAATAATAAATTCTCAAGGATTTATTCTGGACGTGGCTTTTATAAATTTTATGTTCCCTGTGTTGAAATTTTAGAATTCTTTGTACGACTTTTATATGGCCTGCATGAAGAGTTTTTAAAAATTTCGTATTTCTTCAATAAAGAACTTTCATATAGTTTAGGTCTCCTACATGGAGGGTTTTTATAGAATTTAAATTTCCTGAGTGAAAAGTTTTTATAAAGTTTAAATTTTACATGAAGAGTTTTTATAAAGTTTAATTTTTACATGAAGAGTTTTTATAAAGTTTAATTTTTACATGAAGAGTTTCTCTAAATGTTTTCATTTATTACATGAAGAGGTTTTACGAAGTTCTTCATTCCTTGCACCAAGAGATTTTTCAAAATGTCATTAATTGGATGAGGAGTTCTTAATGCAGTCCATTTCTTGCATGAAGCTATTTAATACAGTCCTTCTTCATTTCTTGGATGAAGAGTTTTTATACAGTCCTTCATTTCTTGGATGAAGAGTTTTCATGCAGTCCTTCATTTTTGGATGAAGGGTTTTCTTTTTCATGCAGTCCTTCATTTCATTTCTTGCATGAAGACATTTTTCATGCAGTCCTTCATTTTTGGATGAAGGGTTTTCTTCATGCAGTCCCTCATTTCATTTCTTGCATGAAGAGACTTTTCATGCAGTCCTTCGTTTCATTTCTTGCATGGAGAGACTTTTCAAACTGTTCATTTCTTGCATGAAGAGACTTTTCATGCAGTCCTTCGTTTCATTTCTTGCATGAAGAGACTTTTCATGCAATCCTTCGTTTCATTTCTTGCATGAAGAGACTTTTCATGCAGCGCTTCGTTTCATTTCTTGCATGAAGAGACTTTTCATGCAGCCCTTCGTTTCATTTCTTGCATGAAGAGACTTTTTAAACTGTTCATTTCTTGCATGAAGAGACTTTTTAAACTCTTCATTTCTTGGATGAAGAGACTTTTTAAACTCTTCATTTCTTGGATGAAGAGAATTTTCATAACGTTCTTCATTTCTTGGATGAAGAGATTTTTCATAACGTTCTTCATTTCTGGCATGAAGAGATTTTTCATAACGTTCTCCATTTCTTGCATGAAGAGATTTTTCATAACGTTCTCCATTTCTTGCATGAAGAGATTTTTCATAACGTTCTCCATTTCTTGCATGAAGAGATTTTTCATAACGTTCTTCATTTCTTGCATGAAGGCACAGCGTGCTACGAAGTCCCTGGTTCAAATCCAGGCCAAGACACGAGTGTTTCTTTATCAGTTTCATCATATCATCACTCATCCTCACCTTCGCGATTAGCCAAAAGTTGCAGACAAATGAAGTAAAATAAACCAAATCATTGATTCAATCAATATTGCATGAAGTTTTTATAAAGTTTATTTTTCCTATATCAAGAGCTTTTATAAAGTTAAGATCTTACGTAAAGTTTCGATCAATATCTAACGAACGAGAGCAGATAGAAAGTTATACATAACTCAGATATTTTAGAAAATATGTTCAAAGGTTATGAAGAATTTAGCTTAGTGGATGCGTGGAACTCGTCATAGAACTTGTCACAGGCGCACATATCTGCCGTAATCGCATCTCCATCGTTTCTTGATGCCTCATGCCTCCCCCCCCCCTCCCTCCGCACTTCAAGAGAAAAACTCTCTTCCAGTCGCAAGCACTTTCCGGCATCAAACCATCTGTCCGGACAAGGGTAATATCTCTCCGTATGTACTCTGAAGCCATCTGGTGTCCAAACAGCACAACTCGCAAGGCTCTCATTGCAGGTCGACAGCCACTTAAAGTGGCCATACGGTGCTGCCCTCGCAGCGGTGTGTATTAGTTTCGGCATATGTTCGCACCTTAAAAGTTGGCTTTTGTACATCCCTGTGTTTTGTAATGTGGTGCCAAGTTGGCTGTTAATGTGTGTACGTTGTAACATCTTCATTTCAGTTTTCCAGCCTTCCTTACCGAATACCCAGGCACGTATCTAGAAATATGTTTCGGGGGAGGGGAGGGGGCCGAACCATGTGTCTCAGGAATAATAAAAATGTTAATTATATTAAATCAAATTAATACTAATTACAATACATAAATTAATATAATATTATGACACGAATAGGTAAAAAGACTGTATAAGAATAGAGATATAACAGCGCATGCGCAGCTTACCTGTGGTTATGATCGGAATAACTTACATAAAATCAAGTGCCCTGGTAATGAAATTAATGTCAAATAGATGAATAATTGAAGATTTATCGAATAACAAAAATGATGCTACATGTAGTTGGAGAAAAGTAAGTTTCTGATTAATATTTTATGCATATTATTTTGAGAAGTAGTGTACATAAATCTTCTTTGTAATGTGATTCAAAGCCGTATGATTCCAATATATTCCTTGCCTTCTAAAGAGTTCAGAGTAAATTAATAACCATCGATTATGCAACAAATGCTAATATTTTCATTACTTAATTTTAGTATTTGGCCAGTCTTTCGGGGGGACCTGACACCTGGACCCTTAATAAATACGCCATTCGTGTCCTTCAAAGCCGTATGATTCCATTATAATCCTTGTCTTCCAATAAGTTCAGAGGAAATTATACAAAAAATGCTAAACGAGTATATTTTCATTAATTTATTTTCATACTTGATTAGTCTATCGGGGGGGCGGACCCCCCTCTAAATACGTCCTTGCCGGTACCGTGTTTTTCTGCATTGTTTATTTATTGAGTTTCTGTTTGTGTCCACTTTATGCACAGATAGGTTAATCGGGACTGGACTTACAGTTTAGTCTAATCCGAACCACTATATGCCTCGAACCCGGGACACCTTGATTATCAGTCGAAGACTACGCCATCGGGAGGCCCCTCTTTTTACCCACTATATACATACAGTGGCGTACTGAGCTGTAAGGGGCCCTATATGTACAGGGCAAGTCAAAAAGAATGAAACAATTTTACACAGTTATTATGACGTAACTATTTATGATAGAGAACCAAACAAGATATCGATGAAAAGGAAAAACTCTGGAAGTTTTATTCCCACTTAGCGCGCTTATGCTGCTTTGCCGCTGCTCCGCCAGGATCGCTAGTGTAGCAAAATGGCGAGTGCCCATCAGAAAGCGAGTTGGAGTTAGCGAATATTATTTCTATGACAGTGGTTCAACCACATTAGTGTATGCCTGTTTTTTGTTTGTTTCTAGACTTCGCCATACATCAGATCCTTGCAAAATATTTCTAAACGTGAATTTATCAGATCGAATACACAATCTTTCTCTTCGCGTCCAGTTTCAGATTTGGGATATATTTCCACTTTTTCATACGCAGAAACTCGAGGCCATCATTTGAATAGATATTACCTCGTAATATGATTCTTCATTTATTTTATATTTGTTATTTTTACGTCTGTTTTCCACCTCCTGGGTTAGTCATAACGACTGGAATGACTTGATGAGACAGGACCAGACACCCAAATTTATCTTGGAGTTGTTTGTCTTAAGAAAAATAAAGACTGTTGCATCAGTTGCGTATTTTCGATTTTGGGGAGGGGGGATGATAAATTATTCTTACTAGCTTTTCTTGCACATGCTAAAGGTCCCGGGTTCGATCCCCGGCCGGTTCAAATCCGGAAACTTTTCTAACTTTCGAAGCGGCCCCGGCGCCCACCCAGCGTCAAATAACATGTTTACCTGGGGGAAACCCTGGGGGGTAAAGGCGGTCAGGAGCGTGATGCTGATCACATCACCCCCACTAACGACCGGATCAAGAAACTGTGGTGCGTTACCCCCACACCCCCTATACGCCTTCATCGCGTGGTGCTAAGCACAGGGGTGCACTTTACTTTTTTGTGTTCAATAATTAATTCTCTCTATGAACATTTCGGGATATACAGGGTGTCTCAAAAGTAATAGCGCAACAGGTGAAAGTACACGAAAATAGAAGCAAAAAAGTCTCGATAAACATGGGTCTGCAAACGAGCCGTTTTCGAGATAATCGCGAATGTGTGATTACATGCCGCCACTGACTTCATTGTCGTCCTAGTTGGTAAAATGCTAATACTGTGTGCGAATGTGTTGTTAGAAGCCGGCACTCATTGCATTTTGTAAACACCGAGTGCTTTACTCCTTGCACATTCCTAGGTTTGCTCTTTGTTTACAAAAGAGAAAATTTTCGAGAGGTGGCGTTGTAATCAAACAGGATGCATACAATCAGTACACAGTCGAATCGTACTGTGGGAGTCACTTTTCTTACTGTATTATTAGCATTTTACCAACTAGGACGACGTTTACAAACAATGAAGTCAGTGGCGGCTTGTAACCACACATTCGCGATTATCTCGAAAACGGCTCGTTTGCAGACCCATGTTAAACGAGACTTTTTTTGCTTCTATTATCGTGTACTTTCACCTGTGTCAGTTTGCGCTATTACTTATGAGACACCATGTAGATTGATTGAGTTTGTGTTTTAAGTCCACTTTATGCGCAGTAAGGATAATCGGGACTGGACCTACAGTTTAAAGTGGGATCCGAACCACTGTGCCTCCACCGGGTATCGAACCCGGGATTTCGGGATATAGGTTCTAACCCGATAGTTACTCCTTAAATTTGCTGGGATTTCTTAAAATATGCTTGACTTCAAGATATGTTAGTCTACCCGATGGCGTAGTGGTAACGTCGTCGCCTTGTAATCAAGGGGTCGCGGGTTCGATACCAGGTGGAGGCACAATACTCTCCAACACTGAGCCAGAAAACCCCCATCCAAGCAACTAAAAACTGCATTTACAACATGCAACGTGAATGTAGATGAACTTGCGACAATCTGGACGCTCTTTGGAAGCACCACACTCGCAAAAGAGGAATAAAAAAGGTCAACATTAGACGAACACACATGGGATGAATCCCATCGAATTGGATGAAACAAAGAACCAAATTAGAAAAATCACAGCAGCAGTCCGAAACCCCATAAGCCAGGAGTTCCAAAGCTTTTTCGTTTCACGGCGCCCTTAGTGTTTCAAAATTTTCCCGCTGCCCCCAAGTCAGCGTATCTATACTGAAGGAAACTCCATCTGGCGGCTGGCCTTGAATGCTATTTCTGGCCCTTTCCGTCCCCCAATCAGTTTCGGGGGCGTGGTTCGGTGGGTGTCACGGCGAAACTACAAACAACTGCCGGTAGTGACCAAAGGCATAGACGACCTGTGGCAAGCTGACCTTGTGGAAATGAGCAGTGGCAACTTGAAAAATTTACATAAAATCAACAAGGATACTCAGTTGCGAAGTTGCCAAGCGTACTTCTGTTTTTGCCAGTTGTCTTTATATGGCTGTGTCCGCCTGCATTCCGACCTGTGGGTGGTCCTTCCTGAAACTTCATCGTTCAGGACCGCGTGCGCAGTTGTACAGTCACGGACACTGCCGGCTTGTAATGAATACATTGACTTTCAATGGAATCGTTACAAGCCGGCAGTGTCCGTGACTGTACCATTAACACCGATGATTTCTGATGCTGACAATACCGTTGCCCGAGAAGACTCTTTCTCGCTTTACGGTACGTTTGGCAACATGTAGTGGACTCCGCGCTCATTTGTTTCGTTCCGCGAACAACGTTCGGTACCTTGTGACTCGAGAATGCCCGATCTTAGTCGAAGAAAATTCAACTGATCGCTGATTCGCTGTTTCCCAGCCGCCAGTTGGAGTTACGTTCAGTACCAGTGTTGCCACATGAAGGGAAATTCGGACCGAAAATTTAGCCAAAACGGAAAAAGGAATTTTGATAAAAAATACCATAATTTCAGGGAAATTTTAAGACAACTGACTACATTATTACAATTTATGTTAAGTTCCAGTTTCATATTCACATTTTAATTTCTTCTGTTCTCTTTCCTGCTCTCTTGATTATAGCCTGCATCTATTTATATTTCTGTTGAGTACATCGCTTTTCTGCACCCTCGGATAATAGTAACGATGAGGATTAACGATTAAGTGGATTCCTGACCAGGATCCAAACCTGGGACATCTGGTCAGGAAGCGATGAAAGTGACATCTATGTGAAAAATTTAACATTTTTTATTCACACGTACATGGACCAACGGAAATACTCCTACTGCTGCTTCCACCACCACTAATAATAATAAAAATTACCGGGATTGCTATTACCACTGCTAATACTTATTATTATTATTGTATGATTTGCTAGGTGAAGGGAAAAATGGTCCTAAAAAGGAAATTTTGCCCCTTGGAAAGGGAAATTGTGTCCTCATATTGTGGCAACACTGTTCAGTACAAGCAGGTTAAAAAAATAAACACATCTGTCAAATTCAGAAACATTTTATGTAAGAAGTACTAAATAAACACCTATTTGGAACCACGATATCATTTCAGTGAAAATTTTGGAACATTTCGCGGAGCTCATGTAACCCTGTCGCGTCTCCTCAGGGTGCCGCGGTGCACACTGAGAACCACTGCGCCCTTCCAGTATAGAATTCAAGCAAATATGTTAACCCCCTCAGAAAGTGAAAACGGTGACATAAATGGAGCTAAAAATTGTTTAGAATTGCCGTCTGTCGTAGGTTTTATCCTCATAGGCTAAAGAAATTGTTCACCTGAAGACGAGTCAACGGATAATGGATAAAGTTCAATTAACATTGCATGGTAAGATTTTTTTGTATTTACGGTGACGAACATAAGCTTTCCTAAATTCCTTTACCATGCCTATAGTTATAATTTCGTTTTAATAAAATGTAGCTTTATCCTTTCAAAGTCAGATGTATGTTATTTTTTTAAGGCTTAATTCTTTGGTTTTGTTATCCGTAGCCCACCAAACTGAGGAGTTGCATTGCAGCTATTGACAACTAAATTCTTCCTTTTTGATCTCGCCGACAACTGCTAATTCTCTAGTTTTCTTAAAACCGGTCACTGCAGTAACACAAGCCTTCCATCTGTCCCTATCCTGAACAAGATCAATCCAATCTTTTCCATCCATATCGATTTCCTTTAGGACCATCTCAACGTTATCCCTCCACCTTCATCTTGACCTTCCTACAGGTCTCTTACCATCAGGTTTCCACACAAGAATCCTGTAAACTCTTCTTTTCCTCTCCTATTCGTGCCACATGGCCTGCCCACCAAAGTCTTCTTGTTTTAATTATTCTAATAACATCTGGACATGAATACAAATTATCGCCTATAGCCTAAGTAATCCGTATTAGTAATCTCTTATTGGGACTGGAACGAAATTGGATGTAGTGTTCTGGTTTTTTGTATTTGTTTGTACTTGACGTCACATTTCTACCACTTTTGGCTACACCAAGGATGAGTATTGATAAAGGAACACTCGCATAGAACACCCAGACCGGGAACTTCGGTGGCGAGGTTCAGAGTCGACCACATAATGGTCCTTGCCACCGAGCTGGCTGAATGAACTATTCAGAAACAATCGACAACTTTTTGTTAAAATAGGCTAAACGTCCACCCCATTTAATCCAGTTTCTGAAAACTGTAAATATGTTTTCGAGAATAATGTTGGCTATGAACACATTGTAGCCAACCCAACCCTCAATTTTACAATTTCAGTTTTAATGTTAGTTTGTCATTATATGGTAGTATAAATCTTTATTTTTGCATTTCAAATATCTTTCATTTCGTTGTAACACCTCCTCCCAAATGCTCCTCAAATCCCTGCCTGCTTAGGTAAATGTTTCTACATATTTGCGATAGATTTATCTCATTATAACACCATTAAGCCTTGTTTCCATGATAACCAAAAACTCAATATGCTGACCAAGGCAGAATTTATTTTATTTTAAAACATAAACGTTACGTTACAAGATAAGCTACCTAGATATATTGATGAAAAGGAAGAGATGACAAGAAATTGAAACCACTTGGCATCACAAAAAGAGTGCAGCAGGGGTGTTCTATGACAAAAGAAGTGATGTAAGTGAGGTGACAAAAATACATTTTATAAAGAATATGGAGGACAGAATCAAGAAAATATGCACGAAAGAATGTGAAAAAGAAGGCAAAATAAATAGCCTATGGAAACAGCTGGAAAGGAATGGCTACGAGAAGGAGGATAGACTGGACATAAAGAGAAGAAGGAAGAGAAGAGGCAGGGGAGAAGAGGAATAGAAAGAAAAATAGGAAGAGAAACAAAAGAGAGAAGGTTTGGAGTAAGGAGTATGGGGAAGACCACAGAAAATATATGCAAAGTGCTTAGGAAAGCGGGCATTAAAACTTGCAGGAAGGGAGGACGAAGCATCTTAAGAATAGCGAAGAATGCAAATAAGGAAATGAAAAACAGAGAAGTGGAAGGGATTATCTACGAAGTGAAGTGTAAAGAATGTTGGAGTGTGCACATAGGAGAAACGAAAAAGAGGCTGAAAGACAGGTTGAAAGAACATAGGGACGATGTACGATTTAAGAGAGACAGAAATGCGATATTTAAGCACACGAGAGAAACAGGACATGACAAGGAGTGGGATGAGGCTAAGCAGATAGGAAGGGAGAAGAGAATACTAGTGATAAAATGGAAGGAGGCCAAGAAAATAGAGAAGAAAGGTGAAGAAGACACAATGAACTGGAATGGGGGACTGAAGATAAACAAAGAATGTATTAGAAAGAGTGGAAATGACAAGAACTAAGGAGGAATGACGAAGGAAGCGAATGAAGAAAGAAAGGATAACGAAAAAGAGCATGAGGAGTCAAACTACGTTCCAGATGAAAGGAAATGTTATCAAAATCGCCTGTCAGATGAAACACCATTTACAGGAAAAGGCCACCTGCTGGAACACCTGGAAAGGAATGTTCCAGATAAACAACTTTCTAATTATCTTGTGTCTGGAGGGGAGTTATTTTTGTGTATACATATATTCCTGTTTTGTGCCTTATTTTATTTGTATTTGGTACAGAGTCTGAAGAAGACCTTGCTAGAAGGTTGGAACGTAACGTTTAGTTTATGTTTTAAAATAAAATAAATTCTGCCTTGGTCAGCATATTGAGATTTATTTGTGCAAGATCAGCCTATATGTACAATATGTAACATTCTTATTCGTACACACAGATTTTAAAGGAAAATGCTTTAATATCTGAAAGGAAATACACTCTTTTGAAATTGTTTCTTTACAATTCAATAACTAATATCATTAGGAACATAAAATCTTACCCAAATTCTGTATAACCAATGACAATAAAAAATTTAATGAAACTGAAAGAGAAGCATGCCATTTTTGTACAACTTTTCTATTCGTACACTTAATAATATAAAAGAAAAAGTATATTCAGAGCAAATTGACTGACAGTTCTAATACTTTGATGCGTATCCTTTGGCTTTAATTACTGCTTGACACCTGTTCTTCATAGAATTAACCAGTTTCCGACATGTTTCAGAGCTTATTTTATTCCACTAGGCTTGCACACCAGTTTTCAACTCTTGTTTGGACTTGGCGCCTGCTTTATGAACTCGCTTCTTCAAAATTGCCCATAAATGCTCAATTGGATTTAAGTCTGGACTTTGAGCTGGTGTTTGTAGTAGTTTGGACACATTCCATATTAGCCAATTCATGTTAACTCGCGCCTTATGCTTACTGTCATTGTCTTGTTGGAATCTGTAGTTAGGCGGCATGTCAATTTTTTGGACACTCTGCTTTACATTGTTCTTCAATATGTTCAAATATCCAAATAGACATATGCATCCATGATACCATCAATAAACTGGATGATACCAACACCTTTGGACGACATACAGCCCCAAATCATTAATGACCCACCACCGTGTTTAATAACTGTTGGAACTGTGTTAATGTGATCATTGTCTTTATTTGATTTTCTCCAGACCCTATTTATCCCATCTGACCCGTATATACGTATATATATATATATATATATATATATATACATACTAATCTTAGACTCGTCTGACCATATGACACTATCCCAAAATTCCTGGTCCTTGTGGATGTGCTCTTTCACGAATGAAAGTCTATTCCTGCGATTCACCTTATTTACATACGGCCTCTTTCGTGGTATTCTGCCATGATATCCATGCTTCCACAAGGCACATCGGACAGTTTGATCGGACATCATCTTGCCAGCAACATTTTCTACTAACGGTCGTAACTGAGGAACACTTAGTCGGGGGTTTTCTCGCACTCTTTTTAAAATAAAGTGTTCATCACGTTTATTCAACCGTCTCTCTTTTGGTTTTCTCGGCACATTCTGTGTTGAACCTTCCTCTCTCAATTTGTTTGCTATGTATTGAACTGTGGAGTGTGATTTATTGACTGTTTGTCCAATTTTTTTAACGAATAACCTCTAAGGGCTAAATTTATAATAACATCCTTCAGATCGGAACTAAGTTCCTTCACCTTGCCCATTTCGAACATGCTGTTAGATAGACGATAGGCCTACAACAATGCCTACGCCAGCATTCCGCTTGACGGGGAGCGCGTCTGCATGTTCAAAGTTGTTACGAAGTTGCAAACTCCGAATAGCGGTGGCGCTCTATGCAAGGAAGATTGAAACTCTTGCCTGTACGAATAACAATGTTGCATGAAACAGCGTGTTTTTCTCTTTTCACACAAATTATATGCTCTGTTTATACACTTTGAACATATATTTTTATTGACATTTGTTGGTGAAACCTTCATTAACATTAATTTCCAGATACATATGAAAATGATTATATTTGCTAGTAGATATGACATTTTTTCCTCGGAAATTCTATGTGTACGAATAACAATGTTACATACTGTATCTATACGATGTTACCAGTCCGCCACTGCCTTCAATCAGTACTCTGACACACTTCATAGAAGACTGGAATCCATATTCGTCCGTTTGAATCAAAATTGCCTGAATGTTAAGTTTTTTGAAATCCCAGAACTGTAGAGAACTGTAAAAAAAAGTACAATTGTTTGCTTTCAGCCATTTTTTTTTTTTTGCTTTGTGCTGAGAGCTTTTGGTATTCTAAGTAATTGTCTATCTAGGGGAGGAAAAAGTAGTTGAAATCGAGGAAGCATTAAGGGGGTGGGGGGTGCATGGATTCGAGGTCCGCCGGACATATACCATCGTTTCCCCAGTAATGACCATGTAATGGGGGTTGTATGCGTAATGACATGAATTTTAACTGCACTTGTCGCCGGAAGATGTCACCAGCGGGGAGGATAAAAATGTTGCCCAAGCGTGATTTCGATCACGATTGTACATCAGCATATAAAAATGTTACATGTTTCCCCCTTCTAGATGTCTAACGACTCTGGAACGATTCTATCTCTCTCACTCTCTCTCTCTCTCTATCTCTCTCTCTCTCTCTCTCTCTCTCTCCGGTACACACACGCTCACGGATACCCACATGCTAATGTGCACGGCCGTTGACATATGCAGTTTTTAATGCGCGGCAACATTTGGCCCGTGCAGAGCAAACGAGCAGTCATTTGTTTTCTAGGGCACCGCCGAAC
This sequence comes from Lepisma saccharinum, assembly GCF_977018435.1. NCBI lineage: Eukaryota > Metazoa > Arthropoda > Insecta > Zygentoma > Lepismatidae > Lepisma > Lepisma saccharinum. Next base: position 33,975,806 of record NC_139255.1, on the reverse strand, counting down.
CGCCAGATGGCACCGCGTTTGCAGATGTATTAACGAAAAACTAATTTTGTCTGATTTGGCGATTTCCCGGCCTGCACCGGACGGCGTTGTAGGGAACCTTTCCGCTGGGGTCTATTTTTCTCGAATTTGTTGCGTTCTTCCGGGTTTGCGTGGACAATTTCGACGTTGTAAACTGCGAACTCGCATGGGCGGTTGCAATACAGAACACCTTAAGTTTCAAGACGGCTAAAGGATTTTGAGTTGGCCCGATGCTTCATTTGATAATACAGGATATCATTACTGTCATAAGTTTTCGAACTAATAATTCGAAGGTATATTATTTCTAGCTTGAAATATAAGATAAAGTCACATTTCACCTCCATTGAGATGGCATAATCCTTAAATATAATGAAATACGTTTTTGCCTCAAAATAGTAATCTATTATATTTTTCCGTAAGTGTACAGAAGCGTATACTTCATTTAATTACATATGACGCCAGGTGTCCCGGGTTAAAATCCCAGCCTGGGCATGGGTGTTCTTTGTGTGTCCCTTCATCACTTGCATCATCACTCATCCTCAACTTCGTGATTAATCAAGAGTGGACGAAAAGCGAAGTAATGAGAACGAAATAAATAGATCAATTCATTAAATCACAAGTCTATACTCCAAGTTAGGACTCTCTCTCTCTGTCTCCCTCTTCTCTCATCCTCTCTCTCTGCCTCTCCTTCTTCTCTCATCCTCTCTCTCTGCCTCTCCTTCTCTCTGCCTCTCCATCTTCTCTCATCCTCTCTCTCTGCCCCTCCATCTTCTCTCATCCTCTCTCTCTGCCTCTCCCTCCTCTCTCTGCCTCTCCCTCTTCTCTCTGCCTCTCCCTCCTCTCTCTGCCTCTCCCTCTTCTCTCTGCCTCTCCCTCTTATCTCATTCTCTCTGCCTCTCCCTCTTATCTCATCCACTCTCTGCCTCTCCCTCTTATCTCATCCACTCTCTGCCTCTCCCTCTTATCTCATCCACTCTCTGCCTTTCCCTCTTATCTCATCCACTCTCTGCCTTTCCCTCTTATCTCATCCACTCTCTGCCTCTCCCTCTAATCTCATTCTCTCTCTGCCTCTCCCTCTTATCTCATTCTCTCTATGCCTCTCCCTCTAATCTCATTCTCTCTCTGCCTCTCCCTCTTATCTCATTCTCTCTATGCCTCTCCCTCTTATCTCATCCTCTCTCTCTGCCTCTCCCTCTTATCTCATCCTCTCTCTCTGCCTCTCCCTCCTCTCTCGCCTATCCCTCTTCTCTCTGCCTCTCCCTCCTCTCTCGCCTATCCCTCTTCTCTCTGCCTCTCCCTCTTATCTCATTCTCTCTCTGCCTCTCCCTCCTCTCTCTGCCTATCCCTCTTCTCTCTGCCTCTCCCTCTTATCTCATTCTCTCTCTGCCTCTCCCTCTTATCTCATCCACTCTCTGCCTCTCCCTCTTCTCATTCTCTCTATGCCTCTCCCTCCTCTCTCTGCATCTCCCTCCTCTCTCTGCATCTCCCTCCTCTCTCTGTCTCTCCCTCTTCTCTCTGCCTCTCCCTCTTATCTCATTCTCTCTCTGCCTCTCCCTCTTATCTCATCCACTCTCTGCCTTTCCCTCTTATCTCATCCACTCTCTGCCTCTCCCTCTTATCTCATTCTCTCTCTCTCCCTCTTATCTCATCCTCTCTCTCTCCCTCTCCCTCCTCTCTCTGCATCTCCCTCCTCTCTCTGCTTCTCCCTCTTCTCTCTGCCTCTCCCTCTTATCTCATTCTCTCTCTGCCTCTCCCTCTTATCTCAACCACTCTCTGCCTCTCCCTCTTATCTCATCCACTCTCTGCCTTTCCCTCTTATTTCATCCACTCTCTGCCTCTCCCTCTTATCTCATTCTCTCTCTGCCTCTCCCTCTTATCTCATCCTCTCTCTCTGCCTCTCCCTCCTCTCTCTGCCTCTCCCTCCTCTCTCTGCCTCTCCCTCTTCCCTCTGCCTCTCCCTCTTATCTCATCCTCTCTCTCTGCCTCTCCCTCCTCTCTCTGCCTCTCCCTTCTCTCTCTGCCTCTCCCTCCTCTCTCTGCATCTCCCTCTTCTCTCTGCCTCTCCCTCTTATCTCATTCTCTCCCTCTTATCTCATCCACTCTCTGCCTCAGCATCTCCCTCCTCTCTCTGCCTCTCCCTCTTATCTCATTCTCTCTCTGCCTCTCCCTCTTATCTCGTCCACTCTCTGCCTTTCCCTCTTATCTCATCCACTCTCTGCCTCTCCCTCTTATCTCATCCACTCTCTGCCTTTCCCTCTTATCTCATCCACTCTCTGCCTTTCCCTCTTATCTCATTCTCTCTCTGCCTCTCCCTCTTATCTCATCCTCTCTCTCGGCATCTCCCTCCTCTCTCTGCATCTCCCTCCTCTCTCTGCCTCTCCCTCTTATCTCATTCTCTCTCTGCCTCTCCCTCTTATCTCATCCACTCTCTGCCTTTCCCTCTTATCTCATTCTCTCTCTGCCTCTCCCCCTTATCTCGTCCACTCTCTGCCTCTCCCTCTTATCTCATCCACTCTCTGCCTTTCCCTCTTATCTCATTCTCTCTCTGCCTCTCCCCCTTATCTCGTCCTCTCTCTGCCTCTCCCCCTTATCTCGTCCTCTCTCTGCCTCTCCCCCTTATCTCGTTCTCTCTCTGCCTCCCCCTCTTATCTCGTTCTCTCTCTGCCTCTCCCTCTTATCTCATCCTCTCTCTGCCTCTCCCTCTTATCTCATTCTCTCTCTGCCTCTCCCTCTTATCTCATCCACTCTCTGCCTCTCCCTCTTATCTCATCCACTCTCTGCCTTTCCCTCTTATCTCATCCACTCTCTGCCTTTCCCTCTTATCTCGTCCACTCTCTGCTTCTCCCTCTTATCTCGTCCACTCTCTGCCTCTCCCCCTTATCTCGTCCTCTCTCTGCCTCTCCCTCTTCTCTCATCCTCTCTCTCTGCCTCTCCCTCCTCTCTCTGCCTCTCCCTCTTCTCTCTGCCTCTCCCTCTTATCTCATTCTCTCTCTGCCTCTCCCTCTTATCTCATCCACTCTCTGCCTCTCCCTCTTATCTCGTCCTCTCTCTGCCGCTCCCTCTTATCTCGTCCTCTCTCTGCCTCTCCCCCTTATCTCGTTCTCTCTGTCTCTCCCTCTTATCTCGTTCTCTCTCTGCCTCTCCCTCTTATCTCGTCCTCTCTCTGCCTCTCCCTCTTATCTCGTCCTCTCTCTGCCTCTCCCTCTTATCTCATTCTCTCTCTGCCTCTCCCTCTTATCTCATCCACTCTCTGCCTTTCCCTCTTATCTCGTCCTCTCTCTGCCTCTCCCTCTTATCTCATCCACTCTCTGCCTCTCCCTCTTATCTCATTCTCTGCCTCTCCCTCTTATCTCATTCTCTGCCTCTCCCTCTCCCTCCTCTCTCTGCATCTCCCTCCTCTCTCTGCTTCTCCCTCTTCTCTCTGCCTCTCCCTCTTATCTCATTCTCTCTCTGCCTCTCCCTCTTATCTCATCCACTCTCTGCCTCTCCCTCTTATCTCATCCACTCTCTGCCTTTCCCTCTTATTTCATCCACTCTCTGCCTCTCCCTCTTATCTCATTCTCTCTCTGCCTCTCCCTCTTATCTCATCCTCTCTCTCTGCCTCTCCCTCCTCTCTCTGCCTCTCCCTCCTCTCTCTGCCTCTCCCTCTTCCCTCTGCCTCTCCCTCTTATCTCATTCTCTCTCTGCCTCTCCCTCTTATCTCATCCTCTCTCTCTGCCTCTCCCTCCTCTCTCTGCCTCTCCCTCCTCTCTCTGCCTCTCCCTCCTCTCTCTGCATCTCCCTCTTCTCTCTGCCTCTCCCTCTTCTCTCTGCCTCTCCCTCTTATCTCATCCACTCTCTGCCTCAGCATCTCCCTCCTCTCTCTGCCTCTCCCTCTTATCTCATTCTCTCTCTGCCTCTCCCTCTTATCTCGTCCACTCTCTGCCTTTCCCTCTTATCTCATTCTCTCTCTGCCTCTCCCTCTTATCTCATCCTCTCTCTCGGCATCTCCCTCCTCTCTCTGCATCTCCCTCCTCTCTCTGCCTCTCCCTCTTATCTCATTCTCTCTCTGCCTCTCCCTCTTATCTCATCCACTCTCTGCCTTTCCCTCTTATCTCATTCTCTCTCTGCCTCTCCCCCTTATCTCGTCCACTCTCTGCCTCTCCCTCTTATCTCATCCACTCTCTGCCTCTCCCCCTTATCTCGTCCACTCTCTGCCTCTCCCCCTTATCTCGTCCTCTCTCTGCCTCTCCCCCTTATCTCGTTCTCTCTCTGCCTCCCCCTCTTATCTCGTTCTCTCTGCCTCTCCCTCTTATCTCGTTCTCTCTCTGCCTCTCCCTCTTATCTCGTTCTCTCTGCCTCTCCCTCTTATCTCGTTCTCTCTCTGCCTCTCCCTCTTATCTCATCCTCTCTCTGCCTCTCCCTCTTATCTCATTCTCTCTCTGCCTCTCCCTCTTATCTCATGCACTCTCTGCCTCTCCCTCTTATCTCATCCACTCTCTGCCTTTCCCTCTTATCTCATCCACTCTCTGCCTTTCCCTCTTATCTCGTCCACTCTCTGCCTCTCCCTCTTATCTCGTCCACTCTCTGCCTCTCCCCCTTATCTCGTCCTCTCTCTGCCTCTCCCTCTTCTCTCATCCTCTCTCTCATCCTCTCCCTCCTCTCTCTGCATCTCCCTCCTCTCTCTGCCTCTCCCTCTTCTCTCTGCCTCTCCCTCATATCTCATTCTCTCTCTGCCTCTCCCTCTTATCTCATCCACTCTCTGCCTCTCCCTCTTATCTCGTCCTCTCTCTGCCTCTCCCTCTTATCTCGTCCTCTCTCTGCCTCTCCCCCTTATCTCGTCCTCTCTCTGCTTCTCCCTCTTATCTCGTCCTGTCTCTGCCTCTCCCTCTTATCTCGTCCTGTCTCTGCCTCTCCCTCTTATCTCGTCCTGTCTCTGCCTCTCCCTCTTATCTCGTCCTGTCTCTGCCTCTCCCTCTTCACTCGTCCTCTCTCTGCCACTCCCTCTTATCTCATCCTCTCTCTGCCTCTCCCACTTATCTCGTCCTCTCTCTTCCTCTCCTCTCTCTCCCCAGAGAGAGAGGGGGTAAGACATGGGGAGAGAGAGACCCCCCGATAGACGGGGTAGAGTGAAAGAGAGACAAAAGAGAATTAGAGGGAGAAGAGTATTCCCTGATCGATACAATGTTTGTAAATGGGTGAAGATCATTTGGAGTTCATTCATAGACGTGAATTGAAATAGATAGTAACTTTAGGTACACCGTGTATTTTGTCCTTGGACCAAATTGCCAGGAGATAATCATGTCCCTCTGATGTCGGATGGCTATGAGTTGGCAACACTGCTGGCGGTGGAAATGCTATAAGCCCAACTTGGACTCGAACTCGCGCCCGCTGGAAACACTGCGTGACGTAGTAGCCTCGAGCAGTGCGTCTCTCTTAAGAGTTTTGATCGAAGCGTGTTGCGTGGAGAGGATAGGTACGCCCCGAGGCCTTCGACTTTCACAGGGAGGGATGGGGGGCGGCGCAGTTTCAAGTTGAGAAGAGGGAGAGAGGGGGCGCTCTCCTGTTTCTTCGCCGCCTTTTAAAGAGTTAAGAAGCGAAGGCTTTCACGCCAGTAGCAGCTGTTGTCTGGATAATTACCTGATAAGTCAAAGTCTCCGGGAGTGGAAATTAATGAGTGGACCCCCTCGCCGGGCGACATGTCACATGCACGCTCCCAAGGGAAGGCGGGATTCAGACGAATCTCTTCGGGGAAACTGGGGGGCGCCCCCTTCTTTTATCCTGCTGCGCCAAGAAAACGCGATAAAAAATAAAGAACTTTCCTTTTGCCCCGTTTTTGAGCTTCCGAAATAGCTTCAAAAGTATCTTAAGAAACCCAAGAGTGTCGCCGAACCTTCTGGGCAATAAACTTGTTTTATTTCCAAGGGAGGCACGAGAAATATACAGGGTGTCCAGGTTAGTTGTGCCCCAAAATAAGTATTCGAAATTTGTTGCATTCTCGCACGACTCTAATCCACGATGTTATTTACAGTGATTTCCTAACTACAACACTGTTCACTAACACACATATAAAAAATGGTCATGAGTGTTTTTCAGCCACAGTGTGAATTCTTTATTATTCTTCTGAAATTGATACCAGCCAGCTCTCTCGCTAATCATAGCCTGCATGTCAATGATAATTTTAATACGAACATGGATCGTTTATAGTGCAGCTAGATTTGGTTAGAGATAAAAGGAAAGGGTACAGAGAAGAAATGAGAGATTAACAGAGTAAGAGAAAGAACTGTGTGAAAGGAAGGAGAAAAATAGAATGAAGGAAATAAATGGAGTGAGAAAGGGAAGACAGAGATAGCAGAAAGGAGGAGATGGGAGAGCAAAACGTTTTGGAAGACAGAGAGAGATAAGTTAAGAAGACATGCTGAAAGAGAGAGAGATAAAGAAGGTTAGGAAGACAAGGAGAGAAGAGTAGAAGTACGTGAAAAGAGAGAGAGAAAGAGAAAGATTAGGAAGACATGGAGAGGAGCGAAAACCATATGGTGGGTGAGAGGCAACTTGACAGGGCTGAGAGAAAGAAGTTTAGGGGGATAGAAAAAATGGGTGGAGTAGGAAGAAGTAAAAACAAAGAGAGAGGATAAGAGGACGTGAAAACAGGGAAAGAAGGATAGGAAAACATTAAGAGAGAGAAAAGATTAAGAAGACATGGAGAGGATAGAGAGAGAAAGAAGATTAGGGAGATAGAGGAAATAGGTAGAGAAAGAAGAGTAGGAAGAAGTAAAACAAAGAGGAAGGAGGATAGGAAAACATGAAGAGAGAGAATTATTAGGAAGACATGGATGGGGAGAGGAAAAAAGTAATTAGGGAGATAGAGAAAATAAAAGGAGAAAGAAGGGTAGGAAGAATTAAAAACAAAGAGAAATAGGAAGACATGAAGGGACAGAGAGAGAGATAAAGAAAGGAAAATGTTAGGAACACCAGAAGAGAAGTGTAGAAGGAGGTGAAGAGAGAAGAAAGGTTGGGAAGAGAGATAAAGAGGAATAGAATATATTAGAAAAGTAGTAGTAACGACGCCGCCGAACCTAACTGATATCGGTTAGGGGTATTCGGAAGGTTTAAGGAAACTAACGCCCCGCCAGCTGTCTGGGCTTGTCTGGTGATGAATTCTGCCCGGCGAATAAGCTCTGCTCGAAACGTTTAAGTAATCGCGCTTTACCGAGGCGGACAAAATTGATCAAACAATCCTGGCGCCTGAAATCCGGCCAATTTTTCCGTTCTCGCATTGCTCAACGGAACACACCTTGTCACGAACAATTTCGTGTGAAGAAGAGAATGACACATGAAAGAAAAAGGCTGTTCAGTTTCCCGCGGAGCAAAAAAAACTGACGATGAAATATGTACGAGGGCCGATTGTTATTTCACAGATCCAACAGACAAATAACGGTGTGGCGATTTGAGAAGCTCTACCCTCTCTCTTTTTCTTAAAATAAAAATCGCCTTCCCAGAAAAGTTTCAAAAGTGCATGCTGGGATAAGTGCAGGACAAAGAGAGGCTGACAGAGTGTGTAAATAAATGAGAAAGGTATGCGAGAGAAACACAGCCGGGTCAGTAAAGGATGCGATAAAATAATGAATGACAATTCTACTTGACAAGGACAGTGTGAGTGGAGAAGCGAGTACATTGGAGAACAACAGTAAAAATTATGACTTAAATGTTAAAGAGGTATGGCCAGGAAGGGTCCCCTCCTCTGGAAAAAATGGAAATTGCTTACTGCTTCATCTTTTCTCAGTTCTGTTTCAATCTCGTTTCTTCTTCCCCTTTGTTTATTTCCTTATCTTACACAGTGGTTCGGACCCCACTTTTTAAACTGTAGGTCCAGTCCCGATTAGCCTATCTGTGGTTAAAGTGGACTCAAAAACAACAATTCTCTCTCTCTCACATTCAATTTCTAGCTCTCACAAGAGAGGTTATCTAAGTGTCCCCCTCCGATTTCCATGAAAAGTGGCAGGTGTATAGGGAGGCCCAAAGGAAGAAATACGTGTTTTTTGTTTCGGGGGAAATCCCCCTCAAGTGTCAAGATGAAGACAAATTGACGCGGGGATCTGACCCCTGTGTCCCACTCCGATTTCCATGAAACTTAGCAGGTGTATAGAGGGACCCAAAGGAAGAAATACGTGTTTTTGTGTTTCAGCTAAAAAACTGTTTTAGGGGGCACCCCCCCCCCTCAAATGTCAAGATGAGGACAAATTGAAGTGGGAATCTGACCCCTGTGTCCCCCTCCGATTTCCATGAAACTTAGGGCCCAAAGGAAGAAGTACGTGTTTTTGTGTTTAAGCTAAAAAAAACTGTTTTAGGGGGCACCCCCCTCAAATTTCAAGATGAGGAGAAATTGAAGTGGGGATCTGACCCCGAAACCACGTCAATATGGCATAGGAAGAAACAGGGGGCATAGGGCCCCTCTATACACCTGCCAAATTTCATGGAAATCGGAGGGGGACACAGGGGTCAGATACCCACGTCAATTTGTCCTCATCTTGACATTTGAGGCGGGTTTTGCCCCCTAAAACAGTTTTTTAGCCGAAGCAAAAAAAACACGTATTTTTTTTCCTTTGGGCCCCTCTATACACCTGCCAAGTTTCATGGAAATCGGAGGGGGACACTTAGATAACCTCCCTTGTCAGTTTATTTTCTGAGTTAATAACTCTCTTCATGTTTATTGCTTCTATTCTTGATAATTTCTTTATTGTTTATCTACTCTTCTTCTCCATCTGTCTTTATTCTGTCTTCACTGAGGACACCCAAAAGGCATGTTAATCCACGAGGTACATCCCGGTAATTGCATTGTTGCAGGCCAACGAGGCTGTGGCGTCTGGACGTATTCTGACTGTTGTACTTATTGTTGCGTTTTGCACATATATGTAGTGAGCTCCCATTTACAGCCTCGACTTTTAAACTAGGTAAGGATATTTTAGTTATAAACTTAAGTTATATTGGACAATCATTAGACCAGTGACAACATATGCCTGTGAAACATGCCTAATACAAAAACTACTAATATTTGAAAGGAGAATATTAAGAAAAATATTTGGCCCCTCCAAAATGAGCGATGGCTCTTGGAGAATAAAAACAAATGACGAGTTAGACCAGTTTATTAAGCATAGGAATATAGATTCATAAAATCCCAAACATTAAGCTGGTTAGGGCATATCGAGCGATTGTTCAATGAGAGAACAGTCAAAAAGATATATAAATGGAAACCATTTGTCAAGAGTGCGCCAAACGGCGACCAGAGATTCCTGCCAAATGTGTGAACTGTTCTGGTTCACACACGTCAAATTACAAGCGATGCCCCGTGTATCAACGTATACTACAAGCTTCCAACGCCAAAGGCCCAACGAAGTCAACTAGGAACGCCAACAAGGAGAAGAAGAAACAGCCCTCACTCCTGGACAACGCAGTGTTGCCACAATTTCTCTTCCCAAAGAGCAAAATTTCCCTTTTTGGACCAATATTTTCCTTCACCTAAACAAATATAATAATAATAATAATTATTATTATTATTATTATTATTAGCAGTGGTAGTAGTAGCAGAAGCAGCAGTAGTAGTAGTAATATTTCCGTTGGTCACATACATGTCAGCTTCGTCGCTTTCTGGTCAGATGCCCCAGATGCACTAATTTGTTAATTCTCATCATTACAATTATCCGAAGGTATACAGAAAAGCGACGTGCAATAAACCTAAAAGAAATATAAGTAAATACAGGATTGTATTCAAGGGAGCAAAAATAAGAAGAAACAGAAAAAATAAAAATATGGATATGAAACTGGAACTTAACATATAATGCTATAATGTAGAGTCAGATAGATATCTTAAAATTTCCCTGAAATTGTGGTATTTTTCATCGAAATACCCTTTTCCCTTTTAGATAAAATTTCGGTCCAAATTTCCCTTCAAAAAGGGAAATTCCCCTTCATGTGGCAACACTGGGACAACGTCGTTCCCATTCAACCAGGTACGACTTCGCGGCAGGGTGTCATTCAACAACGGAAGCCAAAAGATAGACCAACTCAGGCTGCACCTTCTCCCAGCCAATCACAGGCCTCCTCGCGGAGATCACAACCACAGACAGCTGACAACTTGGAGGTACCACGTCGGCTGCTCAACACACTACTGAACCCAGAGATCATTCAGCCACTAGGAGTATTGGTGGAAGGACTCCAGGCCATCCACCGCGCTGCAGACTCAGATGCTAGACTTCAGATCCTCCATGAACTGTTAGCTGCCATCTGAATTGGATTTATGTTTCTTGTTTGTGTTCGTATTTGTGACGTCTTGGGAACAAAACAGATTTTTCCTTCCTGCGACAGTTGCGGGAGGAATTACAAAAATATGTAAAGCAACAGAAAATCATGTAATTAGTTATTATAATGAATATAGATTTCAGTTTAATAAATAAAGGCAACTGACGTAAAGCCCGCCATGACGACGAATAATAAAAAAAATCAAGAGGCAGTAGGTAGATCTAAAGTTAGATGGGAAGATGATCTTAGAAGTGATATTAGAATAATGAAGATCTCAAATTGCAAGAAGAATGCCCACGATAGAAGTAAATGGAAGAACATTGTTGAGCAGGCCAAAACTCAGAGTTGTAGCGCCAAATAATAATAATAAGAAATATTTTAGTTCTCAAGCGGCTAAAATTTTAGTTATGGTAAGTTCCTCGGCACCTTACAATGTAACGAGTTTAAATAGCCCAAGTGCAACGCACCCAAAATTTTCGTCTCCACTGATGCTGCTTCTACTGCTAGTTTCCATCTCGCTCTTTATTTCTCTCTCTCTCTCTCTCTCTCACTCAGTAATTTCTTTTCCTTCATCTCTCTCCCCTTTCCTCTGTTTTGTTTCCATATTTCCACGACTCTTGTAAACAACTTCCGGATGGAGATTCGGTTCTTGTAAGGACCACAATCGTGCCCTTGTAAGGACCACAATCGTGCCCTTGTAAGGACCACAATCGTGCCCTTGTAAGGACCTCAATCCTGCCCTTGTAAGGACCACCAAATCAACATCAGACGGACTTCTAGTGTCAGGTGCAAAAGATCTCACACCCAAACTGCACGCAAAATACCAAATAAACCATCAGCTCACATAGAAGACTGAAACGATACTTCATTAAACAACAGCCATATATACACTCTCTCTCGCTTTTTAGCTTCTCTGATATTCCTTTCTATTCCTATATCATTTCTCTCCTTCGCTTCTTTCTCTCTCTCTCTTCGAGTGCATGATATCTTCCTCTTATTTTCTCTTCCTCTTAAAATGTCTCTTCTGATGACGTGAACTTGACGTCATTCCCACTTAAGAACAACTTTTCAATTGAGACTCCTTTGGAAAAGTTTCTGCAAGCGTCAACAGATGTCACTTCAAATTGTATCTTTACAATAACGTCTCTACAGTACTCTACACTAAAATTCTGACTTGTTCTACTGGCAAATTATGAGAAACTTTACGTTTACTTAAAAAAATTAAACTTCAAGATATTTCATTAACGCGGCTAGTTGTAGTGTTGCAACACATTACCCCTTTTACATGAAAATAACTGATTGCGATCAACAACTGTAAAGTTGTCTTGTTCATTTTCAATCTTGAACATATTGCTTGTTGTGAATGGCATTCTTTTCAGCAATGAGTAATAACATGTACAATGGAAAAAAAAGAGATATTTCCTACTTTTGAGTTGCTTTTCTCCCACTTTTGACTAATTGCTACGGTGATGAGTGGTGATTAGGTAAGCTAGGTTACAGAGCCGACAAACATGATATTTGTGAGTGTGTAGGGCTAACACAGAGTAACAACAATGTGTACTATTTAAGGTATATATTTGTTTTACATAAAAATATAATTTTGTAAAAAAAGTAAAATGAACAGTTTTAGTATTTGCATTCATATCACAAGGGTTTGACACATCAATAGCACAATTATCATCTTGCGTGAAAATTAAATCCTAGTATTGAGAATGAATAATAAATAAATATGTGCGTTTATAATGTAAAAATATCTACAGTAAAACCTCGTTAATCCGGAAAGGCAAATGGCAAAAAAGGAAGCAGAATGCAAGGTTTTAAATGTGGCTAGAAGTCAACAAGAGAACTTCCCAAAGAAAAGGCAGTCAACCACTGATGGAATTCTGTTTCCCGAAGACTTTGTACTGTACTTTATAGTGTATTTAGGCATATGCCCTTTAAATACACCATAATAAACGTGTTTTGTTGCTATAAACGGAGTTTTAATGCACTTTCTACTGTTCTTTTAGGTTATTTCAGTTAATCCGGTCAACGTATCCCCCCATTAGTCCGGATTAACGGGGTTTTACTGTATCTACAAAAGAACTCCTTGGAGCCACTCAAATGTAATCCTCTTTTCCACGTAGCCACCCACGTAGTACACCCTGGACTGCATTAACATTGTAATGTTAATTTGTTTTTTATGCGTTAATCCAGTAGTAACGTATTGTAGAGGATGTTAATTTACGCAACGGCGAAGCGTATGTGCGTATCGGGTTCAGTAAGAAGTTCTAATCTCTCTGCATTGCCTAAGTGATACGTTGTTACTTTTGCGCCTTACTTTTGGAAGTAAAGCAACTTCTAAGACGTTACTTTTTGGAGTAACATCCTCAACCCATAAATCATTGTCAAAATGGAAAGATACGCAAGAAAAATCCCACGCGGCAGTTTTGAAACACGAGAGAAACGCGGCATTGAAAAATTCCAGTGATTAATGCAAGATTTTCTCCATTAACCACCTGATCCGCTCGGAGCGACGAACCGTAATTGGTCGTCACCAGGAGCTTCGCCGGCCATTCATCTTCTGCGGGGATAAACGTTGACGCGCAATAAATAGGAAATACCTTGCGATTGCTTCTTGGCAAGCGGAGAGGACACCTTCAAGTCCCGAAATCCTTCACAATCAAACTGTACTCGTTTACCACCATGGAATGACTTGCGTCTGAGAAAAGTGATGAAAGGGAAGCATGGAATTTAAAATCGTCCTCACTACTTGCATACAAACATCGTATGCATTAACTGACCCAGTTCGTTGAGTGATGGGCTCGCGAACTAGGGATGGCTAAATCCGGGTAGAGTTCCATCCAGATATCGAGTAATTTTCTATCCGGATTTTAATTGTCCAGATATCGGACAATTTTCTATCCGGATTTCAATGGTCCAGATATCGGACAATTTTCTATCCGGATTTCAATGGTCCAGATATCGGACAATTTTCTATCCGGATTTTCCCCATATTCAGATTATCCTAGGTATCCGATGTCCGGATATTCGCATTATTCGATATCTCCGGATATCCGAATGTGTGCATTATCCGGATACTTTTATCGTTTATCCGTTTTACTTGCTTTCCACATATATTTCACTGTACGGATTTTCTACAAATCCTTTATCAAATCATTACTATACGGATATTCAAATTATCCGTTGCATCCGAAACGGATATCGAAAAACTTGAAATCCGGAAATCCATTATCGGGATCTTGTGGCCATCCCTATCGCCACTTGAAGTTCCGTGTTCGAGTCCCGGCTGCTTCACCTAATCATCACTCATCATCGCCGTCACAAGGCAAAGAAGAGACTAAGGATGCGAAATGCAAAACAGAATTTCGAATGGGCTGTAGCTCCATCAGCCCCCCTTTAAGTGCACCAGTGCTTACGGGTATTGTATCAGGTAGAGTGCTTTGTTTTTCATTATAACTATAATTATATCTTCATTTTTCTGGCGTTGCTTCAGCGAAGAGAAACGCCACCGCATGCAAACCCAATTGTCCTTGCATTGCTGCGCCAACGCCAAAATTTTGATGCTCCCACCTGGGATCGAACTCAGGACCGCTCGCACCATAATGAAGACTGCTAACCGATTCACACTCACTTTAATCGGTGTAGTTTTCGCATTCTCTCTTTTTAACCTTTTCACTGTTGATGTAATTTTGGAGACTAAGTTTCAAGTTTCGCCGCCTTTTCATGTTGCTCCTAAATATCACGGTCCTATTTCGAACCCTACTCACTACAACCTCCATCATTTTTATTACTTCTCCGTGGCGGAATGGTTGGAGTAACACGCCACGAAACCAGCAGTTCGTTGTTCGAATCGTAAGGAATCTGCATTTAATTTAGTTTGGTTCTTCGTCTCTTTCATCAATTCGCCATCGTCATAATTAACCTAGAGAGCTGAAATATCGACGTAATGTAACACAAAAGGTACAAGTCTGCCGCGAATATTGTCACTACTTTAATATTATCACCATCTCACAACCACGATTCAGCGATGTTGAGCGAAATGCTCTTGAATGTGCGAGGGCGACTTGTTTCGATCCACTCATTTTACTGATTTTCATATTTTTTCTTGCCTATATCCTTTTCCATGTGCGACGGTACGGTTAATCTCTCTCAGCCGAACCCCGTGGTGGAGTGGTTAGCGCGCTATGACGTCACGGATCCAGGGTCGAATTCAGGCCTCGGCATGGATGTTTTTTGTGAACGTCTCTTCAGCAATTTCATATTATCACTCATCCTCTTCGTCAAAAGTTACAGAAAGGCGAAGTAAAGTAAACCAAATCAATCAATCTATTTATTGTGATGTTTACAGCAGTCTTTTGTCCAGGTACTGTCCGTTTAATGTTCTCCAATCAAGGTATCATCCTTGAGTTTATGCATCCCACCAAACTGTTGTGCGCGACGGGTTAGAATACCTTTCAGGCTGACTACAAGTCTCGAGACCTCTGGTCTGTTTGCCGTTCCTCTCGGTCTCACCCCTGCAAGTCTCGAAGCCTCTGGTCTGTTTCTCGTCCTTGCAAGTCTCGAAGCCTCTGGTCTGTTTCTCGTCCTTGCAAGTCTCGAAGGCTCTTGCCTGTTTCTCGTCCTTGCAAGTCTCGAAGCCTCTGGTCTGTTTCTCGTCCTTGCAAGTCTCGAAGGCTCTTGCCTGTTTCTCGTCCTTGCAAGTCTCGAAGCCTCTGGTCTGTTTCTCGTCCTTGCAAGTCTCGAAGCCTCTGGTCTGTTTCTCGTCCTTGCAAGTCTCGAAGCCTCTCGTCTGTTTCACGTCCCTGCAAGTCTCGAGGACCCTGGTCTGTTTCTCGTTGCAATCTTTATAAAATGCATTTTTGTAGTCGGTTCGACTCTAAATTGCAACACCATGGGGTGCAACCACTAGAGTATTCAAAAAGAGTTTGTCTTGTTAAGGTAATGCCCAGAACCTTGAACTGATGCCTGAGTGTATCAGTGGTGGAGCAAATATCCTCCGAAAGCAGAGCATCGGTGCGACATGTGCGGCTGGCTACGAGCGGGCAGAATCCGAAAGAGGACGCCATCAATTTTTCCCCCTCACCTGGACGGGATGTCGGGACCAGCTGGTCCACTTCTGACGTCCGAGTCGCGCACCGCAGCGCCGGCCGATGACAGTGTCTACCCTCAGGGGGGGCGGGCCCCGATCGCTGAACAAAACACAATCGATTCCCCGGTTAGGAGCTGTTTGGGGTGACAGAAGGGAAAGGTGGGGATAGAGGGGGGTGTCAGCTTGCGGTGGCATCGGAGGGACAAGCTATGGGAGGCCCCCCTCTCCCTCTCCATCCTTTTCCTTTTGCGATATCAATTGTGGGCGGAGTCAATGGGAACTTTTTTGAAGGGAAAAATAGTTTTTGTGATCGCAAGTGTTATCTCGGTCCGCATAGGCCCAACTGCTGTTACTTCTAGATTAATGTTAGTTTTATTTTTGGCTTGTACAAGTGTGCGCTCGCTTCACACGTAGCTATTAAGCCGTGTGTTTTCTTTGGAACATATTAACGGCTATTGTAGGAAAAGGAGCCTATCCAAGCCACTCAGCCGTAACCAGAGCTTGCACGTTCCCCAAACTCTCTCCCTAGATCCAACTATTTTCTGACTTGTGCCACTAGCCTGCATAATCATGAGGGCCTTGCCGATCACGTGACTGTAAGGAGTCCCTAGGTTTGATCCCTGATGGAGGCACAGTTGCTTGTAATAATAATCCGTAGTGCAACAGCCTGAGAGGGACAGGGCCCACCTACCGGCCTCATTCCCAGCTACCGAGGTGGGATATCATCCAACGTGCCCCAGCGGCTCTGTGATTCACTCAGCTTCCACTAAAAGGATGCCTGGACGCAACCATTAGGGATAAAGATGGCCGGAGCGTGGTGCTGATCACATCACTTCCACAAATGTTGGTAATGTGAAAGGTTAGCTTTATAAGTGTTTGTGTGTGTGTGTGTGTGACCATTTTAAAATCTGATTGGAATAATAATGGTCACCGCTCAAATTTTTAACCCTTAACTACTATGTACAGTCTCTCAAAGTGCACTGAATTTATATTTTATTTTATTTCTCGCACCCCTCCAACCACAAGTGGACCCTTCTCCATAGATTTCAGCTGGGGTACTCCTAGCGTCTACACGCTGTGAAGGTCTCGAGATCTTGCCTTTATTTCTCCAAATCTTATTGAATTCTATTTTCGGAGAGTGGTCTGCCAGACGTACCGTAGTAGTTACGCATGTTTTTTGTTACGTTGGGTTTCAAATGGCCCTGGCAAGAACATTAATTTCAAATAGATAAACAATTGAATTGTTATTAAATATAAAAAGGTGGTTAGATCCGTTGACGAAAAGTAGAGATCCTGGTGTTATTTTATGAATGCTACATTATAAGTAGTAATAAATCTTTCATAACTCTACTTTGCCACTGTCATTCGAAGTAGTATGATTACAATATAATCTTTGCCTTCCGATAAGTTTGGCGAAAATAAATAAACATTTATTAAAGAACAAGTATATTTTCCATTATTTAATTTTAGTTATTTTCTTATTTCATTATTTTCATTATTTAATTTTTGTAATTAGTAAGTCTTTCTGGGGGGTCCGTACCCCACTGGACCCAGCCTAAATACGTCCTTGAGCTATGGAGTGGCGTGCAATAATGTATCATACAAGAAGACAGGTAGGTTAGGTTCGTTTGCGATGAATTTCAAATCTTTTATTTCCTCATGGCATTAATTTAATAACATAACCAGATGTCGTGTACACGTGGTACTGCCCTCTGACACGACCAATGTTGCCAGTACACTTTATAATATCAGGAAAAACATACTTTTTATGAATATTTCATAATTAACATTCTACATCGTCTTGAATCCATTAAAATGCGTAGAATTTTATTGTTATTTTTGCATTTCGATAAGGACCCACACACACCATCTGTACACATCGAAAATTATTGCAAGCGACTCCATAGCTGTCTTCTATTCATTACAAAAACTTTTTTTTTTTACACTTCAGTAACTTTCCCCCATACTAAAGCTCATGTAAAGGATCATTGTTTAATGTTTAAAAAAAATATCCACATAGACAAAGTTAATACCCAGTGCAAAGTTCATGTTTCTCGTTTTTTGTAAAAAAGTTACGTACGTTCAAAGTCTGGATTGCGTGACTTTTCGAACACCCTGTAGATTATAATGGATTCCAAGCAATGGGAATCAACTTCATCATGGCAATCTGATAGTACACTCTCGGATAAATCTTTATTCTGTGAATTACGGTGATCATAGCTGCACGCCAACTCTCTAGCCTTCTTAAACCCGGAGGTTTATGGCTGCAGCAACACAGGCCTTCCATCTGTCCCTTTCCTGAGCAAGATCTATCCATCCCTACCGATTTCCTTTAGATCCATCTCAACGTTATATCTCCATCTTCGTCTTGGCCTTCCTACTGGTCTCTTACCATCAGGCTTCCCAAGAAGAATCCTATAGATTCTTTCCTCTCCCATTCGTGCCACATGACCTAAGTATCTGGACATGAATACAAATTATGTAGTTCTAAATTATGTAACCTTCTCCACTCACCTGTCTCCTCATCCCTTTCAGGTCCAAACATTTTTCTAAGTTTTTTATTTTCAAATACTCTTATTTTCAATGTAAGTGACCAAGTTTCGGATCCATATAATACTACAAGCAAAATTACTGTTTTGTATATTTTAACAATTAGTTTCTTAGATAGTATACGAGATAGTATTCGGAGCAAAGTAACACGCATTTCCTGAATTAAGCCGAATTTTTATTTCCTCTTTAATATCATTTTCATTTCTTAGTGTTATTCCTAATTACTCCATAGCTGCACACTGTGGATGCATTCTAATTTGATTGTCATCTGTTTTCTTTCAGGATCACGAGAAGGAACCAAGATGCCGGACAGTCCAGAGGGAGCGAAGCTCGTCCTGAACACCCCTAGCACCACTCAAACGACTCCACCGGCCAGCAAGTCCCCCTTCGGGTCCGTGAACGGCGGGGGCTCCTTCTCCCCCCAAAGTACCGTCAACGGGGGGACCCCGTCGCCCCCCGTGCATCACCACACGACGCCGCTGGACACCACGACGCCCTCGTCCGGCGGGCGGCAGCTGGGGAAGATGAAGCGGTTCCTCACCACGTTGGTGCAGTTCGGGAACGACATTTCCCCCGACACAGGAGACAGAGTCAGGGCGCTCGTATTCAGTCTTGTGGTAAGTCCCGAGTCTTTCCAAATTAATAGGTTTAGAAATGCTCCATTATCATCCAGAATATCCACAGATAGTTACAGGGTGACCATAAATTTTAGAACCATTTCCTTAATGCACAACGTGCTCCACATGTCCACCACCAGTGTCAGCACACGTCTTCGTCAACATGTTTCCTGCGAATAGCACAGATTTTCCCTTTCTGAAGATGTTCAAGATTTCAAAATTCCACATGGATTTTAGATCAGTTAACCGTGCTGGCCATTTCGCACGGTCCTTTCTACATATCTCACATGTAATAAGAAGATACGGTACGACATTAGTTTCTAGCTTCATGGACACCATGTAGAATCTTAATAAGCTGTTTGTATAACCGCAGACTTGTACGTGAACAGGGTGTTTCAAAAGCTATGCATCCCTAATTTCGATGTCCATCTTTTTCTGCAACGTTGCTTTCTTCTCTCTCTATTTCAAGTCCAAATTCAAATACCCATAAATTTTACTCCACTTTCATTCGCCAGACACAAATATTTATTGATGACGAGCCCTATATCGGGTTGCTTGTGGAGGGTTACAGCCCAAGGGTCTCCATCTGCTACGTGACCTTCATTGAAAGGGGAAGTAGTTAGCCCTGGGCCTCTACATATATAAATCTGGGCCTGTCACCAGTGCATGTAATGGGGCTGATAAGAAACATTTGGTGATAATAAGAAATGACACGCGTAAAACAATAGAAGGGATTAAATTGGATTAAATGCAAACAGTGTAACTGTTTGCCCATTGTCTTAAAAGATGCACGCCTCTGAAGTGAAAAGAACATTATCTCATGTGTGTCTTGACAACATTACACGTGCGTAAATGGAAAAAAAATATTATCGTCCACCTTTCTCCAATGTTAGCCTCTCTTGGTAGACCAGGAACGAGATTAAACGAATCCAGTTGCAGGAATTTCGTTTTTTTACGCATTACCTTCTTCATAACTTTCATACAACCTCCCCCTCCCACGCTCCCTTCCTTTTTATCCCCATTAGCTGATTAAGGTCTCCCATAAACTTGATTAATAATATTTTGTGAAAGCTGAGGAGATCTAGACTCGAAAACAGTCTTTGAGATCTTCCCAGGTTTTGCTAAAAGAGCAAGAAAAGACAAAGGTATGACGTTGAATCTTGTATGTGCGCCTTACAAATATCTGATGCTTATTGTCCTCATCGACTGAATGCTGAAAGAACCCGGATGAACAAACGATTGATAATCTTGGCATCTGGAAGGATTGGGATTAATGAACAATTGGTCATCCTAGCGTCAGGAGTATTGAGTATGTGAGTGTTTGTTTTACGTGTATTGTTTTCCTTTCTTACAGTTTATACATGGTTTGTGTGTGTTTCTCTTTGGTTTTAGTTCTTATATTTCGCAAACTGTTAGCTATTATAATCAATTTATAAAATTAAAATTAGACTAATGAATGCATTTTCGAAAACTCTGTGCATTTCATTTTTCAAAATGGGTGCATTTTCGGAAACTAGATGGATTTTCCAAAAACGGATGCATTTACTGAAATTTGATGCATTTTCAGAATGATGCAGTTTGGAATTTGATGAATTTTCAAAAATGAATGCATTTTCGGAAAAACTCGTCGGACAAGCTTTCCTCTTATTTTCCTTTTTAAATTTCTCATCTGCGTCTTATATTGCTAGTGAAGCAAAGACTTGTGTACAAACCAGAACATTATTTATTTATTCAGAACATAACACAAGACTTTCAGCACAGAAAACTAGAATTAGTATTTTTTAGCGCAAGGTCGCTCTGGTGGCTTTTCCAGAATCTGAATTAAGCTCCGGAGTTTCCATCCGTTCCCCGCTGGTGCTCTTCCCCGTCGTCATTCTCTTTCCGCTTGGACTTCCACAGCCACTTCCTGCAGTCCTTCTTCCAGACCGGAGCTATGTCGCTTTCGGGGTACGTCCGCCCCTGGTATTTCAGGACGTCCGGCCCGAACACGTAGAGCCGCATGCTGCTCTCTTCCCGCGTCCTGAATCGAACCCGGTGCCCCGGGAAGCCGGAGTAGGCGACGCACCCGCAGGGGCAAGGCCCCAGGCCTTCGGTCCGCTTGATGCACCACATCTTCCTCCGTCCGGGTACGTCCCTGGCGAGGAAGCAGCGCGAGTCGCAGGCGGAGAAGTCCTCGACGGTCGGTTCAGGGGCATCTTCCGAGTCGCCCCATCGCCGCGATCCGTCCGCGAGGGAGTTGTCGCCGCGCAGCGTCGCGGTGCTGGCAGTTTTCTTACTGCCGAACAGCTGGCACGAACTGGACGTGCTAGATGACGATTTGGAGCCGTGCACGGTCATCATGCTCCGCGTTGCCTGCACCGGGATCTCGTCGTCTGGTTCCCATATGACGGGGTCCGTGGACAAGTTCAGGACGGACGGAAGAAGGTCTGGTTCATTCGCGTTGCTGAGTATCTCTTCGGGCTGACTGCTTCTTCTGGAATCGACAAAAAAGCACGGTTTTCGCAAAGATAGCATAAACAGGGCAAGACAGTCACCAGGGTAGTTACTCACGGAATTCCTGGAATTCTATGTGAACTATTGGCTCCGGGAATTCTGTGTGAATTGTTCTCTGTATACGTGGAAAAATGGAACTTTCATTAACCAAATTCAATTTAATTGTTTTATATTTATAAATGCTCTGAGGCAGGTTTTTCACAGATTAGCTTTTATTTTTATAGGAAGGAAAAGAAATCTGCCTGGATTCTCACAATCAGTTTAGTTTGTTAGTACCCTTTGCTGAACAATCTATCTGATAAGACGGAAGATTATTACAAGCTAAGATATCTCGAATATGAGTATGTAAATTTGAGTTTGAAATTCTTATACAGTTCACAAATTCTCGTAGATTAGTATATACCGCACCACATGTGACTTGTGTTTGTAAGATGTATTTCGAATCTGATCATGTGAAATGTCAAATGCAAACTCCGTATCTGCAATCAAATGCAGTTTGCGAAGATCAATATAAACAAACTGTAAATATGCGATATAGCCCGAACAGATTTATTCAAATTTACAGGAGAAACTACTTACTGAAATCTCTTTCTGTAGCATTGTCGAAGTTCTTCGAGGTATTTTCTTTCGCGGAAACTGAAAACTTCACCATAGAATGCTGCAGAACAAGAAATAATCACTTTTTATGTAAGGAACTTGCATTTTCTGTAAAGCGACAACATTTTGCCGTTGATTCCATTATGTACCTGCAGATGGCGCGAGCGTCGAAAGTCACACGATCTCGAGAGTGTTTCCAAACGTACCTTTTTTTACGAGAATTTTTTTCTTCTTTTTTAAACTATGCTTACCTAACCTAACCTAACCTTGCCGGAAATGGTCCGTGGGGCTATCATGAATGGTTTTTGGGGCTGTCCATCAATGGTTTGTGATGACATAATGAACACGAAAGTAGGTATTTTTCGGTTAAGAAGATTGAAACACTGCATACCCACTCGAAATCGACAAAACACAAGCACGACGCGCAATGATCCATTACGAGTGCACGCCATATTGTCTGTTACCCAAGCGGAACAAGGAAGACAAATATTGACTCTTAATATGAAAAGTTGACACTATTTTATGGAAAAAGGCATAACTTCACCTTAAAGAATCTTCCGCGATGCAGAATAGGTAAGTATCAATGCTAAAATGAACGAAATAAACGAGTGAGAGGTGTTCGGGCTATATCGCATAATTACCAAACAAACTAACAAGCAAGCCTATTTTTCTTACGAATGTTAATTTCTGATACCAAAGGATATTGCACCAAACTAATGATTCGTAATTATGTATATGAATGCTAGGTTATGATATATGCAGATATTATACGAAAGTAGTGATTTATAATTGTGTGGTACTCATTTGCATCTATCTTCGCAGCGTGGCTTCAGGATTCATTTGAGATTATTGATTTCAACTTTTTCTATTATCTGATGAATGGGGGTCAAGCCGTTTCATGTTTGCCAGTTATTGAATTGAAATATATTTATTTAAGTGTTGTGAACAGATTTACACCATTATACAACACCGTGTGTTTAGCATATATGCATAAAACTATTTTACAGAGTAAGGTTGGATACATAAAAAAGGGTTGTACTAATGCAGGGTGTGTCATAAGTAATAGGGCAAACTGACACAGGTGAAAGTACACGATAATAGAAGCAAAAAAAGTCTCGGTAAACATGGGTCTGCAAACGAGCCGTTTTCGAGATAATCACGAATATGTGATTACAAGCCGCCACTGACTTCATTGTTTGTAAACGTCGTCCTAGTTGGTAAAATGCTAATAATGTGTGCGAATGTGTGGTTACAAGCCGTCATTGATTGCATTTTGTAAACACAGAGTGCTTTACTCCTTGCGCGGTCCGAGGTTTGCTCTTTGTTTACAAACAAAACATTTCCGAGAGGTGGCGTTGTAATCAAACAGAATGACGTTTACAAACACTGAAGTCAGTGGTGGCTTGTAATCACACATTCGTGATTATCTCGAAAACGGCTCGTTTGCAGACCCATGTTTACTGAGACTTTTTTGCTTCTATTATCGTGTACTTTCACCTGTGTCAGTTTGCGCTATTACTTTTGAGACACCCTGTATACATTCAATACATAAATCAGAAATTATGAAAAAGAAGCTAAATGAAAGATAAAATCTAATTGTTCTTAAAATAGCGTACATTATTGTCGAATTTCATTTTCATACATTGGGACATTTACCTGTACTAACGATACCAATTTGTCCATCAAAGTGTTGGATTTCAAGACTGCAATTGTAATTACATTATGTTGTCTTCTGGTGTTATAATGAGGCATATTCACACACAAATTTTCCAGATGTGTTTTACTATTTATTACACCTGCTAAGATATTTTCTATAAACTGATGACTGAATATATTTCTTCTACATTCAAGTTTGCATAATTTATGTTTTTTTAACTTAGATTACGGTATTCATAATAGACATGATACATTTTAAAATTATTATACATCTACAAGACGTGTATTGAACATTACATTATATTATATTATATACGATAGTGTTCAGGTTATGTTGAATCTGGTTTATGGTAGCACAAACTTGCAAGGAATATACGGTAGCTATGATTTTGAGACAGCGACGAAACATGTTCTAGCATTTCTAATATCCCCGCTCACGTTCAGAACTTGATATAGACATATTAAGCAATTCCAGAAAAATATCCACCTTAATGGTCTCAATTATAGTTATATCAGTGAAGAGCAATGTGTTGTATATTTATTGATTTGGTTTATTTTACTTCGCTTTCTGCCACTTTTGGCTAATTGCGAAGATGGGGATGAGTGATTATGTTGATGAATGGACACTCACAAACACCCATACCCATGTTGTATATTGCGAATATACAATACAAGTGTTTCAAAAACTCTAAAATTTGTCTGAAAAAATTACAAGTACTTTTCCACTAACTTTGATTCAGAAATCCTGATTCACATGTTGCTAACTATATCAGTCTGTTACGTTGAAATTTATTTTTGGCAGAATACATTTGAATAAATTTTGCTATGCAAGAAGAAAGACTACTGCTAGTAAATTTCCTGGGTTATGTTTTATCATTATGTATATCAGTCCGTTACCTCTGGGAGGGCCTCCACAAAGGCCTAATGGTAACGTCGTTCGCTTTGTAATCAAGAGGTTCCGGGTTCGATACCCAGTAGAGGCACATGGCACAGTGCTTCGGATCCCATTTTAAACCGTAGGTCCAGTCCCGATTAGCCTTCCTGTGCATAATTTGGACTTAAACAACAAATCAACTCTGTTACCTCTGGAATTGACCCAATATAATTTAATATTCTAAATGTGCTGTAAATGGCTTTTAGACTGTCGTAACCATAACGTAATTCGAAGTTAGAGGTTCTAGCTTCGAATCCTAGGTAATGCAAGGATGCGTCATTGTGCTTGACCCATGATCTATTTCTATTAATCACCCTTATCGTTGCGATTAACCTAGAGTTTACAGTAGTTCAACTGATTGTGGTTCCCACACTATCAAGCCTCGTAAAATTACCAAACTAGAAATAGACTATTTGCATGATAAACAGCGGCCATCATGAATTCTGTATATCGTGCCTTGATATGTTGATTACGTTCAAATAATAACTTTGGCGTGTGATAAATTTATCTGGTCCATATTTGCAACACTGCCAGTTCGACGTTGTTTTGAAGTTATAACTTTGTGCATAGGCGTACGCATGGGAGAGGGGGGAGGGACTTTGAACTTCAGTGTAGAGGGATATTATCATCGTTAATCAACAATATTATACTCTTTTAAAACAATATGAAGCTTTTTCAAGCCGATGAGTTCTAATCAACGAGGAATGGGGGGGATTACTTTTTATGTCATTGAAGTCTGTGACATGGTGAAGGTGCTTAATACTCTTGAACCAACTGAATGAACACTAACATTGTAGGATAGGATATTTTCGATATAGCGTGTATGCATAGTGAAAGCTTTAGATTTGGCTTTTCTTTACTTTGAGTAAATAGTGTTGTAAGTCCACTTTATGCACATAAGGGCTAATCGGGACTGGACCTACAGTTTAAAGTGCAATCCGAACAACGATGTGCCTCCACCGGGTATCGATCCCAGAACCCCTTGATTAGAAGGCGACGACGTTGCCTTTACGCCATCGAGGAGGCCCTTGTAGTAAATAGGAGTTGCATTTCCACATTAGAAGTGTAGCTTGCACATAATTATGCCTAGACTTACACTAAACTGTACACACACTGAGTTCCCACCAAATTGGTGTAACATTCATGCTTAGTGTGGTTTAACACCCAAATGCTACTAAATACCACATTAACACCAAAAAGGTATGCCCTGTTGTTTGTAAAACTGTGAAATGGAACTAGTTTCTTGATTCCCCCACTGAACTGCATCTGAAGGGTCTACTCGCATGTATTTACGGTTTCCTTCAGACTACTTCAGAAACATGTCTACCCTACTAACGGGAGGATAGTGTAACATGTATTGCAAGAAGATGTACCTACTGTCTTTTCGATGAGCCTCTTTCAATTTATTAAACATGGTGCTTGGAAACGTCATTCCTGCAAGCTCAATTCATAGTTTCTCATTGTTGACGCCTGTTTTGTTTGTTGTACGTTACAGATAACTGCCGTTAGTTTATATTAAGAAATAAATCAAACCGCAAAAAACTTAAATGGTGCTTAAATGATATTGGAGAACTGTAAGTGGTGTTTATCTCATCAATTTATTCCAGTTCTTCTCGTGATAAATCTTTTTATTTTGTAACAAAAAAATGAGCAGTATAATGGTAAGAAAAGAAGTAGATCAGGTCTAATAGCTATCTATCCAAGTTTAACATATACGTACTACTCCATATATACAATGTCATATTTCAATGTCACGACAGTTGTGTAAAGTGAATAACTGTGCCAAAAAATGAAGAAAAGATGAAGACATGAGGAAAGGCCGAAATAAGAAGACATGGCAGCAAATCTTGTCGAAATTCAATATGTAAAGAAATCCGCCAAAATTGGACATGAGGTGAGATGAGATGAAGAACTTTTATAGGTCCAGAGAAGTGATTTTTTCCTTAAAAGGAAGTCATTGCATCGGTGATGTGCATCTGTGCATAAACAACGGTTATGTGTCTACATTCTATTTGCATACAGTGTAGACTATTTAATACGTGCAGTCAATGTTAACTATGTAAATAATATGGCGACAAGCGCAAGCTTAACAACGGCGTTGTAGAAATGAAATAGAATTATACTGCGTTCAATTGTTGGACAAGTACTTTGTACTTTTGTTTCAATTACAGTTTTCTCCAAGTGTCAAAGAAATGCATAGACGGATCCAGAATTATTTTCTGGGAGGGGCACAGAAACTTCATAAGTCCAGAATAAATGCATGATAGGATGTAACATTAGAAATGTGATTATAATGTGCAGATTTTTCTACATAGTAAATGCAGTCACACTATGCTATATCAGGAGGGCATTTTTTTGGGGGGGGGGAGTTTTGCTTTTGGCCAACTTTGAGTTCAGATAAGCTAATTGAGACTAGACTTACATATTATAAGGCCCTCCTCATCTCATCCCCCTGTGCCATCGGGGAGAATGTGTACATACCTCCATTGGAAATCGAGCATGGGACATTTTGATTACAAGCCGACAGCCTTAGCCGTTTTTGTGAAGCACAGTACTTGTAAGATTATTAGGGGTATTCCACGCAAAGTGGTCCTATTTCATATAAATAATAAAATTAATTAATGTGGAAATTATTATTGTTTTTAATTGCATTTAGGTTTAGATGTTTGTGAATGCATATATATTGAGCATTTCACCAATGAAAGTTACTAACATCTGCAGCCTATATATAGGCTATAGGGGAGAGTCGTACAGTACCGGCCACCTTAAGCATATTGATTATAAGCGATTACGAGATAGTCGGATTGAACATAGTAATATGATACCTTAATGCATACTTTAAGGAACACGGGTTTCATTTCTCTGAAAAAACTAAAAGCTGAATTTTCAATGAGTGGAAAAATTGTCGTCCAGTATCGGCCAGTCAATATTTTAATGTTAACAGATGTGGAAATAAAGTCCGTTAAAGCAGAGTTCAAATCACATTTTTACAATAGTCACAAAAAAAACAAAATATTTTCTTGGTCTCCGCATTCAACACGTGCAAAACTCCACATTCGGTACACTGAACCCAATGTTCCTCAAATACAAATTATGCATTGTGCAGTTTCTACAGTTGTATTCTTTGTCTTCTTATTTACTGAGGGGCATAAACTTATTGTCCAAGTCTTTCATATACGAAAGTAATTGTTTTCCATTTCGTCATCAAACGTCTTCTTAAATCTGCCCATCTGAGGAGTCAGATCCACATCCATACCACGTTGAATATGCTCTCAATCTATCTCCTAGCGTGCTTCTTGGTAAACAATATATATTAGCTGCTTGTCTTGCTGTCATTTTGTTTGTCATTACTTCATTTACCGCCTCTTTCATGGCCTCTTCAGTCCATTCACCTTTTTTATTGCCCTTCTTGTCTGCCATCTTACTCTGAAAACAAAAGCAAGCAGGACTGCAGTAGGTGCGTACGAAATTCTGTGTGGCCGATACTGGACGACACTTCGCTGGCCGATACTGTATGATCATTAGGTGGTGACAAAAGTTCCGATTACACGTTGTTTACAATCAATTTGCTAAACTATTTACAGGTTTTCGTATCCTTATAGAATATCGATAAACTGAATCTGACAATAAAATGAAACACTCACTTCGAACATGAATACGAGGGCCCCAGAAATAACTTCTCTCACGCAGCCACTTGAATCTTCACAATAACACAGACACAGCTCTCACAATACTGCGTGAAAGCGGGTGACCCCGAACTATAGCGCACACGAATACATACCCTTCCCTCCTACTCCCGTGAACTACTGCTATGCAGCGTCAAATGTCCGAACTAGCAATTGGCCGGTACTGTAGGACGGCCGGTACTGTACGACTTTCCCCTATATATGCTTCACAGACAAATGAAGTCCAAATTTGCTACATTTTGAAAGGGTGACACACGTAACGCACTTTTGTTAATGCTTTTCATGCATAAGATTTTTTAAATTTGTTAGGAGACACCACACAGTACTTTATTTATAATTCTATGAAATCAGTTCATTATGAATATTTTAATCGACTCTCATGTCTAGAACCTTAAATTTTGTGTGTGAAAGAATTGGGGACCTATGAATGAGATGCGTAACCCAGTCGTAGAAATCCTACAACAACGGAAACAGGAAGAAATCGGGCCAAGTCCGAAAAAAAGGATGGATGATGGCGCTACAGATCACCACTGTTGTTAATCACTATTCTTCTAGGTGAGAAATTGATGTTAGTTAATGATTTGTAAACGATGTATGGTTTTGTGATTCACTTCGTGTCTCAGTGTGAATTTCTTTTTTGTATCGTTTCAGAGCAACGCTATCACAATCGAGGAGTTCCATCATTCGCTACAAGATGTCACTAACTTCCCGTTGCGTCCGTTCGTCCTTCCCTTCCTTCGAGCTAACCTACCGCTGCTTCAACGAGAGCTTAGTAACTTCGCAAGGCTCGCCAAGCAGGTTAGTATACTGTGCACTGTTACCAGCAACAAGGGAATTTTATGTTCACCCGATCCACCACTATGACTCGATCCTTTTATCAAAACATTCCAGCATCGTCAGTTTTTACTTTTTTAACAAAGTAATGCGTTACTTTCTGTGAAAAGTAACTTGCCCATATTTCATTTTTTGGTAACGATATCGACTAGACAGTTCTGCAAGCGATGCCTGAAAACTTATATTATACCCACTACCGCTTAACCTACTTATACGTTTTGTATGTGAATGCGAAATATTAAATCTCCTTATTTTATGCTTATGCAAGCAGGTTAACACAGATTTGGTTTGGGGTACTACTTGTCGTTTCGTTTTTGTTACGTGATTTAGGAAGGAGCTTGAGTTTTGCGTATATGTACTGTGGCCCCAGAGAAGGCATAAAATCAAATTTACAGAAATCGCTTCCAAAACTGCCTAGTAGATAACTTCACCTCGGAATTCTTTGAATTTGCATTATTAATTAGAACATTGGAATAAAGATGTCGCACAAAGACGTCATCAAGATCAATCGAAACCTTATGTTGCATGACAAATTAGAAATAATTATTTCTTTTCCCTTCTCTCGCTAAAATTCCAAGCCCTGCAGTTCCTTCCCTTAAATCTCAAGACAGTCGTAAAGGACAGCAGTAAAAGACATCGGAATGTTGACGACTTATTGCAAAACTTCCAAGTCTTGTCCGTTTTCGCTGATTAACGACGAGGCGTAGCCGACGTTTAATAAAGAAATTAACATTTGGGACGCTGCCTCCCCTTCCCTACTTTCCCCCACCCTCTTTCTCTGCTGCAACCTGTCTTACGGAGCAGACTGTTTCAAGTCTGGGACGGAGGGCAATCGTAAATTATTCGGCAGGTGTTCACAGCGTGAGAGGGCACAAGGGGGAAGTTAAAAAAAAAAGGGGGAGAATCTGCACAAGGGAAATCTCACAATTCAATCAGATCCAATTGTTTTGGTTTCGACTCGCAACCACGAAAAGTCTTGTGCAGTAAGTTTTCGAAGCCATTTCGTTGACTTTTCTTGACTGCAAATGCAAGTCGTACAGAACACAAACCAACACGGATGCTTTGCAGGCACGGTTCTATAAATTGGCTATATTTAGGGAGGGGGTCCGAACCAAGTATCTGAGAAATAATACAAATGTTTAAATTAATACGTTAGTGTAATTTATAGGCCCATTCATAATATGTAAATCCATTAATAATTTGTCTACAGAGAGAAAGTAACCTGACCTTGCCCCCCCCCCCCTTTCCAGTTTTTGGCAACCAATCGCCGCTACTGACATCACGTATTGATTATGTAGCTTACGTGTAGTTAAGATCGCCAAAACTTGCATAAAAATAACTGTCCTGTCAAGGAAATAAATGTAAAAATGAAGAATTTAATATTTATTGAATAACAAAAAAAAGGATTTGGAGAAAAGTAATATTTTATGCGTAAATAGTAGTGTGCATAAATCTTCTTTGGTACTGCCATTCAAGCCCTATCATCCGAATATAATCCTTGGCATTCAATAAATTTGGCGGAAATAATTACCTTCGATTATACAACAAATGCTAAACAGGTATATTTTTTATTACTTAATTTATCTTTCGGGGGACCCAGACCCCCTGAATCCCCCTAAATACGTCCTTGGTGGTTTGATAAGTAAATATAGCGATCACTGTAAGCAGCCGCATCTAGAAGGGAAATTCTTAAGGAAAATGATTATAAAGCATATAGCAGGTAATGCATTAATATACTAAACCAGTGTCCTAGAGGTGCAAGGAATGAAAATAGGAAGCAAGTTCCCAAGAAGATGGTACTTTGGAGAAAATATACAAAATTCGAAAACTCCATGACAACAGTAAACAATGTGTTACCATTAGCCTTTTCGTTGCAATAATGTTAAACGTTATATAATGAGAAGGTATTGATAGTTCCTGGGCCATATTAAATATTTTAATTATAGTCAATTTCGAGGAATAAATTACGTAACAAAACAAAGGGAAGATGTTTCACACTTCAAAGAACAGAATATAATGGTTTCTTATACAGTGTGGTCCATATTGATGGAACACATTTCTAGGAATGGAACAAGCATATTTATCAAGCGCTCTGTGTAACACACAACCAAGATACAGGAGTTTACAGCACTGTTAATCGTTTGAATGTAACATCCCATAGATGAAAACCAACTTGAGAACATCCTTGGGCTCTCGAAGTAATGCAGCAAATAGGCCGGAATGGCCTCCATATGTTTCCCTTGAGTTCAGCAGTTGTTTTGCGTTTTGTGGGCTACACTTTCTTTTAGGTAACCCTACAGGCACTACTCCTGTGGGGTTACATCTGGCAATGTGGATGGCCAATTGATATTGCTCAATCTGGAAATGAGGCGAGGCAACCATCAAAATGGTATCGAAGGGTTCCCATTGGTTCTAATCTTCGCCAGACGTTAAATGTTCTCAGAACAAGACATTCAATATCGCCCAGTTGAAGGTTTCTTGGCATTATCTGTTTCGAGTATGTTTTTCATAACACGCAGGATTGCTTTCTGAGATGGTTATTCACGCTTCTTGAAATGTTTTCTGAATCTCCTTTGTGATGTAATGGGAAAACTTCTACTAGTGAGGAATGCTTCCACATCATGAGCAATTTCAACGGGAGTAGACAGCACCATAGTTCATTAGAACAATGAAATGAAAATTGAATTAACATAAACTCCCAAGTTCAGGCTTCCAAATACAATGCATTTGAAAAATGTTAGAATATTCCTACTGTCTGAAATACTGTCATTCAAAACAAGTATATTTTCATTACTTAATTTCAGATCTTGCCTACATCTTTCGGGGGACCCGGACCCCTAAATCCCCTTAAATACGCCCTTGGTTTGTCGAAATCTTACACCCTCGATTTCGCAGGTCAATTTATTTATTTATTTCTCAAAGATCCTTAACAGAATATAATGTTCCAATAATAAAGGATCATATTAAAAATATTTATAATAAAGAATAAATATACATTTTAAAAATTACAGAACTACAGAATTACAAAAATACAAAATACAAAAAAAAGATACAGAAAATAGAGAATAGAAAAGGCAGTAGGTGTGTTATACAAAGTTACAGAACAAAATACAAACACAATATAGTACAATCACAACAGAGTATCGCTAAATACTTTCAAATACAAACATATAATACATCGCACAATAGTCGATGAACACTAATATTAATTTCACATATTGTACAAAAATCCATATGAGAGTAAATGAAGCAAGACTTTAAATACATAGTATCGATAAAAATAATATAATACAAACACAGCTTCACTAAACACTGAATAATTTTAATACAATCAAATTTAAATGTTAGCCAATGACAATATATTTCTTTTTATTGTTGAACTATATGTTACAAAAGGAAGCGCGAAGTCTACTTTAATTCCCATTTGAACAAGTTTGTTATAATTTGTGCATAGTCTGATAAGAACTGAAGATTTATGTGTATTATTTTTCGATTTATCAATAAAAAAGTAAGCAGACACCTAAAATTTACTGGCTTAACACTAAGTTTAAAATATTGCAACACTTCAGGCGAATCTATTAAGTAATTCATAATCTTATAAAGTGTAAAATATCGAGTTATTAATCTTCTAGATTTCAAAGGTGGCACCTCAAAATCTAAAAGTAAAAAATTATAAGAAATTCTATTTAATACTGCTGAACGATTATACTTCTTAAAATACAAATATCGTAAAAATTTAAACTGAATTCGTTCAATATTATCTGAATGTACTTGATAAAATGGATCCCAAATTTCACTTGAGTATTCAAGCCTTGAACGAACGATTGAATTATATAGGTTCATTAAAACCTGCGTATTCTAAAAATCTTTAGTTGACCTAATTATAAATCCAAGACGTTTATATAAATCCGAGCAGATATAAGAATAATGATGTTTATAATTTAAATTCTAATCCAATATTAATCCTAAATCATTGATTACATCTACGCGTGTAAGTACACTTCCATTAAGAATATAATTTGGAAGTACGGCCCCCAATACTATTTTTCGCACTAAAACATTTAGGTACCAAAGAAATAAGGCTGAATTAAACCTCAAAAGGTAACTTACCTCTTTATCCCAAATGCAGGCTGAATTGCGAGCCGAAGTTAATTTGAAAGTCCAAAAGTGAAGTCAGTTATATATGTCAAAAGTCTTTGTTGTCCTTTTCCACAGAATACTACCCTCCCCTGTTCGTACCATCATACAAAGAAGAAGTTGCAAATTATCCCATCCTACAAGTCATTTCTGGCCCGCAGTTGCGAAGAGAAATGTATGTGCACGATGTTCCACAAGATAACGTATTTACACACGCTGAGGATACCGTTCAACAATATGTTGAATGATTGTCTCAAATCTCCAACCAGCCAATACGTCATACAAAGAACACATCGCAAATTATCCCATTGCACAAGTCAATCATAACAAGAAAATGTGTAGACGTTCGCCTGTGACGTGAATCCATTATGTTAAGCCTGAAAGCCATATAGACACTACGTAACGTACGGAACTTCAATATAAAAAAAACGTACGTTTCGTAGCCGTAGATGTAAAAAAAAATAACTTCCGCGCTATTTAGAAACACCCTTTGTTACAAGAAACTTATTTATTTGACGAAAATATTTTAAATGTTTGCGAAATCGAGGGTGTAAGATATCGGCACGGAGCCGGGAGGGCTACGTATGCTTTGTATGATGTGTAAATGCGGGTACAATTATTGTTGGGACAGTAGTTTTATTTTCAAGTTTCCTTGTTCCGACAGAAGTTTCCCTTCATGTGGCAACACTGACCGCACATACCATAATACGCAAGTTTGCATTTATTTCTTATGGCCCGTTTACACTCAGATGCATGTCGCGTGTCATTTCGATGTGACATTACTCTTTACACATTCGACACTAGCGCCATTCCTTCAAGGTTAGAGGTTCTTTCCGTAAGGGGCGCGCGGAAGCGGAAGCTTCTTTGCGTAAGAAGCTGGCAACACTGGAGTTCACTTGTCCACTGCAGGCCAAGGGAAGTTCTTTATTGAGAGCGCTTAGACCTTTTCTCATTTCTACTTTATTATTTCCCTCGCCCAAAACAAGGAGAAGGGGAGGAGAACGCGCTTCTTGAATACTGGATTTTTCAATAACATCTGGCAAAGGCTACAGGAGAGCAACACGAGTTCCTTTTTGTGTTTTCTTCTTGTTTCCCCTCCGATGCGTGGTGCACCTAACGTAAGAAAGGGGGAGGGTAAGGATTCCTGTAATTTGACCCCTCCCCTTGCGTTAAAAAGTTATCAAAACGTAGCTCGCTAGTGTTTTTGTTATTTCAAGCAGAGTGGAAGCGGAACTTCTTGCACTGGACGGAAAAGCCTGCAAGAGCAACAAATTAGTCAGTTAAGAATGACTTACCAAAGAGCAGTTTTTTCTATGTTGCTCTTTCGTTTTTCATTCCAGTTTTCTTTAGTTTTGCTTAATCCTTTCTCTGTTTTTGCTTCGTTCTGATGTTGACGGAAATCTTTCCTTCTCTCTCTCTGTTGCCTCACATCTTGTTTCTGAAATTTGCTCATCTTCTTCTTTCATTTCCTTTTCAAATTCGTTTCACCCCCTGCTTTTCTCGCTGTTTATTTTTCTTTCCTGCTTCCCCACCCCCATCCACTCGTCACCTCGTTTTCCGGAAGTTTCAATTTAATGTAGAATCACGTTTCCATCATTCTTACCGGAGGGGTGATGCTGGAAAAACAGGCTGAAGAAAGCTTCGAGAAGTCTCCCACCTACATGGACCCCTTCTCCACCCCCCGCACCGGAACCAGGCATTCCGCAGCCACGTTTAATTAGTGACAATTTGCATCCACTCCACGGACGGGGCACAGATTTTCGAAATGGAAGTTGCTTCTCCCTTTTATCACCCCTTCCCCCTTCTGGTCGATCTCTCTTCATCTTCTTTCTCTCGCTTGCTGCATATTTTAATTTTTCTTTTAAAAGCTTTTAGCCCCCGAACACCTTTCCCCCTTCGCCACCAATACATTGCAAGTCTTAAGTAGACGTTGCATATTCACAGTTGGTCTTTTGGACGCATTCTGCGAAGCTGTTTCGAGTGGTGGGAAAACGATCCGCTCCCCTTAAGGAAACTGTTCTTAACAAACCCATTCGCTAAAACGATTCTTATTTCTTCGCACAAGTGATTTCTTAGATTGAGTCTTTTTCTTGGTTCGAACACATGAGTTATTCGATGGACTGGTTATCTGGAAGATTTATGACCCTTCAAAACAATTATTATTTCACATCAGTGATTCGCAGTTCTTTGATGCGTCACTCAACAGAATTGTTATGTGGCGAATAATGACTCTACAAGACAAATGATTCATTCAAAAGAATCGTTCTGTGGCGAAGCATAATCGTTTAAGGCAAATGATTCATTCAAATGAATCGTTGTTTAGTGATTCATGACTCAGTTAAAGTAAGTTGCGTGGCGATTTCTTAAGATTTATGATTAAATTACATGCTCATCTTCGGTCAGTGATTTGTTCAACTGGCACATTCATAATAGGGAACCGGGGGCTAGTTGCAACATTTTTAAAATTTTCAACTTCAAAAAATTGTATAATTTTTGCTTTTCAACATACGTCTACGAAACTTTGTAGTTGAAAAACTCAATATGCTGGCCAAGGCAGACATTTATTTTATTATAAAACATAAACTAAACGTAACGTTTCAACCTTCTAGGAAAGTCTTCTTCAGACTCTGTACCAAATACGAATGAAATAAGGTACAAAACAGGACAATATGTATACACAAAAATACTCTCCTCCAGACTATTAGAAAGTAGTTCTGGAACATTCTAGCAGGTGGCTTTCCCTTGTCAACTGTACTTTCACCTGAAAGAGAATGTGGTTGGACTCTATCTCACGCTCTATTTCCTTCATTCTTCTTCCTTCTTCTCTCCTCTTTCTCTCTTGTCCTTTCCACTCTTTCTAACACCTTCTTCCATTCTTTGTTTATCATCAGTTCCCTATTCCAGTTCATTGTGTGCAAGGAAATAAGAGAAGAAAGGTGAAGAAGACACAATGAACTGGAATGGGGAACTGATGATAAACAAAGAATGGAAGAAGGTGTTAGAAAGAGTGGAAAGGACAAGAGAGAAAGAGGAGAGAAGAAGGAAGAAGAATGAAGGAAATAGAGCGTGAGATAAAGACTCCAACCACATTCTCTTTCAGGTGAAAGTACAGTTGACAAGGGAGAGCCGCCTGCTAGATTGTTCCAGAACTACTTTCTAATAGTCTGGAGGGGAGTATTTTTGTGTATACATATCGTCCTGTTTTGTACCTTGTTACATATGTACTTGGTGCAGAGTCTGAAGAAGACCTTCCTAGAAGGTTGAAACGTTACGTTTAGTTTATGTTTTATAATAAAATAAATGTCTGCCTTGGTCAGCATATTGAGTTTTTGATATGATGGAAACAAGGCTTAATGGTGTTATAATTTGTAGTTGAAAGGCGGGGTACATTCCGCTTGCACAGAAAATTTGAGAACCTCAACACTCGTGTACTTTTCGTGGAAATTTAAAATTTCCAAATACCTAACTTTTGTTGCAACTTGGATGGAGCATATTGCAACACATGGAAACATAAATGAAAGTAAGAACGTAAATCTTAATTTATTTAACAAATGATACAAAAAACTATATGAATATTATGTTAGAAACTGTTCAACATATGCTGACATTGTAACAATATTTTAAACTTCAAGTAGGCCTAGACTTAAATTTAGCATATTTGTGGTTTACAAATGTACGCTAGATAAAGGAGTATACAAACAAGACAAACACTTCTTTAATCTGAGAAACAATGATGACAGACATAAAACGCATCTTCTTTCGCACATTTCTTGAAATGTGCCCTCTCCCTTCCATCATCTTCATATGCCTTGAGACATACTAAACAAAAGTACTCATTACTATCCGTTGAACTATCAGTGCCCTCACAATGCGATGATTTCTGTCCTGTTTCTCTTTTGGGTATATCTCTTGCTCCTGTCCTGGGTTTACCATTTGGCTTCTTCATAATTCTTGTATTTAACTTCGAAACTTTGTTTGACTTGTTGCTTCCTTCTTCAAGAGATTTATTTTCTGGAGTGTCCGTTAAAATTGCAGCCTTCCTACATCGCTTCGAACCACCTTTACTTGTAGGCGCTTTAGGCAGCGGTCTGACAAGCTCTGGTGCAAATTTGGCAACAACGGACTATTTTGATGTGGATGGAGAAGCTAATATATCAGTGTGTGTAACGCCTATTGATTTTGTAGATTGTACAACAGGTTCAACAGCAAGAGGTGGTGACATTGAGATAGCCTCGCTGTTTGCCTCACCTAAAGGAAATCCAGTTGATGTGAATGTTGATGGCAGTGAAAGTGCGGGAGAATCATCGTCTGAATGAGTCTATCGGAAACGTATGAGCTGAAATCTGCATCTTTGAAAATATGTCTATTGTAAGGAAATATTCCAGTAGCTGCAAATCCGGCAGATTGAAAAAATGGCTATTTAACGATTCCAGGAAGGTCGTGGATTGTAAGTGTTTTACCTGATTTACTTCTCAGCCAAGAATCAATACTGGATCTACATAACCGTTTAAATGGACCTAAGACAGACACATCCAGTGGCTGCAGCTTGTGTGAGCAATCGGGTGGGAAAGACAGGAGAATGACTCCATTCTCTCGACGGAGATCAATTGCAGGAACGCTAAGATGAGACTTGTGGTTATCCAGTAAAAGCAAAATATGTTTCTCTCTGCTAGGATTGGTGTGATGAATGAATTGTTGAAGGAATTCCATGATATCTTCAGTCATCCAGCCTGATCCATTACCTACACCACCACATCCGTTTGGCCCATCTCTTATGAAATGATCGTGATAACGTTTCCTGGGGGAAAGAAAAATTGGAGGAACTGTGTTACACAAAGCGTTAACAGCAACAGCAATTGTTATAATTTCCCCTCGTTCTGCGGAAGTTATGGCCCCAACCTGTTTAACACCTTTCTGTGCCACTATTTTGTGTGGTTTCATAACAGTTGACACTCCGGATTCATCCATAGTATACACACGCGTAGTCAAAATCATGTCGATCATACACTTCTGACTTCTCGAAAAGTTGCTCTGTTGAAACTGGAGGCCCTAGCTAAACTTGTTTCCTCAGGTTGTCATTCTTTTCATGAATGCCTGAAACCAGTCGACACCAGCACGTTTTTCCTTCGACCAAGAATCTGGGCATTTGATTCCGAATTTAGTTTGGCACTGATAAGCCAGTTCTCTTATTTCTAATGGTGTAAGTCCAAACATAATTTCAGTTCTTTCTCTTGGTCTGCATTAAAAACTAATTGTGGTTGCTGATAACCGCACCATGGAAGCGAAGTTGTCATCGGTGGGGAATATGGATTGTTTTGCATTTGTGTTTGGCTACGTTTTATTTTAGCAACATGCCTTGATAATGTTGAATATTGAATTCGTCAGCTATTTTCCGAATTGAGCAGTTCTTGTCCTCGAGATTTTCCAAAATTAGTCTCCCTGCTCTCTTCATCACTTCCTGAGAAGTTGTTCCTTTATCCGTCTTCCTCTTGGACGTTCTCATGACAGACGAAATTCTCTGGAAAGGAATAACAAAATTAGGATTAAAACTAACTGAACGTTGTCACATCTTATCTAAAGATGAATACGCTTGATGTGGTACAACCATAAGGAGTTAAAATGTTTCTCACTGAAACAGACAAGCAGAAATTATCAACCTGATTTGCAATAGACCTATTTGATGTTCAGCGAGTCGATCTACTCTGAATCACCCGCTCAAGACAGTCACGATCTAAATAGTAGAACTACGGTATGTCGCTGATTGTTATTGAAGGAACAAGCAACATTACGTTTAAAAATGCATTGGTGGTTGAATTCACCTTCACACCATAAAATAAGAAGTACATTATTTTCTATCGTGAGTGTAAAATAGCTATATGAATGCAGGTGCTTTGATGAAAGTATTTGTGACTTTGTTTCACTGTACTGGGGCAAATTGAAACACCTGTTCCAACTTACCCCTCACCCACTTTACTTAAAAAAAGGACGAAAATGTCTTCAACATGAATCTCATTGTTAACATGGCTGTTATTCTTTTACATGTGTATCATTAATAGCAACATAGTCAACGACAGTTACTTGCACTAGTCGCCAGTCACTTCAAAATAAATTCTTCAAATTGTACTCACCTGGTCTGAAAACAATTCTTCTTTCCTCTAACTGTTATCAGCTCGCGTGCACCAACAATCTAGAACGCTTCTTCCTCCACAAAATGCGCATGCGCGAAGGGCAAGTTCGTTCTCGTAACTCTTCACGTTGATATTTAGAATTTAGAATTTAGAATTTCTTTATTCATGGGCGAAGTTCAGCCTGTGGCTCTACCACTTATTATTAACAGTGTTGCAACCTACCCCTGTGCAACCAGGCACCGCTTCCCCTACTATTCATGTAATAATAAGTCGTTCGATTGAATCGTTATCCTGCCAATTCATGACTAATTAAAGGAAAAACGATTCATTTAAATAAATTGAATCTGAACTTTTGGTAATTCTTGATTATTAATCAAAGTTTACATCACTTTCAAATAAACTAGTATCACCATATTTTAACGTCGTAATTTTCACTTAAATGTATTTTTTACGTCGCGGAGATGAAGATGAGAGGTGAACTGATTAAATAAACGTAGAAACAAACTCAATGAACTATCAGTACCTTGCCCAGGATTTCAATCCGGGATCATTGGTGGGGGTGGGGTCGAATTAATCCGTCAACTCTTCCCCCCTGGAAATAGGCATTGTACAACTAAAAAAAAGCAGATAGGTATTTTAATTGTTAATAACAGAAATAAAGTTAATTTAGTTAGTATTAGAACAGAATAACCAAAGTAAAAACTGCATTAGATCAAAAAAATAGCTTAAAAAAGAGGAACCAGGTTATATTTTCAAATTCTACTATTTAGTATTTAATGCAAAGAATAAATAGCTCCACAGCTTCGAAAGTTCCAAAAATTATACGTACAGTAAGAAAATGATGCACAACAGGTGTATTGAATGTTCATTCATAATAATAATAACAATAATAAATTTTGAAGAAATGGTTTGTTCATTAACTTATAATAGTTACTATTGTAAACTAAGACTTATATTCGTGGTAATAATAATTATTATTTCTTACTGATCAAGTTTTATCAATGCCCTGACCGCCCCTACAAAAAATTCTGGTGACGCCCATCCTGGGATCCCTGACTTGGTGATGTACGCCACGAGGGCAGACTAGGGTCTCCTCCATCGCTCTCGCCTTGTAACCGAGGGGTCCCGATTCGAATCCCACTTTCAAGTATGGGATCCAGTCGCGAGAGGTCTATGTGAGCATCAAGTGGTCTTAAAAACAAACTTTGACAATCTTTATCTCTGACTTGAAAGTAATATCTTTGTTGTTCTTTTCCAGTCGCCGCAACAATACATACGTCATCACGAGCACCTCGTCCTGGACCCCGCCTTCTCCCCCAGCGAACCCTCCGAAATCTTCCACGCGGAGGTCAGCGAGAACGGGAAACGAAGAGCTTCCGAAAGGTAAGGATTTCCACCTAAGGTTTATTGTTGGTAGTTCTAGACGTCATTACTAGAGGTGATGGTTTAATTCAAGACCTCAACGGAGATTGGTATTTTGTTAATTGACAATTTAGTCTGTGTTACAACGTTTGGAGGGACGATCGATTAATTTTAGAGAGGAGGGGCGATCATCACTTAATTAGCCTATAAACGGAGGGGCAATCACTTGATTTTAGACTCTTGGAGGGTTGATTGCTTATCTTTAGATGCTTATAGAGGAATATGGATTAATTTTTGGGTGCTTGGAGATGACGACTTAATTTTAGACGATTGGAGGGGCGATCTCTTAATTTTAGACGATTGGAGGTGCGATTTCTTAATTTTAGACGATTGGAGGTGCGATTTCTTAATTTTAGACGATTGGAGGGGCGATCTCTTGATTATAGACGCTTGGAGATAGCGATGGCCTGATTTTTGGACGCTTTGAGGGGAAGATGGCATAATTTTACACGATTGAAGGCGCGATCTCTCAATTTTAGACGATTGAAGGCGCGATCTCTCAATTTTAGACGATTGAAGGAACGATCTCTCAATTTCAGACGATTGAAGGCGCGATCTCTCAATTTCAGACGATTGAAGGTGCGATCTCTCAATTTCAGACGATTGAAGGCGCGATCTCTCAATTTCAGACGATTGAAGGCGCGACCTCTCAATTTTAGACGATTGAAGGCGCGACCTCTCAATTTTAGACGATTGAAGGCGCGACCTCTCAATTTTAGACGATTGAAGGCCGACAGATTAATTTTAGACGATTGAAGTCGCGAAAGCTTAATTTTGGAAGTTCGGTAATTCTAATTTTCCAATGTTCATGTTTAACGTCAAATTGTCTGAATTCCACCTAGTGAAAGTAGGTCTGTGTTTGGAATATCTTCCAGTAAGTTTCTTGACGTCCCTAATATACCATAGATATCTTCCTAGATAAAAAGAAAAACGACCTAGCAATAAATAAAGTACAAATCGTTCCTGCGGAACGTTCTAGATGTGAGACTCGTGAATGGAAAGTCCATCAGCTCCTCCTAGCGTCAGAAAGACGAAGCTCGTGGTCCCGGTTCCACTGTAGCCAAGAGAAAGCAAACAGCTTCGGTGGCCTGGGAAACAGACCGGCTGTCCTTCAGACCCAGTAAACAGCCTAAATTTAAAATTCAGTCCCTCTTTTCTTTTTTTAATATTAATTTAGTTCGATCAAAGAAACCCGGATCCGTTCCTGTTAAACCTTCTCCAACAAAAAGGAACAGTTTTTATGAAAGAAGAATCATATCGCTTTGCGTTGTTCTCTTATTCTTATCGGACAAGAAAAAGTGGAGACAAGAAAGAAGGGACGTTGCACCTGCGTTGTTTTCAAGGATAGCAAAGATAAAGAAAGACAGTTAATAAAAAAGCAGTGTTTCTTATGGTTTTTCTTTCTCATTTTTTATTAACGTGTCTCTTCTACTTCTCAAAGTTAAACGCGGCGATGAGCTCATAAAATTGATGATAAGATAAACAGAATGCCTTATCAAGATTGATTAATTTAGTTTCTTTTACTTCGCTTTCTTGCTACTTTTGGCTAATACCAAAATGAGGATGAAATTGATGGAGCGACAGTCACAAAGAACACTCATGCCCAGCTTATGCCCAAGCTGTCGACACCCCCATACCTTCCTTAAGCTGTCAATCGCTTTCATTCAAAATTTGAAGAAGCGTCTTGTTGTCATGTGCGATCATCAAGGGGTCCTGGGTTGCGGTGAGTAACGCGATATTGTATTCAAAGATTGATTAGAGTTAATTTTTGTTGCGGTGAGTAACGCCTCCCCCTCCAATCTTATAAAAGATAATGAAACTTAAATTTTAAACTTCTGTTTTTGCATTTAACGGGGTTCCTGCTTTTTTCTTCATCGCACAACTGTCGGTGAACTATTGTTTTCTGCACCTTAAATTATACACTTCAGAAAACATTTAAAAAATTGCATTAGAGTTTTTGGATCCTGTTACAAAATTGATAATAGAGTGCCTCATTCAATTTTTAGAAAGTTCACCTCGAAAAGATGAAATTGTACACCCCTGTTCACATAAGGTGGCACACACTATCGGGTTGAACAGTTCAAGAATGTGCAATTTTATCTGAACAGGAGTGTACATGAATTTTATCTTGTCTTATATCATTCCTTTTCCCCGCCTCTCTAGGCTAATCGCGACAGGAAAGATAGTACACTCCTGTTAAGATAAACTGGCACGCACTTCAACTTTCAACTGTCTAACCTTATGAAATGCGCCACTTTGCGTGAACAGGAGTGTACATATATTCTCGGAGAGGACGAATTCTTTGAGAGGTAGGAAACTATTTTAAATATGTGGACACTGTTAGAGAGAATTAAGAGGAGGGGAGGGGTATTCGGATACTGATCGTTGGATAGTTTTTATTTTTTTCGTTATTGAGATCTGCTCCGGAGGGAACTCACCCTTATGCAGTGCACAAAAGGGTTGAAATAATACAGGCGGCCTTTCACGGAGGGGAGGGGGGATGTGAGGCAGGTGAAAAGGAGTCTGTGGGAAATACAAACAGGCCAAGTGCTCGCCGCTTCTCAAGAACAATAGCACTTCGTTCTCCCGGGGTTTCCGAATGAAGCACGTCAGAGGCGTGGGCGGGATGTTTCCAAGGTTGACCGTTCCGGTTGAGTGACTGCTTCTACGGTAAGGGTCGGGTTTCTGCCCTTCTACCCCAGGAGCGTTACCGCCCTTCTACATCTGTATCATGTGAGCACGTATTGTCGCCGGACTCATGATTAGTGTTGGGCGATATCGTCCAGGCGATGCGACATATCGTCACGATATTTTGGCAATATACCGGGTGTCCCAGAAGTCTTTCCCCGATTACAAAATTTATTCATATCCGCTATATGTAAGGTAGAGATGTGAAAGTGGTGCCAAAATGTTGGAAAACTAACCAAGTTTTTTTGTTCCAGGTTTCAGTAACGTGGCTGTAGTGTAGCAGTGTCAGTGCCCAGGAGACAGGAAATGTTCACAAATCAGGAAAAAGCTCAGTGTGTCCCCTGGTATCACTAGGCAACAAAGCCTGTACAATTTGCACTTTGCATGCACGAAAAAAATAAACGTTTGTGTAAGATATCATGAAGATAACTTTTTGGCTGATGTTTTACGTTGTTTGAAATCGCTGAGGTTGATGGTTCGGTCACTTCTCGGTAAGTCAGCAACAAATTCTGATGTCATACCACGACTTAATGCTCTCGACATAGGGCGGCATCTTTCCATAAGTTGTTTGAAAGTTCCTCTGCACTGTTATTGGTAACCGGGTCTAGTGACACACTGAGATTTTTCCTGATTTGTGAACATTTCCTGTTTCCTGGGCACTGACACTGCTACACTACAGCCCCGTTACTGAAACCTGGAACAAAATAAACTTGGTTAGTTTTCCATTTTGGCACCACTTTCACATCTCTACATTGCATATAGCGGATATGAATAAAGTTTGTAATCAGAGACAGACTTCTGGGACACCCGGTATATCATGTCGGCGATATAACGCACGATATTTTGGCGATATGCGACGTATATTGTATCGGCGATATATATCCTGTGAGCGAAATATCGTCACGATATTTTAGCGATATACGAGGGCTATCTTTTTCAATCTCCGATAGGGCATGAAATCAAAACCACAGTGAATAGCAAAATGGGTTTATTTACAAATGTTACGTACACGTACTTTTCAAGTAAGCACCCAAGAGGATTCAGACATTTATCGTACCGATGCACCAGCTTTCCAATACCCTCTGCAAAAAAGGTGCCGCCTGTCTGTTGAGCCAGGTCTGCACTGTGTCCCGAAGCTTCTCATTGGTGTGGAAGCGCCATCCTCCCAACCACTTCTTCATCGCCGGGAAAAGGTGGAAGTCACTCGGCGCCAGGTCTGGGATGTAGGTAGGGTGAACAAACACTTCCCAGTGGAATCGTTGAAGAAGGTCTTGGGTTGACGCAGCAACATGTTGTCGGGCATTGTCATGAAGCAATACAATGCCTGAAGAAGAGCATGCCTCTCAGTTTGTTCTGGATGGCTCTGCGTAGTCTGCGCAATGTCTCACAGTATGCAGCCGCATTGATTGTGGTCGCCGGCTCCATAAAGTCAACCAGTAACACACCTCGCACTTGGCGGGAGAGTCTATTGTAGCAGACATCTCTACGCGCCCGTCGTTCAGCTTCAATTGAAGAATTGGCCTTGG
Source organism: Lepisma saccharinum (assembly GCF_977018435.1). Classification (NCBI taxonomy): domain Eukaryota; kingdom Metazoa; phylum Arthropoda; class Insecta; order Zygentoma; family Lepismatidae; genus Lepisma; species Lepisma saccharinum. The sequence continues at coordinate 33,931,153 of NC_139255.1, read as the reverse complement.
CAGTGGCGGTGCTAGTGACAGGGGAGATGTCATTCACGCTGCGTGACGCCCCGCTTCATAGCGCTTCACAGCCCACATGGCGGCGCCACCGGAGGTTAAAAAAAATAGCCCTCGTATATCTTGTCAGCGAAATATTGTCACGATATTTTGGCGATATGTATCGTATCGGCGATATATCGTCACGATATTGTAGCGATATATATCCTGTCAGCGATATATCGCCACGATATTTGGCGATATATATCGTGGAGACGATACTGAAAAAATATCGTATCGCCTGTGACGGTACTTTCTTGACGATATATCGCGATATCAAATTTCCGATATCGTCCATCTCAACTTATGATCTCTGGTTCCTAGTTCGATTCCTGACATATAGGGAACATAATCCCGGGATCCCGCTTTCTCCTCCCGTCGAAATCCCGGGATTTCAAAAAAAGTCAAGTTCCCTGTGCACTTTTCCCCATACCATCAAGCATATATAGGGAGGTAGTGCCCCACACATTTTTCGATGTCTGCTATTTTGTATGTGATGTGATGTGATCAGCGCCACGCTGCGGCCGCCTTTACCCCTAGGTGCTTTTTCATTTGAGGCTGGATGAGCCCCAGAGCCGCTTTATGCAGGGCAAGGCCGGAAAAATTTCGACCTTAGATTACCCACACCGGGAATTCAAGAATCAATAAAAATAACACCAAATAAAGTATCCTTATTTAGTTTAGTTTCGTGATTATTTATTTATTTACTTATATTTTAGATACAGTACTGAGAGACCATTTTACACTGAAACTGAAGCAACAAGAAAAAATAAAAATAATAACAACAAAACAAGACAATACAAGATGGCAGATGAAAAAAGAAAAGAAATTGTTACGTGTACATTCTTAGTGATTGTCGGAAACTGTGTTCTGACAAGAAAATGTCAACATTTACAGGCAGGTTATTATACAAGTGGGGGAGCCTATAGTAAAGAAACCGTGAATGTGAGAGAGCTTTACGTTGTGGGTTGGCCATGCGGGTACTCGTAGATGAAATTGGTTGGCAAGAAATTCAGTTTTGATTTTGCCATTAATGATTTTATGCAAGAATTTCATGTCTGCTAGTTCTTGACGAGTGTGTGGTGACTGGATGTTCAAAATAGACATATCTGTTTTATGGAGGTTCAACTTTGAGTTGAAAGGCACTGGGAGTGTCACTATTCATCTTAGCGACCCCGAAAAGTATGGATTCCACGCTAATATCGGTCGTTTTCGATTATTTTTACGTCACCCCCTTCCCACCCCAAACCTAGGGGTGCCAGGGGTGTCTTACCCCACAGTATTTTTTCCATATTGCAAGTGATATGTGTACCAAGTTTGATTGAAATCGCTCCAGGCGTTCGAGAGTTATGCCGGAACAGACACGCACACCCGCACATACATCCATTTTTATATAGATATATTTAGTGTTAGATGTGGCAGAAAGGGAGCAGGGGTGTCTAAATTGTCGATATAAAAGAGAGCGGCGATCATTGGCTACTCTTATATTAATTGATAATTTAGTATTAACTTTAGATGTATTGGGGACTTCCCTGACCACGATAATTCTTAATTCATTCTTAGTGTTTAATTCACTTGTAAAGAAGGGTATTGTTACACGCATATACTTTCCCATCATAATCCATCATTGTTGTCTGATGAGGGTAAGTAGTAGTTACAACATCGGATGCTACGAGCACTAAAACTGATCCTGCCATGGGCGTCCGGAAGGGGGGTCAAGGGGAGGCCCCCTGGAAAATAAAAGTCAACCAAAAATTATATATATTTTTGACAAATAATTTCATTTCAGCCACAATAATATGTATTAAATATTGCATGAATATGATAAATTCAAATTTAAGCAATGTTTTTTGAGGGAACAACACTATTATTGCGGAAAATCTGCCTCGTTTCTCCCCCTGGATAAAATACCTTTCTTGCTCCTCCCTGGAAAAAAATACGTAATCACCTACGTGTATTACAACCTAGCGTAAAAATGTATGTAAGTAGGTTAGGCAGGTTGGGTGCCTTTAGCATTTTTTATGGTCATGTGAAGCAGTGGCGTGCCCAGGATTTTCGGAAGGGGGTACGTTTAAGTTTTCAGTGATCAGTCCTCACTGTACCATATTTTCCTGCCTTTCACGTTCTTCTGGTCCAATAAAGGGGGGTTATGACCCCCCAAACCAACCCTCCCTTGGACACGCAACTGACGTGATGCATCAAAGGTGGTGAACGCATCTCGTGCGTGGAGACAGATTCTGTGTGTGTGCGTTCACTTCAAATAGAGTCCCTGATGTCATCCACATCAAGCAGCTTACTCCCGACTTAAAATAGTAATTCTCTCATTAAACGCGCTGCACTATATTCTTTCCCGGGAGCAAGGTCGCGCATGACGGCAGAGAAGGAGGAGAAAGCGAGTGGGCAGATCAAAGCCGTGCAAACGGCATGTAGCTGCAGCCAAGTTTCCCCTCCGTGCACTCACTTCCCCTCCCTTGCGTTCATTGTTCGAGCCCTCTCGAGTCACTAATTGGCGCAGAGAATTGCTTTCGCTTGCTTTGCTCCAGACATTCCCGAGACAGAGAATAGAAAACGTTATCTTCTTCTATATATATATAAATGGATGTATGTGTGTGTTTGTTTGTTCAGCAATAACTCTCGAACGCCTGGAGCAATTTCAACCAAACTTGGTACACGTATCACTTGCAACCTGAAAATAAATACTGTGAGGGTAAGACACCCCTGGCACCCCTAGAGGTGGGGTGGGAAGGGGTGACATGTAAAAATAATCGAGAACCACCGATATTAAATCCCGCACAAACAGACATCCGTGACTATGCAATCCGCACAACGATAGTGTTTCTCGGGTTGTCTAACATTCAGGCTGTGTTGCGAATGGAATCCATAGTTTTGGTGATACTCCCAATGCGGTTCAACTTCAAGTTCATCACCTATCGGCATGGGGGGTGAGAGGGGGTGAAAAAATGCCACAAATGACCTAGATTAGTGTCGAATCCATAGTTTTCGGAATCGCTAAGCTAATTGGTGACATTCACGATCACATTTAAAATTAGTTACATGTTACACTATAGTTAGAATTCATTATTTTCCTGTCTAATACAAGATTGGAATAAATAAATACCCGGGCAATGCCGGATAATCAGCTAGTTTTTTCTAATATATACCATTTAAGGGATATACTTTTTTTTCCCTACCTGTGTATCAAGATCAACGGAAATTGTTAACCTTGTGCAACGTTTCATCCCCTCTTATTAATATTATTTCGGAAGGGGTTTCAATCCCCTAATACCCCCCCCCCTAGGCACTTTTTCCGACCATTATTACTGCAACACAGACTCGAAGCCACAACAACAGTGAAAGGAGCTGAAAGTGGAATAGAAGTAGGGGAGAAAAACGACCAACAATAACTCACTTGGCGAATGCTTGCCATCCAGTGCGGGTCCCTGCCGGAGAAGAATTGGGCTGCCTTTGAAGAAAGGATGCCGGTACCACCAGTTCCTCGATCCTGGGCATTGTACCGATATCAACTCCCTCCCTCCCCCTCTGCACCCACCCCCACCCCCAGAGCAGATACGGGCAGCATTGGAAATTCATTAAGATGCCTTCGTTTTTCCAGCATCCAATAATCGCCGTGTTATTTCTCAAGTCCCCCTCCCCTTCCAAGGCCCACCGAAAAATCAAGAAGAGGGTGGTGTCCAATCATGCTGGTTCATGATCCCTGCAGGGAAAGTCTTTTCTGTGGGTCTCGCACTATTTCTGCAACGTGGAATTAACTACGCTGTTATACTGGTCGCGTTTCCAGCTGGCGGCTGAGAAACTACGAATCAGCGATTCTCTTCGACTGACATCGGGCATTTTCGTGTCGCAAGGCACCGAACGCTGCGAACGGGACGAAACAAATGAGCATCGGATACACTGCATGTTGCCAAACGTGCTGTAAAACGAGAGAGAGAGAGAGAGAGGAGCTTTAAGGTACCATGAATATAAGATAACCAAATCACATAAAAAATAGTACACAAAGTACCAAAAATAGTAAATAAAGGATGAAAATTTAAGAAATTGAAAAACAGATGTACGCTTGGCAACGTTGCTTACGGAGAACTATGTTACCCCTACAGCTTTCACTTCACAACTGAGGTTTCTGACAAACAGAGGCACACATCCCCGAAGACGATTGATAGCTGCCGGGTGGCCAGAATTAAAGTTACCCAACTCAGAGCCCTCTGTAGCCTGTTTGAGGCATCGTAGAACTCTGAAATTTGTTGAATCCACTATGCAGACCATGGGGAAGAGGATGGCGATAAAAAAAATAGTTCAATTTTCCGCCACCATGTTGAAATGTGGCGCTGTACTTCCATGATGGGTTGTACAAAATTATAATCACGTTTTAGCTGAGTTATTAATTGGAAAGACATTTGTTAGTGGCTGGAAGTTGCGGGAAAATAATCTCTCGGTTTATTGCAAGATTGCAAGGTAAAGGCAAATCCATAACCAATTGGAGCAGTTTACGTCATTATTACAACCCATCAAGGAAGTACAGCGCCACATTCAACCTGGTGGCGGAAAATTGAACTATTTTTTTTATCGCCAACCTCTTTCTCGTGGTCTGCATAGTGGATTCACCAAATTTCAGAGTTGTACGATACATCAAACAGGCTACAGAGGGCTCTGAGTTGGATAACTTTAATTCTGGCCACCCGGTATGTAAGTCAACGGCCAGTTGAGCCTATGATCAGTATAGTGTAGCTATTCATTTTTCTACGGACCCGCAGCTTGAACTGACCTACGAGACTGGGGGAGGGGGAAGCTACCTGTTTCCAAAAAGAGGTGGAGTTGCATAAATAAAGCGTACTAATTTTTCAATTGTCATCCACGATGCACATAAGCCATGTAGGCGAACGCGCGCACAGTAAATAGGATAACTTATTTTATTGGCGTAAATCCGGCCTCCGTGGTTAGCACAGAGCACTACGACGACAAGGATACCTAATTCGAATCCAGGCCAGGACGTTCTTTGCGAGTGTGTCTTCATCAGTTTCATCATATTATCACTCGCGTCGCGATTAGCCAGAAGTGGCAGAAAAGTGAAGTAAAATAAAACGAAATCAGTCTTTTTTTACTGAGGTGACGAAATATCGCCTTAATCTAACAGAACTTAAGGGTGCATAGTAAGAAAAAAAATCACGTCATGTGATCAGTTGGCCTGATCTTGTATTACTGGATGATTAATTTTCACTTTCAAGCGTCTTGTGGGTGAGCAATTTCCCCCTCTGGCGCTGCTTAATCCGCCCACGATTGTTCCTAACACATACTTCTTTCCACCGAAAGAACAAAGTAAGTGTAAACAAAAGCACGCGACTTGTGAACTTCCTAATTGGTTCTTACCTCAGCTCATTCATAGATATCTTTAGTATAGAATTGATAAATAAGATCTCGCTACTTCACTCTGGTAGCTTAGTTCAGTGATGTGGCTTAATTATCCTGTGCGCAAGATTTCTGCGCAACAGCTGCCAGCGGGGAAAAAAATAGGATTTCTCACTATTGTAGGTTTGGTTTGACTTGGTGTTAAGTCCACTTTATGCTAAGTAAGGCTAATCGGGACTGGACCTACGGTTTAAAGCGGGATCCGAACCACTGCGTGATGTGCCTCCACCGGGTATCGAACCCGGGACCCCTTGATTACAAGGCGACGACGCTACCATTGCACCACATCGGGGAGACCCTCACTATTGCAGGTGGCTGGGGGTGCGGGTGCAGAACGTTTGCTTCCTGGTGTACTTCACATCCACTTTCCTCAGTCTCCTGAAATGCTACGACTTGCATAGGAGAATTCCACAGAAAACTGAAGTTGCAAAGTACATCGGAACTGGCTGATATATAAGCGAAGGGTTCCCTGTAGCGGCTCCCTTTTGTTTAGTTACGAATTAAGCCCGCATGCCCTGGTTGGCGCTGGACTGGCTACCAATTTGCTAGTTTTCGCCTCACACGATACTTATCAGCGTACTTGTCGATAGACTTTTGTTCCCATACGAGGGAAGTTGTAATGGCGGCCGCGTGAGATTTAAACAATGTATCACTTCACATTTTTAAAAGTCGATAACTATTCAACCGAGAGGAATAACGTTTCGTATAAAACGTTATTAGGTACAAAACAATGACGTTGCTGTATACGTTATACATTGCTGGAGTAACACTCGGAAACCACAGACAAAAGCGCTCCTGTGCACACTCACAGATTATCTTCACATGGCGAAACTTTGCTCTGATTGGCTGTTCCACAGCATCCAGTCGAGGAAAGCAAGTAGCAATTAGAACATGTCCTATTCCTCCAAACCAGTCAAGCAGTCAGTCAGGCGGCCATGATTGCTACCTAGAAAGTTAGTTCAGCACCAACTAGGGCATTCCTACTAGAAATCCAGTTCCGTGTGATAGGGGCTTTAGTTGGTGGATCATTGATAGTAGCAGCCAGTGCCGCCGCCAGGAAGCAGAGGAAAGTACTGGCGCATCCCTCTGCCACCTACCCTTCTCCTCAAACTCTTATTTGTTTAGCCCAGTAAACGGTAAACACCATCTCACTTATTCTCATTTCTCCCGAAGTAAATGCTCAATCGATAATGGTAAAGTAGACAATTTAATATACACAAACAATAGAACCTTCGGCCAGAAGCCTTCGCGCATGTTCCCCTCCATCCGTTTAGCTCGACCCACGGTGAAACCTACTCCACTCTTCCCCTCCCCTTCACGTGCGAGTACGATACACAGTACGCGCGGTTCTGCGCAGGTACTTTTCCTACTGGTCCCTCTATGTCAACTGGAATTGCTTACGTTGACGTTATTATTGCGAACAGAGAGTAACGTTTAGTTGCTGGACCAAGGTCTTATCGCAACTATAGTTTCTGGAAGAACCCATGAAAGATTTTAGAAAAGAATGAGATAGATGCCCGATTCGACGCATGCTTTGTTCGTGTTGGGAAAATAACATAATCAGTCGTGTGCAGTGGCGGCGATTTGTTTCCAAAATGGGGGGGGGGGCAAAGAACAGTTTACTTTCCCTTGATACATATGGTCTAGAATACTTCGGGGTCAAAAGTAGCAAAAAGTAGGGGGGCAACTGCCACCTCACCTCGCAAAAAGTATGGGGTAACTGCCCCCTAATCACCGCCACTGGTCGTGTGTGCAAGAATTGAAAATAATGGATTTGTACACCGTGGAAATGTTGCTGTTAGTGTTGTTGTAGTACTGCCGAAACAACATCATGAGAAAAATAGAATAATCTGTGGTACCGTGCTATTTATCTTCGTTTGCATTTACATTATAATCTAAACGCATTATATAATATACAACGATAATTGGTAACCATTTGTGTTCAATTTTTATGTGCACTCGAGTGACTGTTTGTATTTCTATTAGTGTTCTTCAAGCATTCAGTCTATCAAGACAATCAGCGCCATCTAGTGTTATTTACAAGCTTTCTGTCCTGGACCGGACTTGCTTAGGTCAACAGCTAATCTGCCCCGAACCGTGCACCCTTCAAGTTGTTTACTTTTGTATTATCGATAACGAGACGAAAGCGAGGAAAGTCTAATTCTCCGAAGACTTTTTTTCCTCCTTCGTCCCTTTTTGCTTGATATTCTTGCCTCCTTCTTTTCGTAGGGAAAAGAAGCTGCCGTTCGGAGAGTTCAGCTAATGAAACGCCATGCAGATTAATTACGTTCTAGCAAAAGGCGCACACTGAGGGGGAGTAGGGGGGGACGGCTCGAGGCAGGAGACAAACTTCTTTCCTCTTGCCGAATCTCTCAAGGAGCGGGGCCCAGTTGGGAGTAATTAGTTGGAAGGCAGTGAGTGCTCGCCGACTTTTTCCATAGATCAGGACCATATTGTTTCATCCGGGGAAATCAGCACCACCTGGCGTGGAAACCTAGCAACAGCTGGGCCAGCCACCCCCGCCGGAGGACGGAAAGGGGGAGGGGGTACGTTTTATTAAAATGAATAATGGCTCGAGGCAGCTCCGGCCTCTCTAAACGATGATATGCAACGTTTGGAAAAGAAGGACTTTTCTTCGGCCTTCCTTTATTGATCTGGAGCCAATCCGGTCACCCGGAGTCGCTTCGGTTTCCGGTTCTTTCCCCCCAAACAGCGACGGGCGCACCGGGGAAGCTATTCCCTCTCCTCCGTCAAAAAACTTTCCAGAAAGTCGAGTGAGTTTTCTCGCCCATATTGCATTCGCGTCGCATCCCGAACTCTGCAAGTGTCGGCATGACCGCCTTTAGATCGAAGTGACGTCACAATGTGGACCCAACCGGCAGGAGGAAGTTTGGCCAGAGTTTTTCGCTTGAATGTCTGAACGCGCACGAGTCAAGAGGTTGTCCGTGCGGACGTTACTGCAACGTTCAATCTGTATGTTCAACCTCTGAACTAGTAAGTTCCTAAAGCTATCGGTGTACACATGAAAGTTCCTACTCACTTTCCGAGGAAAGCTATTTGATTCGCTCAACTTTCTTCATTCTGTGGTTTATATATCCTCTCGTTCCTCGCTGTGCAGTAAATGGTGAAGTCTAGTAAATTCATTTTCTTTCAAATTGCACAAGAAAGAAAAGCTCAAAAGCGTAGCATCGAACTCCTAAATATGGAACTTTTTTTTGCCGCGGCAATACAAACTTTCGACGTCCATATCCTTGCACTAGGCATCGAATCAGAGGCGTCTTCTGAACGCATGCTGCGCATGTGTCAATTCTGGGGAAAAGGACAGCTTGTTCTGCGACGACATTAATGAGCATTTCTACATTCTAATTTCTTCATATAGGAGAAGTATTTATTTTAAACAAGAGCGCTCAACTAAGCTTATATTACATTTCTTGGATCTGAAGTGACGCATACATCAATTGTGGGAAAATAATTATTACTTCCTTTATGTATTAATGCAAGCGACCCCCCTCTTCCTGCTTTGTATCCTCGAGATACAGTGTGTATACGAGTTCTTGGAACGTCTTGAAAAGTCTTGAAAAAGAGTCAGGTGATATTAGGTCTCGAAATTGATTAGGTTTATTTTACTTCGCTTTTCTTACACTTTTGGCTACTCGCGAAGATGAGGACGAGTGATATGACGAAATGGAAGAAAGAACTCATCCAAGCCGAGGCCGGTTTTGGCACCCAATCCGCGTTTCTGCTTTTCATCATAAAGCTAGAGCTCATGTTATTTGGTTCATCTTTATCTTGTTTTCCAGTCAGAGTATAAAGTTCTTTGTACAGCATGTTTCATATTTGTAAGTTTCCAAAGAGCTGAGATATTCGCATTTTCCAGGGTATTGCAGCGAAAGAATTGCCCTGTATGTTAGCAGTTACTCCTATATTTTGTCGCGCAGTGGTAGCATTGTCGCCTTGTAATCAAGGAGTCCCGGTTTCGATACCCGTTGGAGGCACATAGTGGTTAGGATCTCACTTTAAACTGTAGGTCCAGTTCCGATTAGCCTTTCTGTGCATAAAGTGGACTTAGAACAACAATTCAATTCCATCCTATATTTTGTCATCTTTACTTGCATCTGACATTGTGTTGAAGAAAAGTTGGGCCTAGAGGGGGGGGGGGCTCTTGATTTCCACCAATCCTCCCTTGGTACGCCACTGCTGAGGTCAGTTATGGCCAATGTCAACTAACATAGTAGTAACGCAATTTGTGTTTTTGCTGCATTCTGACCGTAACCCATTTCTTTCCAGCTTCTACGAGAATGGTGTTTCCGATCCCAGCGAATACATGCCGACCCCGAAGAGGCACCACGGATTGTTTTCTCCGCCCATCCTTGGCTCTGCACCACAGCTGCACTCGGATTTCCACCACCACTACCCGTACTCGGCGCCCAGGGACACGGAGGAGAGGCGGCAGGACGACGAGTGGAAGAACATCCACGTTGTAAGTTTATCCTTTTTACATATGCAACCAGGGTAGCTCCCGCTCACTGCAGGAAGGTATACGCGCCAGGATAAAACTAATCCAATGCTGTAGCCCGTCAGATACGAGGGTTGGAGCATAAGTCATGGCAACTAAATATACAAATGGATAGGGACAACGTATGGTACTGTGGAATGTATGAACAATGCTGATCATGTGTATCAGGTATAGGATAGAGAAGCGAGCAAACCATTCTTAAAGATAGCATCGTACCACATTTACAAGTCGGAAAGCATACAAAGGAGGCCATACTGTGGCATTCTCTGGCATTTCTTCTCCGAAGAACGGCTATTTTGATACACGAACTCAAGCCGTGGGACTCAACATTGCCCCCTGTAGATTACAGTTCATCCAACTGCCATCTAGTGACATGTTTATATACTACAGGTGCCACGTTCTCCACGATCACATTGTGGTACCACCGTTTATCTTTTAAGAAACAATATAGTTGCCATGACTTATGCTCCAGTCCTCGTATAAGTAACTAGCGACCCGATGGTCAAGTATAATACACACAGAGCCATGTGTTGAAAATTTTTGTTTATAATCACTGGCGTATGCAGGGGACAGCTGGTGGGCTACAGCCTCCTCCGAAATTTTGAAAAAAAAAGAGCTAGAAAGAATAGAGGCGCATATGTGTTATACAAAATACAAAGCTCAAGACACAAGTGCAGTACGATTGAGTAAAAACTAGTGCTCATTTGCGTTGCTTGGAATTATTGCTATCTTTATTTTTTGAGTTATTTGCAGAAACCGTACTAACTAAAACAACATTCCGAATTCTTGCTGAGCGTAGATTATGAAAAACATCAACTATCTTGCCATAAATTGCGTCACGGTCGCCAAAAGTAGTAAAGAAATGATTCCCAATTACAATTTTTGTCTTCGAACAACGTCTAGAATGAAGGTTAAAAACAGCAATTACGAAAAATTTTATTGTGCATCCCTCTCTCCTAGAAAGTACTTGTGTAATAGCCACCCCTATTATTCCAGCTCCTTTCGAAACAATTTCTGCGTACGCTAGTGTTTATAATGCAAGATAGGTCCAGGAGTTTGGGCTCTAAGCGTATAAAAAAAGTTTTATACTCCTTTTCTCCCTTAGGGAATGCTCCCCGAGCAAGGTTTCACTGAACGGACTGATCATTTTCTCCACAGCTTTCTGTATTCTGTTCGTTGATCACCCAACGATATTTTTACGGAGCAACCGACTCGCTCCGTGGCTTAAGACTCTGGTATTCCTAGTCTTTGAGCTAACCCAAATGTCAACTAGCTAGGTTCTGGCGTCTGGACTCACAGCCAGTATAATCCTCTCTGCAGGAGCGTATATTCTAGACTAGCTAGACTATCTGCGAAGCCTGGAGTCTAGAGAATATAATACGGGAGGAAAATCGATCAGAAATTGTAAATAAAATTATTCATATCAGTGAAATGATGATGATTTTGGAGTTGGCAACCTGATTTCCTGTGAATTGGCAACCTGATTTCCTGTGAGTTGGCAACCTGATTTCTTAGGAGTTGGCAACCTGATTTCTATTCATAGCCTAGGACCGCGTGACATAGTGAGATAGCCCAAATCTTGGACTCAGTACACGCCACTGCCTCTCTGGGGTTCGTGTTGTCCCTTCATCCTTCTCATCTTAACACCATTCAGCCTTATCTTCGAGATTAGCCAAAAAGTGGCAGAAACGCGAAGCAAAATAAAACAAGATCAATCATCTTTGTTCAATACGAGACAAGTATCGCACTCTTTCCCAGTCACGGAACCTGACACTATACAGGGTGTCGTGCTAAAATCTTCCCGTTTTGTGTACTGCGTCCGGAGCTGCAGGGCTACTCAATGCATCTGTCGAAAAATCACAACTCTTCAAATGCATATTGACGTGAGGCCATGGACAATTGCCCCTTGGGCTAATATGTCCTTGTTCATAATACATGTGAAAGCAAAAATAGCATTTGACAATTATAAACTATTATTTGTATACAGCGCAACAACACACGGCGCTTAATTACACAGTGCAACAAATTTGAACTTTGTGTCTTGCCGCGAGATGAAAGAAGGTGTTCTTTACTAAATGAAATACGTTGATTACGAAAATGAAATCGGAAATGTTCCATCACGTATCAATTTTTCTGGAAAAGATATGCTACATGTACCACTTAGCCTATATTTCATATAGGCCTAGTAAACAATATATTGTAAGTCATGGAAAACAAAGTAACAACTTTCGCGACACTTGGAACTCCATTACAGTACAAGAGGAACCTGTAGCTGGATAAAATACAGATCATGGAACAAAATTAATTGTTTGTATTACAAAACATAAAAAAGGTACGAGAAAGCTGCAAGAAGCTTGAAATGTATTTATAAGTTAGAAACATGTCCTGGAAATTTTCCGTTTGTGGGTGGATGGTGAAACTTCTTGTAGGAGTGTCCAGCAGTAATCTGCCAAAAGGTTTGGTGACCGTCTTCCCTTATATCGTCTTTCCATGGCATATCTTGGTGAAATCGCTCACCATGTTCGTCACTCGCATCTCCGAGATTAGGCAGGAAAATATCCAAATGAGAATGCAGGAAATCTATTTTCAAAGACATGTTGCGCACCATAGCCTTGTAACAGTCCAGCATGTGTTCCGTCAGTTTCCTGTAATAGTCAGACCTGACGTTACCCAAGAAATTGTTACATATATATTTGAAGGCAATCCAAGCTGCCTTCTCAGTATCTGTCAGCAACTCTTCAAAGGTTATGTCATTCATCAAGTCACGAATCTGAGTACCAATGAATATACCTTCTTTAATTTTTGCAGTACTAATCACAGGCAATTTGGACAGTAAAAATTTAAAACCCTGCCATCTTTGTCCATTGCTTTCACAAAATTCTTCATGAAGCCCAATTTCAGATGGAGCGGTGGTAACAGCACACTGTCTTTGTCAACAACGGGTTTATGCCAATTCTGCCTGTGACAATGGCTGCGGTTGGGGCTGTGATGTAGATGGCATGCTATCAAGATCTTCGTGATCTATTAGTTGGTCACTACCAGCGTCTGTTTCATCTTCCAGTGTCCATTCCGTTGGTGGGTTTGGAACTGGGAGAGAATCGGAATGCGGAACTGGCCGCACTGCAGTTTCCAAATTTGGATATGAAACTGTGTTTTGATTTACTTGAGATTCCAGTTAGTTTCATTAAACAAAAGTAGCAATCCGTTATGTGGTCTCTATGTTCCCTCCACAACTGTGGTACGGCAAATGTCTTAAATGGGTGGGTTCCATGCAACCAGCCTCTTAAATAGCGGGAGCAACGTGAGCAACAGTTCTGTGGTGCCCTCATCTACCTTTGATTCAAAATACAACTCGTGCGCCTTTTTGACAAGCGGGAAAATGGGATGTCTTAGGGACTTCGTCGTAAACTCACCACACACATAACAGAAAAGGTTTGATAAATTAACACACTTCCTAGCCATCGCTGAACACAAGAAACACGTGAACACGCACAAATAGTATTCTTCACGTTAGGGGTTTTGCATGACACACACTGCAGGAACAGACACTGCGTGATCCCACTAGCAACTGACTGATGCAAATAACTGCAACTCCATTATACCTTACTATACCTCAACCAAGTGGCTATCTATCCCTTTTCTCTCCAACCCCTCCCCTATGAAGCCTGTGCTGATAAGTGCCGCGACAACAATAACATGCAGTCGTGAGCTTATAAAATTGCGTTTCCAGAGAAAAGTTTAGGTGATAGCGAAAAATGGTTTTCACTATCGTCATCAGGGCACTGAACTCCATAGGAATCACATGTTTTTGTTCTGTGGTAATTTTCATTGTCGCACAGTGTTATTAGTTCCTTCTAGAACTCTTACATTCTCACTTGTTTTACAGTATAACCGCTCTCGGTGGGTTATTTGCCTGCCTAGACTGAACCAGCAACTTATAATAATGTTGTTTACAACTACTCTGTGTTGTAAAGAACTTACATAATTATATTCCATTGAAAATGTATAAAGGATTTTTACACTGTTGTTTAAAACCAAGCACAAGATTCATTTTTTGGTACATTTCAATGACTTTCCGCAGAATTTAATTATTTCTAATCTTTAAATGTTAAATATGTCTTACACTACAACTTGGCTGAACGTTTGATTAATGTACGAAATGCAGAGACATCTGCCGATAACGAATAGCAATTTTCAATGATTCGTATAGATTCCAATTTCTTCAACAAATTTATCGAATAGATCGTCACCTGTTTCAGCGTAGATTTTTGTCTTTCCAGATGCTCAACTGCATTCTAAGCATGGTTGAAAAGACAAAGCGGGCCCTGGCCATCCTGCAGCACCGTACGCAACCCGAAGGAAGTGAATATCAAGCGCCGTTGTGGTTGCGGAGGCCGACACCAGATGGCTCAGATCACGATATCAAGAAGACTGCCGGCGAAATCATGGCACAGACTATCAAAGCGACAGAGGACAGGGTGGCGGATGTTAAGCGGCGCGCAGGTAAGTTTTTCTCCATCATATGAAGTTGTCAATTCACGCTTTCTCTTCGCGCCAAAACTTCGCTGTAATGGACCATATTAGTGTGATGTCACTGGGCAAGATTGAATCCAAACAAAGCCCGTCACGTGGAGTTGTCCTATGAGTAACAAGGAGCAACTTTTAAAATTGTGACAGTAGTTATGAAACAAAATTGTGTGTATCGCACATCAATATAAAGATGATATTTCGGAAACTACGTCGGTCTGTTTACAGAGAATAAGGTAAATTATAACTTGAGCAAGAAATCAAATAAGGTGAATGCTTTTGACCGGGAATAGCTGCGAATCGGCGGCAATGGTGGGCAGCGACAGCTTAATTTCTTATTACTGTGCAGGCGCATGCAATGGAGAGGTGTTCACTATTTAGAACTAGCGCATAGTTATTTTATACGGACTTATATTCAGTTATGCCTGGTAGGTATAACTATTTATCCGCTTCACACAATCCTACAGTTTCTAAAATACATTTAGTACTGATTTCCGATTAAAATTCAATCAAAACCACTAGCGTACGATTTATATATAGAATACACACACACATACAGGGTGTCCGGGCTAGAGGTATACAAAAATACACACATACTTTAGCATCTGTAAAGTTTAATAACTTTCTTGTCCTGGTTATGTACAAAGTAACTCGGAAGGTTTTTATGTACGTAGGTACACCTCAATGTTAACACAATTTGTAGCTCGACACATATCCAAACGAATAGTCAAGTTCGTGACAAGTATTGGCCAGCATTTGAGGCGTTATTAGCGGAACGATACGCTGTCTCAAATCATCAAAATCGTGAACTTTTCATTGTGGACATCTTTAATGATGCCCCATGCCAAAATGTCTAATGGTATCAAATCTGGCGATATCGGTGGCCAGGCAGTTTATGCGCATGTGCGACTCAACAGCAGGACTGATCATCCAAGTGGACTACTGAAATCTTGGATCGATGGTCAATCGACTGAGCTTCACTACGAGACAATACAAAGAGCAGTTTTCCAATTATAAGCAGTTATTTTTGTATACCTCTAACCCGGACACCCTGTATATATTTAAGGGAGCTGCGTTCTACACAAAATATTTCGTGAATGCAATTTTTAACCTTCGTTTTGAAAGTTATCAAGGACAGAAATGATAATCGGGGATTATTTTGGTGGAGTGTCACTTAAGTGTTTCCAGAGTTCTTTGCTGTTCATTTGTTTGATTGATATTTGTAATTTAGTGTAGTTTTCTGTCACTTCTGGCGCTACGCGACGCTGAGGATGAATCACGATGAGCTCACAAAAAACACCCATTCTGGGATTGAACCCGGTGCACAAAGAAATACAAAAGTCATCCCTCAACGAGAGAAGGTCATTTATCCGGCACTGTCCCACGTATACAAAAGAAAATTGGAAATTCTGGCACTGGAAATATACAAAAAGTTATGTAACCGCCATCGTTACGCTGCTAGGAACCAAAATTGACGATTTCAAAGCAAAATATGGTCTTGCCCTGAATGCAGTCAACAAAGGAAAGTGGACATTGCATTATTATCCTGAAAAGTATGCCTTGAAATATAAAATTGCTTCCGAGTGGACGTTAAAGTTTTTTCATTGTTAGTGGCATTCACAAGGGAGAATAGGAATGGCTACTTCATAGGAATAAACCCTCTGGAGCAAGACAAGATCGCACGTGGGTCGTCTGTTTCTGACTGGTTTCGCAGCTGAGTCCGCCGAGCCGGACTGCACCAGTTAAAATTAGGAAAAGTTTGAAACAATGAGCTACAAATAAAAGGGCCTCTTTTGCTTTCCCCCGCGTGTGGAGGAGACACATAATTTCGCGGGCCGTGACGGAAAGTGCCGCCGTGATTTGACTTGCCCCGGACGCAAACTGTCCCTGGCAGACGCCGCCCCGTCTTGTTTTCTCGCCCGGCGCTAATGCGTTGAGAAGTTGGTCATTCTGAGAGAACCTTTTTTCCCTCGTTTTTTTCCCTCCCTTGATTTCTCTTTCGCACCGGACAGGACGCGCGGTGAGAAGAGTAAGGTAGGTGGCCACACTCGACGACTAAATTAAAAGCTGGCGAATCAACTCTTGTTTGAGTTTCCGTAACTCGCGGAGATTGATTAATAGGCGAGAATCGATTCGGACGGCTTTTCAGGGTCGATTGTGTCCACGTATCGCACAAGACTCTGGCTCTGTCCGGAAGGTACAAAGTATAATACATCCTTGAAGTATGGTCTTGACGGAAGTGACGTCAGCTAGTACGGTTCTAAAGCGTCAAGTTTGCGAGGTATCCCTTGATCGAGACCACAGGGAAGGGCACGCCAAGTTACAGGCTAGCTCACGTGACAAGTGTTGTTCATTTGTTTAAAATCGCGGAGGTAGAAAGCCAGCAAGTTGTTTGTTGCAGTTCTTCTAATGTGTGGAAATGGACGTATATTTGCAAATGTTATGTGATTTCTGTGGTGAAAAACAAGTGTTTAAACGTGCAAAACCAACGTGCCCTCGGTTATATCTACTGATCGTATTTGGCGCTGTAGTCGAAGTGCAGTTCGAAAGATTTTCACTTTCAGTCTACCAATTCAAGACCGCACTGAGAGACCATTCTCGAAGTATGCTCGCTTCAAGTACGGTGTTATATATCTTTCAGACACGGCCTCTAGCAACCTTCTTCTTCTGATGTCAGCACGGAATGCTTTCATTGTTCATTGTGTGTGCCCAATACTGCTGGTTATTTGCACCTGTCTCAAGATAATAACAATTATTTTACATTGTGTTACTATGGGTGCGTTCCGAAAGTCTTAATGAAACGAACGCATTCAACGAAAATAACTGGGCCCGTGAATCTGGTGAAACCAGTTATTTTACAGACTTATGGGACACACTAGGCGAAAGCGCAGGCGCAGCGTTTTGTTCAGAGAAAGTTTCTGCATGGCATCAGCGGAAGGAATGTCCTTATGGCAAAAATAAACTCTATTGTGGACACTGTTACTCATTTTAATCACATTCTAAGAACTGTCAAGGCATACTCATCTTGCGCATGTTGCTTCATATCGGTCTCTGTTAAAATTATAACACATTTTCCGAACTAGTGCAGTTTGAATCCATCAGCACGCGCTTTGTTTGCAAGGAGCAGACGATTCTCACGGAACAAACCAGCCTCCTGGCCCGTGCGTTTGGTGAATCTCGTTCTTGCACGATACGCACGGAATGCGACTTTTGGGACAGCATAATGAAACTCACGAAACGCACGGAAGCACTTATGGGATAGCCAGTTACCATAACTCGTTTACCCCGTTAAACTCGTGCGACTTTCGGAACGGGCCCACTCATTGCTGTCCGTAGATCTAGATAACTCGCAATAACGATGATTTGTTAAATAGATGACAATGTGCAAAAACCTTTTGTAACGTAAACAGATGATATAATTTAGTATTTATCATCACGTGATGCCACAAATGTAATGGTTGAATAAATACTACATTGCACCTAAATTAAGGATAAAAATATATATTAACATGGGGGGGTCTATATTGCGCAACTAATTCGGATATTGAATTGGCCAAATTTAACCAGCAAGAAAACCTGTTCAAAGTTCTTCGAAAAATAGTTTAATGTAGAGTAACCCGGTCACACATTCTGAAGGAACATGGAAACAAATTAGGGCTTTTAGGCAACCTGATTTTTTTTTTACATTTTGTCCGGCAAACTTTATTAGGCTCTATTGATGTATGCGATTTTTGTCTTAATATCCAACTAATGTCAAATTGTGAGAAAATGCCTCACTACGACATCCAACAAAAATGAATGCCTTGTGCTCTTTTGCATTAACCCTCCAGTACTCGCGCGGGTGACCATTGTCACCCAGGCCCTTTGTTTTCGTTACCGCCAAGCAGTGTGGCGGAGGGGAGTGGTAGGGGCTCCAGTACCTTCCGCCTACATTTCCAGCTACCTGACTAGTGTGCGTTTGTATGTTGTAGTGAGGAGTGGCCCGTGCTATTGCGCTTGAAAGTCAGTTGGGTGACACTTGTCCCACGCGCGATTAACGGCGTTATGAATGCACCAAAGCGTCCACGACTCTGTAATAACTCTCTTATTTTGGACGTATTGCTTGGTGAGAGTTCCGATGAAGACGATGTTGTGGAAAATGATAGTGACGATAGTGGAGATGACCATTTAGATGTCCAGGACGATCTCTTTGACACTGAAGAAGCAGATGAGCCACAAAAGGACCAAGTGAAAAATGCCGAAAATGACCTGGCGCCAAATGCGGAAGAAGAATCCAGTGATGAAGAGGGCATCCCATTTGCAAATTTATGCATGGTAAGAGACCAGTTTAAAAATGTAATGAAGTGGAAAAACTATCCCCTCAGCCCAGAAATGTAGGAACCAGAGCTGACATTATTTTGTGGCTCCCAGGACCAACTGGACAGTGCACTTGATTGCTTTGTACTTTTTAACGTTATTGGAACTATAGCTACATCAACCAACATTTATATTGACCATATAAAGGAGCATTTTAGCCGAGACAGGGACGCCAAACACACGAATGTTTATTGAAATTCGTGTTTTCATAGGCATTTTGCTACTAACCGGCTGTTTGGTGAGTAACTCTGCAGGGACTGGTGTGGAAGTCTGTTATCTTGCCATGAGTGTGAATGGATTTAATTTTCTCATGCGATGTCTTCGTTTTGATGACATCAGAGATCGTCAGCAGCGAAGAGAAATTGATCGGCTTGCGCCTATCAGAGAAGTTCTAGAACTTGTGGTCAACGCCTCAATCATTTACAAGTTCAACAATGCTGCAGCTAAACCACTAGAATTCCTGAAACGTTTGGCTTTGGAACTCATAAAACCTCTGATTGAGTCTAATCCAGCTTCCTTTCATCCCTGTACACCTGAAGAGAAGAGGAAAAGCCCTTCTTGTAATCGAAGAAACTCTTCATCCTGAGCGCAGACAACAAGGTAACAGTAGAGGTTGCTGCTATCTGTGTGGGAGGGCGAGACAAAACAACCAGAAAATATTGTGAAAAATGTGGACGTCGTATCTGTAGTGATCTTTCATCAATTGTTTGTACTCAATGCTTGGAATGGGAATAAGGTAATACAACCATTGCAACTGTAAAATATTGCTGACTTCTTAGCATTCTTATGTACAAATGTATTTCTGTAGTTAAACATTCATTTCAATCTTGATATCCAAAATGTGAAACAAAATAAGGACATTATAGGCCTAGTTATTACATTGAAATTTTCAACCTACAATATGCGTAAACAAAATATTACGAGTAACAAACATTGTTGTGACTATACTCTTTCTATATGTAAAATGCAGGGTACGCTTTAGCGATTTCTTTTGTCTTGTAAAAATGGCCAAAATATGTTAATATATATGTTTATGGATTCTCAATAAAGCTGTTTTTCAGATGAGCAAGGAATTTTACAATGTTACCCTCCATTAAAAAAAAGTTATGGTAGCCTAAAATTTAAGATATTTTTTCCATGCAAAATTTTGTTAAAGAACGATTTGCTAATTTTTTCTTTACAACACCTGTCTGATACAAATATAATACAAAAAACACTTTAAGTGTCAGTAGAATAGATTGTAAATATAACAAAACAAAAAATCCACCATATTATAATTAGTCTTTTCGAAATAAATAAAATACCTTATGGGTGACAACTGTCACCCACGCGAGTATCCGTGATACGGGATGTCGCGCGAGTACTCGAGGGTTAATGTCCAATCTTAAGAAATAAAGTAATAATAAATGTGGAAATATTTTAATATACTAATACTTATTTTAATAATTCTTCCTCAGCCAGCTCTACTCAATTTTAACTTTTTGTCGATTTTTATTGAATTTATTAGGCTTGCCCGTCCAGAAATTAAGTTCTGATTAGCCGTAAATTAAAACAAGAACATTGGTAGTAATTGTTATTTATTATGTTGATTACAGTGACCCGTAACTTCCTTTTGAACAGATTCACCACCGTTGCTCAGTTTTTTTTTTTTGTAACATGCCACTAAATTCTGTATGCCCATGCCATGTCTCTGCCTCCAAAGAGTGGAATGTTCTGTACACTAGCGCAGTGATTTATCCACACACCCCAAAGCAGAAAAGTGGCAATTAGAATGACAATACTTCAACATTAATTGAAAGGAACAATTTGTAGCTCTACAAGAAGCGTAGTCCAATGGACCATTTGATCAACTAAAACCAAAGTGTCAAGGAAGGAGGGTGGAATGTGCAGCATGGTCATTTCCAGGACACACTAGTTCCCTTGACAAGGCTTCGGTCAGCTCTAGGGAAGGGACATTGCCATCTGGAAAATGTCAAACAGACCTCTCGCTCTCTTTACAAGGAGCACACAGTGTCGACAGTTCAGTGCTTGAATACCTAAATAAATATTTCTGAAATACGTTACAGACTTGTAAATTCAACCCCAGAGCCAATGAAATTTATATTTTGTTGCATTTTCCTTTCGATTCTTTCATGTGAAAAATGTACGATGAAAGTAAGGGAAGAAATTGAAAGATGCAGGTTCAACTCAGTGTAGCATCTCAGTTTGTGCGTTGTCGTTCTGCTTAGTGTAAAATGTCTCAAACTTTACTGCAAAACTGGCTGAAGAAAGTAGAGAAAATGAAACCAGACAGAAAGAAACCGAAAGTGCCGAGTAGAAAAGCAGAGACATTATATGTAGGTATAATTTCTTCCAGCGGGTATTCATAAAGAACCAATATAAAATTTACTGAC
Organism: Lepisma saccharinum; assembly: GCF_977018435.1. NCBI lineage: Eukaryota > Metazoa > Arthropoda > Insecta > Zygentoma > Lepismatidae > Lepisma > Lepisma saccharinum. The sequence continues at coordinate 33,909,904 of NC_139255.1, read as the reverse complement.
AGAGTATTCAATATAAAACGGCAAGTATTTCATGAAGAACCTAAGTGATTCATTCACTTAGGTTCTTCTTTTGTGGTCATTTTTGTGGTTCTAAGAGTTCTTACCTTTGTACAAGAAATTATATGTATTAGAAAGAGAGTTGTAAAAGGGGGGAGGGGTCCGTGTGGGGTGGTTGCCTCGGCACCAAGGACAATTAACAAGCAAGACCGATAAAAATAGAAAAGCGTTGTCATAGTCATAGGCGTAGCTATGGGGTGTGCCTAGGCACACCCTAATGAGCTGCTTTATCAAAGAGAATTAAAGACAGATATTTCAATAAGAGAGAAAATAAGCGGCAGTTTATAAGAAGTTGAAGATGTCATTACTTGGTACAAACGTGTGCATTATCGCTGATGAAACGAGTGTCTATAGATTTTCAATTTTTTTATGTCACTGGAGAAAGAAGATATTTACTGCATTCTACTCTGTACTACAGCGCTTTTCTTCAATACCTGTCACAAGCTGCGCGTGTGAGAGAGCTTTCTCCAAGCTTACCCAAGTTAAAACTAAATTAAGAGCAACTCAGAAGCAGGATAGATTGGAAGCCCTGCTCTTGCTATTTGTGGAACAGGAAAAAACTTAGTCTATTGATGTAAATGAAATTATTGATGAGTTTAAGAACATTGTACCTTTTGACAGACGTCTCTTGTTATAGATGACATGTATTTTGATGTATTTGTTTGTAACATTTATGAACATTTTGTGTGTGTGTAATTTCTATGCAATTTGATTTTTTTCTACTACATATATTCAGAAATTTTCAACACTGCCATTTAGTGAATTTATATTCTTTTACAAACATCAGTGCAGTTAAAGAGCCAAGTGATTGTGTTGCAAAATATGCTATTAAAAAGGTACAACCTCATTTTTTTCTTTGTGCACACCCAAATATAAAGTTCTAGCTACGCCTATGGTCATAGTGTTCTGTGAAATAATAACTGGCACCCTATTAAATTAAAGTTGGTCAGTTTGCAAAGATATAGATTTAGTAAAAATTGTCTTCCTCTTTATCTAGTCAGTTCCCTGACATAATTAATCTTTCCCAACTTTTCAGACTACCTGCTGAAAAACGTGGAGAGAGAAGTTTCGTTTGATTTATTGTACTCTTTGTGTTGGCAAGTGAAAGAAATTCTATTCACTTTTTAAATAATTGAAAATAAAGCACTACCTCAATTTAGAAGTGAAAATTCCTTGCCTTCCCTTTGCAGTTAACATGCCATGCGTTTATTTGCAAATGTTATTTAGTTTTCTTTTAAGGCAAAGAGGCACATGACTCCTAATTCCCTAGAGTCTCTTGTTCAGTATTTGAAAGATAAACTCTCAACAGCGCCAAGTGTATTTTCCAAAGTATTGTAAGGGTATAAGATTTCAATATGAAATTCCTTGACCGATTTCGTTCAAAAGCAATACCAGGTATCTATCAAATGTGCATCCCCAACTTAACACTATATTTTAAGGTCTTCATGGCCATTCATTACTGTATTTCAGTTTGTGAATCATTGTTTAAACAGAGATTTGAGAACACCACCAAAATTTGGAACTCACTCACTACATAGAACTACAGTATTAAAATTATATATATGCATATTTTCTAACTGAAGCTAGAACAGGAGGGGGCAGAGGGCATGTGCTGAGGTAAAGAGGATGCCGAATGAGCAAAGCAAGATTGTAAAGAGTAAACATCGTGGGATACTGTCGCTATGTTTAATTAATAATATGCATAGTCAGTTTGCAAAAAAATAGTTCTAAAAATTTTCTTGCTCACTTCTCTCGCAGTCATATTATATAATTCAAGAGTCATATTATATCTGTAGTTATTATTACTACTTTCCGACAGGCAAGCATGCACACACCCATGCACTGATATCTCATCGATGAATTGGGCACCCCCTCAAGATGAACTGAAGAGTTACACCTACGATGAGAACCATACAAATACAGTCAAAAAATATTGCGCAAATGTTTCTAATTTCCTTATTACTAGCTTATGAAATGATTCCTGGTAAAATTTTGTGTTTTTCAGTGTCATATCTAACGATTGATTAAATTAAGTACTGAACATTATCGGAAAGCAATATTCAAAACGTTAGACTGAAATGTTACGTAAAGAGGAGGAGGGGCTAATCTCTGGAAACATCTATGAACAAATTGAATTAGAGCGAACATTTTAAAAACTGTCCAAAATATGCACTTAACATTCCCAAACTTACACCCCCCCCAGGGAAATATCCTGGATAAAGCCCTGCACTAGCGTCGCTGTTAAAACACAAGACCTGTTAGAAACCGCTTCAGATGAAGGACGAGATGGGAGTTGATATGTGTGAGGTCGGACCTCCCACTTGAAATGATGCAAAAGAGCACATGCTCTGTTAGCGGTATGAGGTCGTGCATGATGGGTCACCGTTCCGTAAATTGTCTGACCATACTGTCTCTTATGTTATGGCAACCAGTCCTTACGCCTCACACAATTGCTGGTAGATCTCTGCCGGCATACTCTTCCGAGCGTGCAGACATCTCATTACGGCACTTACCTCTGTAGGTGAGAGCTGCCATCTTTCTCCTAGCGCTGTTAAGAATTGCCTCCATTCACAGCACCACAACTGCACCCGATTACAGCCTCATAAAACCTCCTCCTATCTTCATACATGTGTTGTGCTCAAACCACTAGGGGCATCTTGTAATCAAGGGGGTTCCGGGTTCGATACCTGGTGGAGGCACATAGTGGTTCGGATCCCACTTTAAATTGTAGGTCGAGACCCAACTGTAGGGCCATCAGAACTTACTTTCTGGATGCTGTGATCAACAGAATGTTTCTGTTTTAACATGTGATTAGCTAAATCGGAAAACTGTACAATCCAGTAGATTTATAGACCACTCTTTCTCTGAATTTCTTGCGTTAATTTTTTTAATTTTTCACCAGCAATAACAGTAACTTCCTGTTGTCAGTTCCACGGTACTCGGATATACAGTGAATGTTTGCACTGAAGAAGTCCCATTGATAATGTAAGGAAACATAACATTTTGTTTTGTATAGTCCCATTGCTTCACTTTCAGAATATATATTTCCGAGAAGCAGTTTTAAACATTTAAAACACACGACATTGTTTTTTTTTTTTTTTAAACAGATACAGTGTTTCAACCATTTCTTTAGACTTGTTTAAAATGCAGTTTGATACTTGATGTTTGATAGTGTATGGTTATTTGCATGATTTGGAACTGTCTTTCCATTCATTCCATGTTATTTTGTTTACTGTACACATAAATCTGTTCATTGGTATTGAATTTATATTCAATTAACAAAGAAACATACCATGATGAATACCGATGGGCTACTTTTAAAACACCTGGCTATGGTTTTTTAACAAGCAAACTGAAATATTAAACAATGTGTTGTTTTTTAAACTAAATTTGAAAATTTTCAGACACCAGGTACTCTGAATACAATTGTACTTATCATGCATCCCAATCATTATGATTGGGCAAAAGTGGTACAAAAGAAAGAAAGAACAATTTACTTTTCTCTTACGAATGCGGAAACCTGCAAACGGTAAGCAAGTCTTTTTCTTTGCAGAAGAGGCTGTGAACGAGGTGAAGAGGCAGGCTGTGGCAGAGTTGCAACGAGCAGTTGCTGCCGCAGAGACCAAAGCATGCGAGCTGGTGGCAGCTGAGAGGGCGAAGATGGAGAAGCTGCTGCTTGAAGCCCGAAAGCAGGCGGCCGAGGAGGCGCTGGCAGCGGTCAATCAGCAGGCAGAGAGCAGCGAGGTGAGCCAATCACCAGCTTCATCTCAAAACGTGAGTTTAACATATAATAGCAGGGCTGGAAAGAAACATGATTTGTCTAATGACATTACTATGTACAGGTGGATCAATAAGTTTTGTGTGTATTTGGCTACCTCATGTATGAGAAGGATGTCGCTAACTTCACAGGCCAAGATGCAGCATAAATGTTTGTTAATATGTTTAGGACTGACACTTCGCATCAATTCTCGGAGGAAATGATGGGACATCACTGGGTAAAGTATCAGGGATGAGAATACTAAAGATATTGTTATGTAACTTAGGATGTAAAGAAAATACCATCAGATGCTTTTAGAACAGATAGTACATCAGATGACAAAGAAAAGACATACCTGCACATCTTTGATTAGAAATTTATATTTATCACGGAATGAGAGGATACTACTTCAATTTTGATATATGATAATTTGTTGGCAGCAGGAATGAAATGTAGGTTCTGATAAATGGCTCAATGTAGACCATGTTACGGTCATGCGATGCAATAGGCAGTCGAGAAAGTGCAACTTTAGAAGAAGTACATATTTTAAATATTTAAACTGTTTGTAACTGGGCAGCATTTGTCTCTTAATTTCTCTTCCTAGTGAAACAGATGTAGTTAATTTGTATTGAGAAGATTTTTCTATAAATTTCTTCTAGTTACTAAAAATGCATGTTTTTCATGAGCATGATTTATAGCCTAATCCAGTGGTTTTCAACCTTTGTGAGACCATGCCTCAGTAAATTAAAAAAAAGTCTATGTCCAGATTCCAACTATTTTACTCGGAAAATATATTTCTAATTTTTTTAAACTTTATACATTAATTAATATATACTTGTGATATTAAATAATTATGGCATAATCACAAAGGGTAATAATTTATTACAGTTGAGACTACTTAGCTCAGTTCTGCATAATTCTGTTTTATATATCAATTACTGTAGGTCCCAGCAAAATATAATTTAAAAATGTGTTAATTAAACCTTATTTGTAATACATTTATACATAATGTGGTGTTATACATACTAATTTTCATAAAATACAGTTGATTTGTACATAACCAAGCTACAACAATGTCACAGAAGTGACTATTTTCAATTGCTACTGGTCGGCCATGGAAAACAGAAAGAGGAAAAGCACATGTTTGATCGGAAAGTAAAATTTATACAGGAAGTGGATGCTAGTCCACATAAAATTAAAACTGAAGTAGCTGCAGATTTAGGCATCGCTTACACCACACTTTCACAGTCATTAGTAAAAGAAATGCTATTTTAGAAGATTTTTAAAATTCGGTAGTAAAACTATAGTGTTTACTGTAGTATTTCAGTATCAAAGTGTTCACTAATAAAGTGGAAAATGTAGGGTATTTATGAATCAAACTTTTATGACAGAAATAACCTGTATTACGTATATCTTTGTTCCTCAATACAGATACAATTACAGTATATTAATAATGATATGACATGGTATCTAAATCTGATTTGCAAATAATTCTCAGTTATACGTATTATTTTTCTCTTCATCTTGGCATACGTATAACTCGGGTTCAACTGTATATATGGGTTTGTTGAGAAATAAAATTGGGTTTAGATTAGTTGTGAAACACTGGATGTAATGAAATATTGTAGTTTCCTTAGGAAACCAATTTGGCATGTGCTGATTTTCACTCGCATATTAACATTTTAAACACAAAGAAAATTCAAATTTAGCAGAATATTTCCACTAGCAATTTTTTGGTTATTGAAAATTACTGGGCAATTAAATGACAAACTTTAGGACAACTCGCGGCCCAGTGGCTGAGAAGCACTGGCCTTATCTATACTAAAGAAAGCAAGAAATAATTCAAAACTCTCACCATTCTCACCATTAGCTAGGCTCCAAGGGGGTGGGAGGGGACTGGCTCTTCTAGTTTTGCTTTCCCCCCTCTCACCTCTTTGTTTTGAAATTCCCTTTTGGTATTGTCGAGAATATCAGAGACGTGTATCAAACACATAATCTTGCAATGTTCTTAAATAAGAAATGTCATTACATCATTTGTAGTTTGATTCTCAAGTTATTGATTGCGAAAATAAGCGTGGCAAATTTTATTTTAAATAATTCTGATCTGGCAATGATCAGCTTTTAAAATTTGCAAAATATATTTTGGATGCAGGGAAGAATAATTCTCCACACCATTCAATTTTTAGCCTTGAATTTTGTTTCTGGAGAATATTGAATTGTATTTGAAATTTGTGTTTTTGCTGGAATAGCCACACTGTAATGGAGCTATGGGCTTGTGAAAGTGTTCTTGGTGGAAACAAATATGACAGTCCAAAAATGTGATGTACATTATTTTCATTTCTGACTTGCAACAAATGTCAAATCACAAAAATACAAATCAAAGGGCCATTGCTGGCACTTGACTTTTCAGATATGTGAGCAAATTCCCTGCATTTCTTGCCATTTATTTCCATGCCCACAGCTCCAAATTTACACTCCTAGGAAAAAGTATAGACTTTTCTTTGTCTTCATAAGTACTCTCTGTTGTGAAAGTATTTGACTGACATCATTTTATTTAGGATAAGTGGGATGATTAAAAATGAAGTGCCAAGATGCAGTTGAAGAAGTTGGTCCCACAATAGCTACATCAACTAAACAACCTATTTATATATTATTCTAAATGTAATGCCCTACCCATATTAAAAAGAATCATGTTTCAACCAGCCTACATATTAAGGTAAGGAAGTTTTTGGTTTTAATATACACTCCTCACAAAAAGTTTGGAATATTTGTCGCAACAATATTGTTGTATTATCAATAGTTAATATGCACGGTGGTATATGTCGGCAAAATAAACACGAGCAGGCACAGATACCATGTGATGTTGCATTCCAAGGCTATGCCTATACCTAATGCCTAATATAAAAATATGCCAAACATTTTGCGAGGAGTGTATATATATATAGATTTTTTTTCACAAGCAATGAAAAACTATAGGGATATTGCGTGTGTGACAATTAAAAATTGATTTAATAGAATTATGAAGTTCTTCGTGGTGTCTTCTAACAAATTAAAAAACTTAGTATGGTGACATAGCCCCAATGCATGAAAAGCATTAACACTGTAGTATATTTTGATTTCATTTGTCTGTAAAGCATATAGGCTGCAGATGCTAATGATTTTTTGATGGTGAAATAGGCAAATTATATGCGTTCACAAACATTTAAATCTTAATAGAATTCAAAACAATAATTTCCAGATTGATTAATTTTATTTACATGGAGGAAGACCACTTTCGTGGAATGCCCCTTTACCTTCTGTAGCGGCAGCTGGTGTCTCCTTACACAGCAGTACATTCACACCCAAATAAATCTGTAATGCATTTAAGTTTTATTACACTTGTTGCAGCGACATCTTCAAAATATCAAACGATCCTGGATTTGATACGTGGTGAAGGCACAGTGGTTCAGATTCCATTTTCAACTGCAGGTCCAGTCCTGATTAGTCCATCTGTGCATAAAGTAGACTTGACTACAACTATTCCTGAAACTTGTTGGAAGCGAAAAGTACCCAGATCACATTAAGAGGCCATATTTGCTACCTATTCCTAGGTCTAGTGGAGCTACACCCAAATCTGGATCTCTACTCAGCATGCTGACCATCACCCATAGGCCACACCTTGGTCATCAAATGACTGTTGCATCAAGGAGTTTAGTTCATATAGACTTTGTTCAGTTTGTATAACATTTGTATTTTTTCCTCAGTGTTCAGAGCCTGAAACTGACCTATGTCCAGCACTTCCTTAAAAATATTTGGAAACCTGGAAAAGTTGTATGCAGTGGTGGCTGCCATGCTGTAGATTTAAGTAGTTAATTTAAAAATTTCCCAGCATGCTATAACCAATACAGTGATTGGCTTCATCACATGTTTTTGCCATCCTGTGAATTAACACAACCCCATAATGCTTTTCAGATCTTGCAAGGAATGTAGGGTCTTCACTCTGGAAGATCATCTGCTAGCATGCTGCAAACAAATGTAGCAGGGTAAATGTTGTCATATCAGGATAAGAAGAAAGTTTTGTCAAACTCATCTGTCAGAATGACTCATTATATTAGCACCAGCTGTAAAAAGTTGAAACAAGAATTAACAATACTGTTTAGCCTTTACTCTGTATTGGTGGTAAGTTATAAAGATGGCAACTATGAAATAATTCCTGGCTTCCAAAAGTGGTTGGTGTCTGCTATGCAATTGTATGTTAAAATTTTTATATTTCATTGCAATTACTTTGAGTGTCTACATATCAGCCATGAGTACAACCACATCCCCTGGCCTGAACAAGGTACACAGTAACTTTACAAACCAAATCTCATCTCCTCCATATTTTCTTTCCCCACAAGCCTGGGAAGGGAATAAAGTTTTCCCCATGCCGACATTATTTTTTATCTTGGCCCAAAACTTCCATTTTACCTATATCTGAAGATACAACCTGCTCCTGCGAAAATTGAAAAAAATGTTCACACTCTGATAGTGTTTTTTGCCCCTCTTAATATTCTGTGAAATTCAATACCTAGGATGCTGCTTCACTAGAAGTAAATATCGGAACCATTTCTGCTTTCTTAGTACAGTATAATACTATTATTGTTAATTTCAGATTAACTTATCATACAATTTACAACATATCTTTGCTTGATTGTATGCTCATAAATGAACTAGCATGCCATTTTAATTGGACATAATTCATTGTCTAGTGCTTTAAACTATAGTTATTCTAACACTATGTCTCGAAAGAACACCTCTTCTCTCATCTTCAGGTGAACAAGATGAGAAGAGAGGCCTCCTTGATGGTGTAGTGGTAACATCGTTGACATTAGGTTCGATGCCTGGTGGAGGCACGTAGTAGTTTGGATCTCACTTTAAAACTGTAGGTCCAGTCCCAATTAGCCTATCTCTGCATAAAAATGGACTTAAAAACTCGAACAAAATGAGAGAAGAGGTGATCTCTTGAAACCGTGTGTTAGAATAAGTACTAGACAATGGATAACGTCCAAATGAACATTGCATGCTAATGTAGACTCATTGTCACTACCATTCAGAGAATTATCATAACAGAATTACATTTTAGCATTCCGTAAGATATGATTTTTAAAGCAATCCATGAACCTATGATGAATATTACCTACTTGAAGTTTTTTTGTTTCTGCATTGCACAATTTCATAAGTTTTTTGGTATCAAGTCACTTCTCAGTTTGCGGGCAGTGGTAGTTGCATTTTCTCCCCTTTGGTGGTGCTGGTGTGTTTCCTGCTTTGCACTGTCTGCTGTGTTCCTGTTCTTTGCGTAGATGGAGGAGGGTCGTGTGGGGGTACTGCATCTTTTCTTTTCATGATCTACCATTTTTTGAAGGATGGAAAGACAAGTTGAGTGTGCCTCTCCATTGTCCAGGTTCAGCTCTGGTTTCTGTTGGATGATGGCATGGGTTTCTTTGGTAGGTTTTCTACGATAGAATCGGTTTGGTGAAGTATGGATGTGGAGTGGTTTGTGGTGAGGTGCTGTGAAAGGCCTGATCCTGGTGTGCCTTTTTGGGCACCTTTTGTACGAGTTCATCAATCCATTCTTGAACCATGTGGATAGTTCTGACAATGTAGTTGTCGTGGCATTGGCATGTGGCCTTGCAGACACCAGGGGATGCAAGTTTGGGTAGGGTTCTTCCAATTTGGGATACAGGTTTGTGTGCTCCTCTGATGTTGAAGGGTTTGAGGATAATTTGCCTGATGTGGTATGGAAGAGAGATCCAATTGGGTTTGGGATTTTGCTTCGGGTTATCTCTGTCTTGTTAGTGTCTGAGCTGGGCTTCTGATTTTACGCACCTCATGGATAGCTGGCGCTCAATGTAACCGTTGCTTAGTTCAATTTCAGTGATGCATGCTATTTCATCATGGAGTTCATCTTCTGTGCAGCTGTGAGGAAGGCTCTTCTGTAGAAGTCTAGCTTTCTGTTTTTGGGGTGGTTGGATTTTGAGTGGATGTACTGGGGGCCTGAGCCTGGCTTCCTGTATACGAAGGTGATAAATTTGTCCTGGTGATATCGGATGATGAGGTCGAGCAAATTCAGATGGCCATTTTCTTCCTTTTCAACTGTGAATTTTAAGTTGGGATGTATGAGAGCAATTGGGAGGTGGTTTAGGTCTTTGTCCTGTTTGTAAATGACTAGGGTGTCATCGGCATATCTTCTGTATATGAGTATTGATTTCTCTGCCACATGTAGTTCAATGTTGGACAGGGGTGCAGAAAGGGGCTTGTCCATCGCTAGGCCTCCTGTCTGGTGGTAGAAACTGTCTCCAAACTGAAAATAGTTGTGGGCGAGGCAGGCTGGTAGGAGGTTGCAGATTTCATCAGTTACGTATGTGGCTGTGCCATTGCTGCGGAGCCACGTTCTGATAGTCAAGTGCAAGGCTGATTGTACATATCAACTATGTCTATGCTGGCTAGCTTACGGTTGTTGGCTTTGGCCAAGGAGGTGACAATTCTTTTGCTTCAAGGCAGTTGGTTAGCTTGTCGTCGCGAGCAGTGAGTTTCTGGAGGAGCCATTTGGTCATGTGTACACTGGGTTGATTGATTCTTAGAGGGATTCCTGATTTATGAGTTTTTGGTATGTCGTATGCACATTGAAGAATGGGGTGGGTGTTGATCAATTTCTTACTTTCGCTTCTTTAGAGGAGGGCACCGTTCTCTATGGCTCGGCGGGTGGCTGTAATGTATCTATTTGTGGGATCCTGTTTCAGTATTTTGTAGCCTTCAGAGTTTGTTTTTAATGAATTTTGTCACTGTATTGGCAGTTTTCCATTATGACGTATTGATTACGTTGTCAGATTTTATGCACCAACATTTATTGTCCTGGTAAGCATTTCCGAAAATGGACAATTTGTTGTTTGTTATTATTTATTGCCCATACATAGTTGATATGTACAATCAGCCTTGTACTTGACTACCAGAACGTGGCTCCACAGCAATGGCACAGCCACATACGTTAACTGATGAAACCTGCAACCTTCTACAAGCCTGCCTCATCCACAACTACTTTCAGTTTGAAGACAGTTTCTTCCACCAGACAGGAGGCCTAGTGATGGGCAACCCACTTTTCTGCACCCCTGTCCAACACTGTACTACATGTGGCAGAGAAATCAATAATCACCCACCCAGAGTTTACTCACATAATATACAGAAGATATGCCGATGACACACTAGTCACACTAGACACACTGCACCACGCCGAGCAACACAACGCAGCAGACGGCCCAACCACTACCCAGCAATGCCACCTGAAAACACACCAGCGCCACCAAAGGGGAGAAAATGCAACTACCACTCCCCGGGAACTAACAAAGAAGTGATGGGCTACCATCTCCATTCCAGACGTGGTACCCTTAGTGAATGAAGGCAGTGAGCCTTTGAAATTATAAGAAAAACTATCCGTAAGTAATACTTAAAAGAGCGTTTACTACATCCACCATGAACTATGATGAATAGTTGTCCCACTTTTTTGTACGTTACTGCACACTTGAAACCCTCATGGAGGCTTATATGCATAAAATTGTCCTTCGTTCTCCTTTTCTATTGTCATCTGTGTTTTCCCTGTGATCTAGCAGGCATCTTAATCTCTCCAGATATCTCAACTATCCCCCCCCTTTTTTTTCCTCCCTGCTGTTGCTCTTTTATTTACACTTGCATATTATGTGCTAGCACACAATTACACTTTCTTGATGCTTCTTAAACTCAGATTTATGTTTACTTTCAGAGCTGCTGGAACTGTGGACGAAAAGCGAATGAGACATGCAGTGGCTGCAACATGGCCAGGTACTGTGGTGCTTTCTGCCAACACAAGGACTGGGAAAATCACCACCAAGTTTGCTGCGGAAGATCGCTAACAGCAGCAGCCGAGAAGTCTGCAACACGATCAGCCAGCAGTTCCCGATCGGCAACCCCTGTGACCGCTTCCTCCTCCACGACAGTCGCCGAGAGTTCCAGCAAGTGACGACCTGCCCGCTCCCAGCGTGGTCTCAGCAGTCGGGACAAAAAATGACAGAAAACTGCTGCCAGGTTTGGCAACCAAAGAAAAAAGGTGAAGACCTCCGCTCATTGCCACAAAACTGGAAAAGAAATTAAGTAGCAAGAACAATGCAGCAGCATGAACTTTGTGCACAGACAACTAACATTTTACTGTGTGAAACAAACCTGCTGAGCATTTCAGATTTCTTGCACTATGAAAAAGAGTGGCAGAAACTACGAGTAAGAACCAAAGAATTGCAAATGTTGCAGACTTATCGCCAAATATGAACCAGGATCTTACTAGATGTCAGTACAGTGTGGAATACTGTATTATATTTGTTGTGTTTTCAGCAATTGAAACTTTAAAATATATCAAGTTAAAGGTGAACTATACCAACAGTATTACAAGAGTGCGGAGTATGACCTAGAGCATCACTTCCATGTATTTATACATTTTGTAATGTATGATGGCACATCATAAAGTAGTTGAAAACTAATTTAAGTACAAGAGTTATCGTGAATTTTACTTGCAAATGTAAGTGAAAAATCTCTTGTACGAAATTCTGGTAAAATTAGTCAGAATCATCTTTGGTCATTGTAAAAAAATGCAAACTGATGGCCGTGAACATAAGTAACCAAGAAACTGTTGCTAAAACAATTTTCATTAATTGAAGAGGTTTTCTCGGGCAATCAGCCAGGTGATTTCCAGATAGGCTTCAGAGATCTAACGTCACTCTCATCTTCAGGGATTGAAGTGCAGAGATAAATCAGGGTGAAGTTTTATGAATTTGGTGTGGGAGGGGTCCGGTGTAGGTGTGTTTCTCTGACGTCCGCACTCCCAGTCGACTATTGCTAACCAGGCTGGGTCCAGTTGGAGTCCCGTGTCCCTGTTGAGGTTTTCCTTTTCCCAGTGTATGGCTATTGCTGCTTTGATGAGATGGTCCAAGTAATTTGATGATTTATTGAAATGAAAATGAAAACCTCAACAGGGACATAGGACTCGAACTGGAGCGTGGACATCTGAGAAATGCCACCTGATTGGCCCACCACCTATACCAGACCCCTCCCACACCAAATACATACAACTTCACCCTAATTTATCTCTGCACTTCGATCCCTGAAGATGAGTGTGACGTTAGCTCTCAGGTCTATCCGGAAACCACCTGGCTGATTGCCCGAGAAAACTTCTTCAATATTCGCCGGCAGGAAAGCTCCATGAATAATTTTCATTAAGGATACACAAAGATTAAAATTACCAATTTCCTAAGCAAGTTGCCTTTAAAACCAAAAACTTTCAGATATAATTTGCTCCTACCAAAGTGTTACTTAAAGTAATCAAAATTTTGTAAACACAAACATCATTGATAATGCTAGCAAGTAACATAGAATCTAATTTTACGAAGGTCAATGATTTAAGAAGGAAAGCCTTCTAAAGACCCCATTGTAACAATATTTTTCATCCTGTGTACAAACAAACCTCATACAGACATGATAAACCTTCACTCTTTCTTTAGATTCAAATAATGTGCATGTTTGAGTACTTGAAATAATTTCTTCAAGGCTGAATAGATAACTTAAGAACAGTTCTTAATATCAAAGATGGCAACTCCAGCGTTAACCATTGTGTTACAATATTTACCTACTTTCGTTAAGCTGCTGGCATAAACAATGTTGCAGAAAATCACAACAAAATGTCTGCACATGCATATGCCTTGATAAAAATATACTTAACAGTGTTTGACTTTGCAACTACTTGTTCTTGAAGCGATATATCAAATTCTTGAGTTTTTGTTTTAAGTCAACTTTATGCACAAGAAGGCTAACCTGGACGGACCTGCAGTTTAAAGTGATACACATTTCAAATTCTCAAAATATATTTTAACAAACAAATTAATGTCAAATACCTTAGAATTAGCTAAATTTTAATTACAGTCAACATTCATCACCTGCCTTACAATGAGAACTTGTGTTGAACTGCTAAATCACAAAAAAGTTAGATTGCTATAACTCCAGAACATTTTTATGAATATTAAGATGAGTGGCTTCACTCCTTGTTCCATAATCATTTGAAAAATTGTCTATGCACAGCCCAAGGTTCAACAACGGAGGAAGTTTTGCATTTGTGGCAGACCTTACTGTGCTTGGTAACAAATTAAACCAGACATAATTAATATTTGCTTGTACCATGCGTCCATTTCGATCTGCAGCCGAGAGATCGGGAGAAACGTGGCGGGCGGCGCTGACGGAGGTGCCGACATTTGCGGCCTGTAATGCCCGCATATTTTTATGGACATATGCAGACATTTATATAAATATTGCAAAACTAGCACTAACCTGTGTTATAAGAGTTGTTCAAAGTGATGTCCATCTACACGCCTGGGAATTTCTGTACAAATTGCCTACACACGTCTCGACACGAGTCTGTTTTCACGTAAGTGTCATACATAAAAATTCTTTGTTCTAACGTGAACCTTGCGACTGGCATTCCAATCTGACTGACACAACACACATACACACTGCAATAACACAAACAAGTAACGGCAAAGTAACCAAGAATAACACTCTTACGCACAGTACGAAATTAACACGCTCTTTGTTTACATCTGCCTGCCACTATATTCACAGCTCTGTAGTCGCGAAGGAACAAAAAACTTGAGCTAGGAGATTTCGGATTGCAAGGAAGCTCACGAACACCATTAGCTTTTAACGGTTCGTCTGCAGCGTAATCTTGATACAGTGTTGCACATTCGAAACCTCCAAACGATCCCCATCGACACAAAACTCTTTCAAGGATATAAACTTAAGCAGGACGTTACTGGTCAAAACTATGATTAAAATGTTTTACAGAGTATTATCTGTGGCTCTTAATATAATTTCTAAAGCGTATTTATTTGTGTATATAAGGGTGGAACTTGGAAGAATTACAGAAGAACTTTTGCGTGTTATAACACAGGTTAGTGCTCGTTTTGCAAGATGTCCACAAAAATAAGCGGGCATTACAGGCCCCAAATGTCGGCATCTCCATCAGCGCCGCCCGCCACGTTTCTCCCGATCTCTCGGCTGCAGATCGAAATAGACGCACTGTACATAGAATGAACATGGAATTTTCCCCTTTTTTCTAGTATAAAAATTGTTGTTAGCAGCAAGATTCTTGGTTGTACGTTAATACCACTTCTGATATCTGATTCCCTCCTCCATTACATATACAGAATTTAACAAGTGCGATATTGTTATTAAATGATAATGCCACCATGTGCACTTTCAACAATTGCAGTGATTTCTATTGACTAAGATGACTGATTCTCATTTTGCCAATATGAATAAAACATCACTACATGTATGCATTTCTTATGTATGATGCATGTGTACATATAGGTGTGGGTGAGTGCGTTTGCGAGCATATACATGTATTTTGAAACATTGATGTTCACAAGCATCCTAGTCATTGACCACGTGTCAAACAGATAAGGGTCTGTGGAAGACTCTTGGAAAAAGAACTGAATTGTACAAATATGGAGGTTAATATCTTCACTACATCACCAAAGAACTAAATATGTGTGTGTATGTAAGAATGCATGGTGCTCATGGACTCTAGTCATTAGGTTTTCTTTCATGATGGTATGTCTTAGTTCAATGTTTTTCTTCCTCATTTTTACTGATGCGAGAAAATTAGGTACGAACGAACAAAAATCTTATTCTCTAGCAATTTGTGTATATGTCATATTTTTGTTAATGTTTACAGTATTGTGGAAAACCTGCCTCTACTATTTTCATCTCTGTAAATGCTTCATTAATACAGCTTTGTCACCCCAAAATTTCATTACATAAACAGTATGTATGCATATTTAGTACTTATTGCCGTCTGAATGCTGTTTTGTCGTATCTCCACTTCACATTGGAAAGGAGTTGATCGTGTTATCATGTTCCATATGTGTCACGTTCCGAAGTGACGTATCTGGTTGTCAGGTGATATGAATTATCAACAATAAGAAAATATTTGCACAAATCTTGTAGTGTATTCAAAATCCATATACGTTACACTTTAATCTGCTCTCCTGCAAAGTTAGTGCAGTAGGTCATACAACAAAATAGTATTCAGCCCGGGATTATGTAACACCACAGAAAATAGAAGAGGGAAGAATACTTCAATCCTTTCTTAATGCATATCGCAGTTTAACATTATTGATACCACTACAGTATTAATACCATGTACATTAAGAATAAGCTGTTTCACTAGTGTATGTACCATATCAAGAACTTTGGAATTTTGTAAAATTATTCTAACTTCACTTAAATACCTTGTTACACCACATACTGGATATTCCTACCTGTTGATCAGGAACAGAATAAAAAACAAGACAAACATTAAAATTACAAAGTTCCGTAGTTTCTAGGGCTGAGCCGATACTGGTGCTGATGTATCGGTAGGAATTCATCTACCGATACCAGCAGATACTTTTCCGGCATATTGGTATTTCACAGGGTCCGCAAAAATGCTGCGGGACACTTTCGTGGAGTCTTAATTCTCCTGGAAATAATGCAAAATTAAACTTTCTTTTTATTTTGCACGAAAAACTCTATTTTGTGATTTCATAACATCCATTTTAATATTCTGATGTAATTCTTGAATATTCTAAAGCAAATTTCTTGGTAAATTCATGCAAATAATTGGAAAAGAATATTTACACACCAAAATTGATCAACATTTTGCGCAAATTTTAATTATTGCAATTTTCAAGTATCTGCATTGGTTCAAAGTGGTATCGGCTCAGGCCTAGTAGTTTTCCTATCCACTTTGACATGGAAACACAAAAGGATTTAAAAAAAAACATGCGAGTCCAAAGAAGTTAGGGCGACAAAGCTGTTTCCTTAACTTGTAACGACGCATGTATGGGTAAAAATTATCCAGTCGATTTCGAACCGATGATTGTCTGAGGCCACCCTTCTCAGTACCTTTCCAGTGAAACCTTTCAAGCATAATTCACTCAAAGTGAACTTGTACATTTTAGTTTGGTATTTCAACATATCCTTTATTTCTTGTACTAATTCAAATATTCAAAATTAATAAAATTACATTAATCAATGAAGGCATTTATATTTTCATGCTTCGGAACTTTGGACTTAAGTAATATTTCTTCTGGGTATTTTTACCCAGCACCATGTCCTTACGTTATGGCAGAAAATTAAAATTTGGTTAATCATTGAAGGTATTATTATTTAAATGCTTTGAAACAATTAAAATTCGGACTTAAGAAGCAATTTTCTTCTGCGTATTTGTTACCCAACATACTTCCTTAACTCCTTGCAAGTTACACTTCAAGGTCACCTCTACCATGCGACAACATTGTTTTCTGCCTGCACAATGTCTTGTAAAAATAAGTCACAATCAATTTTGAGTGTACCAAGTAATATTTCCTAAGCATTAACATAAATCTGCTTGTTCACCTACACATACAATCAAATATACTGTTGAGAGAAAATTTCCATTGCTAGTGGATTGTTAAAAACCATGCTGAAATTCTAGAACTTGCACCCTACGTAAATAAAAAAAAAAGCATCTTGTATTGCAACTACATTTTCACCATTACCTGGTGTGTATCACAATAAATTATAGTGATTTTAGAGTGCACACTGATTTTCCCCTCACTGTACATATCTACGTATAATTTTACAAACATACCAAACTACATGGTAGAGGAAATTGTACTTACCAATGTCAGTTGATAATCTTGTCCAAATGCAGGCATGTATACACAGGAATCTCACAAGCTTAAACAGTTGCAAATCTCACAATCAGTCATTACTGACACTGGTAGATGCAATGTGTGGCAGCCTAACTAAACAGTAGGGAAAATGAAGCATTTACAAGAACACTTAACTTTGCTAGCTGCATTTCTGTGCACCTGTCTTTCCCAATATTTACGAATATATGTTGTGTAAATGAGTTACAACAGTTTTATACCACCAAAGTAATTTGTAGTATATATGTGTATGAATAAGATACTACAAGGACAAGAAATAATTGTTTCGTCTCAGGTACATTAATGTTAGCATGAGTGTGTGAGAATTGGGATACAGCAATGCCAATAATTTTGCAACAAGCACAATCTTTTTGTTTCCAAGCATGTGAAGCATTATTTGTTCATAGAGGCAATTCTTGCAGTTTAATGTTGAACACAACCAGCAAAACAAATTGTTTTAAAATCAGAGTAGATTATATGTAAACAGGGTGTAATGTTGTCTCTCCCCTTAAACAAGCTTTTACGATCAAAACTACAATATCTTGTAAAAAATATTACTGTAAGACAACCGTAAATAAAAGGTTTTATGTAAATTTTCGTTGTTAACTTTTTAACTGTGTGTATCTTTTTGTCTTTGTAAATGAAATTTTCCTCATAATCCTAATTTTGTTGTTAACTGTGCACTTCCATAACATGAAGGATCATAGAGTTGAGTTGGTGTATTAAGTTTACTTTATGCACAGTAAGGCTAATCGGGACTGGACCTACAGCTTAAAGTGGGATCCAAACCACTATGTGCCACCACTGGATATTGAACCCAGGACCCTTGATTACATGGCAACGACGTTACCACTGCGCTATCAGGGAGGCCTTGAAGGAAGGGGAGGGGGTCATATAAATAAGCAATTTAATAGCATACTTTGATTCAAATATGCTTACTATAAATAAGGCATATTCATACTAGTCACATAGTATATTTACAGGCATACATTGTCTTATATACATAGTTACATAACGTCGTAGGAGAACCAGATGGACATACTTCTTATTTATCAAATTTAAAGAGAGAGGAAATAATGTATTCTTAGGAATATCTCTCTCAAAAAGAGTCATTAAACTGGAGATACATGACTACCTTACTGATAAGAATTAGAAGTGCAGATATGTCGATCTGACTCTAAATAGAACTCTTCAAAGGAGATACTTTAAACAAAACAAAGAACTGCATTTCTGAAGTTCCATTCCTCTGGTATAGCAGATTGTGGTGGTATACACAATCCCTGATATGCAAATTGTACAGTAGATCTGTAACAGTTTTGACACTGATCGACATATGAACTTGTTGACAATCACTGACATCATTTACTGTACGCACCTTTTATGACAATAGTAGACCTCAAGTAATCAGCTTTCCGGATATTTGATGTTCTAATTTTTCTTCAGCTGCACAAGATGAAAGTCCCTTTATGACGCTTTAAATTTCTTTGCTGAATCATCTTTAAAACAAAGGGAGAGAAAAATCAGCACATATTAAATACACTCTACATGTATCATCTGTTCTTTTAACTATATGTTCTTTAACCCTTCCTTAGGTGTGTCATTTTCTGCAACATACTTACGACATAACCCTTTAACTAGCTTTAAGATATGAAACACTCCGTGAATTATACTACGCATGCATGCAAAATGTTGTCTCTCGGTCTTTCTTCTAAGATCAGCTGCAATTTTCTGCTGCACTTTCTAAATCACCTAATAATTATAAGTTAATTAATGTTAGTTGCATGCTTGGGGTACAGTCATACCCCACATGCCTAAATGCATAAGAACCAAAGCAGTGCCATGTTCACTTTCGTCACTAACACACAGCTGCATTGCAATGTGCTCTGTTTTTCAAGGCTTTGATATTTTTCTTGTTATGTAATTAGCTACATGGGGGATAACTGTACCCCAAGCATGTGACTGGCATTGACTTTCACATAGCTTAGCAGTGCAGCAGAACTATGCAACAGAGGTTAGAACAAAGACAAAGAAAGAATATTGAGATACACAAAAGCACTCATGAGCAGTAAAGTTCACATTGTTGCAATCTTGCAATGAATGGATAATAAAGGGTTTAAAAAAGGGGGATTTATTATGATATTGATAGAGGCACATATTTTTGGTAAATAAAAAAGCAAAATTTCAGTACAAAAACTGAGTCAATTTTAGGTTCAAAAGCAGTAAATAAAGTAAAATTTCGTTGTTATAGCGGTGAAAAAGCAGTATAAAGAATGACATTTTGGTTTTAAAAATGTGAATATATTCCCAAATTTGATTTAAAAACTGCACTTGCTACACAAAATAAACATATCCCTTCTAATAGCACATTTATGTCATTACCAGAATATTAAGTTTATTCCTGTACAAAGGGGGCCCAACTTTGCTTCTCAAATATTTACAGCAGAATTAATCATTTTTCCGTGAATTGCATAACTCACAGGTGCAACGTCCTCCAGTTGGACACTAGTCTTTACAAAGTTAGTCCGCTGCCCCTTGTGTCGGGAACATGAGAATTTCTTAAATTCACTAGGGCTTGCTGGGTAACAAAAAAAAATACAACACGGTTTTCAAAGTTAGACGCAGTTTTATAATTACTTATCGTATGCGGACTCACAAGTAATGTACAGATTTACACACGTTTCTTTACCTTAGTTTTGTCATTTGACGCCTGAGGATGCACAAAGAAACAATTCTTACAGCATTTCACATCAAAATCACTAACACACAACGTTAGACAAAACAAACCAAAATACACAAAGGTTTCTGCACGTAATCATTATTTCAGCGCATCACCTTAAAGAAACACAATTAATGCAAACCAATAACAATATTCTTGCATTCCATTTTCCCGTTACCACATGCTTATTCATTCCTCTACCTTCGCCTGTTTTTCAACTCAGTCTGTCATCAGGTGGGAATGTTCAGGCGGGTTCATACACTTCCTCCGCCGAGATAGAAAAGTGATGTCAACATGAACAGATTATGACGTATTTCCAAAACATATATACAAATTCCAACCACAACTGTACCAGTCTAACTACAGTTGTCTGTGACATCTTGCACATAATTTGAAATAACAAACATTTATTTAAAATTTTCAATATTTCAACAAATATTAAGCAAACATTCAGGTTCGTTACAATTGCCCTGCATCCGGGGAAAATTTTTAAAGAAATTGTAATTTGCAAATTCTGAAAAAAAAATGAGTACATAAAGAACTTTTAAATATTTTAATTATCTTTACACAAAGTCCTAGCTTCATCAATCAATGTTTCTCTTAGTTTGAAAACAGCTCAGGAGGAACGTAGTTTACAGTGTCCAAAACAGAAAACAATCCAGGATAGTTAATCAGCCAAAAACCAGTGAATTCAGGCAATGATTGATTCCATGATGGTTTAATAGAACAGTAGGCTTCCATATATCTAGCTTCTTTTCCAGAAAGACTTTGCAGAAAACTGTATAAGGTTCGATAAGCGGTTAACTGAATCAGTACTTTCCTATAGCACTTCAAACTCAACATTCTTCTTGCTTCTGTGCTTCTAGAATAATGCCTTTTGAATTCCACACCAGCAATATAATAACTCCAAATATTTACTATACTGGAGAATCCTCCTTCATTTGATGAGGAGGGGTAACAAATAACACATCAACTGCATTTTTCTTAATACTTATTTCTGCCTGGTGCAGTTTTTTATAAAAAGCATATGCTAGAGGAAGTCCGAACCAAAACCTTCTTAATTGAATACTTTGGTGCTAAAATTCAGACCACCGATTTCCAGTTCTACTCGTCTACCACCTAACACACTCTTCTTGAGTCTTCCGGAAAATATAAGTGTTTTAAAATCGTAACCTTTTGCACTTGACTGCCTGAAAATACCTTTTCGGTCATCAAAAATAATTTGCATATTATCCTTGTATTGGTCGCTCCTCCAAGGCCCCTTGCCTAAACGGAAGCGAGGCACCTAGACAAGGTCCTAGTTTGTCTGACACGATTGGGATCGCTGGTTGCGTTAGTTGTCTCCACTGCTTCTTCCTGCTCTGAGGCAACGTCATGTCCTGGCGAGAAGGAACAAAATTTTCAACTGTAAGTCGTGGAGAGTACCGACTGGGCGGACTAGGGCTACGTCGTTCTTGGTAACGCCATCTGTTTGGAGAACTTTGCCTTTGTTCTGGACGAGGCCTGTAGGAGTTTCTCTGTCTTTGGTTCTGATCTTCGTTGGAACCTCTCATGCCTAATCCTCTATTGAATCTTCGAGGACGTGTGTAATTTCCTTCTCGACATTCTGAATTAGTCTCTATATTCCGTACTTTAAAACTTTTATTGCCGGCAGCATCTTTATTCTTGAAGTCATCTTTATTCTTCCAGGCATCAGGGTCATCATAAATATCAGTCTTTTAAGAAATGTGTCAATTCATCCACATTTATTGGAGCGTGCGCCAGACAAAGATTCCAAATGTGATACGGCAACTGTCCAATGATCAGATTAAGAACTTCACTCTCATTAAAATGGTCAGCTAGGTTTCTGTACGCTGTGTAGACACTCCAGGCAAAACTCTCTAAGTTACCGTAGACCAAACATGAATACCTCCGGTTTCTCACAGCTGCTAGTTGTCTTTGTTTCGCCTTTTCAGATGAAAATTCATCCTTAAAGCATGCGCAGAAATCAGCATAATTCACACAGTTGTCTATATTACCAGCTTAACCAATGCTCAGCCTTGCCAGTGAAAAACCCTAGGTAATAATTCCAACCAATAGTGCTCAGGCACTTGCATTAAGTCGAAACTGACATTTAACTCTCGCAGATATCTCTCGGCAGATTGAGCTTCGATATCGCCTTTAAACTTCGGAATGTTCGTTATATCAGCCATTCTGGGCATCTTAAACTCTGTTCTGCGTCGAGGAGAAAAACTGTCATTACTATCCTTTTCTCTAGGCCTCTTGCATCTATCAGAAGTTGTGGTATTACTGGGGAAGAATGGGTTTGGAAGTACAACAGGATGTTCATAGGCAGTAGCTTCTGGATTCAGTCCTCGGATTGGATCAGGTAGTATATCGGAAGAGGTTTCTGGTTGAATCTGTAAATTATGGATCTTTTCCTGCAATTCACTGACCCTACTTATAATTGTATTGGTTTGTTCCTGAATTTCTTGGCAAAGAGATACTTCCATCTTGTTAGTCTTCTCATGGAGAAAATTAACCTTTTCTCCAGCTGCCTTCATTTCGACTTTCTGTTCTTGCACTATATTTTCTATGAGTTCAGTTCATTCACCAAAGGTTTTTAGTGCTACATTTATAGACTCTACAGAAATCTTTAATTCTTGAACTCTCTCTGGAGGGTCACATTCAGATTCTCTTCCAGACTGGATAATTTCAAGTCAGGTTTCCATATTCTTCTTCAATTGATCCTGTTCCTTCTCTATCCGTCCTTGCCGAACTGTTAAGAGCTCTAGCTGCTCTTCCACAATCTCCTCTACCCTTTTGTCAACCTTTTCAGTGACTTTATTGCTTAGCTTTTCTATATCTCCTTTATTGCTTAGCTTTTCTATCTCTCCTCTGATGCTCTCTACATGTTCTAGTTTGTGCTGAGAGAATAGAGCCTGTAACTCTGACCTTAGTTTTATATTTTCCTGTATCCTCCTTTCTTCCTGGTTTTCAATCAATGCACAGAAAATATCTAAGTCTTCTTTTCTCTTCCTCCTCTTTCTCTTTTCTTCTATAGACTCAACTATGAGTTTAAACTCCACCATCTCCTTTTTTCGAACTTTCTCTATCTGAGCCATCTCTTTCTTATGCTGTTTCTCCTCCTCTATCCTTTCCTTCTGTCTACGCTCCTCATCCTTCTGTCTACGCTCCTCATCCTTCTGTCTACGCTCCTCATCCTCCTTATCTTTCTGGTTTCGTTCTGCTTTATCTTTCAACAGCCAATCAAGTAACCAACGATCTGAAGAGGGTTTGGTAGGAGCGCTCGTTTCTGGTTTTGTTTCTGGTGCTGACAAGCATAATGTGCATCGCATTTCTTTATTTGATGCCGAGGTCACTTCCTGCCCATCACAACTACTATGAAACCTCTGCAAACACTGCTAACACTGGAAGAATTCACTGCCATCAGTAAGATCATCACAGCATCCAAACTTGGTTTCTGCATCCATTGTAGCTCTTACTCTGCTTTGCAGATTCATTCCCGTTGCGTCTTTCTCCATTCTACGAGGGTCACTATTTATATTTTAAGCCTTGGCAACACTGATTGAAGTTAGGTGCGATTTGACGTTTGCACGGAATCGTCTGGCATTATTGACCATAACGTACTTCAAATGTTTTGTCAATAGCTTGATTTGTGTTGTTTATGTTGCCTTGGAGATTGCACGACAACAATAAAATGAAATTAACTCGTGAACATTTTCGTGTGATGATTCTTTACGATTTTCGACATGGATTATCAAGACAAGAGTGCATCGATCAACTTACTTCCACATTTGGCGATGAAGCCCCATACTTTGCCATTGTGAAACGCTGGTATAACTAATTTAATCGTGGCCGCCATTCGCTCACCGACGTGATTCGCGAAGGTCGTCCAAAATCAGTTGTTGTTCAAGAAAACATTGATGCTGTGCAAAACCTAATACTGCAAGTTCGTCATGTGACATACTGTGAGATTGAGGCAACCATAGGCATTAGTTCCACCAGCATATATAAAATATTACATGATCATTTAGCTGTGAGAAAGGTATGTTCTCGTTGGATCCCACACAATTTGACAAAAACTCAAAAAGACGCTCGCGTCAATTGGTGCAAACAAATGCTCAATAAATACAATCGTGGTGCTTCAAAAGACGTATATAAGATTGTAACAGGTGACGAATCATGGATATATGCATATGAGCCGGAACGTAAACAGCAGTCGACTGTATGGGTGTTTCAAGATGAACCCAATCCAACAAAAGTTGTTCGCGCTCGAAGCACATCGAAACAAATGGTCGCCTGTTTTTTTGGGAAAACTGGTCATGTGGCAACTGTGCCTTTAGAGGAACGTAGAACGGTCAACTCTGAATGGTACACAACAATTTGTTTGCCAGAGGTCTTCGGTCAAATACGGAAAACAAACAAATGCTGTCGGATCATTCTTCATTAAGACAATGCCAGCTGTCACACATCTCGTCTAACAACCGACTTTATGAACAGTCAAAAAATCGAATTGATGGGTCATCTGCCGTAGAGTCCTGATTTGGCACCCAATGACTTCTTCTTGTTCCCAAATGTCAAGAATAAATTGCGTGGACAACGATTTTCGTCGGCCGAAGACGCCGTTGATGCGTTCAAAAACCATATTATGGAGGTGTCTCAAGAAGATTGGAAAAACTGCTTTGACAAATGGTTCGAACGAATGCAAAAGTGTATTGACCATAAAGGAGAAGACTTCGAAAAAAAAGCAGTTTTCAATGCCAAATTCCTGTTTTTTCATTGTTAGGCTCAAAATATAAATAGTGACCCTCGTACTACTACTATGGCTTTTCCCAGTTAATACCTTCACTTCAGTATAACTCTCTTACCTTTGTCAATTCCAAGGACTTTCAATATCAGCTTCGTGAATTCTATGCACAAATATTTTCACTATTCTGGACTCTCACTAAATCGGGCATCACATTTGAATTGCTAAAATAATTCTGCACTCGAGCCTCCTAACGGTGCCAAAATAACTATGCAACGTCCTCCAGTTGGACACTAGTCGTTACAAAGTTAGTCCGCTGCCCCTTGTGTCGGGAACATGAGACTTTCTTAAATTCACTAGGGCTTGCTGGGTAACAAAAAAATACAACACGGTTTTCAAAGTTAGACGCAGTTTTATAATTACTTATTGTATGCGGACTCACAGGTAATGTACAGATTTACACATGTTTCTTTACCTTTGTTTTCGTCATTTGACGCCTGAGGATGCACAAAGAAACAATTCTTACAGCATTTCACATCAAAATCACTAACACACAACATTAGACAAAACAAACCAAAATACACAAAGGTTTCTGCACGTAATCATTATTTCAGCGTATAGCCTTAAAGAAACACAATTAATGCAAACCAATAACAATATTCTTGCATTCCATTTTCCAGTTACCACATGCTTATTCATTCCTCTACCTTCGCCTGTTTTTCAACTTAGTCTGTCGTCAGGTTAGTTGTCGTCAACATGAACAGATTATGACGTATTTCCAAAACATATACCTAGGTATTCAAATTCCAACCACAACTGTACCAGTCTAACTACAGTTGTCTGTGACATCTTGTATATAATTTGAAATAACGAACATTTAAAAATCTTAATATCTCAACAAATATTAAGCAAACATTCAAGTTCATTACACAGGATAATTCTGACTTCAGAAAGTGTCACATCGGGAAATACAAGGTGTGACAATAAAGAAATCAGATTGATTTTTTTTCTCAGTTCAGGTCACATCGATGACGAAGAGAAGGGCAGGACATTGACTTGGGGACTCTCCTCTACCCGCACACAAAGTTTCACGCACGCACGGCGGTTAGTCTGGCTGTGACCATTGTTAGAAGAGGATCGTGTGTGTGAGCTCTGTCGGAATCATGCTAAGTTCGAAAGTGGAACAACGTTTTAATGTTACAAAACTTGGGAAATCCACCACGGAAACTTACCATTAGTTGAAAGAAATTTGTGGGGATCAGTTTTTATTTCGTACAAGAGTTTTCGAGTAGTTGAAGAAGTTTAAAGAGGGTAGAGAAGACATCGGGGACAATCCACGATCAGGCTGCCCTTGCTCTTCGAAAACTCATCAGTATCGAGAAGGTCGCTAAAATTGGTCATTGATTGGTTGCCTGAAGGTCAGACTGTCAATCAGTTGTATTTAGAGAATCTTTTGGGGACCCTTTGTGAACGGGTGAGAAGAAGGAGATCACACATGTGGACGAATGGCTCATGGATTCTTCCACAGAACAATGCGGCAATTCACAACACGTTATCTGTGAAGAAGTTTTTGGTAAAACAGAACATTCCAGTGTTGGAATATCTACCATACTCCCCGGACCTAGCCCCGTGCGACTTTTTTCTCTTCACAAGAGTCAAGTCTGCACTCAAAGGAACCAGGTTCAAGTCCGTGGATGCGGTGAATGCAAAAGCGACGAAACTCTTCAACAGCATAACACAAGATGACCTGCAACACTGCTTCCAACAGTGGAAAATTTGCATGGAGTGGTGTAGGGATCGGGAAGGGGACAACATTTCAATTGTCTGACTTTTTTTCATTAAAGGGTTAGAGCATGGGTCCGGTTTCTTTATTACCACATTTCGTAAATTAAATTTCATGCTTAAGAATCTATTTTGCAGTTCATTTCGCATTATTTCGTGACAAAACAGGGTAGTAAAATGCACCTCACACCTTTCAGAAACATGAAAAATTAAAATTACAATGTGGTATTTCACATTTGTTTTCGTCAAAAACGAAATATGCATTCCTCTAGATATTGATAATGATTAGGGACATGCATATTTGTGTTTGATGAAAACACGAAATATTATTGATTGACTTGCTTTATTTTACTTTGCTTTTGTGCCACTTTTGCCTAATTTGCAAAGATGGGGATGAGTGATGATTGCAAAGATGGGGATGAATGATGAAACTGATGAATGGACACTCACAAACATCCATGTCCAGGCCAAGATTCGAACCTGGGGCCTTTGGCGTCGTAGTACTAACCACTCTGGCCGGCGAAAACACGAAATATGAAATAACACATTGTAGTGTTAATTTTTCGTGTTTTTGAAAGGTGTGAGGTGCATTTTGCTACCATGTTTTGTCCAGAAATGATGCGAAATGAACCAAGGTTTGTATTATCCTGTGAGTTATGCAAATCACGGAAAAACTGAATAAATCTGCCGTAAATATTTCAAAAGCAAAAAATTGACTCCTTTCCACAGGAATAAACTTAATACTCGGATAACTATATAAATGTGCTGTTAAAAGTGAAATGTTAATTTTGTGTAAATAAGTGTAGTATTTAAATCAAATTTAGGTCTTGTTCACAATTATAACAATGATATGCCATTTTATATACTGCTTACGATCCCGAAATATGCCTAGTTTTTGTACCGATACCTTCAGCTATGATTCAACGCTAACTGAAAATCTAATGTCGCACATTAAAAGTTTTGTAATGATTAAGTTGGTATTTTGATGCTTTTGCATCTTTTTCTTGAAAGCCCAACGCATTACTCAAGATGACTCAAAGAAAGAAGTTGAATATACTTATCTTTGATGGGACATTCTACTGCATTTTTTGTTGCATTTTGTTTCATTTTAGGTCATTATTGCATTCCTTATAGGCATTATAATCTTAGCCCTAATAGTGACTATAAAAATCTTGGCATGTTTTATTGACATTTATATCTCTAAATATTACAGTTGAGCTGATAACACTTTGCACAGCTCTTAGAAATACATTTAGATTCCCATCAATATTGGTCCTTGAAGATTACAAATTCAAGGTTGTTCAGAATAACTGTGGAACCCAATTTCTCTGTTCTTGGATTTTAAATTTTCCTGGTATACATTTTCCTGTTCTGATTTCAATGAAGCAAAAGTTACAAAATTTCTCCAGATTATACTTTTCTACGGTTGAACCTATACCAATACTCTCACCGATTCACACCGATCCTTGAAAATTGTAACAATTAAAAGTTGTTCAAAATATTAATATTCCAGAGTATTGCTTTGTTCTAAAATATTCAAAAACTTCATCATCATCCTGCCATAAAATCACAAAATAGTTTTATCACATAGTATTAGCACCAGGGTGGATACAAATCATGATTTTTATTTAATCATTATTGATGATATTTTCTGATTTAAATCTATTCATTTTATTCTTTTAAAAGCCACACTTGAAATTTATTGTATTTTTTTGGCACCATACATATATATATGTTTGTTATAGAAAGGCTTTTTCTAGTAAACAGCCCTGTAAAATATTTGAACAGTTTGATTAAAGTAAATAAAAAATATATGTAAATATACATTTTTTTGTTTCTCATACCGTATATATGAACCTACTAAGGAAATGTTTGTGCAGTGTCTTAGTGAAACTATAATAATTTCAATAACTTTCCTTCCGATGAAAAAAAAAACATTCTGGCTGTACTATATAATTGTACCTTAAAATATTTTTTAGTCTCTGTAGCTGAATTTGGGCAATTTATTTAATCATAGTTTGCAAAATATCAGCTGCCATGTTTATTTACAGTTTAATGATAATGGCAGACAGTATTTATGGTTTAACATGATTAGTATTTTGTATATTTTTCTACACAAAATGTTTGCTATCTTTGCCCATAAAAATTATTGAAGTTTATTTCAAGAGAAATCTTACATGTGTTTACAGTTTACTCATTACATTTCCATTCGTATGAGCTTCACCCCATAAGTACATATATTTGGTTTCCTTTCTTAGAGCCTAATAAACACCATTAAATGATTACAAGATTAATGTATTTTCACCAAAAGTAATTCTGATATCTACAAAATCCTTATGTACATTATTCTATATATTATTTATTTAACCCCTTAACGACAGTCGTGAACATTTTGGGCACTAACACAGTCATGTGGTTCACAGGACCTCTACGAAAAAAGGAATATAAATATATCAAGACATGATGTGAATTTATAATCATGTCTTATGCTTTGTTATTCACTGAACACAATTACATAGTTTTGAGAGCGAAACATTATTTTTTAACTTCCCTCAAAAAATATTTTGTTTATATTGTGAGTTTAAGCAAAACAAATACACCAATCCAAAATATCTCTTAACTGAGTATTTACACACAGCTGATCAATGTGAATTTAGTCCTTAGTTATTGTTTAACATTCATTCTTCAAAACCACTGGTCCCTCTATTCAGTATATGCCACAAATAAAAAATCTGCAATTCTGTCTATTGATCGTAATAAATCATCGGTGATTTTAACCCTCCCCGGGACCGCAGTATATAAATAGAACACCACAGAAGCAGATAATGAACCTTTCCCTTCACGCTTTCACAAAACACTGAAGTTGAGGAAGGTACTGAAAGAGAGGAAGCCTCAAGGTCAAAACTACTGGCGGGGTAACAAGCAAAAGGAACACTCCGGTCCGTGGTAAGTCACAACTGTAGTTGAGGGTTAAATCTTGATTTAAATCGCAATTTAAATCAATTCACCTTGATTAGCACAAAATCGAAGGAAACTTCAAATTTTGCACAACTTTTAGGATAATTAGACACCAGAAAGTGAGGCATGCCTAGAGGCACATAATTTTGGTAAATAAAAAAGCAAAATTTCAGTACAAAAATGTAGTCAATTTTGGGTTCCAAAGCAGTAAATAAAAAAAAATTTCGGTCTTATAGCGGTGAAAAATTGGATGAAAAGTGGTATAAAAAAGACATTTTGGTTTTAAAATTGTGAATATAATCCTAAATTTGATTTAAAAACTGAACTTATTACACAAAATTAACATTTCACTTCTAAAAGCACATTTATATAGTTATCAGAGTATTAAGTTTATTTCTGTGTAAAGGAGTCCATTTTTGCTTCTACAATATTAACAGCAGAATTAATCAATTTTCCGTGAATTGCATAACTCTCAGGATAATTCAAACCTCAGAAGGTGTTGTGTCGGTAAATAAACCCTAAATTTCGTGTTTAAGAGTTTATTTTGCATTTTGCAGTTCATTTCGCATTATTTCGTGACAAAACATGGTAGCAAAATGCATCGCACACCTTTCAAAATCATGAAAAATTAACACATTTTTTAGTTTTTTCATCAAAAACTAAATATGCATGCCCCTAGGTCTGCCATTATTGCGGACCCCACAAACGATCAAAATGTGATTAAGGTATCGGTCAATACTGAATCATTGGGATTGGCATCGGCTCAGCCATAAATTTATCTCCTAGTTATTTAGCTTTAGTCCCTTGATAACACCAGCCTGCATTTTTTTTTAAAAAAATCAGATGACTTGAAATCAATCGGTGATTCTGGAAGTATTTTGAATGCTGATCACGGAAAGGACATCCATTTTTTTCCATCACGTCAGGATTTTTCAATTTCACAATCAAAATTATCATATTCGCCATTCCATTACACCTATTACAGAATGCAAGAAAATAAATTTAAGCAAGCAAAATTTAGGTTGTTTACAAACCAATAGGTGATTCTAGAAGTATTTTGAATTCTGATTAAGCACATGACATATATTCCATCCCATCACATCAGGTTTTTCCCTAGATCATGATTTTTCTCCATATCATTAAGTTTAATCAACACACTACATCATAAATTTGAGTTTTGGACATTTTGTGAAGGAAATTTTTATGAGGGGATTTCAAAAATGGAATTTACGTAATTTTCATATCAGTGTCTCTTGTGAAGATGGAAGGTGGATTAAATGCTTACTATTCTATGTGCATTTGTAGTTCAAAATTCGAGAATTTGTATTGTAGAAAGCCAATATTTTACAATCATCTAAACAGATCCATCTATTGAAGAAATCATGGAACTACACATTTTATTGTGAACTTAAGGCAGTTAATATATTGCTATTTTCTGAAAAAACTACACTTGATGAGCAAAAATGGATTTCATTTTTGGAATCGGCATGCTGAAATTATTCAGGGGCAACAGTCATCTGTGAGTCATCAAAACCCATGCAGGCCTGTGTAATAATTAATTTTCCACTGTACATAAGTATTCTGTTGAAAATACACCATATGATCTAAGAAGAGTTTTCCGATAAGAAAAGTTCACAGATATTAACGCAGATACTGTTTAACCACAAAATCACTTTTTGTCTCGCATTACTGGAGCATAATAAATGCGAAATGCTAATACTGTGTAATTTAACGATTATTAGGTTCCACAAAGGTGTCATAGGCATTTCGTGAACTCTGCAAGATGCATAGCCTTAAATAAAATATCATCCGGTACAGCAATATCGATATTGTTTCCACCTGAGGATATACACTCATCAAAAATTATGGAAATAATCAC
Organism: Lepisma saccharinum; assembly: GCF_977018435.1. Taxonomy (NCBI): domain Eukaryota; kingdom Metazoa; phylum Arthropoda; class Insecta; order Zygentoma; family Lepismatidae; genus Lepisma; species Lepisma saccharinum. The sequence continues at coordinate 33,878,242 of NC_139255.1, read as the reverse complement.
TGTATGAACTCACCTTTCTCAATGTCACCAATTATGTCTGCAAACATTTTCCTTTTATTTTGCTTCTGTCCTATCGCATTGATCCAATCATCTTTTCTGTGTTTGTAAAGGGACAATCCGTAATTTCTACTGATAAATGATCCACACTGGCTTAACTTCAAAGTATTTTCCTGTGGTGCCAATTCGTTCACAATAAGCAGTTTTTGCTGAAGACTAGAAGCATTCCAGATAGCGTCAACACTTCTTGATCCATGCTTTGAACAAGCAAGGTGTACATAAGAACCCTATAAATAAAAACAATAAAAAATACATGAATATTAATACATCTGGCAGGGCTTATACTGTTCTTGGCAGCTGGCTGAGCATGGGAGTCACCAGAATAATAATTATTACTGTGATAATACAATAATGGCTCTTATAAACTAATAAAAATAAATTATATTACAAATTAATTAATATCTCCTTATGGAGACACTGTTACTCATGAATATCCAGAACAACGGTTTTGCACTATTATTTTCTTTAAATTTCATACAGTTAGTGTACAAATATGCACATTCATTCTATTTTGTTATTAACTTTTACACACCTTGTTCAATAAAAGGCTTTAAAAAGTTAGGGAGAAAACGTAGTTCTAAAGTTTATGTTGTGAGGCCTCACACATAAAACTCAATTTTTTGGAATTTTGAAAACCTTAATCTTTGGACTAGAATATGAAAGCATATCCTGTATTTTACTTTTTTTTTTCCCTTCCCTCCCCTCCCCCTCCCCCAAAAAACACCAAACTCTCCCTTCAGATTCCCTGAAAGAAACAAGGAACAATTACCAAGGCAAATTTGAATTCTTAAGATTTCACTTTTCTCCTAATTTTAGTAAAATAAATTTGTTCTTCATCTTAAAAATTATGCCCCACATCGACAGCCATCCCAGAAACAAAGTGCCGTTGAAAGTGCGGAATATGGATGCTTTTTCAATTTGATGGTGTGTGTAATTGTGAGAGACTTCATAGCAGCATCCACATATTTCTTCAGAAAGTCACTGGCAATGCTGCTCCCTTTTTTTTCACCCGTCTCACAGCACTAGTCTAATCTTTCTCGCTCTCAGATGCATGCGAGCATACAGGAATGCTCCTTCACAATTAAGAGGAGTTGACCAGAATTGATCTAGGGCCATTTGCACCAAGGGCAAATGCTAACTGTTGGGCAATGTTAGAGTTCACACAGACACGCACACATATATATAATATATTTATATGCTAAACAAATTACATTTGCACACTGGACAGTGTGGCTTACTATTATCAGGGGTGTTAAAACTAGAGGCACGCATATTACGTCTCTCACGAAAACATGAAATGTGAAATAACATGCTGTAATGTTCATTTTTCTACCCTGTTTTGTCACGAAATAAACTGCAAAATGCGATGTTAACTTAAACATGAAATTTAGAGTTTATTTACTGATGTGACACTTTCTGAAGTTTGAATTATCCTGAGTGTTATGCAATTCATGGAAAATGGATTAATTCTGCTAATAAATATTTCAGAAGCAAAAATGGACCTCTTTATACAGGAATAAAAATTAATACTCTGGTAACTACATAAATGCACTATTGGGCCTACCAGAAGGTGTAGTGGTAATGTCGTCGCCTTGTAATCAAGAGGTACTTGGTTCGATTCCCGGTGAAGACACATTGATCAGTGGTTCGGATCCCACTTTAAACTGTAGGTCCAGTCCCGATTAGCATTCCTGTGCATAAAGTGGACTTAAAACAACAATTCAATCAATCAATAAATGTACTATTAGAAGGGATATGTTTATTTTGTGTAATAAGTGCAGTTTTAAATCAAATTTAGGACTAAATTCACAATTTTAAAACCAAATATCATTTTATATACTGTTCTTGATCAGAGTTTTCACCGGTATAACACCGAAATTTTACTTTATTTACAGCTTGTGAACCCAAAATTGAGTAATTTTGTACCCAAAATTTGCTCTTCTATTTACCAAAAAAAATGTGCCACTAGTTATAACCAAGCATTTAATGAATTCACATTGAAATAATTGTACAGAGGAATTGTAACTACATGAGCAAAGTACCACTTCATACCTGCAGCTTCTTAATTAGCCTGTCCCTGCCCTTCTCTCCAACAAACACGCTTTCCATGTACTTGTCCACAATATGACTTCCGCTACGATCAGAGAAAAGTTTCTCTAAGGTCGATGGTTTTGTCTCTAAAATGCTATCAACAATCTGAAACATAAAAACAAGGAAGGTAAATTACAGCTGGGTCATCCCGTGTCCAATCAAGCAGTTCTTGACCCTCAACCTTGAAGATTTTGACCATTTTTGAGGAGCGAGTGAGGATACTACGTTTTTGCTTGAATTTTATGGATTTTAAAAAATTGCTTATTTATGAAATAAAGTATTTTCAAATGCCAATTTATCGGGAAGGAATCAAGCTAGCAAGGTGAAATTGGTCTAACTTTGAAGATATAGAGAGTGAATAACACATATGGAATATTTCAAACAATTTTTGAAGGTTGAATAACACCCCTCCCCCCACCCCAACTGATTTTGCTATTTTCTTTTTGGATATTTTGATTTTCATGTTTTCTATATCCAATTAAAATTTGTAATGGTGCTTTTCCATATAAGGGAGAAATTTTATTTTGAAACTTGCATGTGGTGCACTCAACGGTTAGCAATTGTGAATAGACCGAACATGCAGCCAATCATTCTGAAATAGTTATATGTTGGAAAACATTTACAAATCACTTCTAACACAACTGCGCCTATTTAATCCCTTATTCTATGATTACTTTGCAGGCAATATTCATAAAGAATAAATTGCTTTTGTGTGAGAGTTTGTGTAAATGTAAAGAAATTCAGTGGAGTGTTACGTTTTTCAGGGGACCATGCTAAAAATTGTAAATGCAGGAGAATGTACAGGGTGGTCCAAAAGTGTGGAACAGGCCGAATAAAATCGAAATGCATGCGGTTATTGAAATTTTATAAGTGTACATGTAGTTTGGAGATGGGGAAAACCTACGAAACAGCTTTTGAAATATGGGCACCATCTTGAAAGCCGCCATCTTGGATCGAGATCCCTTTTCTCAAATGGGAACCTAGGCATGTTAACACGAAATTACACTGGAAAAAGCTCACAAACACGATGGTAGCATTCATTTTTGAAAAACTTCATTCATGTTCATGCTACAGCATGTTAAAGAAGTGTTTTCAACGATTTCTCTCATTGTTGCAGGTGCACTAACAAATGGAGCTCACAGAAGCAGAACACGTGGAAATCATCCTGATGTGTGGGGAAAGAAGCTCGAAAGTCATCGCCGACGAGTTCAATCAGCGCCATCCAGAATGAGTTCCCACTGTTGACAGCACTGTGCGGAAACTGATCGCTAAGTTCAGAGAGACTGGATGTGTTGCAAACAGGCCCGAATCAGGTAGGCCTAAGGTAGCCACAGATGAAGCGACATAAACAGCTGTGTTACGTTGAGTCCGCACCGTAGTACCCGTAGTCAAGCTGCTGTTACTGGTGAGAGTCGTGCTTCCATTATGAGGATTCTGAAAAGGCACAAATGGCATCCATACAAGATCCAGTTGCTTCAACACCTGAGTGAGGACGATCCTGACCGCAGGGTTGAATTTGCAGAATAAATGTCCTGTAAGGTGTTAAAAGACCTTACCTTCCCTCACAAGGTGTTGTTCAGTGATGAAGCCAAATTTTATCTCAATGGGTAGGTGAACAGACAAAACATGAGATACTGGTCTGAATTGCATACTCATTGGAACAGTCCTCCGTTCAAAAGTGATGGTATGGTGTGGCATATGAGGAACCCATGTGGTAAGACCTTTCTTCACTGACGGTACCCTCAATGCCGAGGATTATTTGAACTTACTGGATACAAAAGTGTTTCCATCTCTCATGATCGAGAATGGCAGTTTCCCAGAGTTCTTTCAACATGATGGCACTCCCTCGCATTTTGGTCACAATGTTAGGGACTATCTGAACATCAAGTTTCCCAATCGGTGGATAGGTCACAGGGGGCCTGTGTAATGGAAACCACACTTGCCAGACCTGACCCCCTCGATTTTTATCTGCGGGGCCACGTGAAATCACTGGTCAATTCCGTAAAAATTCGTGATATGCAAGCATCACACCCGACATCTTATTTAAAGTCTATCAGGAATGGGTGAATAGACTCAATATGACACCAGCCAACAATGGTAGACACATTGAGCATATCCTCTAACACAGTAGCGTACGCAGGATTTCATCAAGGGGGGTGTTATTTCTAAAACTTTTTTTCCAAATTCACATTGCCATTGTTTTATTATACTTTAATTAAAAAATAATAATCAAAATTAATTAATAATACTTATAATTAATTAATTAGCTGAATTAATACTAATAATACTACTAATACCACTACTACTACTATTAAGTAGTAGAGATCTACATAAATATAGTATTTATGAAAACAATAGAACGAAATTACTTTCTAGTCATTCGATTTTTAGCAAATCCTGGGAGCATTGTTTTGTTTCTTTGTTACGAAATAATTGTCTGGTCAACGAGGTGAGACATTTCAAGGGTGAAGAAGATCCATAAATACAAGAAAATATATTAAAATAAATTGAAATAATCAAAGTATGGAACTCATACAAGGAGCTGCGGTGATCTGGTCGGTAGAGCGTCTGACAAGTGACAATCACGCGGGAGATCCGGATTCGATTCCCGAAATTGGTTGGAATTTTTCCGGCTTTTTCCCCGCATAAATGTCCCCGATAATTCACATCTGGATTATCTCGCTGTTCTTACCAACAAAACATTTTACAATAGTTAAGCTTATTGTCGTTTGAATAATTGTGTAGTCAACAAGGTGAGACATTTTAAAGAGAGACATTCAAACGTGCTGCGGTAAACAGTACAATGGGAAGGCGAATTGGTGACTGTATTCTTGTCCGCCTAGCCTTTGTCTATACATTAGCCTCTTACAACGAACCAAGAACATTCCAGCCCCTACCGAAATTTTGAGAAAATCAGAATTTTCAAATAAAAATCCATTAAGAACTTTAAAAAATCAAAATGTGTAAATGCGAAACCTCTTTTAAAGTGAGTCCCGATTACCATTTTTGTCTTTGAATACAATTTTAAAGACTGAAAAGCTCCAAAAATACGAAATATTTTATTATGCATCCTGCCCTCCAAAACAAAGCCATGTGCTATCCACATTTACTATTCCAGCCCCTCCCGAAAAAAAATCCTGCGTACGGCAGTGTATTGAACATTGTTGCAACTGAGATACAAAACAACTTTTTTTCTGTTTTAAATCATAGTTACCCTAACCTAACCTCATAAACTCATGCTTATTTTCAAGGCATCACTTTGAAAGACGCGTGTGTTTGGAATGCTGTGCTTTTCTCCATGCTGCATGGAAATAATAATTCAAATTATTATTATTATTAGTAGTAGTAGTAGTAGAAGTAATATTATTGTCCCAGATCTTTGACTGAAAAATTGGGCATTTTTTTTTTCCACAGCATTTTCCATAATATTTCACAAGCTCAAGGGGGGGGGGGTTAAACCCCATAACCCACCCCCTTGCGTACGCCACTGCTCTAACATCCTGCAACAATGAGAGAAACCGTTCGAAACACTTCTTTACCACCTTGTAGCATGATTTTGATGTGTTTTATTTTACTTCGCTTTTTATGCCACTTTTGGCTAATTTGCGAAGATGAGGATGAGTGATGACATGATGAATTTGATGAATGAACACTCGCAAACATCCATAACCAGGCCAGGATTCGAACCTGGGACCCCTTCCCTGTAGCATAAACATGAATAACGTTTTGCAAAAATGAATGCTCAGGGTGGCCACTCTAGGACCATGATAAAATTCAAGTATAATCCCCAGTTTTCAAGGCTACTTTTAAAATTCAAGGGCCCAAGCAGATGTTTTCTCAATTTAAACCTTACATATTACCTCCTCTCAACACCCACACCTACACAGACACAAATATATTATCAATATAAAGGGTTGTACGATTCCAATTTATCCAAGAATTCTAATTAAATTACACGGTATATATATTTAAAATATTTAATTTAAGGTGTGGAGTTTACACTTGCCATTTCATGTACTCAGAATCGAAGTACATCTACAAACACAAGTTACAAATGTTACAGTATATATTAATCTACGACAAATTGTTAATTGTATAAGAATTTCAAACTCAAATTTACCTATCAACTTCAAGATATCTTGCAATGATCTTCCATCTGTCAGATATATTGTTCTGCAACTGACACCAACCAAGTAAGCAGATTGAGATAATTCTGTTTTATTTTCCACGCAGCTTTCTTTTCTTTTCCTTCCTCGATAAAAAAGTAAACTGAAAAACTTGCCTCACGTATTAATATGTATAAATTCAATGGGATTTGGATTAATAAAAGTTGCAATTTTTTACGTCTACTGAGAAAAATTCACGTAGAATTCACGCATAATTTCCGGAGTTAAAAATTCACGCATAATTCCCAGAATTCAAGGAATTCCCGGTAAGTAGCCCCCCTGATGCTACCATTGTGTTTGTGAGCTTTTTCCAGTGTAATTTCATGTGTCACATGCCTAGGTTCCCATTTTAAAAAAGTGATCTCGATCCAAGATGGCATCCATATTTCAAAAGTGGTTTGGTAGGTTTTCCCGCCATACCCAAACTATACATGTACACATATCAAATTTCAATAAGCATGCACTTCTTCCAGTTTACTTACAATTGTTGTCAACAATGAGAATAAGAGCTCAAGCATTGGTTCCTGGTTGTTAGAACAGTTAATTTGGCAATGTTGGAAGTGTGTCACAAGTCGAGCAGCCCATTGCTAACCCCACCCTCGCTACTTGTTGTGCACCCGACGCCAACGATTTTGTGGCAAATCTACGGGATTTGCTTCTGGCTTCTCTTCAAGACAGTCACATTAATACTTACAACGCTGAGATTATTTTATGTAGATTGTGAAGAAGCAAAAAAGTAGTGTTTCTCTGTGCTTTGCACCACACTTTCATGATCATGGCCGAAGGTGGGGTGATGTGATCAGCACCACGTCCCTGGCCACCTTCGTGTAGTGTCTTATATTATTAGAAAGGTAAAGTTTTACAATTTTAAGTCCATATTTAACTGCATATTTTGGTGAAAATAACTAAATATGTATTTAAAAAGCAAAGAAAGAGAAAGGAAACTGTCTGATGAGTGTTTCCTTTCTCCTTCTTTGCTTTTTATTTAGCCCTTTTGGCCCTCCTTTCATTTAACCTACATATGTATTTACATATTTAGCACATTTTTACTACATATAAATCCATTCCCTGGTCATGAAAGAATGAAGTGCACAAAAGAGGAAATAGACAAAGGAAAAATTAACGACTTGGACATAGCTATATAACTAAACGGGAAGAAACTCGAAACCCGAGCATAAACAAATATTGGCAGGGAGAATGCACATGAAAGAAGTTTTTGTTAGTTTTTTTAACAGTGTAATGAAAGTAAGTTGCCTCAGGAAGTAACGTAAACACATAACCGGTCAAGTCAAGGCAGGTTTCTTTCTCATGAAGGTATTCAGAAAGCATTACTGACTTCAACTTGGGTCTCTGGCCAGGTTCTGACAGTGCCATTGCTCTACCGAGACAGCCCTGACTTTGTCTGACTTTTCGTTGCCACTGTTTTACCTGTGTGTGCCAAGTTGCAAGATAACAGACAGTCTGTAAAGAAAAATACAGAGCGATTCAGAATTCCTATTACACACTTCTAGGAGTTGTAGAGGGGACTTAGTAGATCAAGTTTTGATAAGAAACCATGTCCAGAAACGTACCGTTTTGGTACTACAGATGACAAGATCACATAATTTCACATCTCCCGCTTCATGGTAGGCAACCCAGATTGACGGAGGGTGACGTCTTCAATCACCTGATGTCATGTGTGTTGGTACCAACATCCTCTGTTTACAATCTGCTGCACATTCGCCAGCACATGTGGTTCCAACATGATAGGGCAACAGCACACTTTTCCCATGACGTCCGACAACATTTCAATCAAACATACAGGGACAGGTGGATAGGTCGCGGTGGACCAACTCCTTGGCCACCACGATCGCCGGATCTAACTACTCTTGACTTTTACGTGGGCCACATGAAGAGTCTTGTTTATGAGACTCCTGTAGTGTCGGAGAAGACCTGGTTGCAAGAGTTCTGGCTGCAGCATGCACGATTCAGCACACACCAGGTATTTTTGTTCATGTGTATGCAAACATCCTTCGGAGGTACACTGTTTGCAACGAACTTCAGGGTCGCCACATCGAGCAGCTCTTGTAGCGACGCAGGTAAAGCGGGAAATGTGAAATTATGTGATCTTGTCATCTGTGTAGTACCAAAACGGTACGTTTCCGGACATGGCTTCCTTATCAAAACTTGATCTACTAAGTCCCCTCTACAACCCCTAGAAGTATGTAATAGAAATTCTGAGTCACCCTGTATAAGACACTAAAAATGCTACCATAAGCCAAATATGACGGAGAACTTAAATCATACCGTCTTTGGTCTGTGGAACATCAACATAGTCTGTAGAAGCAGTGAACCATGGAGATTAACTGAAATATCTTCTTCCGAAAATTTCTCAAATGCTTTCATCGTGGCTACTGCAAGTGTGAAGTGCTTCTGCCTGTCAGCAGGCTCTTGACAATGGAAGGCCTGCATCAGATGCTGTAAATATAAAAAGATGCATGACAATTACATGATACTCAATATTGAATTTCCAACATTGCACTTATTCTATCAATAATAACAAAAATCAATTTTTGTGTTTTAATAAGTTATTTTCTCGATAGTACATTAGTTGAAACCAATAGAATTTTCTGCTTTTTACATTTGTTTGTTTAACCCTCCGTTGGCACGTGGGGTACCAGTGTCTGCCATTAATATTCATTGTGAAATTATAACGATAACATGAAATTATCAGTTATATGCATTATGCTTAACTGATCTTTACTAGGGAAGTAATTTAGGTGTTCAATAGATTGTGACGTAATCAGATGGATGGAAAGGTTTGTTCATTCTAGATTTCTAGGATCATAGTAAGTACAAATGCATAGAATGTTTCGATCAAGGGGTGATTTTGGTTTACAAAGAGAACAAAAAAAAGAAGAGGGGCAGCAATTATGGAGAAACAAAGAAAGAGCATAGTACATAGTAGTGCAGATTGAGTTGCAAATTTTGAGCATGTTACTACACACACACTGTGGAAAAGTGTCTAACGTCAAACTTAATTTTTGCTGTGCAAAAGCAGGCTTGGTGCAGTGTTGTTCAACATCTAAAGCTATGGATGTAGCCAGATCTAACCAGTTCATCATGTTGACATTGGTTTCATGCTATTAAGGTAGAAGTGAATTTATATTTAATTTCGTCCACTGTCGTTACCATGGACACATTGAAAAAGTACCGACATCTGTGAATTGATGACAGCAATTGTAATCGTCGCTTCATCCATCTCATTTTATCACCATTCATAACCATCTTCGTGAAAGCCGAAAGTGGCAGACAAGCTAAGTAAAATAAACAAAATCAATCAATCATTGTGAGAACAAAAATTCTTAACTCTTTTTAGACTTCTTGACCTACCTGCTGATTTATTTACTTCAGCTTGGCTGGTAGACACTGTAACGACCCTGCGTGGTTGCCATTCACTTCTTATTAGACCCTGCGTGGTCCCTGTATTCTGTAAACGTTATCAATTATTGTCATTTACACTGTTCAACTCTTTGTTTAGTATTGCAGAGTCCTGCGTGACTCATTATTAATTGTATTGTCTGAATGCACACAGTTTTAGTTTATTATGAATGTGCATCTAGTGATTTTCCCACAAGTGATTTCTCAATATCAAACCTTGATAATTCTCAGTACGGAGTTTGCAATATGTAAAAAAATGAATTGGCAACATGTACTTTTAGTTAGAATTTTCACCGCCCATGCGCCACCGCAGGCGCAGCGAGGCCTGGAGCTCAGTTGGCTCCCTGATGTCAAACGGGCAAACATCCAAGGTTAATCGGCCTTACAGCCTGAAAACTAGAAGCCATCCCAGAAGGAAGGAGGAAGAAGAAGAAGAAGTGCCTAACAGCAACCTACCTACCTGGTCCGATCACTTCGGCTGATAGGTGCTCAGGTTCTACCTACCCGGCTTGTCTGGGAGTACCCGGACCTTTCCTTCCTAACCTGCCGTCCCTCATTAGGAGACACCGGTTGGCTCGCCATTTCCCTGTTATCGCAGGGGGGGGGGGGGTGTCGTGGCATCCTTTGATCCTTTTACCCAGCGCCCACTATTCGGGGGTACCGATTGGTTTCAGCCAATTCCCGGCTGTGGTTAGGGGTACTACGCACAACCTACTCTCTCTTACAGGGGAACCCGTGATGTCAGCTGCAACCAAGGTGCAAAATAAAATTAGGTCCTCATACTCCCCCTGGTGCCTCACTGCGAGGAATAAATTGAATGTTCCCTGCCCCCCTTTTATCTCTTCGAGACCAAAAGTGGTGCACGTAAATACTGGTGCGTGGTACAGGTAAAGACACGTGTGTAAGTGTGCTAATGGACATCATTGTGTTGTTATTAGATAAACATTATAGATACTATATATATAAACCTGGTATAACCTTTCTTTACACCCAGCAAGCCCTAAGATAATTTTGAGTCCATGTTCTACGACTGATAAGACGTTAGCATGTATGGGTAGACTTTTGCCGTCCTCTTAATTTGAAGTGCTTAGTGTGTGGTAATTGTGAGGAACGTTGCAACACCCTGATTCACCATAAAAATGTGGCCCTTATCGTATGCATACAAGACAATAACTCAACACTGCCAGAAAACATTACACTGATCACACCCAATTCATCTCAAGGCAAAAATCATAATTAGCGTTTCTTCTTTCATAAAAATATCCAACAAATTTCACCTACCTTTATGAAATTTCCTTGTTTTGTACTCAGTCTTCTGCATGCATGTGCTAAGCTCAATATCACACCTGAGTTATTGCTCAGAACTATTTCTTCCAAATTTTCAGCTATTTCATCAAACATGGTTTCAAACTACAAGTAGAAAAACAAAAATGAGTTGTCAAAAATGTTATTTCAATAGGTACATGTTTTAAAAACTATTTTTTTACATGTTAATATTAAAGACAAAATATTAAAATGTAATTTATCACCTTCAAAATATATAACCTTTGTCAGGAGAGTTCCAGGATTGATCTTTTAATTCTCAAACTATGCAGGGTGTTGACAATTTCGTGAAAACAAATTCCCTGACTTTTCCAGACCAAGAACCAAAAGTTTCCATACCAAGTTATTAGGGCAATTTATGTATTTACATGCATGTAAGAAGTTTGCTATGTTTTATCTAAACAGCTCACGTAGAATGCCATGTAATAGTTCTGCAATGAGCTCGAGCGGCAAATAGTTTACAAGGGCAATGCTAGATGGCACACACAATCGACAGTTCTTCCGCTCGAGCAAAATACACTCGAACTCTCGAAACCTATTAGTAGACATATTTCCATAATTTGTCTATGGCAGTGAGCCCTCAAATATGGATCGTGAAGTAAAAGATGAAGTGAAATTGAAAAACAAATGAATATAGTCGTCATCTCAACATTAAAATGCAGTTTTGTGTATCTTACAGAGATATGTGAAAATGAAATAGATAATTATGGGCTGAAACTACCTTGGCTGACATTTTACGTTTCTACTATTATTGTCACATTGAAATGATGTTCGATTGGATGTTATAACTGGCTTTTATTATTTCACAGAATATTATCCTTTTCAGTAAGTGAACAATGATGTACACGTACTTCTTGTACTGTGATACGATATTTGTAATTTGCTTATGCAGGTCTGTCAGCATGTGTATCCATTTTACATTTCGGTCTACAGACATTGCATACTTACATATGTTATTTAGAATTGTAATTGCATAGAGTGGTTTACTTCCATTTATGGGTTTTAGGTTGACAGTGCTGCTCTAAAATACGGGATGTTGTTAATCATTCCACTACGATTTTGATTTGATTTGAATTTAAAATGTTGGGTGCGTCAGCACTAAGGCTATTTTGCACCCGTCACATTATATGGGGTCCAGCCCTTATCGTTGCACATAACAACTCTAACGTTTCAGAACTAAAATCGTAAAATATTAAAATCTTCTGACCTTCGTTGAAAGCTGAGGCTGTAAAGGAGCACTCAGCACAAATAAGGACAAAACACAGGACAACACAAACAAAATTATACTGGCCAGGGAGCCAGTCGCCAGAGCTTCGTTAGTCTGCAGTCCAGGGTGTACTATGTGGAAGTGAGGTTGACTATTGGGTGGACTACGTGGAAGGAGCACCCCTTACACCCCCATTCCACTACGAGTGCGGTACGTTCAAGCGTGAGAGATTCAAACGAGTTTGAGCGAGCGAAAGTGGTCTGATGCAGTACTCTACCCTGTTTTGTCATGAAATAATTCGAAATTAACTGCAAAATGTGAAATAAGGCATTATGCAATTCATGGAAAATTAATTAATTAATTGTAAATATTTGAGAAGCAAAAATGGAGCCCTTTATACACAAATAAACTTAATATTCTGGTAATGACATGAATGTGAAAATAAAAGGAGTATTTTTATTTTGTGTAGTAAGTGAACCTTTTAAATCAAATTTGGGATTATATTCACAGTTTTTAAAACCAAAATGCAATTTTATATACCACTATAACAGTGAAATGTTATTGTATTTACCACCTTAGAACCTGAAATTGACCCAGTTTTTGTACCGAAAGTTTACTTTTTTGTTTGCCAAAAATATGTGCCTCTAATAAATGGTAAACAAATAATTATTTTTTATTAAAAAAATATAATTAATGGTAAAATAATACATAATTATAGTAAAATTTACTAACATATGTATTAACTAACTAACTCCTAGCCTTCTTAAACCCGAAGGTTTATGGCTGCAGTAACACAGGCATTCCATCTGTCCCTATCCTGAGCAAGATCTATATACTCTTTTCCATCTCTACTGATTTCCTTTAGGTCCATCTCAACATTATCCCTCCATCTTCGTCTTGATCTTCCTACTGGTCGCTTACCATCCGGTTTACCAACAAGAATCCTGTAAACTCTTCTTTCCTCAACCATTCGTGCGACATGGCCTGCCCACATAAGTCTTCTTGATTTAATCATTCTAATAATATCTGGACATGAATACGAATTATGTAGTTCTAAATTATGTAACCTTCTCCACTTACCCTTTTAGGCCCAAATATTTTCCTAAGGATCTTATTTTCAAATACTCTTAATTTATGTTCCTCTTTCAATGTAAGGGACCAAGGTTCGTATCCATATAATACTACAGGCAAAATTAGTTTTGTATATTTTAACTTTTAGTTTCTTAGATATTAAACAAGACAAAAGTTTATGAAGAGAAAAGTAACATGCATTTCCCGACTTCAACATTGCCAACTTGCTATTGGGCCATGCATGTTGGGATCAATTAACTGTCGCTTACTTTCACATTGACAGGTGAGTGGAGAAGGTTACATAATTTAGAACTGCATAATATGTATTCATGTCCGGATATTATTAGAATAATTAAATCAAGAAGACTTGTGTGGGTAGGCCATGTAGCACGAACAGGAAAGGAAAGAAGAGATTGCAAGATTCTTGTTGGGAAACCAGATGGTAAGAGACCTGTATAAAGGCCATCGGTAAGGATGGAAAATATTGAATTGATCTTGCCCAAGATAGGGACAGATGGAAGGGTTGTATTGCTGTAGCCATAAACCTTAGGGTTTAAGAAGGGTAGAGAGTTAGTTACTTTCACATAGAAAATCTTGGTGCTGCTTAAGACCGCCCAACTGGCAGATAGGTAATAGAAATTTTAAACAGACATTGAAAAGTCGGTTCTGAAAATATCAAATGTAACACAATGGTTGTGAAATCTTCTGAAAGTAACAATAACTTAGCAATTAAATCGTCAGAAAGGTGCAATAGACCAATTAACAGAAAATTTTTAACCCCTTTAGCATGGAATTTTTCTCAACAAGTCACTTCCAGAATAATTGAGGCGTTTTAAAGAAAAATGAGTTTTATCACTCAATTCTCCTTCTTCACTATTTGATTCACATTCATTGTCCTGAAGCCGTAGTGGTAATGTCATCGCATTGTAATCAAGGGGTCCCGGGTTCGATACCCGATTGGGACACATTGCAGTCGTTCAGATCCCACTTTAAACCGTAGGTCCAGTCTCGATTAGCCTATATGCACATAAAGTGGGATTAAAACTACAAACAAGTGCAACTCAATGTTCGCATTGCGCAAATTTTGTTTTTGAGCTATATTTTAGTTTTCTATTGTGCACGACTACACTACACAACAGTAAACAACTTTTCTTACATCTAACTTATATTATTTCTTCTTCTTCTATTTCATCTCTTCCTCTTCTTCTGCTTTTTGTTTTTACTACAACTAGCAAAATCTCACATAACGTGGTTATTTTCTCAACGTATGGGCGTATAAATACACCATCCGTAGTCGAATATAGTAAAAGGGAACACAAGTGTTAAAAATGCAATCTGCACTTAAGGGTTAAAAGATTGCAATTTTATAAACCATTGTCATGTAAAATATAGAAACTTTATTTCTTAAAACCCCAAACACTTAATCACCTTAATATAGTTGCAAATGTATTTCTCCTGTCCACACTTCCTATAAATTCACCCAAAAATCCCTCTAAACCCCTGATTTTTGCAGTTTTTATGTATATTTTTAACAGCATTGAGATTAATTATAATCTGGACCATTATTAAACAACTTAAAGGCCAAAATTGCTTTAGCGGAAAAATGGCTAATCGAGAAGCTGTCCGAAATGTGGCAGGCACTGAAGAGAAAACATGGGCTTTAGAGGTTTCAATAATAATAATAAAAGGCAAATTATTGAGTGGACTCGAGCTCCACGTGCTCATGTTAAATTCGCTCCAAAACACACATGCAATCTGCAGAGAATATTCTAGCATGAATTGTCTAATCCCTGACTTTAAACAATTTAGCAATATGCATTGTTGGGAGTTCAACAATGCTTGCATGTTAACTGTTTCCGTAGAGCATTTCTTCAAAAGAAATTAAAATAAGATAGCCCTTGACTCACAGTAATAGAATTGGTTTTGCAACTACAACTTGAATCAAAGTAAGTAAGCTTCAGATGTGTTACACTTGCAAAATCATCTCCTCTTTTAAGACTGCATATACATTTTTCACGCATCCAAGATGTTCAGTTGTTGTTAAGGCCAATGCTGGAAATGTAAATTCTTAGGTAAAGGGGACCTGTAAGCAATTTATCTTAGCTAGGAGATGCTTTATACAAATGTTCCCATCTGGAAGGGAGGGGGGGGACTGGCTTCCCCCACGATGTGCTCTGGTTAAGACTATAGTCTCTAAAAACAATCAATTTATTAAATTTCCAGGAATTTTGTTAATGGTCAGGCTGAAAGTGCTTTCGTATTGAAACTTAATGCAGATTAAAAATAAATTATAAAGAGAGGTACATATTATTACATAGAATGAATTATATTAAATTAAATTACAATTAGAAATGATACGAGGGTCACTATTTATATTTTGAGCCTTGGCAACACTGATTGAAGTTAGGCGCGATTTGACGTTTGCACGGAATCGTCTGGCATTATTGACCATAACGTACTTCAAATGTTTCGTCAATAGCTTCATTTGTGTTGTTTATGTTGCCTTGGAGATTGCACGACAACAATAAAATGGAATTAACTCGTGAACATTTTCGTGCGATTATTTTTTACGATTTTCGACGTGGATTATCAAGACAAGAGTGCATCGATCAACTTACTTCCACATTTGGCGATGAAGCCCCATCCTTTGCCACTGTGAAACGCTGGTATAATGAATTTAATCGTGGCCGCCATTCGCTCACCGACAAGACGAGATTCGCGAAGGTCGTCCAAAATCAGTTGTTGTTCAAGAAAACATTGATGCTGTGCAAAACCTAATACTGCAAGATCGTCATGTGACATACTGTGAGATTGAGGCAACCATAGGCATTAGTTCCACCAGCATATATAAAATATTACATGTTCGTTTAGCTGTGAGAAAGGTATGTTCTCGTTGGATCTCACACAATTTGACAAAAACTCAAAAAGACGCTCGCGTCAATTGGTGCAAACAAATGCTCAATAAATACAATCGTGGTGCTTCAAAAGACGTATATAAGATTGTAACAGGTGACGAATCATGGATATATGCATATGAGCCGGAACGTAAACAGCAGTCGACTGTATGGGTGTTTCAAGATGAAGCCAATCCAACAAAAGTTGTTCGCGCTCGAAGCACATCAAAACAAATGGTCGCCTGTTTTTTCGGGAAAACTGGTCATGTGGCAACTGTGCCTTTAGAGGCACGTAGAACGGTCAACTCTGAATGGTACACAACAATTTGTTTGCAGAGGTCTTCGGTCAAATATGGAAAACAAACAAACGCCGTCGGATCATTCTTCATCAAGACAATGCCAGCTGTCACACATCTAGTCTAACAATCGACTTTATGAACAGTCAAAAAATCGAATTGATGGGTCTTCCGCCGTACAGTCCTGATTTGGCACCCAATGACTTCTTCTTGTTCCCAAATGTCAAGAATAAATTGCGTGGACAACGATTTTCGTTGGCGGAAGACGCCGTTGATGCGTTCAAAAACCATATTATGGAGGTGTCTCAAGAAGATTGGAAACACTGCTTTGACAAATGGTTCGAACGAATGCAAAAGTGTATTGACCATAAAGGAGAATACTTCGAAAAACAATAAAGCAGTTTTCAATGCCAAATTCCTGTTTTTTCATTGTTAGGCTCAAAATATAAATAGTGACCCTCGTATCACGAAAATTTCCTTTTCATACACAAATCTAACTACAAACTAAACCAAATAGTAATTGAACCCCTATCAAATCCACACTTGTAATTACCTGTGATAACAGACTGAAATATAGACTTATGAAATTTCCTTTACATAAACATTGCACAATATGGCTCTCTCTTCCAAATTCCTCATGCCTTACCAATCTTACTACTTACATGCCTCCTGACTACCATGCGAGACACCCTGATTCGATTTTTCCACCTGTTCAAGCAGCTCCGGCACCCACCCATCATCGTATAAAGTGGGTACCTGGAGGAAACTCTATGGGGTAAAGGTGACCAGGGGTGTGGTGCTGATCACACACCACCCTCACCTTCGGCCGTGATCAAGAAAGTGTGGTGCCCTAACCTAACACCCCCTATACGCCTTCATGGTGTGGTGCATAGCACAGGGGAGCACTTTACCTTTTTTACCAATCTTCCAACAATGAAATCCTAAGCAATAATAAGATCATATTCATTTTTAACACCAACTTACAAAAAAAAAAAAAAGGAAATAAGTAATAATATTCTGAAACTGTGCTCTGTTTAATCTTGGTACTGTTATAATTTTTTTTATACTAGTCTACTAATATTTCTTTCCTGTTTCAAACGGATTCTATTGAACTGGAAATGTCATAAATAAAATAAATTATTACTTTCAAAACTCAATGCAGAATTAGTTTGAGTGCAAAATGGAAAAAATAAGGAAACTTTGAACTGGAATAAGTTTTCAGTCTTATGAATGATTTTCAAAATTTAGACCTTTGAGATATTCAAGAAGGCATCCAGTGTGGCAGCCAAACTGCACAGGGTAAAATTATTAACATGCTACATCGTGGTGGTTTGTCTTATATTTTTTAGATCATGGAATTTTCAACAATGGTCAATTAATTCAAAGATATGATATTTATCCTGTTAATTATGTAGTTTAAAATACTGGCTTTTCGTTTAATTTAATGTTTAGGTTAAATTGATTGAATTCAAATTCTAATTGGAGAAGTTTGAACTACCAACATTCATATTCACTAAACTTCTGGAATGTGATATTACTGATGGCATTAAATTAATTTGTTTCCTTTGTAGAGTTATTTAGAAAGAAAATAATATTGGAATTGATATTACTTTCTTTAAATACACCTAATCAAACTCCTGAAAGTTAACCAATTTTAAACGACCTTTTTTTATTATTTATATAGGCTACGAGTCCTAAATCTGAAAACTTATTCCAATGTTAGATACTTCCTTACACACAGATTAGATAATGGAAAGGTAGATGAATATAGATATTATGAAGTCTCTTAATGTGGATCTACATTCCAATTTTGAAATCCTATTCAGGAAGTGTTCATAGCTGTTTCTGTGCAAGTGTGGATAGCTCTGCTTAAAAATTCTGCGATCATTTTGTAAAATTACATTTACTTTTAAATCTTTTAAACATTTATATAAGCTCTGGAGATGTGGTAAAACAGTACGAATATACATTTTTTCACAGGAAAAGTTGTTGCACATCTTGAATAGTCGAAGCAAATAAGTTTTTCTTCTGGAGAGAAATCTCAACACTCTTCGAGGCTTCCACAAGGCTGCCTGAAGAAACACAGAGAAGTTCCAAAACTAGTAGGCTACAGGACCTGGCAAGAGGAGTACTGTACAAGCAGTAGGTGAGAATTACTTTTTATATTTCATGAAATTTTACTTGTTATTCAGCGTTCATTCAAACACGGTAATAAGACAATTAGCATAATCTCCGTACACTTCTGAGAGCTTCGCGAGAGACCTGGACAACCCATGTTACTTTCAGACTCGAGAAGGGGCCAAGATGATAAATGGGCTACATGGAGGCGAGACATACATTTGTATCTGTAGGTTAAAATAGGGGCTTGAACACTGAAATATTTACATTCAAGCTATTGTTCTCGGCAGATTACAGTCAATCACAAAGTTTTGTGAAGTATTATTCTGCATTCTTAACAGTCTGGGCCTTATGTGAAACTTCCAGTTACATTTAACTTAAGTTGTTAATAAACAACATTACAATGGGTTATTTGGGACTTACCTTGCACCTTTCAGAGGCAACGCAGTGATCCAGGGACAGACCCCAAACACTGCACATCCGAAACAGAACAGTCGTAGACGATTGGTGAGTACTATTCTTTCACATTCTCCGTCTCCCTCTGATAGAATTAAATCTTGACAAACTATTTTCTAATCGCTATTCAACTCGCAGTTCCAGTTCAAAATGAAATATACACGTAGTAATTTGGATATCAACTTTCGGCTAGCTACTTCTAAAATTTCAACTTCTTGCTTTTGCAGTAAAACTTACAAGGGTTAAATTTAATTAGTATCAAAATTTGTATTTATCTGGCAAAACCTGAAAATTATTTGTTTGTTGTCGTTGTTTTATATCTTAGCTACATTTAATGTTATTTTTTTCAAATAACAACATTTAAATACATTATCAATATAAATGCTTAATTTTTCATTTCACTTTATGTGAAATGTTTTGTCACAATTTTACATTTCATGATTCACTTCTTTATTGGCATGCACAGGACCTTTGGTGGGTTTTTTATAGCCTTCTTTGTATTCATATTTCATGAATTAATGTAAGATGTGTGACAGTAAATTATTCCCGTGTCTACTAACAAGAAGGTACAGTCAACGGCAAAGATAACAGTTGGCAAATTGTCCATCAATATTTTCTTTACTTTTTTATTCTACATTTTTTAAGGAATGAAATTATGTTGATTCAAAGCAGGTATTAACTTCTGCATATTGACATTTTTTATGTGAATTCATTATTATCACATTGTGTAAAACAGAACGAATTAAAATTGCCAGGGCAATTCGCCTACTGTTTATTTTGCTGTTGGGTGTATGTAATGTCCCTAAAAGTTCAGATCACCTCTACAAAATTTCTGGGACTGTTTCTGTGTAATGTTTCAGATTTGATATTGGTACAGATGCATTACCTATAAAGGTAAAAAAGGTAAAGGTAAAGTCTTCCCCTGTGCTTAGCACTACGCCATGAAGGCGTATAGGGGGTGTGGGAGTAACGCCCCACACTTTCTTGATCCGGTCGTGAGTGGGGGTGATGTGATCAGCATCACGCCCCTGACTGCCTTTACCCCCCAGGGTTTCCCCCCAGGTACCCATGTTATTCGACGCTGGGTGGGCGCCGGGGCCGCTTCCATCGTTAGAAAAGTTCCCAGATTTGAACCGGCCGGGGATCGAACCCGGGACCTTGAGCATGGTAGTCAGACGCGTTACCGACTGAGCCACCGCGGCCACCTGTAATTGTTCAAATATGTACACGACATTAAATGTACACATTACATGTAAGATGAGTGGTAGTGTTAGGAAGGTGTGGGGGGTTGCCAACTTTTGCCCCCCCCCCCCTGCCCAAACGCTACTATAACCTCGTAATGCTAAGCCTTGTCTACAAGTGAAAGCATACTGTCCTTGCATCCGTAGTTTTGGCACCAAATGTAAGGCAAAATGTTATGAACGGGAAATGGTTCAAATGCAGCGTGGGTAACAATGGAAATACAATTCATTTCTTGTTTCGGTTTAGCCTTTATTAACCTTAGTTTACCCAAAAGGGAGGGGGGCTCCCAGGTCCACCACTTCTTATTTTTAGATTATTCAACTCTGAATATGTATATAAAAGTTGAAAATAAATTACATTGTTTCTTAAGGTGTTCGCATTACTTTTGTTCATGAAACTCACGATGGCAAAAGATAACATACATAAGCAATATTCACGTCGTGGGCCTTTAAGACCCTCTGCCTCCCCTCGCTTGGAGTGTGTTCCGACATGAATGAATGATTTATTTTGCTTCGTGCTTCTGACACTTTTGTCTAGTTGCGAAGATAAGGATGAATGGTGCTAGGATGGGATGGATGAAGGAACATTCACAAACAGATATGGAACACACAACCCAAGTTCTGGACACAAGTCCCGACGCCAGAGCCTCGTTAGTCTAAAAAATGCAGTCCAGGATGTACTAAATGGAAGTGAGGTTGACATTTGAGAAAGGATCACCCCTTACACCCCAGTTTCGACATGACACCCACACTTGTCACGGTGATGATGGCAATTTTCATGATTATTGTAGTTACTGCAATAATATAAGCAACAATAAAACATTGATGCAACATGTTTTATTTTAAGTTTAGTGAATGATAAATTATGTGTGTGACCCTCGTGCAACAATTAGTTCTTATTTTTATTAATGATTGTAATTGTTATATTGTTATATAACTGCACCTACATACACAATAAAGGAAGCAGTGATACTATAACATTTCAGTGATAAAATAATGTGTATCCCCATCTAAGTTAAGTAAGTTTCTTGTAGAGCACTGGTGACATACGGATAAGTAACAATTGGGCACAGTGATGGCGAGCTAGAGGCTCCTATGGAATGCATACACTCTTGACCTTATCGCAGTTCCCTAAAATATAGGGTGCACATGAAGTTACTTTATCATTTCAATAAATCATTATTTTGCAACCAATCAAAATTAAAAGTTCTGCTACTTCAAAAGGTTCTTCAGCCTTCTTTGTATGCTTTAACTACAAAATCTACAGGTAAATTATTTCTCTTTCAGGTTTCAGGAAAAAAAATATATGTATATATATAATTTTAAGCAGATCCTTGCTCTTGGATTAAAAAATTCCCCCCTCGATAGAAAGCCCATTTTTGGTGAGGAGAAAAACTGGGGTCCATTCTCTATGGGTTGCTCAGCTTAAGGGTAAAGGGGTTGGGCAGGGGAGGGTTACATAGGGAGGAAAACGGGCACTGCAGAGAGGTGAATGGACCTTGGGGATGTAACCCTGGCCAGGAGGGATGTAAGCACCAACGGGTTGCTGAAATAGCAGTCGGAGAAAACTCCATACTTCCACCCTTTGTCGAGTCATGTGCTAATGGTTCCCTTGGAGGTCCTGGGTGTCATTGAGGTGGTAAACAGTTCTCTGCTGGCATTCGTGAGAGGCGGAGGAGGCTGCCCCCTTTTCCTTCTTAGTTCCCTTAGGGGAAGGTTGCAGGGCATGTAGCGGTTGCATGGAAACTAGCTCAACTCTCTGCTCTACACTTAACACATCTCGGTCCTCTGACACCAGGAAGCAGTTCGATCTCCTTTCCATTTCTCCAGCTGTTCCAGCAATTCCTTCAGTGACTCGTGGTCCACAATCAGAACAGCCAGTTGAAAATAGGAAACACTCTATTTTGGATAGGCTATTTTAAGTCTCTATTCTACCTGTCTACATTACAACAAGCACGAATGAGAAAGCGAATGATGAGACAAGGCATTCAAGAGCCTTGCTCCAGTCTGGAACCTAAATCATCTGACTTCGCATCCCGTTAAGTTAACCATTCCGCCATTGAAAGTCAAGGGCACAAAGAACATTCAAAGGATTAATTTATTCAGCACTTTCAGCATTCAGCTGAAAGGAGGTTTTCGGGGTAAGATTAACCAGGGTGGCTACAAACAAGCAGAAATGAAATTCCCTGACTTTTCCATGACAAAATTTACATTTTTCCCTGACAATTACAAACTAAACTAAATTGATGTTTTTGCAAATGGAAATAATAAACTCATACAGATCCACGTATGGTTTTGTTAAGTACCAATATTATCTTATATTAAATTGACTTAATTTCTCTATTCTCTACGATTTCAATTCATACTGCAAATAGTGAACTTGGAAAATTATTACAATTCACAAGCTAAGGAAGGATTATGGAATTTTGTCATACGCAGTAAGTTTAAAATAAAATACTTGATTATTTTTAAAGTTACGACTAAATGAGATAAGAGTGATTGATTAAGAAATACAATTTGTAATTTATCAGTCTCCTTATACATTCTCTGATATTTCCACTGAGGTTTGGAACCCTCTGCTTGCAAAAACTATGAGTGCGGACTCATTTTTCAATACATAAAGCTACTTCTCTCTTCTCTGTAAAGCAAACAACTTAACTCTTGCATATAAGTGAAACAACTGAATCGAACAAAAGAAAGTGTCATATTTCCTTACATTATCGATGGGATTTCTGCTTCAGTACAGTATATCCAAGTGAAGTGCTGTGAAACTGACAACATGCAGTTATACCATTAATGCTGACGAAAAGGGTATGTAAGTATTAGAAATTTAACGCAAGGAATTTATAGAATTGCATTGTATAGGTACTTGATTTAGCTAACCAACACATTAAAACAGGAACACTCTAATAATAAAAGCTTCTGAAAGTTCATATACGAGGGGCATCCTGAAAAAGCTCCAATGGTGCCTATACGCAACACTAGTGGTCGGAGAGCGACACCCACACATACAGGCAGGAAGAAGTGGCATGTAGCTGTAATCTGGTACAGTTGCAATGTAGCCGGTTTAGGACGGTTCTAGGTTAAAGATTGCAGCTCTCATAAAGTCTCTCACCAACTGCGATGTAGCCTACATTGCACGCTCATAATTTGGCACAGAGCAATCGTGTGAGTTGTGCAGACCGGACGTCGTGCGTGATAGTATGGTCAGACGATGGTGCAGACAATTCACGGAAGGCCAATCAAATGTGCACAACCCCATAGAGCTGAGTACACACGGGCCCTTTGCATCACTTCAGGTGAGAGATCTTAGACCACTCCCTGTACAGCCCTGGCCTTGAATGTACCTACTTTCATCTCTTTGTTTAACTGAAGAGGTTTCTGGCAAGGCAACGATTTGACAGCTACATTGCGGTAGAGAGAGTTCCAGTCTTTGCTGTCAGACACATATACCATGGGCATACAAAATTTAGTGCCATGCTGCGACACATGCCAGAACAACGGTGGTGATTATGCCGAAAATTTTTCCCAAAATGTACATTTTCATTTTAGCGCATTATCTGGCAAATATCTGAAATTATACCTTCATGGTGTTTTTAAACTACTGTTTCAAATTGTAAGTCACATGGTTTATGCCTCTTCGCGAGAGTTTGATATCTTGAAAGTTATTTTGGGAAAGTTATTTTCCATACCCCTTTATTAATTTTAAGGTAAGGATTTTAGATAATGGAATTTTGGTGTGGAGTTAGAGCCCCACACTTTCTTGATCACGGCTGAAGGTGGGGGTAATGTGATCAGCACCACACTCCTGGCTACCTTTATCCCTCAAAGTTTCCTCAAGGTACCAGCTTCATATGATGCTGGGTGGGCACCGAATCAGTTTGAATAGGTGGAAAACATCCCGGTTCTCCCCCGCAGAGGATCGACCACGGGTCTCTCACATAGTAGTCAGATGCCCTAACGACTGAGCTCCATTATTACTCACTCGACAAATGCCAATAGTGCGCACTTAGCTTGGTAATTCAAAACATATCTCGTGCAACAAATTCGAAGATGTGGCTCCCGTGTGACGGTAGATACACACTCGATCTCCTGTTAGAACCCTGCCACTTTGCTCTGTGATGCAAATGGTTTTGATAGAAGTTGAAAAAATCGTGGGAAATAAATGATTTAATGTGGCTGTCGGAATTATTCCACGTACGTATAACTCTATAGTTTACTCTTGAGTAAAATGTTGGAAAACTTGCATGTTCTATGCACACAAACATGGCCTCGAAAAGACAAGGGTGTTAGATTTCATAAAATTTTTCATTGTTTTAGGACATTTCTTTAGAAAAAATCGCTAAACATGCCTATAATTCGCATTATTTCGATATTTCGAATGGGCGAAAAATGTGTCGAGACGTCACTGTACATTCCTAAACATAATTTCACAGCAATTACCATTTTTCACGGTTTTGGAGTTTGCAAAAAATCAATGTAGAGGCAACGCGTTTTCGGAACATCTCTGAGGTGTTCTTATGCGCAAGTTGAAAGCGAGTCGCACAGAAACCGAATCAGCTGGTGAGGGAGTTGCAACGCGCGACTGTTGGCGCATGTTTACAATTCTCAAGCAGCGTTGCAAGTGAACAAAAAAAAAACAGTGGGTAACAATGACTCAATGCAGAATTGTAGAACAACAAAAGCTCACTAGCGAAAACAATACAATAAGCTTACCTTATGTGTTGTAAATACTGCAAATACGATCAAATGAAGAAACCAATGATTTATTCCAGGTCTTCTATGCCGTCAAGTTCAGAACCTGAATCGGACATTTCGCAAAAAGAATCTTCTGCACTCGACAATGAATCGTCCGCACTGCTGCTACTGTCGCCAACCCTGAAAGCCAGACGCTCTATTTCTGGTTCCAGCAAACCCTCCGTCCGAATGTATTGTTCCTCAGTTTTTCTAACATTGCTGCAACATGACTCCCATTCCTCCTCTCCAATCACCGAAAACGCTTCCTTACAAAGTTCCCACACATCATTTAATTTGAAAGTCACATTGCGATTTGCAACCCATTGTTTAGAAATGCCCCAAATTTTCTCTATAGCATTTAAATCGGGATGATATGCAGGCAAGCGAAGGACTGTGTGGCCATGTTCATTCATCAGTTCATCTAAAATGTAGGATTTCATCTTCGGTTTGTGCAGTTTTATAAGGCTGTATAGTTCAGGCTTGAACATATCGTCCGTAAATGGTATATTGTTTTTTAATAGCCACTCTTGCATTTCCTTTTTCTTGGTGTTAGACGAAGGGCATCTTTCTTTCTGAATATTGTGGTAGGATGCGTTGTCGATTACGAAGACGGAATTTGAGGGTAAATTTGGAATGACCATTTCTCTTATCCACCGCATGTAATTGCTGGAATTCATCTCCGAGTGGTAGTCTCCAGTTTTCTGATTGGATTTAAATATCAGAAGGGCGTTAGGAATGAACCCCTTGTCGCTGCCTGCATGGACAATAATGAGACGTTGCCCTTTGGATATTGGAGATTTCAGGCCCTCGAGACTACCGTCGCACCATGTTTTAGTGGTTGTGTGGGAACTATGAATGTATGTTTCATCGGTGTATACAATAGGACGGCCTTCCCGACGATATCTACTGATGGCCCGTAAATAAGCAATCCTTGCATTCCGAATGTCATTCCTCTCAATAAGCACACGTCTATTAGTTTCCACTTTCTTCCACCTAAACCCAAGTTTTTTGAAGATCTTCAATAAACTGGTTGCCTGCCCTTTATATCCGATGGTTTTCCTTAATTTTGCAAGCACAGATTTTACTGTTGGGACTTGCCTGTCTACGGTGTAAAATTCATTAATTGTTCTCCGAACAACGCACATGTCAAAATCATCTATATCTGTACACGGCCGCGGACGATTTTTATTTCTACGGGGCGTACTGTATGATGACGATGATCCAGCACGAACCGCCGAACTTTCCTTCTTAATTGATTTTACCGTACTTAAAGATACACCTGTCGCAGCACAAACACGGTCAATGACTTTTTTAAGAGGCAACTTTAAATCATTTTGGTCAGCCTCTTCTTGCATGAATTGCAAGACGTTTGCCACAACTTCACGAGTTTGTCCCCTAAGCGTTCTACGATAAACTTTGGAATGAACAGGAGGCATATTTTATGTGAGGAACACACTACGAAATCGCACTTCCATACACTCAGCAGCACGCTCAAGTCTAGCACCAGATCCTCGCACCTCGGTATCACTTTCACGAATGATTTCTGAGCATGTCGTTCTGCGCAACCTGCTACGCCGTCAGAAGGAAGAAGATCATTTTAGGCTCGCTGACTAGCGAAGCGACAGAACTCAGAGATGTTCCGAAAACGCGTTGCCTCTACCTACTAATTGGAAATTACTTTCTGGCCACCCCTCGTATAAATCAGTAGATAGAAAGTGAAAATTTAGCAGGGCTGGCAGAGAAAAGTCAATTCTTGAAGGAAGTGATTTGCTGTTATGATTGAATAATTCGAGTAAATATGATATTAAAATATTTACGCATTTATTATTAGTATTTTATTTCATAATATTGGACATTAACTTCACTCAGTGAGAGATTTAAGACCATCTCTCACTAGATTAAACAGACAGGACAGAGAGTGGTGTTAATTTCATTGCAATACTAGTGTTGCAGTAAATTTGAGGTTGGGAGCATGCACTTGCCAATTTTTAAAACGTTCACCAATGCAGATTTATGTTTCACTTTTTCGTGATAGTATTTAATATATATCCCGTTTGGTTGGATTCTTCTTGATATCTAAGAATATTGCAATGTCATTGTAAACGTATGTTAACTTGTGCGAAACCAGTGATACGTCAGGATGATAAAAGAAAGCCTTCGCAAGCACTGCTACATTCAATAAGGTGAAGTGAGCCAGAAGAGTAATAAAATTCCAGCAGCATATTTTCAGTCTAAAGCTCTTCTTGTTTATGCATGTGATTTTTGTTGGATGTTGCAGTCCATTCAATTTCTGTTGCATGTTGTAGTGAGATACTTTGTCGGGTGGCGATATTCGACAAAAATCGTATGTATCAATGGAACATATTTGTTTCCATGTTCCTTCAGTTTGCCCAACAAAATGCCTTACTACGATGTACGACAACTATCGGACGGTGCCACCAGCTCTTGTCCATATGGTATCATGGTGCTGATTACGAAATGAATGTGCTTTTTGGACCTTCATACTCTTATGTTTGTGTGGAAACTCGGACACAGGTCTGGAGCAAGCCTGGGAAATTCATATTGATGACCAACCTCCCCCCTCCCCCTCTGCAACATATCCATGCCACATTTCCGAACAGAGTTTCTTTCACATTTTGGCTCATTATTCAACTTGTATGGCACCAAAGAACATGAAACATGTTTCATTCATTTGAGAAATATTCATTCTTTGAAAAGAATACTAAAGTTCACACCTTCTTTCCCAAATAGAGGGAGAAGAGGGGGTAAACTCCAGATTTTTATGTTGTTTTTTTTCATTGAAATTCGGTAGTCGCTCCCCCCAAACCCCCTTTCCTCGGTTCGGCGATCTGAATTGTACACGGTTGCATGCTATGATGTCTTATCTGCAAAACAAAAATCCGAAGTAGATTGCTCCCTTAGTGCCAGAGTTATAACAATTTTCCTCCTAAAATGCAAGTTACCTATTTTTCGTAAAATAAAAAAAAAGGCTTATTATTTAACTTGTATGGCACCCGAGAACATGAAACATGTTTCAATCTCTTTGGAAACGTTCATTCTTTGAAGAGAATACTAAGGTTTGCGCCTTCTTCCCAAAATAGCAGGAGAAGAGGATGTAAACTCCAGATTTATATGTTGTTTTTTCATTGAAATTCGGTGGTCGCGCCCCCAAACCCCCCCCCCCCCTTTTCTCCGGTTCGGTGTTATGAATTGTAAACGGTTGCATGCTATGATGTTTTAGCTGAAAACCAAAACTTATCCGAAGTAGATTGCTCCCATAGTAACCGAGTTATAAAAATTTTCCTCCAAACATGCAAATTACCTATTTTTCGTAAAAGAAGAAAAATCACATTTTGGCATATTATTCAACTTGTATGGCACCAATGAACATGAAACATGTTTCATTCTCTTGAGAAATGTCCATTCTTTGAAAAGAAAACTAAAGTTCGCACCTTCTTCCCAAATAGCGGGAGAAGAGGGGGTAAACTCCAGATTTTTATGTTTTTTTCATTGAAATTCGGTAGTCGCTCCCCCCAAACCCCCTTTCCTCGGTTCGGCATTCTGAATTGTACACCGTTGCATGATCTGATGTTTTAGCTGCAAAACAAAACTTATCCGAAGTAGATTGATCCCTTAGTGCCCGAGTTATAACAATTTTCCTCCAAAAATGCAAATAGTTATTTTTCGTAAAAAAAAAAATCACATTTTGGCTTATTATTCAACTTGTATGGCACCCAAGAACATAAAACATGTTTCATTCTCTTGAGAAGTGTCCATTCTTTAAAAAGAATACTAAAGTTTGCGCCTTCTCCCCAAAATAGCGGGAGAAGAGGGGGCAAACTCCAGATTTTTTTTTCCATTGAAATTCGGGGGACGTGCCCCCCAAGCCCCCTTCCTCGGTCCGGTGTTGTAAATTGTACACCGCTGCATACACTGATGTTTTAGCTGCAAAACAAAAGTTATCCGAAGTAGATTGCTCCCATAGTGCCAGAGTTATAACAATTTTCGTCAAAAAAGTGTTTGAAGTCAATGATGACAAAATTCCCTGACATTTCCCTGACTTTTTTTGACACCTCAAATTCCCTGACTTTTCCCGGTTTTCCAGGTTTTCCAGGTCTGTCGCCACCCTGATTAACACTTGCTTTTATGTCTGTGGGATATGGGAATGTTGGGAGTGGTCCCAGGTTCGATTACCGGCATTGACCAAACATCATGAAGACAATTGGGGAACTACTTGAAAAGAAGTAGCGGGCTCGGGTCTCGAGATCCAGAAAAACAGCAACGATGGGACTCGATGCGAAAACCCGGCTGGAAAATCTTGGCTCTCAAAGGGCAGTTGTAGTTGCTTCAATCACTGATACAAGAAGCCTGTTTATACTTCAGAACAACAGTCTACAACACATAAAACTACATTTACACATTTCTTGCCTTCCAAATTTGCTTCAGTAATCAATGCCTTTTAGATAGCACAGATAAGCTCGAAGTCTATTAATATTCCCTCTATATGAACAATATTACATATTATATATGCTTCCTTAATAAACAAATAACCTAAAACTCTTCCGACAGTCCAATTTTCTCTCCTAGTTATGGATGTTGTATTCCCAGCCATTAGTCTTACATAATGAAAATATCATACCCTAATAATTATTACCTAACAACAAAGTTTTCACTGAAACTACTTCTATGTACATTTTCCCCCCAGGAGAATACTTCTGAAGCATATTTTCTAATTACTCATTGTAATGACTTCCCAAGTAAGGTGCAATTAACATTCTAAATGCTTCTTTGCACAATTTTTCTTTCCAAAGCTTATGAATACATTTCAAGCTGCTACTAATAACAATATTATCAGTAGAGCCCGGAAGTTCAGGCATTTATTTTCGTTAAAATAGGCAGGCAAAAAGGCATTTATAATGTGGACAATAGGCACTAAAAATGAAAAAAAGGCAAAATAAACCGAAAAATGGCACATTTGGAAGTCGCTTACTTTTATATATAATTTCTGGCAACATGTTAAAATCTACATTGGGAAGAGCAATTCAATTTTCTCCGTCTTGATTGCACATAACTACAAGGTGTTTTGTTAAGTTCTCAACATTCATTGATAGTCATCTGTCAGAGAGAATGTTTTTCATAATAGAAAATGATCTTTCTACTTCGACAGAAGTTATTGGAGCATACATAGAACAAGCTAATGTAGCTGGACTCATTTTGGTAACAGCATTTTCATCTTTTAGAATATCACAAATTGTTTTCAATTGTTTCAAGTCCTTATTTGCACTCACTACCCGTTTGCACTTTTCCGCAACAGCTGACCCCTTTTCTCCTGGCACTTCCATCATCTGCTGCATAGATTCGTCGAAGATTTTCATGGATGCTATAATTGTAATTGTCTCTGGCAATGCACCATAATGTGCAAAAATAAACGACAGTTCATTCTTCAGTTCTGATTAGCACAGGAGTTTTTCACGAATTGAAGCCGCTTCATTTTCTGGATGAGCATCGATCACCTCACTGATTTTTTCAAGGTTGTTAACATAATATATAGCTGCTGATATCCAGGTTCCCCATCTCGTCAAGACTGGTTGCGGATGTAAACTAAGCTCAGGCGCAACTTCCTAAAATTTTCGGGTTCGAGAGGGAGATTTCAGAAATATCTTCTTTGTGTTCGAAATCAACCTCTCCACTTCAGCAGTCAATCATGCACAAGGAAATGTTAACCGAAAGGCAATATCCTAACTCAGGATGAAATACTTTTCTATCACACTTTTCTCCTTCAGCAATGTTGAAACATGCGTGAGTTCAATATTACTTAAATAAGGCGAAAATTATTCACGTAAGAAACGGAAGAAAAATAAATGCCAACATTTTTTTTTTTAAAAAAAATGGTCAAATTTCATTGAAAAAGGCATTATAATTAAAAATAGGCAGTAGGTCCCAAATAGGCAAAATAGGCAAAATGAAAAGGCTTCTAAAACATTCGAAACAACATAAAAAACGTATATCCGGAAAACTTTTATCAATATATGCAGTAAATAAAAAGAGGCATTTTGCCGAACTTCCGGGCTCTAATTAACAGTAATTTTCAATAACATAGACACAGATGTTAGGGTCAATTTATGCTGAAGGCATAGAGATAGTTTGAAATTCTGTTCTAGGATTACTTGCGATAGACAAATTGCAAATTTGTTTAGTTTCCTCTTCTCTCTATGATAATTGCTACAACGATAATTATGTCAAATTGACGAGTTGTCCATTAATTTCTAAGTTCCCTTTATGCACAGGCTAATCGGGGCTGGACCTACAGTTTAACCTTTTGAGTCCCAAGGCCATTTTCACATGTAACCCCCTTGGTCCCGAGTCGATTTTGAGCAAAATGCAGAGTTTCAATTAAATGAGTGTAGATCGGAGGCTAATTGCCCTAGAGAGATAAGTGATATACTATTGTATGTGGAATGAACCAGATTCAGACTATATGAAATTTATGCAAATTTGGCGTATATGTGGCAGGGTGGAGGGGGCTCTCTAAATTCCAAAATTTCGGGAAAAAAATGGGGTCCCCCTCCCCCCAAGAAAAAAGTACATGACAGTGTCGACATGCACATGGAAATGACATGTAAGGAACACAAAAGTATTTGAATTATTATCATATGACCAATGTAACGTGAGTTGTACCCCCAAAAGGAATGGTCGGCACGCCACTGATTCAAGCTTCAAAATGCAGCGGTACCTTGAAATGACTTTAGCTCAGAGACTATTTGCCCTGGAGATATGAACGATATACTGTTGTACGCAGAATGAATCACAGATTCAGACGATATATAATTTATGCACATTCGGCGTACATATGGAAAGGGAAAGGGGGGAAATCCCCTGAAAAATACTTCTTGTGCTGGAATTTCATTATCTTACATCTATTTCCTACCTCATTACATTAACCTTTTGGATCCCAAGCATCTCGATCGAGATACCTAAAAGTAACCCTAACGGTCCCAAGCATCTCGAGGTCGTAGTTTTTACGTTATAACTTTTCTATTTTTGGCTAGAATTTCGATTTTTTTTTTATATTGTTCCTAACACATGTATTTAACAGAAATGTTTCTTGCACCTTTTTTTTTTCTTCATGAAAATGGAGGTGAAAAGGGACTTCTCTTTTGAGTCTCTTTTCAAGGGAAAATATAAATTTCAAACATTTCAACAATTTTTTAAAATAATTTTTGGGGTTTTTCTCCCTTCTCCCTCCATATATACGCCAAATTTGCATAAATTTTGCATTTTGACATTTTTTTCGGGGGGGGGGGGGGGGGGGAAATGCCATGTTTTAAAGAAAAGTATTTTTGAGGGGATTTCCCCCCTTTACCCCTCCATATGTACGCCGAATGTGCATAAATTATATATCGTCTGAATCTGTGATTCATTCTGCGTACAACGATATATCTTTCATATCTCTAGGGCATTTAGTTTCTGGGCTATAGTCATTTCAAGGTACCGCTGCATTTTGAAGTTTGAATCAGTGGCGTCCCCACCATTCCTTTTGGGGGTACAACTCAAGTTACATTGGTCATACGACAATGATGCAAATACTTTTCTGTTTCTTACATGCCAGTGATAATTTCTATGTGCATTTTGAATTTTTCATATCCTTTTTTTTCGGGGGGGGGGGTTCAAAAACCCATTTTTTAAAAAAAGTATTCTCAGGGGATTTCCCCCCTTTCCCCCCTCCATATATACGCCGAATGTGCATAAATTATATATCATCTGAATCTGTGATTCATTCTGCGTACAACGGTATATAGTTCATATCTCCAGGGCAAATAGTCTCTGAGCTAAAGTCATTTCAAGGTACCGCTGCATTTTGAAGCTTGAATCAGTGGCATGCCGACCATTCCTTTTGGGATGTACAACTCAAGTTACATTGGAGTCATTCCATGCGAAATCAACACAGCCTTTGACCTGACCATCTCCGATTTTCATGAAATTTGGGGAATTGAAACTATGCATGGAACTTAGTAACTATGGAAATTTTTAGTTTCGTGCGTCTTGTAATTGTTAAATTATTCAAGGTCAAAGTTAGCATAAATTGCCCTTTTTGAGCCCGCTTAGCTATACTAAATGTGCTGTAACTCCGCCCCTATTTTGCCTAGGAAGCTCAAATAAAGCTTATTGTACAAGGAATTGAACAAGCTTTCCAGTGATATATAACAAGCCTACCTTTGGATAAAAATATAATTTTGTCACGTGACCTTGACTTTTCACCTTGAATATCTCAAAACATGTCATCACCAAAAATCGTGAAAAAAATATATTTCGTCCCTCATACCATACTCTAAAACATACCAAAAAATCATTCTGGGATTGCAATGGGATCAGAAGATACAAAATAATATGTGTAACTGCGACTGATAAAAGCCCGATTACATGAACTATGAAGAGTCAAATGTCCCTTAACACCCCCTACAAAATGTGAAGGAGTTATCCTGGGTATAATTGGTCATGAAAGAAATAGGTTAGGCACAGGGAGATCCCTAGCCGTGTGTGTCAAGCGCAGATCCGGCATATTGTTGACCGCCATATTGAATTCAACTCAAAAATTTCAAAGGAAAGGGGGTGATGTGATATATCAAATGAGGCTAGAATTTCACGAGAAATGAAGTGATGAAGGATTTTCCAACGTATCTTACGCCAGAAAAAAGTTATACACATATCTTTCACTTACGATATATGCACATTATAATGTTGTCAATGTTCCTGTGAGCACACTCGTTGACGTCTCTCACACTCGCATAGAACATTTGGTAATGTAGCATGTGCAACAACATCGCAAGCAGCAACTATGCCTTCTCTCAGATGGTCAATATCAGGGACTTTTAGTGCATGCACCATTCTCTTCAAATGTTTCTGAAGGTAAAAGTCCTCCTAAGATGTTAGATCTGGGGAATGTGCAGGCCTTTTAATAGATCCCCGTGTGCCCATCAATCTACCTAGAAAATTACCATGAAGAAATTGCGAAAATGTCTACATAGTGTGGTCACACTCTGTCCTGTTTCAAAACTCTCGAAAAGTGCCATATCCCGTAAGCAAGGATGAAAAACCTGTTCACTTAACACATCCAAGAAGCCCTCACCATTTAAGGTTCCGTTGTTGAATATGGACCAACCATTTCCGTTCGCCATACATTATACCACATAATTAGCTTACCAGCAACAACCATTCGACTGAGCAAATCACAGGTGTTGCATATTATTTTTATTAATTTAACGTGAACATAAAAATTTGCCTCGTCACTGAAGAATTTTTCATTCCAAAGGAAGTGTCACGTAATTGTTTGAGATACTTTTCCCAATATTCTTCACTATTCAACTATTTGGTGAATGTAGCTGATTAAAATCATATGCAATGGTGCGTATACTTCTTTCTCTCAAAAAAGGTGTCAGCGGGATCTCGATGAGTTCCTAACACGTTACGAGCATTCCAATGCTTTGTTTTTAACACCTCGAAAAGGAGAAAATGGTTACAAGCATGCAGTAATAAATTTTTGCTGGTTAAATATATGTTGGATAAACCTTCGTCACTTCATTTCTCGTGAAATTCTAGCCTGATTTGAAATATCACATCACCCCCTTTCCTTTGAAATTTTTGCGTTGAATTCAATATGGCGGTCAACAATATGCCGAATGTGCGCTTGACACACACGGCAAGGGATCTCCCTGTGCCTAACCTATTTCTTTCATGACCAATTATACCCAGGATAACTCCTTCACATTTTGTAGGGGGTGTTAAGGGACATTTGACTCTTCATAGTTCATGTAATCGGGCTTTTATCAGTCACATAGTTACACATATTATTTTGTATCTTCTGATCCCATTGCAGTCCCAGAATGATTTTTGGTATGTTTTAGAGTATGGTATGAGGGACGAAATATATTTTTTTCACGATTTTTGGTGATGACATGTTTTGAGATATTCAAGGTGAAAAGTCAAGGTCACGTGACAAAATTATATTTTTATCCAAAGGTAGGCTTGTTATATATCACTGGAAAGCTTGTTCCATTCCCTGTACAATAAGCTTTATTTGAGCTTCCTAGGCAAAATAGGGGCGAAGTTACAGCACATTTAGTATAGATAAGCAGGCTCAAAAAGGGCAATTTCTGCAAACTTTGACCTTGAATAATTTAACAATTACAAGACGCACAAGACTAAAAATTTCCATAGTTACTAAGTTCTATGCATAGTTTCAACTCCCCAAATTTCATGAAAATCGGAGATGGTCAGGTTAAAAATTGCACATATCTGTGTTGATTTGGCATGGAATGACTCATTGGTCATATGATAATAATGCAAATACTTTTGTGTTCCTTACATGTCATTTCCATGTGCATGTCGACACTGTCATGAACTTTTTTCGAGGAGGCGAAACCCCATTTTTTTAAAAAAAAAAAGTATTTTCAGGGGATTTCCCCCCTTTCCCCCTCCATATATATGCCGAATTTGCATAAATTTCATATAGTCTGAATCTCTGGTTCATTCCGCATACAACGGTATATCACTCATCTCTCTAGGGCAATTAGTCTCCGATCTACACTCATTTAATTGAAACTCTGGATTTTGCTCAAAATCGGCTCGGGACCATGAGGCTTACTTGTGAAAATGACCTTGGGACTCAAAAGGTTAATCGTGACAATGAGGATGAACTGATGAATCGTCCATGACCGATCCATTATGTGAACCTGCAACCTGTCTATCACCTTTCTGTGGTTATATTTTGTTCTACATCTCTAGATTCATCGCGACGAAGAGGATGGATGATCAGTTCAATGAAATATCCATGCCTTACCCAGATTTCGAACGTAGGACCCCTACCTTCTTGGCATGCTATGTAACCACTATGCCACCACCATGGATGGCATTCACTTCTCTTAACAAACCCTTGGAAAAGGAGATAGGGCTGCCTCTAGATTACTCTTTTTGTGAACTGTCCATGTTTCGAATGCAATACTTCTTGAGTTCATAACGAAAGCATTCTTCATTATGGCGTCACACCTTCCGCAATCAATTTACATCTTTATTCAACAATTAAACTCTTTGTTATACGATTAGCAATTAGTTGTACCTCAATACAACTAGCTCTACGTGAGAGTCAAACAATATTACTAGTTACCTAAGGATTACTATGTAATAGGATACACGTGGATATAAGTTGTAAGCTCGACAAAATATGTGTATAAATAGAATGTCAAGGTTGAGATAGGTTGGTAAATAACTAAAATATGAATAACACATCTAGGTGTGCAAAGAACGAGATAAGACATAAACCTTACTTATGGTTAGACATGAAAGTTAGGGATAATAGGGTGTGCTGGTCTCACTCTAAAAAGCACAGTTGTACAATATATAGGGTAAAGTGAATAGGATGTAATATTTGCAAAAATAAGACATATATCTCACTAAGGTTTAGGAATTGAATGTTAGGGATAATAGGGTGTGCTGGTCGCACTCTAAAATGCACAGCTGTGCAATATATAGGGTTAAGTGAATAGAATATAATATTTGCAAAAATGAGACATATATCTCACTAAGGTTTAGGAATTGAATGTTAGGGATAATAGGGTGTGCTGGTCGCACTCTAAAATGCACAGCTGTGCAATATATAGGGTTAAGTGAATAGAATATAATATTTGCATAAATGAGACATATATCTCACTAAGGTTTAGGAATTGAATGTTAGGGATAATAGGGTGTGCTGGTCGCACTCTAAAATGCACAGCTGTGCAATATATAGGGTTAAGTGAATAGAATATAATATTTGCAAAAATGAGACATATATCTCACTAAGGTTTAGGAATTGAATGTTAGGGATAATAGGGTGTGCTGGTCACACTCTAAAAAGCGCAGCTGTGCAATATATAGGGTTAAGTGAATAGAATATAATATTTGCAAAAATGAGACATATATCTCACTAAGGTTTAGGAATTGAATCTTAGGGATAATAGGGTGTGCTGGTCGCACTCTAAAATGCACAGCTGTGCAATATATAGGGTTAAGTGAATAGAATATAATATTTGCAAAAATGAGACATATATCTCACTAAGGTTTAGGAATTGAATGTTAGGGATAATAGGGTGTGCTGGTCGCACTCTAAAAAGCGCAGCTGTGCAATATATAGGGTTAAGTGAATAGAATGTAATATTTGCAAAAATGAGAGACATATATCTATCTCACTTAGGTTTAGGAATTGAAAGTTAGAGATAATAGGGTGTGCTGGTCGCACTCTATAGGATAAAAAATTTGGAAAGAAAGAGAGAGACATTAGTCTCAGTTAGGTTTGGAAGGACAGTAAAGGTAGGGAAATTGCATAATGAAATTATCAGAAGAAAATCAGAAGAAGAAAGCAGTTACTTACGTACGTGAAGAGATAGTTTTAGAAATAATTAGATTGTTTAATATTTTGGATATTTGATCACTTAATAATTGTGAAATACGTAAATTACTGCTGTATTGAGATTTATGTGTTGGAGGTTCAGAAGATATGAGAGTTAAAATTCCATCACTGGGTAGTTAGGTTAGCTTTAGATAAGTTGCAGGTTAGGTTATATGTAAGTCTCATAGAGAACAAATTAGTTTGCCGTATGGTTAAGCAACTGTCGCCATGACATCCAATCTGTAGCCATCGTACTCACTAACCATCATCATTGCAAGATTTCCAATTTAGATTTCTTGCATTTTGCCTGGTTCCTTGTCATCGTGAGGCTCAGGCATGGGTGTCTGCAGAGATCAACTCCTAGGTTACATGCGACAAGTAAAACGAATGGGAGGATAGTGTAGGATATACCAAAGGCAATAAAAAGGTGATAACATACTCATAATTGCAACTGAATTTTGAATTTGAATTCTGTCACTTTTTGGATAATCGCGAAGATGATGATGAGTGGTGAAACTGATGAAGCGACACTCACAAAGAACACTCATGTCCAGGTCAGGATTCCAATGCAGGACTCCTGACCCCTGGCATCGTAAACCACTGTGATAACCACTCCGCTATGGAGGTCGGTGTTGGGACTAAAATTACAAGGTTAGGGCACTGATTATACTTGATAAAACGGGTATGACGTAGTTCTAGTGTCAGTTATCTCAGTTTGAAGGTCGTGAAATGCATGAAGGCTAATCAGGATTTGGTATAACAAAGTGTGTGTGCAACATTGACCATGAAATCTGTGCATTTCACTGGAAATAAAATTGGAAGCATAATCTGACAGGTTGATTGGGTTTATTTTTACTTCCTTTTCTGTAACTCTTGACTAATCGTGAAGATCAGGATGAGTGATGTGATGAAATTCATGAATAAATTATCACGAAGACCACCAATGGTCAGGCCACGATTCGAACCCAGGACCCCTACAGTCTCAGCATTCTGTGATAAGTACAGGCTTGACTATCCTATATGCTTCGCAAATTATTTTACAACCTTAATGTGAATGCAGATGATATTAATGGATGGATGATTGCAAAATGAAGTGAATGTCCATACCCTTCATCTGTTTCAAAACCAGTACTTTTCATTTTCGAGATAATGATATTAGCACAAGTCTATTTAGGTATTCCCCTCCTGCAGGCATCCATAGCCTCCAGCCTTTATAGTTTCCAGCATCTCTTCTTGGTTAGGGATGAGCACTGGCATCGATAGACAAGTGGGAATGGCGAAGAGGCTGGGTCTAAACATGCTGTTACACTAATACTATCTCCACACACCAGAGAGTTTCTGTGCTACCGCTATTTCCGAGGTAGCTTGTGGGCTTTCATGCTTACTTTAGTGAGTAAGGGGGTCTCTGGCTGCCTAGAGGTGGCTGGAGACCCTGTATAGAGTAATAGTTGTTCT
The DNA here is from genome assembly GCF_977018435.1 of Lepisma saccharinum. Classification (NCBI taxonomy): domain Eukaryota; kingdom Metazoa; phylum Arthropoda; class Insecta; order Zygentoma; family Lepismatidae; genus Lepisma; species Lepisma saccharinum. The sequence goes on along the minus strand of NC_139255.1, from coordinate 33,839,289 downwards.
CGGCTGCTGTTCGGTGGCCTAGCCCATAGTAGTTCACCCTCCAAGCCCCCTCTTATTTACTTGTAGCTCATAGTTTATATTACAACCTCTGACAAAGTTCGGTGAATGATCCTGAATATCGAAAGTAGACGAATTCTTAATGAAACCTATCTTACTGTCCTTCGAAGTAGTCCCCTCCCATGGCTATGCACCATTGAGAACGGCTGTACATGTCCTGGAAACTTTTAGAAAAGTCTTCTTTCGGGATGGTGTTCAAGACCCTCATCACGTTCCATTGGATGTCCGGAATATCCTCAAACCTCTGACCTTTCAAAGCGATTTTGAGGAGTGGGAAGAGAAAGAAATCTGGAGGATTCAGATCCAAATTTCTTGCAATGCATTGCTACAGAGGATGAGAGCTGGTGTGTGAGGTACGACCCTGAAACGAAATGCCAAAGCATGGAATGGCGTTCTCCTGCATCACCCCGTCGGAAGAAGGCCAAGACAGAAAAATTGTTGTTCCCTCCGGCAGGAATTCCTTGTGGATCATGCCATCACTGTCAAAGAAAGTGATAATCATCGTCTTGATGCGTGATTTTTACGCCTTGACCTTCTTCTGACGGGCTGATGCAGGAGAACGCCATTCCATGCTTTGGCGTTTCGTTTCAGGGTCGTACCTCACATACCAGATCTCATCCTCTGTAGCAATGCATTGCAAGAAATTTGGATCTGAATCCTCCAGATTTCTTTCTCTTCCCACACCTCAAAATCGCTTTGAAAGGTCAGAGGTTTGAGGATATTCCGGACATCCAACGGAACGTGACGAGGGTCTTGAACACCATCCCGAAAGAAGACTTTTCTAAAAGTTTCCAGGACATGTACAGCCGTTCTCAACGGTGCATAGCCATGGGAGGGGACTACTTCGAAGGACAGTAAGGTAGGTTTCATTAAGAATTCGTATACTTTCGATATTCAGGATCATTCACCGAACTTTATTGTCAGAGGTTGTATATTTTTTGGCGTGTATGTGCGAGTGTGCATTGCATATTTGTGTGTGTGTTTTATCTGGAATTTGATTCTGCTAGAATGCCTGTACCACATGGATCTGATGTTCCTGTACCAAACCCTCCGAAGAACTTTGAGATACTGCAATCTGAATCAAGATCTATGCCAGCAGTCATCTGGGCACACACACAATGAACACCCCAACCTTTCACACAAAATAAACTCAATGATTTGGTCAGAGATATTCACCTCCCAAAGGATGCTGCAGAACTTCTGGCCTCAAGGCTGAAAGAGAAGCCTACTTGCTCCAGGAACATATGTAACAGTTTAAAGACATGTAAGACAAAAATAACTAGAACAGTATTTTCCTCATGACGGCTCATTAGCATCATGGATTCAAGGAAGAGAAGTTTGAAAGGTGTGTTGCTACATAATGGTAACATTCTAGCACCAGTTCCAGTAGCTCATCCTTGTCCATCTGATCTGAAGGAGACATATGACAATCTTGAGTGGCTACTAGAAAAAGTCAAGTATAACGAAATTGGAAAATGGAAGGGCTGTACCAGGGATGCTGGAATACATAAATGATGGCTGACTATTGTTTGTTGCCGAAACGTGATGATCCTGTTACAGTACACAAAGCTTTTCATCCAAGCGACAACGGTTCTATTGACAGATCATGTACATGACTATTAGTGGTTCTCGTGCTTCTTTTTCTTTGGACTTCATATGTTACAACAGGCAATGTGGCAGGTGCTTAAAAATTTCATGGGCTAATCTATACCTGAACTAAAGACACAATACATGCAATGTGTATTTTATTGCTGTGTAGTACATTATGTTGGTTGTATGGTTCACATGTATTACAGAATTTCAAGTTCAAGCATGTACAAATTACGTGTCATTTTTAAGAAACCTGACGTGATAGAGCAAAACGGCAGTCTTTTCTGTAATCCATACATCTTGAAGATGCAAAAAAGGTCTCAACCACTTTTTTTTTTTTTTTACCCGTGAAATTTGATGAGCAGCACCTCTTGAATTACCACGAACAGAATGTAGAGATTTTAAAACATTTATATTAAGCACATGATGATAACTTTGCCTGTGACCATTTTTAGTCTATTAATAAAACAATTGCATTATAAATTATAAAACCAAAGTTTCTTCCTACCATGTTCAAGCAACATTTTCTAATGAACTCTTACACCAAATTTGCCACTCTTCCAAGTGGACTATTTCTCTCTTCAAGAGTTGATAGTGGTCTGTTGTCTGATCTTTCAACTATGATTATAGTCATCGGAAAATACCAAAATTCCAAAATACCATTATAGTAGCATGCAAGTTTCTTTGAATGTTTAAATGTTCTGGATATTTAGATCAAAATTTAGCTTATTCAATTCTGCGATAATCATGGAAACCATTTTTTGAGCATGCCTTCTATTTCTTATCGTGGTGGGAACAAAAAAAGGGACTGTTTCTTTAGTTTTGAAAATTCTATAAATAAAAAACAGGTGGTCCAATAGTGATTAAATTTTTAATACTGTGCAGACAGAAGGGTTGTAAACACACTGCTCAATTTTCAGATTTTTAAAATTGTTCAAAAAACCGTTCTTATCAATTTTGTGAAACAACTTTTTCTTAGTATTCGGTAGTCCTAGATGTACAATATTGGTCTTTTTCTGAAGCTCTTTGCATCTGTTTTCAAAATTAATCATCACCGTCAATTGATATTGTGAAACTGTGAGTCAGAACGTGCATTGTTGCCATGTTTACACAATCTTTAATCCGTTGAATAAAACTGTTTCACTTATGCTAGAAAAAATATTAAAGGAAATGCTTCCGTCTAATGCAGGCCATATTCAGGCCCTAAAGCCTATGTCACCTCCACTTTTGTACACTTTAGTCAACATTCATGTTTATCATACATTATTTTGCTGAATTTAGGTCAATACGTGGGCAGCTACTGGATGGGTCAACAGAAAAGAGAGCCTAAATGAGGAGTGCCTTACAGCCAGGGTTTACGGGTTGAATGGTTTCTGTCCCTCATCTTAACCCATCATGACATCATCCAAAAACTGATATAACTGCTATATACTGTAATTTTCATTCCCTTTGATCTATTTTGATGCCCAAAAGAGAATGCTTTTTTTTTAACTTTCATTATTGGGAGGTAAAATGTATGAATTTTCGCCTCCATTAAGACTCCTATCATTTAAATAACAAAACTGATTTGATACCGCTATTTCCATTTACTTTTTTTGTTATTTTTCCTGCATCATGTGTATGATTAAATCTTAATAATAAACATTCAGTTATAAATTTTTGCACTGTTGCTAGCCAAATTTTAAAATCTGCAGCGATATGGTAGAATCAGACACATATTAGAATGTATTGCATACTTACTTACGCTGTTACCAGTACAGCCTTCCTTTGGAAGGCCATTCCTGTACAAGAATTAATCAGTTTTAATTCAATCTTAAAATTAAATGTTTTAAGGTCACATTTCAAAATATGTAACTTTAATTTAGTTGAGTTCATGGCTTTCTTAGCATGTATATGCTGGCTCCTGAATTATTTTTAGTTTTGTCTACCTCTGCTACAACAGTCCTCTTGCTAAATTTTTTTTGGTACATTGTGGCAAGGTTCAAAAGTACATGTGTGAAAAGTTCCCGTCCAGAGAATCTTACACACGTGAAAGGCTCCCGTCAGCTAAAGATTAATGGTGCTAGAGAACAATAACGAGGGCCCCAAAGAGTGCATTTATCTAAATATGGTCATTTTTCATGTGCGACTAAAACACGAGATGTGAAATTACACATTGTAATGTTAATTTTTCATGTTTCTGAAAGGTGAGAGGTGCATTTTCCTACCCGGTTTTGTCACAAAATAATGCGAAATGAAATTCAAAATGCGAAAGAGACTAAAACACAAAATTCAAAATTAAGTGTTTATTTACAGACGTGACACTTTCTGAAGTCAGAATTATCCTGCGAGTTATGCAATTCATAGAAAATTAATTATTTTCTGCTGTAAATATTTGAGAAGCAAAAATGGATATCTTTATACAGGAATAAACTTAATATTCTGGCAATGACACAAATGTGCTATTAGATGATATATGTGTATATTGTGCAGTGAGTGCACTTTCTAAATCAAATTTATTCACAATTTTAAAACCAAAATGTAATTTTATATACTGCTTTTGATCTAATTTATTCACCGCTATAACATCAAAATTTTATTTTATTTACCGCTTTTTAACCCAAAATTGACTTCTTATGTACCAAAATTTTGCTTTTTTATTTACCAAAAATATGTACCTCTACTGATGCTAATTTCCCAATGTAAAAAAAATTCATGCATAATTCGTGAAAATTCTTGTTGGTAGATTCTCTGAAGTAAGAGGATAATTAATCACAAGAATGCCTCAGATTTACATTGGATTGGTAGAATGTTGGTAATTGGTATAAATAATTTTTATGATGGTTTTTGATGGATAGTGGCAACAATTCCACATCAGTCAATCTGCAAAATTTTGCTCAAAGTTTCAAACTATTTATGGAAACAACTGTTCACTAAAATTATAGAAATTTCTACCAATAAAACAATATGGATATACCAGCACATACCAATTGTGTGCCAATTAATCTGACCAATCACTACAGCAAAGTCAAACAAATACCGTGGAACCTCAATTTTACGTTTTTCAGGGGACCAAGTTGAAAAACTATAAAATGCAGGAAAATCTAAAATGGAGGAAAATTTTAGATTTTGCTATGTTGAGACCAACAGGGTTGAATGTATAATGTAGGAAAATGTAAAATCTGGGAACGTAAAATCGGGGTTCCACTGTATGTAGATGTAAAAGACACAAAACATTAACACTTACCTGATTTTTATCCGTGCACAAAGCAAACAGTTTCTGGACTGCATAGTTTTTCCTCGGATGCAGAGACATTTTAAGTAGATGACCCTTGAAGACAGAGATGTAGATTTTTTCATACACTTCTGGCGATCCTGCAGCCAATATAGTGCAAAAAAGGTAATATGTATCGTCAGTATGAAATACACGATCAATCAGGGCACAGTCATCCAATATTTTGTTGCCAAGTTCATCTGCAAGCGTCTGATCGGTTTTCTTCAATACCAACAACACAACCTGAAGGAATCTCGATGGAAGCGTAGAAAATGGAAGATCTGAAAATATATGAAAAGTAATAATGAAGAAAATGTGTTGTTTTGGCAAAAAAACACGTTCTAACTAAGTAATTCAGATATCACCATACATAAATGTCTTCTACGTGAATAAAATTGCACACCCCTGCAAAGTAAGGGGAGGTTTTCTGATTACTTTGCACATAATCATTTTTCCACCTCATTCTTACATGCTTAAGTGAGTAGATTACATTTTTCAGGATTACTGGTCTTAACATTATGAATACACTCATACGTGCTTATGGTGTTATGTATTACAAGTCTCTCTAAATGAAAACGTTAAAAATCCATAAAAAATTGTAGGGTTAATTGTATTTTACAATGACAATTTTACACGAGGTGTCAACTGTTATTTACAAAATGACCTCAAGGCTGCAACACTAATCAAGTGAGCTTCAAAATGCATTTTTTGTTGTTTTAAAGATGGCGCCTCCTATACACACTTCCATCAGTGAAGTGGTTTCTTGCACTCTGTCAGCCTAAACATAAATGTTGAAAATACTGCATATATAGATCAGCAAAAGGACTGTGCTAACATGCAGCAAACTTGTGCAACCCTACATACAGAAATCTACTAGATAAACAAAACCCCCAAGTTACGGTTTTCATTTGAATCTCACTTATATTTACAAGTTTTGAGTAGGTTAGGATTATTAGGTTTAATTGCACTGTATTTCATCTCCTCCATGTGCATACAATGCACAAGGTTAATTCAATATATAACCAGAAATATGTTGTAACAAATATGTATTACAAGCACCAAAAGAACTAGAGTACTATGTTTCAACATATTCTTCTCCTAGTTCAATGCACCTACGCCAGTGCTCGGTAAGGGCACTGATTCCACTCATGCCCCGCTGACTGGACTTCATCATCATTCTGGAACCTCAATCTACTTAGTTCATCTTCAGTGGGCCAAAGGTGTAGAAATCAGAAGGTGCAAGATCCAGCGAATATGGAAGGTGAAGTACTCAAACTTTAGGTCCTCGATGGTTGGCAGTGTCGCCTCTGCAGAATGGCTGGTTTCAGTTTTTAGCACAAAAAGTTGGGAGTAGGTGGTACTGTTTACATTATGACCTCTGGGCATGTAATGTTCAAGAATTTTCTCCTTGTGGTCCAAAAACAAAGTTAACATGACCTTTCCAGAGCTCCGTTGAGCACGCACCTCCTTCGATCTGGGAGACAAAGGATGTCGCCATTCTATTGCTATCCTCTTACGTTCTGGTTCATAGAAATGAACTCAACTATCATCTCCAGTGACAATACAATGAAGAAATGCCTCACGGTCAGCTTCATAATGGCGCAAAAGCTCCCTGCAAACATCAACACGTCTCCCTTCATTTCCGGTGTCATACGTTTCGGAAACCAACTCGCGCACACTTTCCTTAAACTCAGTATGTAATGACTGATATGGTGGGCTGTTCCATCTGGGAAGCAATTTCTCTGCCAGTTCTCCCGTATCCAGTCCTCCACTTGAGCAATGTTGCTTTCCGTGACTGCAGTGACAGAGTGACCTGGACGCGGAGAATCTTCAACACTGGTTTTGCCCTGTTTGACCTCAGCCCACTCGTACACTTGTGATAAGACTCATACACTTGCCACTGCACTGAACTGTCACGCAGCGATTAATTTCTATCGGTTTCACACCTTCACTCAACAAAAATCTCACACTTCGCTGCTCCAGCTTGGAGCCGCCATTTACAGATGCCTTCACAAAATAACAAACACACAACAATCACGGTCGTATTTTAGATTTTTTATACTACTTTTCTGGTTATTTATTGAATGCACCTTGTATTTCATATGAAACGAACACTTCAGACATTATCAACTTACGACTAATGTCACTTGTACAACCTACATGCAACGTAATTCCTAAATTTTACAAATTACTATCTCTGAACTCCAAACTTTCTTCCACAATAATCTCCATTATTTCAAACTCATTGCTTGTACTCTTGTACACCTTGTAAAAAATTAATTACTCAATAAGAACTAGGAACATTTAAAATTAAGACTTCTTCACACTTAAAGTGATCTTATACCTGGGAAAAAATTACAAGCATCTTCCTCTAAAGCCTGTGTAAGTTTACATGGCTTTTTATTTATGTCTTGTTTTACATGGCGAAGTTCACGCTGTATAAACATCCTGAAAAATCATACTGTGCACTATGCCGACAGGTTGCACAGCCAAAATACATTGGAAATTCCTACACAATCAGGTTTAGTAGCAACAAAGTCACACAGCATATATACTCTTGAAAGCAAGAATTTAAAATATTTTTCATTGTACACAAATATAAATGGCTTTGATACTAACTTTTCAACAGTTTTTTTTTCTTCAAAACTAGAGTTGATGGGAATTTAAAGAATAATTTCAATTTTAGAAACAGTAAAGGTAAAGTGCACCGTGCATATAGCACAGTGACATGAAGGCACATTTAGACAATGTGGGGGTAGGGTCCCACACATTCTCGATCTCTGCCATTTTGGAGGTGATATGATCAGCACCATGCTCTGACAGCTTTTACGCCCTCAGGTACCGATTGATTTGAGGCTGGGCAAACCCCAGAGCTGCTTTATGCAGGGACAAGGCTGGAAAAATTTCGAGTTTAGATCATACCCCAGGTCCCCCGCAAGGAAGTCGGGTGCTCTACTGACTAGACCCCTGAGGCTCTACATTAGAAGCAGTTCAAGCAGTAATCAAAATGGAGGAAAATGCATGGGATGGTATGTCCCCCTCCCCCTGCTAGTAAAAATTACACAAGGCTGTCCACTGCTGTTATGTAAAAAGATACAATCAACCCTCACCAAGCTCCAGCAAACGTCCCCTCATTAAAAATTGCAATTTTGGGTGTACATTTCAAGAAAGAATAGTAGCACTGAGAGTGTATTTGACATATGTTAAATCATGTAGTAGTATTTTCTAATTTGCCTTGCTCGATGTGCATGTTTGAATGTCAAATTCAAACTGTTTGAAATTGAAAAGGAAAATATGACATTCTAATTACTACACAAACCTGGAAACTTTGGCGAAGACATTAGCGTCTCTGCATACTCTTGCACCAGTGCCTTGCATTTTGAAGACACTTTCTTAGCAGAGCTTTGCTGTGAAGTTAAATTCTCCATTTCCTTCGACAGTTTAAAATGTTTTTCCACCATCTCCAATGTCTCGCCAACCAAACACACTAACAATGTCCGAATGACATGGTTTGCATACGAGTCCTCCACAAATTCCAGTAAATTATTTAACATAAATTTGCCTACTTTGAGCAGCCACTTTTTGTAGCTCTTTCGCCGAAACTCAGCACAATCTTCCACTATCTGAAAGAGAAATACACATTATCATCAGAGAAATCATTTTCAAAGCATGTAACACGTTCACTAGTGGAGGAAAACAACACTAAAAATTTAAAATTTGATAAGTACAAGAAACATATTTGTATTTTTATTATTTGGCATCTCATTTCAGTCACTTTTGGCTAATTGCGACAGTGAGGATCAGTGGTGATATGATGTAACAGAAGAAGGGACACTTACAAAGAGCACTCTTGCCTAGTCCAGGGTTAGAACCTGGGAGCTCTAGCACTGTAGCATGCTATGTGCTAACCACTCTGCAATGGAGATCAGCTAAAAAGTTAATGTTTTTATTTAACTGTTTGTTTCCCAACAGATGAATCAAAAAAATAATGCAACGAAATTAATATGCTCTTTAAATTATCTGAATATAATTATGTACTGTATTACCTATGGGAAGAATCTGAGAAAAAGGTGTTGTGATCAGGCATATTGGAGTAACATTCCAATAAGATGACAATTTGATGTAACTAATATGTATAAAATTTAATGAATGATAAAAAATGATACCCTTTATTCAATACACTAGAAATATATACAACCAATAAAACTTTATACATATCGAAATCTGATTAATACCTATGGAACATTTTGCAGTTACAGTGGAAACAGTTTCAACTCATTAATTTTATGCAATATTATACACTAGTTTCTAAAATCCTATTTTTTTATATGTAATAATTGTTGATTTATCAGTTGCAATTCTGGCTGTGCATTTTGTAAATGTTAAACAACGTTGACTTCTAGCAACCTTTAACTCATGTGTGGTACCATGGACCAAACAGTGTGCCGTGTAGCATAGGGTCCAATTGGACCCCATTAATTCATATGTAGACAGTGGTCAATGAACCAAAACAACATAAAATTGTTGCAAAAATTGCAATAAGTGTGAAGAAAATTGAATGCTGTATTTCAAAATATAAATTTATTTAGCATGCCAATGAGCAGCTTTCAAGTTTGGTAAGAGAAATAAGAAAAATATTACATTTTAAAATTGTGAAGATTTGTATTAAAGTGAATAAAATCATGTTTACTCTTGGTAGTAATAGTATTACATGAAATTTCTTTCAACTTTCAGGAATCTAAAGACAAAAATGTAGGTTCACAATGTTCATCTGCCTGATTCAAAACCTATTACGAGGGAAATAGAAGTTTAGGAAAAAGTCTACTCAATCATTTTGCAAACTCTTTCGTCTGAACACTTTTCAGCAAGAAACAAAACAAACTATGAACAATAAACAAAAACACACATAATTACACAAGTGGTACCATGGGGTCCAATTCCTACCAAATACAGACTGATAAATGTTCAATATTTTCAATGCACAGTTATCAGAAAATATTAAAAGATAAAATACAGAAATGGATAACACAGAAACTTGAGTTGTTTTGAAGACTTGTAGTTTGTATTTAAACCTGGGGTCCGGTCCATGGTACCACCTTAAGAAAAAATGTCCTCAATCATGAAAATTTGTTGCTACTAATGTAAAAATAATTAGCCTTGGTTCTTACACACAACAAATTAAAATATACAAGAAAAGAAACTTTTTTTTTTAAAAAGAAAACAGTTTAAATCCAACCCTAATATAAATGATTCAATTAAACTTAAGGTTGACCCTTCTCCCTCACTGCTAATAACCAATACAGTCAAGAATAATCTGAAACAGTGTGAATGTAACTAATTACATATTTACCTTTGCTTTCTCTGATACAGCTTCCAAGAGTTTCTGCAACACATGGCTTGCGAATCTGTCACAAGCTAAGGTTCTTAAATCTCCTCCAAACTCCTCCATAAGGTGATTCAAAACCTCGGCACCAGCATACTGCACAAGCCTTTCCATTACCCGAGATCCTAATTGGTTGCATGAAATGTCTCTTTCCTTTCCTTTGAGTTCCTTGAACACATTGTTTATTACAACATCTGAAAATTAATGCACATATTTAGAATACTCTTTTGTATCTACACTATTTCCAACAGTTACATTTCAACAAACTCCTAAGTTCTCTTATAAAGTAAATAACCGACAAAATGATTGTATCCATTATTTGTACGTACTTGAGTACACTCATTTATCCAAATCATTGTCATCAGACACATTTTTTAGTAAATTTTAAAAAAACACAAAAATGCTTATTCAGCTCTATAATCAATAGGGCTCGGAAGTTGAAGACCTAAAAATATAAAAAAAGGATGTATAAATGTGATCCAAATTAATTAATAACTTCAGTTTTAATCACATATGTAATGAATATGCGCGGCACCTCCTTATCTGACTTAAGATCTTTGCAGGGGCATGCTGCTGTCTGGTCGTATACAGAATTGCCACTTATAGCACGACCTTCCAGACAAGTTACGGTTAAAGGACCTTGTACCGTACATGCTTCAGAGGATGAACTGATGATGATTCAAATTGAGAATGGGCAGTAAAAATGTAGTCAAAAGAAGGTGAAGTTGCAAAAAAAAAAAAAAAAGCCGCTAAGACCTAAAACAAGGCTAAAACAAGGACCAATAGCCAAAAAATGCAAAAAAAAAGGACAAATAAAACCCATCTTTTTCTGGCCTACAGTAACCCAAAATTAACATATATTATGTTGGGAGTTGTGTTCGGACACTAGGGAAAAAAAAAAGATTTTTCCTCAACTTCCGTGCCCTAATAATCGATATTTAACAGTGCACGCAAGTGATGAGACTAGTTATATGAGGGAAGGTCAATATATAAGTCGCAAAATGAAATATCTTCGAATTGCTGCAATGTGAAATTGTTTTATGAATATTAGTCATTGCAAGACAACGCTCGTCCACATAGTGCCAATACCACAGTGGCTAACATATGGTCCCTAAGTTGGGTATGACTGGAACATCCAACCTACAGTCTGAATTTGGCACCATCCGACTTTTATCTGTTCAGCCCACTGAAGAATCACCTGTGTGGTCACTGGTTCCATGGTATGGAGGAGGTCCATCGGGAGGTTATCAGCTGGCTACGACACCAACAACAAACCTTTTTCGCTGCTGGTTTTTGAGGGACTCGTGAAATGCTGGGACAAGTGCCTAAATGTTCATGGAGATTACATTGAAAAATAAACCACATTTCATCAGGTAACTATTTCAACTTTTCTTTCTATTTCATTTTGTGACTTACATATTGACTTACCCTCGTAACATTCTACAGAAGGGACTAAACTGCAATCATTAAAGCAAACACTAAAATTCCAGAAAATTCCTTTCCTTCTTGACAAAGAAGCCCAGTAATAAAAATCAAGAGACAGCACAGGATGTAAGGTTGTTCTTGAGGATAGGGTGATGGTTCTAGTAAATATAGTAACAGCTGGGCTGAAAAGTTCGTAGGCTAACATAGTAAAAAATATTTTTTTGACAAAATTCGATTTTATTATTCAATATAGTTGCCTTCGAGGGCGATACAACAATTATAGCGGTCATACAATTTTTTGATGCCATTTTTATAGTACGATTTCTCTTTAGCCTCAAAATAGGCCTCAGTTTCGGCGATTACCTCTTCATCAGTGCTAAATTTCTTTCCAGCGAGCATTCTTTTAAGGTCTGCAAACAGGAAAAAGTCACTGGGGGCCAGATCTGGAGAATATGGTGGATGGGGAAGCAATTCGTAGTCTACTTCATATAATTTTGCCATTGTTTTCATTGATTTGTGACACGGTGCATTGTCTTGATGAAACAGCACTTTTTTCTTCTTCAAATGGGGCCGTTTTTTCGTGATTTCATCCTTTAAACGCTCCAACAACGCTATGTAATAATCTCAGCTATCTCGATCAACTTCACTTTACGATCATTTAAAATTATTTTGTGGACTTTTTTGACGTTTTCGTCGGTAACAGCCTCTTTGGGGCGTCCACTGCGTGCATTGTCTTCGATGCTCATTTCGCCTCGTTTAAATTTAGCAAACCACTTCTCAACGGTTGATTTTCCTGGTGCAGAGTCCGAATAATGTTTATCAAGCCAAGCCTTGGCTTCAACAGTATTTTTTTTCGCCAAAAAGCAATGCTTTATTAACACACAAAATTCTGTTTTTATCAATTTTTTCACAATAACAAAAGCTGCTTCACTCACAATGCTATATCTCACGAACTAATTATCCGGCAGCTGCGAAATTTATACACGTATCTTTTGAAGGTTAGTACTAAGTAAAAATCACATGGATTTAATTCTAGTAACGCCATCTATAAGTCAGCCTATGAACTTTTCAGCCCAACTGTTATGCCTTTCAATAAGTTACTAACGATGGTAATTTACTCCTAAATGTGTATGTACTGTAACTCTGTAAACATTAATGAAACAGGTTCAAAAATTTCAATACAAGTTACTACATTTACTACAAAGAACACAAGTTTGATAATTTACAGAGCAATTGAGTTAGTCAAAATAGGTACCCTTGATTCTCTGTACTCTTACTAGACATTGAAAATGTTTGCATGTGTATGAATGTTTTCTGTAATTTATAGTTTGTGGACATTTGTTCAAGTAAAGTACATGTTACCTTAGCCTGAAGTAGCACAACCCGAAGGGTTCACATAAGTGAATATAGCACCAGACACGAGAAATTAAAGATTTTGTTCAATACATGATTTCGTAGTCAGGTTAGGTGGGTCAGGTTTAGTTTCCATAGAATTTTAATAATAACCCTAAATGCTTTTGTGGTTAGGTTAGGAAGGTCAAGTTTAGTTCTCTTAGCATTAAAATAATATCCCTAAATGCTCTCATAGTTAGGTTAGGTGGTAGTCAGTGCAATGCGTTAAGCATGCGATATGGGGTGTCTTGCGCAAGGTACCTCTAACATCTTATTTTACCCACAAATTTAACATTTTCGAAATGAAAAGTGGGACAAAGTTCCGATTTTTTCATGCTACCTGCGGCTCATTTTCAGACCATGACCTCCCCAACTTTCTTCCTCCACAATGTCTTGTCTTGGGCTGCTCTTCTCCAGTTTCTAATATGAAGGATGGAGTCTGTGTTCTCCCACCTAATCCTTGGCCTTTCTACAGGTCTTCTTCCTCCCATATTTCCTTCTAGCATCTTCCTTGGGATACGGTGCTCATCCATTCTAGCTACATGGCTACCCCAGTTTAATCTTTTTTATTCTTATGTATATGGAGCGACGTACTTCCTTATAAGATTTCGGTAAAACTGTCAAAGCCGGGAATCGGATTTCTTCAAATTTACAGGAGAAAGAACTTACGGAATTGAGTTTCTGTGGAATTTCGGAAGGTCATATAAGTGCTTTCTCGCATTTTTCAATGTATTTGGCCACTAATCCATGTATTTTTCTATAATAATGTCTGCCCGATGAACGAAAGCTGTTGCTTGCATTTCGATCCATGTACTTGAACCGGATGTTACGAGCATCTGATGACATAATCCCCGTTAAGTATTTCCAAACACACGGTTTTTTCACTATATTGCCAAACCTAAAGCAAAATAACCTAACCTTACCATGATGGCACGTGGGGCTATCGTCAATGGTTCTTGGAGCTATTCGTGGATGGTTATATGATCCAGAATGGTTTTTGGGGCTATGCGTGAATGGTTTTTGGAGCTATTCGTGGATGGTCATACTATCCCGAATGGTTTTTGGAGCAATGTGTGAATGGTTTTTGGGGCTATGCAGGAATGGTTTTCAGGGGTATGCGGGAATTTTTCTGTGAAGAAGGTTGAAACACTGCTTTGCCGTTTGAAACACAACACTAGTCAAGATTTGCCCGCCATTTTGCATGTTCAGGAAGTGAGAAAAGAATGAACAATAATTACTCGATATGTCGACAATTGTTCGGTGAACAATGTATATAATTAGTGTTTTTATCTTGTTTTCCATTTTTGTATATAATGTGTATGTGGGAGTTTTTCATGTGTGAAGTGTGTGGGAGTAAGAAACTGCGGAACCTCCCGCATTCTTGATTACGGGAACTTACACCCACAAGTAAATTCGGGAACGTCCCGAGAGTTGAGCCAGGCGCTTAGCTTGGGCGTTGCCACAAGAAAATAAGAGTCGTCATCAGAGAGTCGTCGTGAAAGGAACCGTGTCACACGCGCGCGGTTACAAGTGCGCTGTTACAAGTGCGCTGTAGAGGCATTCTACAGCCGAATAGACAGTCCTTCGTGTATATTGTTTAGTTATTGTATAGTCCTTCGTATATGTGTAATATAATGTATGTATATATCGTCTTTGTGCATCTGTTACTTAACCAGACACCGTGCGGGAACCGACGCATTTAGGATAATTCGGGCCAGGGTGGTGGAGTTCAGCCAGTTAGCCAATGTAGTGCGGGGCTTTCTGGAAACTGACACTCATCAAATGGTCCTCCGGGCCGGATGCGTCGCAATTGTAGTATTCGTGCCGTATTCCGGTAGTTCGTCGGGAAATCAACGAGCCAGAAGAAGAGTCAACGTGCCACACCCTCGGTCCGCCATATGCGTTTAGCGTCTCTTGTACGACGAGTCAACATCGAGCAGTTACAGGCATCAAAGACAGTCCTCAAGCGGGAAGTTACTCGGATTGAAAACAAGTCAGCTTCAACAACGCTGGAAAGTGCAACAATTCAAGTCTACATAGACAAGGTCCTTCAACTAAGTGCAGACTGTAGTGCATTACTTGTGAATCTCGCTAAACAGTGCGAAGAAACAATGTTCTCCGAGTACTACGATGAACTGAGTGCGGTGCAAGACAGATTAGAGTTCTTGTTGGGCTCCCTGTACCAAAAACAGAAGGAAGCCGTTTCTCCCGTTGTCGCGGTCGCGGTGAACAGTGATGCGAAAAGTGATGTTCGGTTACCAAAACTAATATTACCAGAATTCAGTGGTGACATTCATCAATGGTTGTCATTTCGGGACTTATTCGTGGCATCGGTTCATGACAACAAATACCTCAGTGGCGCTCAGAAGTTGCAGTACTTGAATTCGGCATTAAAGGGTGAACCGTCATTATTAATCCAGTCCATCGCAATAACAGATGCAAACTACGAGGAGGCGTGGAATCTGCTAGTTTCGCGGTACCAAAACAAGAGAGAGATTGTGAACAGCACAATTAATCGCTTGGTTAATCAACCTTGTGTGCAATCACGCTCGGCTACAGGGTTACGCAAGCTCATTGACGTCACTTCTGAGTGTGTGCGTGTGCTGAAGGTTTTGGACATCCCTGTAGAGGTTTGGGATGCAATATTAGTCTTTCACACCACCGACAAGTTGGATGCTGAATCTAGGCAACAGTGGGAACTTTCACTAAAGAATGCAGAAGTGCCTAAGTTCGAGGACCTGACTACGTTCCTAGATGTGCGTGCCAGAGCTCTTGCAGCATCTACGGTGACCTCTAGCCTCCCAATGTCCAGCAAACCCCCTCCCAGGGCCACTGATCGTCAAGTGAAAATGAATGTGAATTCGTATCACACAGGTGCTGAAACTGTGTGTCTTAAATGCCACGGACACCACAGGTTGCATACTTGTCAGAAGTATCAACAAATGTCGGTGCAAGAACGGTACTATTTTGTGAAAACTCATGATCTGTGCTACAACTGTTTAAAATCGAATTGTAACGTCGGAAAGTGTACTTCGGGCACGTGTATGGTGTGCTTTAGAAAGCACCACACATCCCTTCACACAACAACGTTCGGCATTTTCGTGCACTCTTAGATACGGGCTCCGAGTGTACATTTGTCACGGAAGACTGTAGTCAGCAATTAGACCTTCGAAAGAAACACATCAGTGTTGCCATATCCGGTATTTCAGCAACCGGTATCGGTACTTCTCGTTCCATGGTGGACCTACAGTTTAGGTCAAAGACGGGCAACGAAACGTACACCACCAATGCCATCGTTGTGAAGAAGATTACAAATAATTTGCCCAAGCAACAATTCACTTTTGATCAACAGTGGACACACCTACATAACCTTGATCTTGCCGACCTGTCCTTCAACAAACCAGGGAAAATAGACATTTTATTTGGTGCGGATATTGTTCCCTTACTTTTAAGACCTGAGAAAGTCGCAGGTCCAGTAGGTACACCAACGGCCATAAGTACTTCACTCGGGTGGATTCTTATGGGCAGAATTAACGTTCCGCGCAATAAACGCGCAGTGTCATCACATCATGCGTCATGTAGTGATCTGGACGCTACCCTACAGCGTTTCTGGGAAATAGAGACTGTGCCATCGGTAAAACTGTACAACGAAGAAGAAAACTTTTGTGAACAACATTTTCGAAACACACACGAACGTGACATCGATGGTCGTTATGTTGTGAGATTACCCTTCCGAGAACAAAGCGGTGTTCTGGGAGCTTCACGTCCCCTAGCGGTGCAGCGTCTCAAACAAGTGGAGAAACAACTCGTCAAGAATCCACAATGTCAAGAAAAGTATGCTGAGTGTATGCAGGAATACCTAGACCTGGGTCACATGAGCGTCATTCCGAATTCAGAATTACCTGTGTCCCAAGAAAGCAGTTGCTACCTCCCACACCATAGTGTCATCAAAAGGGACAGTTCCACAACGGCTTTACGGATCGTGTACGACGCCAGTGCGAAGACGACGACAGGAGTTTCCCTCAACGATAAGTTGCTTGTAGGACCTAAGATACAAGACGACATAATGCCTTTGTTGCTACGTTTTCGTACGTATCAAATAGCCCTTACTTCGGACGTTGTCAAAACATTTCGACAGGTGAAATTACACCCAGATGATGCAGAATATCATCGCATTGTGTGGAGGAAGTCACCGAAAGAAGAGATACGAGACTTCAGATTAGAGAGACTGACGTTTGGTACGGCTAGTGCTCCTTTCTTAGCCACCAGGTGTTTACAACAGCTGGCCCGCGACGAAGAGGCAGACTTTCCTGAAGCAGCGGCGATTACATTGAGAGACTTCTTTGTAGACAATCTAGTGACTGGCAGTGATACAGTAAAACAAGCTATCGCGTTACAAAAACAAATAAGTGAACTTCTACAAAGAGGTGGTTTCGAATTGCGGAAATGGTGCTCGAATAATTCAGAAGTATTGAATGAAATCCCTGTACATTTGCGAGAAACGAACTTTGCATTGGATGTGAGCATAAATGAACATATAAAGGCACTCGGGATCGAATGGCATCCAGCGAGTGACGAATTCGCGGTATCAGTGACACAACCCGCAATTCGTGAGCAATTGACCAAGCGCATTTTGTTATCAGACATCGCGAAAATATTTGACCCCCTCGGGTGGATATCTCCAGTAACTGTCAAAGCAAAGATCTTTATGCAAACACTTTGGCAAGTTAAACTTGATTGGGACGATGTACTTCCACCAGAACTAGAAATTGCATGGCAAAGTTATCGGGCGGAGTTGCATACGTTGCAGGATATTAAGGTGCCTAGGCGCATCGTGTCTTCAAAACGGGTAACGTGCGAACTGATAGGCTTTTGTGACAGTTCCGAGCGGGCCTATGCGGCCACTGCCTATTTACGTTCTACATACAGCGATGGCAGTGTTGAAGTGCATCTTGTAGCAAGCAAAACGAGAGTCGCGCCTCTGAAGAAAGTGACTCTCCCGAGACTCGAACTCTGTGCTGCAGTGTTACTCATACGTTTGCTGCAGACAATAAAGGAAGCTCTTCATTTGAACATTACAGAGATCCGTGCATTTACTGACTCTGCAATAGTTTTGTGTTGGATAAACTCTTCACCTTCTAATTGGCGTACATTTATTGCCAACAGAGTTGCTAAAATACAGGACGTTCTCCCTGCAGAGAATTGGTTCCACGTGTGCAGTGAAGAGAATCCAGCTGATTTGGCGACAAGAGGAATTTCTCCCTCAACCCTGCTCGAACGTGATATTTGGTTCTTCGGTCCACAGTGGTTACGTAATCAGTCCTTCAATCCTACACCCACGGTCAATGCAGCAGCAACAGCTGAGGTTGAGAGAGAGAGAAAAAAGGGTCTTCTCGTGTTACAGTCTTCGGTCGAGGTGGAGGAGTTATTAGTAAACAAGTATTCAAACTTATCAAAGCTCTAACAAGTAGCGGCTTGGTGCTTCAGATTTATGCATAACACCAAGCAAGGTACTAATGAACGTCAGTTTGGACCCCTCTCAGCACGGGAACTTAATCGAACTTAATCACACGTTGCTTGTGTTAGTGAAACAAGCACAAATTACAGCATTCCCTACAGAAATGAAGCATTTGAAGGAAGGGAATCCTTTGCCTTCGAACAACCCATTACTCAATTTGACTCCTTTCCTGGACCAAGAGGGAATTCTGAGAGTAGGTGGACGTTTACACAATGCACAAATGACAATTGATACGAAACATCCCATTCTGTTACCTCGTGAACATAAACTTACAGAGCTCATCGTGAAACATGAACATTTGAAACATTTGCATGCGGGACCACAATTGCTTCTCGCTGTCCTACAGCAACGTTTTTGGATTATACGAGGGAGGGACTTAATTCGAAAAATTGTGTTTAAGTGCAAAGAATGTTTTAAGGAAAAACAGTTGACAGCAACTCAACTCATGGGTAGTTTACCAGCCCCTCGCGTCAATCCAGGCCGAGTATTTGCAAATACAGGTGTAGATTACTGCGGCCCATTTTCAATAAAGAGTTGCCAACTCAGGTCTTCAAAAATCACCAAAGGATACGTCGCTCTTTTCGTGTGTCTTGCAACCAAAGCAATTCACTTGGAAGCGGTAAATGATGCATCAACGCCTACATTCATTGCCGCATTTAGTAGGTTTGTGGCCAGGCATGGTAAACCTAACCAGATCTTCAGCGATTGCGGAACGAACTTCGTAGGGGCAAACAGAGAATTAAAAAAGCTACTTCAATTCATGCGACAAAAAGAGCACGTCCAATCGGTGTCAGATGTTACGGCCTCGCAAGGCATACAATGGAATTTCAATCCACCGGGAGCAGCTCATTGGGGTGGTGTATGGGAAATTTCAGTGAAGGCAGTGAAATATCACTTGAAAAGAGTTATGGGCTCAACATTACTCACTTATGAGCAATTCATCACGTTATTGACACAAATAGAGGCGTGTCTTAACTCGAGGCCATTAACGGAGTTGAGTAGTGATCCAAATGACCTAACGGCACTCACGCCAGGACACTTCTTATCCGGTGATTCGTTACTGGATGTACCACAAGCAGACTTTACGACATCCACGTCGAATTTTTTGTCTAAGTGGCAATTGATCCAAAAAATGACGCAACATTTTTGGAAACGGTGGGCAACAGAGTACTTGTCCAGACTCCAGCAGCGGCCCAAGTGGATGGAGAAGAAGGAAAATCTACAGATAGGAGATCTGGTGTTGTTGAAAGAACCTACCTCTCCACAGCAATGGAAGCTAGGAAGAGTAGTGAAAGTTCATCCAGGACCAGACAAGTTAGTACGATCAGTGACAGTGCGAACAGCTGATGGGCAATACAAACGTCCAATTGTGAAACTTGCTCCTCTCCCCTATTCTAAGGAGACATAAGTGTACTACATTGAAATTATTGATTGTGGTTGAAATTAATATTTCAACGGGGGGGAGTGTGTTCGGTGAACAATGTATATAATTAGTGTTTTTATCTTGTTTTCCATTTTTGTATATAATGTGTATGTGGCAGTTATTCATGTGTGAAGTGTGTGGGAGTAAGAAACTGCGGAACCTCCCGCATTCTTGATTACGGGAACTTACACCCACAAGTAAATTCGGGAACGTCCCGAGAGTTGAGCCAGGCGCTTAGCTTGGGCGTTGCCACAAGAAAATAAGAGTCGTCATCAGAGAGTCGTCGTGAAAGGAACCGTGTCACACGCGCGCGGTTACAAGTGCGCTGTAGAGACATTCTACAGCCGAATAGACAGTCCTTCGTATATATTGTTTAGTTATTGTATAGTCCTTCGTATATGTGTAATATAATGTATGTATATATCGTCTTTGTGCGGCTGTTACTTAACCAGACACCGTGCGGGAACCGACGCATTTAGGATAATTCGGGCCAGGGTGGAGTTCAGCCAGTTAGCCAATGTAGTGCGGGGCTTTCTGGAAACTGACACTCATCAACAATAGATACTAATTTCGTTAAAAAAAAGCGAAAGAATAAGTAAGTACGAATGTCAACAATTACAGAATAAATGAGTTACAGCCGATTCCCGGCTTTGACAGTTTTACCTAAGATTTCATCATGCTACTTATGCAATGTTTATATGGTTCGATTTCGATTTACTTACGCCAGATTTTGTTCAATACATGCTTCGGTAGTTGGGTTTGGCAGGTCAGGTGTACTTTGCTTAGAATTTTCATAATAATCCTGTCAGGTTATGCAGGTCAGGCTTAGTTCTCTTAACATTAAAATAAGATCCCTGAATATTTATCGCAATAAAACAAAAGGACTTGGTCCCCTTTTCTTTTATTTCATTTTAAAGAATTGAGGGGTCAAGTGAGAGAGAGAGAGAGCTATGCCACTTTGACAAGAAATGGAAATAAATTGAGTTTTCTGAAGCATTGTGTTGAGTCATAATTTGTATAACAAAGGATAATTTTTTTTTCTGAACATATGGTTAGGTAAAGTATTCAAAAGGAAAAATATGAATTTCAATATAAATACCATTTACTATGAACATGTATGGTATATTGTTGTATTATACCCATGTGAAAAAATCAATCTAGTATATCAAATGAACAAGGCTTAAATACTTTTGCCTGAGTGTAAATCATGTTCACAGGGTTACATATGATCTATATAAAGACAGCTTCATATGTATTCTGGAGGATCTTCACTGTCCATTGTTTCTGTGGATTTTAGTTTTTGGTAAACACCATGAAGAACTGGAGGAATATAAGGCATTATTGCCATGAGATCTTTTATCTTCAGGGCTGATATTAAATCTAGCACCGGTTACTGCAACATAACCTCTGCCACTCCTATTGCAGACACCATCAGTAAGTGGCATAGCTCCTTCTCTCACTCAAAATGCTGATGAGGATGTATCTGCTGCAGATCAAGCGGGATCTATGCCACATGGTTGTAGTTCACATGATAGATGACAGATGGTAGGAGAAGACTGAAAATGGCAAAAAATAAAATTTTGAAGATTTGTGGCATAGCTCCCTCTCTCACTAGACCCCTCAATTGTGTTATTTTTACGGCTTCAGATGAGAATACATGTATAAAACATAAGGTACCAGTTTCATAGATCGGAGACACATTAAAATTGCATATTTTGTGTTTTGCATGGTTCGTATTTACCAATTGTGTATTGCGGAACCTAGTTCAAGGTGCAATTATGCTTTTCACACGAAAACAAAAGCAATTTTTCAGTCTGAGTATTTTTTTATTCCTTTCTTCGCTTCCAGAACATACAATATGGCGGGTACTAGTCTGATATTCCCTGGACAGATTTCTTCATTTTTACAGAAGAAACTACTTATGGTAATAAGTTCCTGTAGTATTGTCTAACATCTGGAAGATGTTTTGTGTGATGTGGGAATGTTTCATAGCAGAAATTCATGTTCTTTGTTGAAAATTAATTCTCCGACAGACAATAGCGTTTGGCACGTACACCTTTGTACATCATCACACATCGTGATTGTGTTTTGTTCATGTCCATTGGGTATCCAGTGTTTCGAACTGTCTGTGTTTGCAACGAAAGTTAGAAATATGACGTGTCGTGGATGCGTGGTGAAATTCGTACCAGGTGTGGAAGATCCAGTGGATTTTTTAATTTAATTGAACACGGGATCGTGAAGAAAGGGAAGGAATATCGAAAATGTGGCAGTGAATGTAAGATACTCGTTAGAAGGAATGGACTGTGGGTATATGCCTAATATAACGTGTCGTGGATACATGATGAAATTCAGGTAAGTTTTCCGTATCCTGGAAACGGATTTCTTCAAATTTAAAAGTTTGGGGCTCATTTGAGGGCAGGTGACTCCAGCCAATTTCTAACATGCCTGTAACAGGGACTCTCTAGAGAAAGCCGGGTAGCCGGAGCATAGCAGAGCGGTGGCGGTGCCGCAGTAGAGGTAGGTCAATTACCCCAGGGCGGAGCCCGGAATCGGTGGGAAATTTGGACTCAAAAATCTGAAACGAAAATAATGGTAAATGTCTGTTATATCAGAGACACATTTCTAACGCATATTTTCAGTTTCAAATGGTTCGTACTTACCAATTGTGTATTGCGGAACATATTTCAAGGTGCCATTATGCTTTTTACACAAAAATAACTTCGATTTTTTACATTACGAGTAATTCTTTTGGGTCCTTTCTTCCGTTGCGGAACATAGAATATTTCGCGCAGAGCTGTGGATCATCACACGTCGTGCTTATGTTTTGTCGATTTGGAGTGGGCATGCAGTGTTGCAACCTTCTTAACCGAAAAATACCTACTTTCGTGTTTATTATGTCATCACAAACCCTTGACGGATAGCTCCAAAAACCATTCCCGATAGCCCCAAAAACCATTCACGAATAGCCCCAAAAACCATTCACGTTAGCCCCACGAACCATTTCCGGCAAGGTTAGGTTAGGTTGGGTTAGGTCAGGTTAGGTAAGCATAGTTAAAAAAAAAATAAAAATAAAGAAATCCTGATAAAAAAAAGGCACGTTTGGAAACACATCTTCCTCTCGCGAGACCACGTGACTTTCGACACTCGCGCCATCTGCAGGTTCATAATGGAAACAACGGCATAATGTTGTCGATTCGCACAAAAGGCCCACGGTACTAGTTTACTATCCTTCGGACAGATTTCTACAGAAGAAACTACTTACCGTAATAAGTTCCTGTAGTATTGTCTAACATCTGGAAGATGTTTTGTGTGGTATGGTAACATTATCGTATGGGTAAAACGGATTCCTTCAAATTTACAGGAGAAAGTACTTACGGAAAACATTTTCTTGAGCGTTTTGGAAGTTCCTGAATGTAGATTTGATCCATTTTAATGTGAATGCGTTTTGTTTTCTGCGAAAATCTCTGTCCGACATGCTGTTTCTGCTCCCGCCATTTGCTTTTTGCATGAGAGTGCAATGTTCCGTGTGTTAAGACGATGCAACCCCGTAGCCAGTGTTTCAGCCTCGCCGTGTTTTCACTAGAACCACCTGTCGAGTTCGGAACAAGCCATTTTTCCCGAATGGGTGTCACTTATCGCACAACATTGTAGCAACATTGTGTTTGGACGTCACAGGAGAGAGCTGTTTCTACAATTTTTCTTTGTATTTATGCTAATGGAACCTAACCTAACAGGCCTAACCTAACCACGTAGGCATTCCTCGTCTGAAGTCAATATTCAAGGTTGCAAGATTGTTGTGCGTAAAGGAAGAGAATTAACGAATTACGAAAGAAAGAGGGTTCCGACCCGAATGGGTGTCACTTATCGCACAACACTGTAGCAACATTGTGTTCTGACGTCACAGGAAAGATCTTTTTCATGTTAGGCAATACAAGCTAACGCGTCTCTTAGCGAAAATAATAATTTTTCTTTGTATCTATGCTAATGGAACCTAACCCAACAGGCCTAACCTAACCACGTAGGCATTCCTCGTCTGACGTCAATATTCAAGGTTGCAAGATGGTTGTGCGTAAAGGAAGAGCATTAACAAATTTCGAAAGAAAGATGGCTCCTACCCGAATGGGTGTCACTTATCGCACAACACTCTAGCAACATTGTGTTCTGACGTCACAGGAGAAACCTTTTTCATGTTAGGCAATACAAATGTAACGCGTCTCTTAGCGAAAATATTATTTTTTCTTCGTATATATGCTAATGGAACCTAACCTAACATGCCTAACCTAACCACGTAGGCATTCCTCGTCTGACGTCAATATTCAAGGTTGCAAGAGTGTTGTGCGTAAAGGAAGAGCATTAACGAATTGCGAAAGAAAGATGGTTCCGAATTGCGTAAAGATGGTTCCGAATTGCTGTGTACGGACAATGAACGTGGTAAATCGCAAGGTTATTTTACAAGTTCTACACGTAAATGCGACGTACTAGCATAATTTCAAATAGGAGCACGAAAGTAGATATTTTCCGGTGAACGAGGTTGCACCACTGCATAAATCGACAAAACACTCTCAGAACGCCCCCTAAACCTGTATGCTATGACGGCCATAATGTGTTACAGATTCGAAACAACAAGTAACAGTAAGTACTCGTAAATAGAGAAAATAAACATTATCTTAGTTAGAAATGTTCCGCAACACGTTAGCAATGTAAAGAAGTCCGAAATATATGATTCGTAGGTGTTTCACCCATACGATAATAGTACCAGGTTAGGTTAGGTAGGGTCACAATAGTTAAAAATTGGTTTCGAAAAAATATGCGTAGCCCCACACACCATTCTCGCATAGCCCCACGAACCATTGACACATAGCCCCACAAACCATTTGCGGAAACGTACGTTCTTCAGTTACAAAAACACTTTTTTAAAAAAAAAAAATTGATAAAAAAAACGTGAATACACGTTAAAAAATGATCCGCGAAGCAGATAGGTATGTAGAAATGTCAAAAATTGATGAAACTCAGAAGTTATAGGTGTCCGAAGGATAGTAAACATTTACCCAAATGTCAAAAATTGACAAAACAAAGAAGTTATGGGTTACCAGCAACCAAGTACAAACACGTGTTAGACCTTTACCGTACCGTTTTCTTCTGATGCAAATTCGTCAGTAGACATTCGTTCTAAAACATGAGCTAAGTACTGATATGTGCTTCCATCTATCTCATAACCTCGGTCAAATTCCTTCTCTTTGCAGAACGGCTTAAATCTCTTTCGATTTTTCACAAATTTGCGTTCTTTCCAGGAAGCCATGATTTGTACAGATTCATAAACATACTACCACAGATTAACTACCACACCACAGAGTTCACAAAATAAATACAGCATCTTCTTCTGTTTGTTTGTTTGGCCTTTAGCCTTGTTTTGGCGAACTTCTGGCCAGTTTATTTTTTTTTATGGGCCTGGCCAAAGCATAAAGCAAACTATTGTAGGTGGAAGCACCCCTGTTGTGTTCCCACGCTTTTCATCGGCAATGGGGCTGTTCATTGGGTGCGTTCCGAACGTCTTAACGAAACGAACGAATGTAACTGGCCTCGTGAACCTGGTGAAACCATGTATTTTACAGACGTATGGGACGCTCTAGACGCTCAGTGTTTTGTTTATAGAAATTTTCCGCATGTGCAGTTTGAAGCCATCATGCACGCGCCTTGTCTGCGAGTAGCAGACGATTTCCACCACAGATTAGCTCACCGAACAATCCAGCCTCCTGGCCCGTGTGTTTGGTGAATCTCGTACTTTCACCTATGCTTTCACGAAACGCACGGAATGGGACTTTTGGGACAGCGAACATCACGAAACGCACGGAAGCCCTTGTGGGACAGCCAGTTACCATAACTCTTTAAACTCGTTCGACTTTCGGAACGGCTCTCTGCCAAACTGTTCCGAAAATTACATTCTCCTGAACGTAAGAATTAATATGTTAAAGCGCAACGTCAGGGTTGCTCAAACGGGCTAAATATAGTGTGTTTATGCACAAAGTGCACTAAACTTGATGTGGTTTGGTTTGATGGTTTGATGTTTTAAGTCCACTTTATGCACAGTAAGGCTAATCGGGACTGGACCTACAGTTTAAAGTGGGATCCGAACCACTTGTGCCTCCACCGGGTATCGAACCCGGGACCCCTTGATTACAAGGCAATGAAGCTACCACTGCGCCATGGGGAGGCCCTAAACTTGATGTGATTTAGGTCGGCACCACATTAGCGTTTTTCCATGAATCTGGGAATGTACCCTCATCGAAGCACCTGTTTAATAAAATGGAGAAGGCGATAGAGGGAGAAGAAGCAGTGTTTTTGAGGAAAATATTAGTGATTTCATCAGGACCATTAGCGCGCTTTTCAGACATTGAAGATAAGATATTAGGGTAGTCCTTATTTTTGAAGTTTTGAAATGTTGTTGTCTGACCCTCCTACGTTGTTCTATGATGTAAAAAAATATGTTGTGAAAAGTTTCATTACTACTTCCATATGGTCCCAACACGTCTCAGTCGTTTATTTCGTAATTTTTAACATTCGTACTTCCATATTCTGCATTGCGAAAGATTCTTGAAGATGGGATTTGGCTTCTTTCACGGAAATAATTTCAATTTTTCACATTACGAGTAATTGTTCTTCCTTTTTTCACTTCCGTAACACACAATATGGCGAGCACAGCTTGACTAGCGTAGTGGATGATCAGTGGGTATGCAGTGTTTCAAACCTTCGTAACCGAAAAATGCCCCACAAACCATTTCCAGCATAGCCCCAAGAACCATTCACGCATAGCTCCAAAAACCATTCACGGTAAGGTTAGGTTAGGTTAGGTTAGGTTAAAATTTTGGGTCCTTGTAATATCAGGAATGTATATTTCGTTTCTTGATCTTCTTGCAAAACAACGGCGTGGTTGGAAACACTGACAGGGGGTTACGTCATCGCAACATCCAGTTCACGGAAGCAAATAAGAGCAACAGCAATTGTGCGTCGGAGAGATATTTTTCTTGAAAAACACATGAATTCCACGACGAAAGAAAATACCTACAAGAAACTTTCAAAATGCTACAGAAACTCATTCACGTAAGTAGATTCTTCTGTAAAAATGGAGAAATCCGTTGGGACCATACGGAAGTGTTACCAAAGTTTCATGCAGATCAGACCATATTTAGAGGTCGTTCAATCAATTTAAATATCCTGTTTTTTCTAATTTTAAAATTATTTTTCCAGGAATGGTGAAAACTGAACATGGCAGCAGCAGCTAATACTAGACGGGTCTCTACAATTTGGTTATTTGGCTCTGAAGAAAGTGAACTGAAAGGATCCAAGTTACCTTCAAATATATTATAGTGTTAAGTGTCTTTTTCTATCGCCATAAAACTTTGAAAATAACAATTCGTGAAAGCTGTAGGACCGTAGTGAAGCAAATTTATGTGTTTTGGGAAAAGGCTCATATTCCCATTCATCATGAACAGGATTGTATCAAAAAACTGGAGGTGTGTGGGAAAGAATTTTTGGTTGAGACGGGATCATGACAGGAAATTTTTTAAATCCCAACATTCGGGACGGGAAAAACTCGCCATTTCCCGACAAGGTGGGGAAATTTTCTGGACGAGAAATGTTCGAAATTTCCCGAAGCTCTGGAAATCTCGAATTCTACTCGTCATTTTTAACATAAGTCCTTGTTTTTGCATTTCTGGAATAAAAACAAACTATTTCCACACACATGCAATGCAGAAAACGTCGAGAATTAACGACATTTTAAAATAACCATTCGGTATATTCCGACTGCTCGGGATCCCGAAAAGTCGGGAAGTTATTTCCCGAAGTCGGGATCGGGACGGTAAATTTTTTTCCCGATCCCGGTCCCGACTTTTCTGGATCCTCCACACCCCTACAAAAAAACTGGAGAAGCTTCATGAAAAGTGGACTAAGCTGAAAAAGAAATCCATTAGAAAAACATCTGTGCAGCAAAGCAATGAGTCTCTATTTTTAAGAGACCTTGACAACTTATTTGATATTGCTCATCAGGAAGCCTTGCAGATGATCAAGATCTTAGTGGACAAGGAGTTTTCTTGCACAGAGAGAACCTGGTCGCCGTGGTTGCTTTGGGCAAGTCGATGAAGTGTTGGCATTAAATTGATTGATTTAGTTTATTTTACTTCGCGTTTTGTGCCTCTTGGCTAATTTGCGAAGATGGGGATGAGTGATGAAATGGATGAAAATGGACATTCACAAACAACCATACCCGACCGGGATTCGAACCCGGGACCCTTGGCGTCGCAGCGCGATGTACTAACCACTCGGCCACAGGGTCGGGCTGTTGGCATTAAAAGAAACGAGAGCCGAACAACGGAAACGAAAAAAAAACAAAAAAAAAACAATATTTCCATAAGAAGTATGAGAAGCAACATATGACTCAGACTGAAAGTTCTGCTCTAATTCCCTCCAGTGATGAGCACAGTGGAAGTAATAGTGATGATTCGGAACAGAAGAAAGCAAAATCAAGCACTGAACAAGCAATAGCTACAGCTACACCTTCCACTTCCACTGCTTCCAGACGTAAAAGCGCACGTATGAACATTATCACACCATCTGTCGCTATGGCCTTAGATAGAGTAAATTAAGTGATAGGAAAGTCACATATCTGTTAGCTGCAAATGCTGAGGGTCTTGGCCACAAAGTAGATGATCTTAATATTAACAGGACTTCTATTCGGAGATGTCGAGAAAAAATACGTGCAGAACTAGCAAAGAATTTAAAGGAAGCCTTCCGGGCAAACTCATCCCTTGTTGTTCACTGGGATGGTAAACTTCTTCCAGACCTGACTGGGAATGAAAAGGTAGATCGACTACCAGTAATTGTGTCTGGTGTAGGAGTAAATCAGCTGCTTGACGTACCAAAGTTGCATCCAGGTACTGGAGAAGCGCAGGCTGGAGCAGTGGCTACTTTGCTTGAAGAGTGAGGACTGGTTCACCAAGTAAGCGCAATGTGCTTCGACACCACTGCCAGCAATACAGGTCACAGAAACGATCTTGCATACTTTTGGAACAGAAGTTGCAAAAGGACCTTCTTTACCTAGCATGTTGTCACCACATATTAGAACTCATTCTTGCAAGTGTGTTCAAAGAGGCTATGCGATGTACATCATCTGGTCCCGATATAGCCATCTTTAAAAGTTTTAAACAGTCCTGGAATAAGATTGATCAATCAGCTTACGAAAGTGCAACCTATAATGCAACACTTGCAACAGTTTTGGCAGCATTGGGAGATGACAAGGGCACTGTGACTCAATTTGCAGTTTAACAGCTTGAGGCAACACAAGTCAGAGAAGATTACAGAGAATTTCTAGAGCTTGCAATTATCTTCTTGGGAGGTGTTCCTCCATGTGGGATACACTTTATATCCCACGGGCCTTCCATCATGCTAGATGGATGAGAAAGGCATTGTATTATTTTAAAATATGGATGTTTCGTCGTCAATTCAAACTCTCTATGTTGGAAGAAAACGGATTGTGTAACATCTGCATTTCTCTTGTGTGTATTTATCTGAGAGCTTGGTTTACAACTCATGTTCCTATTTCAGCACCCTCTAATGAATTGAAACTACTGCAAGAACTAAGTGCTTATGAAAAGATTAACTCTGGTATCTCTAAAGTTGCCAGCAAGAAACTTGAAGGTCATCTGTGGTATTTCAGTGAGAGTGAGAAGCTTGTGGGTTTGGTCTTTTTTGATAAAACTGTGTCCACAAGTTCAAGAAAAAGCTATGCTTCATTCCCAAGAGATTCCTTAGATTTTGATCCTGAAAAATGGCATCTCAGAGATGACTATAAACAAGCAAGGACAACAGTTAAACATTTAAGAGTTGATAATGACAACGCTGAAAAGGGTGTGGCACTTATGCAAGAGTATAATGCCCTTATAACTAAGAATGAAGACCAGAAACAATATTTATTACGAGGGAAAGTCCGAAAATAAGTTCCCCCCTCCCCCAGTTTTGCCAGGGAAATCGTACAGCAATGGGGGAAACCAGGCTGTGTTGGAACACAACAGACACCCATACACCAGTGGGTGAAGTACGACCGCGATCCAACAGATGGCGTGAGCGTAGTGCGTGCAAACGAGGGGAGGTGCTTCTCAGTCTTGGCCCGGCAGATATGGAACATCTCATGTGGTTTGGAGCATCTCATGCGTTATCACCGGGAAGGAAATGAGTTTCTCTTTCGGATTGTGACGGGGGATGAAACGTGGGTCCACCTTAGCACACCCGAATCGAAGGCCGCATCAATGGAGTGGAAACATCCGTCATCTCCTGTCTGGAAGAAGTTCAAGACAACTCCCTCGGCAGGTAAGGTGCTTCTCACAGTTTTTTTGGGACGCCCATGGTGTTTTGTTGCTGGACTTTTTGGAACAAGGAACCATCAACTCTGCACGTTACTGTCACACCCTGTCCAAATTAAAGCACGCTATTCGGCGTAGGCGGCCTGACTTTCTCATATCTGGCGTGCTGTTGTTGGATGACAATGCGAAACCGCACTCGGCGAAGGCTACGCAACAGCATCTTGCAACCCTTGATTGGGAGCGCCTTACCCATCCGTCATACAGTCCCGATCTCGCGCCGAGTACTTCCATCTGTTTCCGGCTTTGAAGAAGGCTCTCGGAGGAAGGCGCTTTGGAAGCAATGCTGAGGTGACATATTTCGTGCAACACTTCTTCCGTATACAGGACACTCATTTTTTCCAAGAGGGTTTTTTGAAGCTTATCAATCGGTATGAAAAATGCCTGAATGTCCGGGGTTCCTATGTGGAAAAATAAAGTAAGTATGCTATTCCTTTTCTCATTTACGTTTTTTGCTTTTCCTTCCCATCTCTGTCTACAGTCGCCAGGGGAAACTTATTTTCAGACTTTACCTCGTAGAAGTTGTGGAACAATATAGGCATCGTTATCCCGACAAAAGGTA
Organism: Lepisma saccharinum; assembly: GCF_977018435.1. Lineage (NCBI taxonomy): Eukaryota > Metazoa > Arthropoda > Insecta > Zygentoma > Lepismatidae > Lepisma > Lepisma saccharinum. Next base: position 33,808,274 of record NC_139255.1, on the reverse strand, counting down.
AGAAAAAATTAATCTCCCATGAATAGTCACAAGAAACTCTGATTATGGTAATTTCAGTAGTAACAATGCATATTATTTCAAGTGGCAACAATGTTCTGTTATCTGTTACAGACCTAATTGATGTTCAGTGACGTGCGGTGACGTCGACACTTGGAGTAGCAATCAGTGGCGTGCTCAAGGGGGGGTTGGTTTGACTCATACCCCTCCCCCCTTTAGGGCTCAGTATTCCTAAAAATAGAACGTCAATAACAGGAAATGATTGCAAAATGATGAATGAGTACTAAAAAAGTACACGTAACCCCACCCATTTGAAAATAAAAAACATTTGATTTGACTACTAAGCCAGAGATCCTGGGTTCGAATCTCGGCTTGGCCATGGGTATTCTTTGAGTGTGTCCCATCATCAATTATACTGTATCATCTTCGCGATTAGCCAAAAGTGAAGGAAAAGTGAAGTAAAATAAACCAAATCAAACAATCAATCAATGATTTGACTTGATTTTTGTTACTTAGCATCGCTTTTTCCTCACATTTGGTTAATTGCAAACCTGATACGATAAATTAATGAAGAGACAAATACAAAGAACACCCATGCCCAGGTCGGGGTTCGAACCCGGAACTCCTGGTGTCGTAGCGCGCTGTGATAACCACTCCCCCACGGTTGGTTGATTTGGTGTTTTAAGTCCACTTTATGCATAGAAACAAAACAGGTAACAAAACACACTTTTTTGTAGTTTCTTCAATAATATTCAATTTGCTTCTTGAGTTCTCAGATACATTTTTTATTTCAAACTATTTCATTATTCACTGCAGAGTACAACACAGGAACAAGAATGCACGCTCATTACGGGTTCGAATCCCGGCCTGGATTGTTCGAGGTCCCTTCATTAATTTCATCACATCATCACATCATCCTCATTTTCGCGATAACCAAATGTGGCAGAAAAGCGAAGTAAAATAAACCAAACCAACAACAATATGAATGTGCGTTCTCTTGCCCAAATAAATAGATCCGTTGTGGAGGCCCAGAGATTAGTACATTTAAAAAAACACACATCTAAAACGAGAGCAAGAGAGAGCCTGAGCAAATATTTGTAATTTAATCATTATATATTCCATATTTGAAAAACAAAAAAACAAAAACAATAAATAAATAAAATAAAGAAAGCATAACATTATTGTCTGCACATAACACGTTCCCATTTCATAAATAATAAAACTACATCCCATATTATACATACATATTGTACAACGTGTAAAAGGTTGTGTAAATACAGAGAACATAAGTACTGCAGAAAATTTTCCCTTTAGTTCTTTAGAGGATTTAGAAAGGAATTGAATGGAAACCAATCCCCTATCTGTCCTATAGGAGATAGACTGAGGGACCTGAAAGCACGGGTTTTCAACCATTGCAGCGAGAGCGAGGGGGCAAGGGAGGTAGAGGCAGAAATCTTCCCTTTTTCCTTCGGAAACCCGTTTCTACCTGGAACTGCTAAGGCGGAAGAAGAGCGAGCTAGGCCAGTTTTGCCAGCGGATCACACCGAGGGACGAGAAGCGCGTGAAAAAGAAAGTGTTGCATATGAACTGTGGCTTTAACGAGACAATAAATATTGTGATTTGAAAATAATTAGAGATGTGAGATTGATTAATCTATCTCTGCTAGACTAGCTACTCCTCAGTGCACGTCACTGTTGATGTTGATAAAGATTTGCGTGTGGAATTTATCAAAATAATTAATACAGCAATATTTCAGCACAAATTGTATAATGTAAAACTGTGAACGTATTGAGCTACCCCTAAATGTTAATTTAAAAGGTTGAAATTTTACACACAGTATTTTTTTACATCGAAGAACAATTTTGAGGGGTCAGAGTATATAAATTGTTGAAAACAAATTTTCGTACCATAAAAGGACCACCCTAATAGTTTATATTGGACTTCTTCTGGAGACGTAGAGAGAGATGTCAGACAGTGACAGCAAACTGGTGTGAGGTTGGGAAGGGTAGAAGCCGGTGTATTTGATACTGTATTTTTGGTGAAATAGGAGTTGAAAAGATCCGCTCTGTCAGGGCCCTCTGCGTATAGTAAGTCGTGTTTAACTTTGAATGGTATACGAGAATTTTGCCTCCTTGAGTTAATGAGTGACCAAAAGCGTTTGGGATTTGATTTAATTTCGTTTGTGATTTTGCCAATGTATTCACTGTATTTCATTTTCTGCAGTTGTTTAGAGTGGCGTCGTAAATCCGTGGAAGTTTTTCGTGTGTTTTCATTGGGAATTTTTTTCCACATATCCCAGGCCTTCTTCTGGTTGCGAAGGGCAAGTAGAAGTTCAGGGTCAAACCAACAAGGGAATTTGCAAGATTTATTTTTCTTGACTGGCACATAGGCCGTGTCCGAAAAGTGCAAGACCGTACTTGAAGCGAGCATCCTCCGAGTATGGTCTTGGAGTGCGGTCTTCAAGTCGTGGACTGGAAGTGTTGTCTTTCGAATTGCACTTCGACTGCAGCGCCAAATACGATCAGTAGATAAAACTGAGTACTCGTTGTTTTCCTCGCGTTTCAAACACTTATTTTTCACCATAGAAATCACATAGCATTTTCAAATGTTCGTACACATACATTTCCACACATTAGAAGAACTATAACAAACAACTTGCTGGCGCATAACGTATATCTACCTGTGTCGCTAGCTTTCTACCTCCGTGATTATAAACAAATGAACAACGAGTGCGGAAACCACGTGACCTAGTCACCAACCATCTGCACTGCACGCTGTGTACTTGCGTCCTTCTGTTCTTGGCGTTTTCGAACTGTACTAGGTGACGTCACTTCCGCCAAGATCATACTTCAAGTCTGCACTGTGTACCTTTCGGACAGAGCCTATCTTTTATCACTGCATGAATCACACCTGTCAAAACGTCACACGCTTCGAACACACTTCCACTTTCCAGTATCATACAGTGTATGGAATCCAGCGCCGAACGGATGTCGCCCCAAGCTGCCAGATGGTCAGGGACCCAGAATTCAGCGTCCAGCGATTTGTGGTCCGAAGGGATGAGTTAATAGTTAATGTGTAAAAACATAAGTATTTTAAAATTCCAATACAAAAGCGAGCGCTCCATTTCTTCAGATGTATTATGTATGTCCGAACAGTTTAACATTTATTATAATTCTGCCACTCGCCATTAAATGACAAAGCAATACTGCCGCCAATAGTCAATGACTGAACACTTGAACAGTCTTTTTCATGGCCAATAAATTGATTCCGACTGACAAGAACGTATTGTTACAACAATGCCTTTCTGGAATTGAGGACTAAAAGTGGTAAACGTTTTAAGTGCCAAAAGCGAAAGTGTTGCGAAATCGCATCGTTCAGCACATCAGCCCGTACGAACGTTCACACTAGTGCCTTTTTACACGCCCTTTGAACTACTTACAGGGCTACCAGCCACTTTTCACGTTTACCACATTATCAAGCATGGTACATTTCACAGTTTAACGTGGAAAACGGTGTTTGAATTCTTGTGGCACTTAAAGCGTTTACCAATTTTAGTCTCCAATTACAATTATTTTCGTCACACTATTTTAAAATAAGAATACGTTTAGAACACTCGGGTTTACACCGTCATTTTCTTCAATGAAAAAGAGTACGCGGAGTTTTTAATTTCGTGCAGTAAACGACAGTTTTCTTCAGTTAATATATATTTTGCAAAATTATGTATTTATCCTACTTTTACGTTGCTTTTCTGTAATCGTAACTACGAGAACACAGTAAATTTAGTATTCGCTTCTATTGCGCCACTTTTCTTGCCACTTTTTGATAATCGCGACAATGAAGATGAATGACGATAAGCAGTGTTCGAAAACGGGGTGCAGGAGAGCACTGCCCTCATTACTACCACCACCAACAACCAACCTGTCTCGTTTCTAAAAAGTTAACTAGTGTTGTTCACGAGACGGGTCGAGAATTTGGTCTGTCACGTCTTGTCTCGTGGAAACGCCATCTCGTCTCGTGCAGGCCCGTAGCCAGACAGGGGCCAGGGGGGGGGGCTGAGCCCCCCTTGGAACTACCGTCAGCCCCCCTGGCACTGAAATCAGTCCCTTGACATTAGGTAAAACTATTTTGTGTAATTTGTTTGCAGTGAAGAGTGAAAATGTAGACAGCAGATAATATTTTGCTCACCACTTTGGTGAAGGTTAAATTCAGGGAGCATGAACAGCAGCTATTGCATTCGTTCATCTTATTTATAAGAAGAAGTCTTAAGTAGCGGCAAGTATTTAGGAAATTCTCTTCTCTAGACTTCAGAAAGTTCCTTCACAGGGAGCTTCTTTATCTGTCCCTTCGTTGTCCCTGTTGCGACCTCCCATTTATACAGAAATCTGTGACTTTAATGTTATTATGTAAATTCCCTCCGCATCTGCGTCAAAGGTTAACAGCTCCCAAGTTTTGGGAACGAAGGGGAGTTTTATTGTTTCGGCCGGGGAGTGGAATGTACGGTAGGCATTATGATTGAATATTGTCCATCTTTTCTTCGGTGATATAGTAAATATCTGTATCATCAAACGTAGTATGGAGTGTGTAGATGATTTCAGTAGCAGCCAATTAACACTTCAAGTGATCTTTTTTAAGATATAGAAAAATGTAGTATTTGTGTGATATTTCTAAACTTTATGTAACTTAATGACCCCCTGAAATACGTATAACAATGAGTCAAATCAGTACTTTCCACAAATAGAGTATCAACAGTTCACAGCACTTAGAAAGTTGAGAGAGTATTTTCAACTCCACAATGCTTCATTTTTTTTTTTATCAAAACAGATAACTCCACGAGCAACGACGTGTCTCAAAGTCTCAAATATTTTTGTCCGTACGTGAAAGAAATAGTTTAAATCTCAGGCCAATCCATGGGTGTCCGGTAGGAGCGGGTGTAAGGAAGGCACGACCCCCTGGAAAATGGGGCTTACCATAAACTTATAAATTACACACATATATTTTTATTTCATTCACAGTAATTTATGTTAATTATTGGAAGGGTGCTGTAGGAACATGATAGCTTCCAGCACTATTCGGGGGGGGGGGATATGTCTCGTTTGCCGCCCCTGGAAAAAGTTGCCATGCTTGTCCCTTCCTGGAAAAAATACTGCGGACCTCCATGGGCCAATCATAATAATAGTGTAATCCACCTCTTAAATGGACGCATCCTATGTTATGATAAAATGATACGGTTGACAGAGTTCTTTCCGTACTATATCGTCTCTCCGATTGCATAACGCTTTCGTCTTATAATTAAGGGGTGGGTTCAATTCCCCGTGGAAGCCAATGCACACTCGTTAGGATTACAGTTTAAAATGAAGATCTAGTCACAATTAGCTTATTTGAGCACGTGGACTTTTTTAAAAAAATCACTCCTGGATTATTGTCCTGATTATTTTTTTTTATTTAATTTGGCTGTCTCATTATAGGTCTCTGACACCCTCGAGTCAAGGTTTCTTTCCACCCTTTCTTCATCTTCTTTGAAATTCTTGCAAGTTAATCATAAGAACTGCATAACTGATAGTGAAAATTTATATGTAGGAAGAGAACTTGCAAATAGTGCTAGCTACTAATTACATCAGTTCAGTAATACTATACATGTTTCCCAAACCCCTACAAAACTGTTACATTAAAATTTGGCCCCGTCGGTATTGTAGTGATTGTGATTACTCGTTATTAATTAGAACAAATTAGAAATTGTAATTTTAGAAACATTGCATTATTTGAAGATGATAGTTATGTAAAAATAAACTGTGATAGAATAAAGAAAGTGACACAAATTACTTGCGGAGTGGTTGTCCCAGTGCGTTATGACGCCAGGGCTCCCGGGTTCGAATCCTGGTCTGAGCATGGGTGTTTTTGTGAGTGTCCCTTCATCATCGCCATTCATACTCATTATTGCGATGAAGGTAAAGAAGATTTTTTTTTTGTTTATTGTTTGTTACTTTGATCAGGCTGAGATTTATGGGCCGGTGCTGACAACATCAAGAACTCACTCCCGTATATGCACAGTTTTAGTTAGTCTCCACATCTTGCTAATAGGAGAAATCAATCTTACATTGAAGAAGATAACCCAAAACCAGGTGAGCAAGAAACCCCACTTAGAGAAGCTAAGGGAAGAAGACGAAAGACAAAAATTTGCAGAACATTTCCAAGGAAACTATAATAAGTTTAAAGCTAGTTGTAACAATAAGGATAGGATGTGGGATGGAATAAAAAGCTGCTTTCAGAAGGCAGTGGATGAAACAATAGGCTACAGGGAAAGGAAAAGTGCAAAGAAACCATGGATTACTGAAAGTATGCTGGAAAAAATGGAGGAACGGAGAAAATGGAAGAATGTAAATACAGAAGAGGGAAGACATAATTACAAGATACTGAATAACCAGCTAAGAAGAGAAACTGACAGGGCAAAAGAACAATGGATGAAACAAAAATGTGAAGAAATTGAAGAACTGGAAAAAAGAGGAAGGTATGACTTGATGTATCGTGAAGTAAACTGCTTGGGCTTCCAAAAGAAGAAATGGAAAACAATGTGGATGATAGAAGACGAGGAAGGATGTGAAATCACAGACAAAAAAGGAATATCGAATGTGTGGGGAAAGTACGTTGAAGAGCTCTACCAGAAAGAGAATCGCCCAGACAGTCTGAATGTAGAAAATGAAGACGACGTGCCTGATGATGAGAAAGGATACTATATCCTGAATGAAGAATTTGAGCAAGCACTCAAAGAAATGAGGAATGGGAAAGCAACGGGCACTGATGAAATTCCTGTTGAACTTATCAAATGCCTGGGAGATGGAAAAAGAGAAATACTGCACTTATGCAATGAAATCTATGAGAAAGGGGATTGGCCACAAGATTTCACGGAGACTGTTTTGGTACCTCTGCAGAAGAAAAGCAATGCCAGAAAATGTTCTGAGTACAGGACAATCAGCTTGATATCTCACTCGGCAAAAATTCTTCTAAGAATTCTGAACAGACGCCTATACTCGAAGGTCAGTGGCGAGTTAGAGGAAGAACAGTTTGGTTTCAGGAAAGGAAGAGGTACAAGGGATGCAATTGGTTTACTGAGGACCATTGGGGAAAGATATTTAGAGAAAGGAAAGGATGTGTTTGTAGTATTTGTAGACCTGGAGAAAGCCTTTGATAGACTGAATTGGATTAAACTTTTAGAAATTCTGAAGAAAATTGGTGTAGATTGGAAAGAGAGAAGACTTCTAAGCAACTTATACATGAATCAACGAGTTAAAGTGAGAACAGGAGACGAAATGACAGAAGGCTGTGAAATTGGAAGAGGAGTACGACAAGGATGCTGCCTATCGCCTACTTTGTTTAATATCTATTTAGAAGATATAGTGAAAACTTGTTTCCAGGGCACAGGAGGTGTCAAATTGGGAGGAAGAAGAATAAACTGCATAAGATTTGCTGATGACATGGCATTATTCGCTGAGGATGAAATAACCATAAATAGTAAGTTAGAAGAGTTAAACAGCAGCTGTGAGCAGTATGGAATGAAGATTAATGTAAAGAAGACAAAGGCAATGGTTATAGGACGGAAACCAAGGAATATTAATGTGAGAGCAAACAGTGAAAGAATCCAGCAAGTGGATAGCTTCAAGTACCTCGGATGCACTATAAGCAGTGACATGAGCTGCAACCAAGAAGTGAAAATGAGAATCGCAATAGCAAAAGAAGCTTTCAATAGAAGAAAAAATGTTTTTTGTGGACCCATGGACATAGGTCTAAGGAAGAGATTAGTGAAATGTTTTGTGTGGAGTGTAGCACTATATGGTGCAGAAACCTGGACGTTGAGAAGAAATGAAGAGAAACGACTCGAAGCTTTTGAAATGTGGACATGGCGAAAAATGGAGCGTGTAAAATGGACAGACAAGGTAAGAAACGAAGCCGTACTGAAAAGAGTTGGTGAAAAAAGATCAATACTGGAGACCATCAAGAAGAGGAAAAGAAACTGGTTAGGACACTGTCTAAGAAGAAACTGCCTGCTAAGAGATGCCTTGGAGGGAATGGTTGAAGGAAGACAAGTCCGTGGAAGAAAGAGATATCAGCTTATGGATGATATTAAATTAACTGGGTCGTATGCTATTACGAAGCGTAAGGCAGAGAACAGGGAAAGCTGGAGATTGCAGTGAAAAACCTGCCAATTAGGCAGAAAACAATGAATGAATGAAATGAATCTTTAGCCCAAGTCATGTCAGATGTTTAGTTATACTTTTTATACTTCCACATTCCTAATATCTATTTTCTTCAATTTATGGCTGATTTCAAAGCAATTTTTCTCCATTGAAAGCTGGGAGCTGCAACCCTCCAAATCCTCCTAAATCCTGATGAACTCTTGATCATATACACATACCTCATAATTGTGAGTATTATCCCATAAAACTTACTAAGCCTGTTGATTGCTTCTAATCATAGCAGTGTTCATTAGATTGCATTTTAAAAAAGAGTTCTGAGAGTTCCTTTCCAATGACAAAATTAAGGACGTAGAAAGAAAAGCTTAAATTAATTTAATTCAACAAGAATCTTCGTAAACTTACTTTTTAGAGAAACGTTTCGCCAAATGACAGCAAAGCTTGTTATGGGATGATTGAAACTTGTGAATTTTCTAGTATCTACAATATTCACAAGTAAAATATACATGGAGTGAGGACCAGCCTATACTTACAGAACCGTTTACATTTCCCTAATTGTATATATGTATTGAATTTGATGGGGTGGGCAATCGGGTGGGCACAGGAAATTTTGGGTGGGCACTTGCCCACCCGTGCCCACCCCTGTCGCCGTCCCTGGTCCCTAGTAATAAATTTGTTAATGTCTATATTAAAATGTAATTTGGTATATGATTACTGACAATTTTGTCCAAATAAAATTCTTATTCTTATTCTTAGTTTCATTAATTGTTACATGCTTTGAATTTGTTCCATTTCTTTCCATTTGTTCCATTTCTGTATGTATTTCCAGCAAACTTCCGTTTGGTGCGCAGTTCCTGCTCGGTGGCTTCCGTCCGGTGCGCAATTCGGGTTCGGTGAGTCACCTGCTCCACGGTAGATGCGCAATTCGTGCGAGCCCAAAAATAATATGGGAGTTTCTATTTAAAAAACAACAACGTAATTTTGTGTTGAAAACCATACTTGCTTACGTATTTGAACGTATTGTGTCCACTAATTTCATGAGCTCCTCTCATAACTTTGTGTCTGTGAAAGTAGTTTTACAATATTTATTGTTGTTCACGAGATATTTCCGGTGGTAATTTTAGGTGACTCACCCTATATTTATATGTATGTATGTATACAAGGAAAATATATTGTACAAATTGGTTTATGGTTTTAAAACCCTGCCCCTTCCCCGCCTCCATCTCATAACAAGTTCTAACGTGTCTGTAGATATATACAGGGCGAGTCAAAAGTCAGGAACCATAGTGTTATGCACTTCACCTTATATTGTCTATATGATATGCTCAATATGTTGACCCTCTTGAGCAAGGCACGTGTTCAGACGACGCTCCCAGTTCTTCTGGCCACTGAGGATTGTGGCAGGTGCTATTTGCGAGGCAGATTCCGTTATCCTCCCTTGCAGATTGTGTAGGTCGCGAATCGTGGTGGACTAAACCATTGCCTTCAGGTGACCCCATAGGTAGAAATCCATTGGTGTGAGGTCCGGGGACCTCGTGGGCCACTCAACGGTGCATCGCCGACCTATCTACCTCCCCGGAAACTTCAGTAAAGTGCCCTCCACATTAGTCCTATGGTTCCTGACTCTTGACTCACCCTGTATTTACTCGACTTGACTTGACGGTGAATTCTCTGCACGTTACTGAAAAAAATAACAAAAACACGCCACGCAATCTTTCGAGATAAAGTGATTGTAGCGTTTCAAAGGCTATTTTTCGTAGTTTCTCTACGGAGTTATAGAAAGAGAGCGTGTAGTAAGAAATACAGACACTAGCTTATTTCTTAGGCAAAACCCTCGACGTGCAACTCGTAGCTATTCATAACAAGATAGCGATGATGAATTCACGTTGCGACTTCCTGAGGCCAAAAGGGTTTATTCTGTACAATTCCCGCCACTAAGTGGCATACGAGGGTCACTATTTATATTTTGAGCCTTGGCAACACTGATTGAAGTTAGGCGCGATTTGACGTTTGTACGGAATCGTCTGGCATTATTGACCATAACGTACTTCAAATGTTTTGTCAATAGCTTGATTTGTGTTGTTTATGTTGCCTTGGAGACTGCGCGACAACAATAAAAGGGAATTAACTCGTGAACATTTTCGTGCGATGATTTTTTACGATTTTCGACGTGGATTATCAAGACAAGAGTGCATCGATCAACTTACTTCCACATTTGGCGATGAAGCCCCATCCTTTGCCACTGTGAAACGCTGGTATAACGAATTTAATTGTGGCCGCCATTCGCTCACCGACGAGATTCGCGAAGGTCGTCCAAAATCAGTTGTTGTTCAAGAAAACATTGATGCTGTGCAAAACCTAATACTGCAAGATCATCATGTGACATACTGTGAGATTGAGGCAACCATAGGCATTAGTTCCACCAGCATATATAAAATATTACATGATCATTTAGCTGTGAGAAAGGTATGTTCTCGTTGGATCCCACACAATTTGACAAAAACTCAAAAAGACGCTCGCGTCAATTGGTGCAAACAAATGCTCAATAAATACAATCGTGGTGCTTCAAAAGACGTATATAAGATTGTAACAGGTGACGGATCATGGATATATGCATATGAGCTGGAACGTAAACAGCAGTCGACTGTATGGGTGTTTCAAGATGAACCCAATCCAACAAAAGTTGTTCGCGCTCGAAACAAATGGTCGCCTGTTTTTTCGGGAAAACTGGTCATGTGGCAACTGTGCCTTTAGAGGAACGTAGAACGGTCAACTCTGAATGGTACACAACAATTTGTTTGCCAGAGGTCTTCCGTCAAATACGGAAAACAAACAAACGCCGTCGGATCATTCTTCATCAAGACAATGCCAGCTGTCACACATCTCGTCTAACAACCGACTTTATGAACAGTCAAAAAATCGAATTGATGGGTCATCCGCCGTACAGTCCTGATTTGGCACCCAATGACTTCTTCTTGTTCCCGAATGTCAAGAATAAATTGCGTGGACAACGATTTTCGTCGGCGGAAGACGCCGTTGATGCGTTCAAAAACCATATTATGGAGGTGTCTCAAGAAGATTGGAAAAACTGCTTTGACAAAATGTAATGGTTCGAACGAATGCAAAAGTGTATTGACCATAAAGGAGAATACTTCGAAAAACAATAAAGCAGTTTTCAATGCCAAATTCCTGATTTTTCATTGTTAGGCTCAAAATATAAATAGTGACCCTCGTATTGTTGCCACACATACGTTTCATGCAAGACATGGCGATTGCCTTGCTGTTGCACGAATGCTTCGAAGGGCAACCAAAAAAATATTGTTGACTCTTCCAACCCTTAGAGGCGAAATTATTTCCTTCTAAGCCATCTGCAATACTTGCTCCCTGTGTGTCGGTTACATTCCCCCTCCCCTACTCTGTGAATGCAGCAACCAAGTGTTCAAATTATCTTTAGGGAGGGAACGGTAAGCTTTGACTGGATGCAGTGGCGTAGCGGCCGATGTCGCAACCTCCGCAATGCGGGAGCGAGGAAGGTTTAGGGGTGCCGCGACGTTCTCTATGTGCTATTGAAATTTTGCATAATCCCAGAAATTAACAGACATTGGCGCTTAAAACAAGACAAAAAATTCTAACGATTTGAAGGTACTTACGCGAATCCCATATTTCGCATGCTTTCGAAAAAGTGCGAGCGGCAAAGGTAACTGAGGTGATTAGTGACATGCACTTAGATAATATAATATTGGCTGTCTACACTGCACCCTTCCTACCAATGATGTGCCGTACACTATATGTTTACGTCTACATACGTTGTCTACACGTAATCTACGCGTAGATTACATTGGGTTGTAGTTTACATAGACTACGTAGACAATCTAAAGTGTATTAAAATTAATTTTCAAGGGTTTCATAAAGGGAAAGTGACATTTTCAACTATGTTAGTTCCTAACGAACTGACAAGGATCCTATTTACAACAAAATGTCTCTTCTCTTCTACCATCAACTATGGAAGAAGATAAATAGTATGCAAGAAAGACAACAGATGGCAGTCATGAGGCAAAATTAGTCTTTTTCCCATGAAACACTAGAATATTTTATGTTAGGTTTTTTCCTTGGTGAGATATTGTTCGAATTTGGAAGGAAGAGCATGAAAAGTTCTCCTCACACATCAGCAACTGATACGCAGTATAATTTTGTTTCACTTTCACGGCGCCCTTTGCTAAGTTATCACCTTTCGCCATGTTGTTTACATAGATTACGTCATGTACGTGTATAAAATAGTCTACGTGTAGAAGGTAGACTATCGTTGTTTACACGTAGACGCACATCACTGCTTCCTACGGCTTGACTGCACGAATTTACAATTTTCAGGTTTTGGTATATTAATTTCCAATCTCCTCGCGGAACACAGTGTGTGAACCACTGGATTACAACATTAAAAAGAACACATTGCAGACACTCAAATGTATATACTAGACTTCCGGTGTTGCCACAGAGGAAAACAAAACAGTTATCATAACTTATGGAATATCCCTCAACTTAACACACATCCAAGATATTTATCGTAAAGTGTGTGGTTTTCTTCCATCCTGTTGAAAGGCAATTTGAAACTCCGAGATGGCGGTTTTCCCTTTTGCTCAATTGGGGCACAGGTATTAGCTTCTACGTTGTTCTGTGGTTTGGGATTATTAAAAGTTATCTATGAAATTATACTGAACCACCCCCTTCCAAGAAAGTGAAAAGTGATCGTGTATTTTCGTGGGTTTCTTGCCCCAAATGCGCAGATAAGATAACATAATCTGCCCGTTCTTTTGGTTTCCACAGAATCAGAAAGTCACAATTCATGTGAGTTTCACAATAACCTCGCTCACAACAAAACTCCTCCATTCCCAGAAAACCGCTTGTTTACATTAGACTCGCGTCAATGGTGACTAGCGTAGCTCCTCCTAGCTCGTCGGTTCTATTATTACTTTACACGAGGCTGAGGTAATTAATAAGAGGTATGAACCCATATCCCCTTCGCTGGACGCGCACACTGCATAAATGCATGCGCGAGGACAACACCAGCCCAGCGGGGAAGGCAGGCAAGTCAATACTCAGGCCGAGACGTGATGACGTCACAGCACCGGCTGTGTTGACGCGAAAGGGGGGAAGGGTTCGGTCAAGCAGCAAACCGGCGAGCCTCCAAGTGGCGGCGATAACATGAAGAAACATTTGGTTTCTTGCCTAAGCCAAACGTGGATACACACAGTGCTTCTTTCCCCGTGAGGTAAACGTGTGCGCGCTACAGTGATCCAGAAATGCGTACATCGGAAAGTACGACGTGATCGTCAATTGTTTGCCGCAACGTAACAAGACAGCCCAGTGCATTTCAAGTCAGTCCGGTGAGTAATTCCGATAGTGTATCGTTGCACAACACGTGCATTTGACGTTTATTGTTGTGGTGTTTGACAGCAATAGTAATATTACATAACACTTTTTCCTGTTTCGTGATATTATGATAGAAGAGTATATATTTCACAGTGATGGTGTTCGGAACCATTATGAGCATATTATTGAAATGCTTTTTAGATTAGAATGAAACAGGAAGTAGCTTTAGTAAGCAATAGGTTTACTTACAGAACATCTATATCGGACGTTTAAATCTAAAATTAATTTAAGAACTTGAACAATAATTCAGAAAAAAAATATGGGCCAGTTATTATCTGCCTTTCGATTGTACGTACAGTCACGAACGCTTCTGGGTTGTAACAATCTCTAATTTTCAATGGATTCTTTAGAACCCAGAAATGTCCGTGACTGTACAGTCAACGGCAAAGATAATGGTAAGCAAATTGTCCACCGCTTTTTTCATTACTTTTATATTCTACATAATGTGTTGTTTTAAGGAATGAAACTATGTTGGTTAGAAGCAGGCACTGTTGACGTCTTTATTTCAATTCATTGTCATCACATTGTGTAAATCAGACCGAATGAAAATTGTGGTGGACAATTCGCCTACTGTTTCTTTCACGGTTGGGTGTACAAGAGGAACAAATATGCAACGATCAAGAAATATCGATATCATGACCCAGAACAATTGATTCGGTTTATTTTACTACGCGTTTCTGCCACTTTTGGGCTAATCGCGAAGATGAAGATAAGTAAGTGATGATATGATGAAATTCATGAAGGGGCACTCGCAAAGAACACCCATGTCCAGGCTTGGATTCGAACCCGAGACCTCTGTAAACGTAGCGCGCTTCCGCCCCTGAGGCCGGCGGAACGGAAGAATTAGGAGAAACCAAATGCACGATTAAGCTTACTATATCTATGGAAGATAACAATTGGAAATGTGAGTAAATTCCTTTAGTTAAATGGTTGAAAGAAAGCTATGGATCTAGAATTGAAAGTAATATCTTGAGTCTTCTTGATCAAAACAATAGGTATTTTTGGAACATGCGTGTAAATCAACAACATATTAGTATTATTAGAAGACAACCTTGCTGGCCTCCACACATTTCAAAAATAATGTAAATACCTGACACGTTATTGAATTGTTAATTAAAGGGGGGATATAATTAACCCAGACTAAGGCTGGAACTACTTAGGTGTAGAGGGGGAATATCCTATGCATCCTAGTGTTAATTCATACCTAAAAACAGCAGCCATTTCCTCCTAGTTTACTTGCACGGTAACACAGATTAGATTTGATGCTGTTAGAGTAATGTTTCAATTAAAGGATTCCGAAAATAGTGTTCGAGATCCGTTGTTTGCACGCTTTAACTTCCTTCTTGGTGCAGCGAACATGATGTGGTGGACCATTGCTTCATGTAAGATATGATATTTATTGATGTTTAAGATACAAGCCCTTGGGTTGTGCGTATCCTACAATATTGTTATATAATATACGTGCACCCCATTGATCATACATGTAAGAAACTTGTTTATGTTGACTGTTCACAGGAGCCACGGTAACCGTTGCAATTTCAACAAATTTTGTAACTATATGACCTATTGCACCACGGTTCCGGTTCAACTTCAAGTGCACTAAGCGGACAAATTATTATCAAATGAAAGGCAGGTGGCTCAACACCAGGAAGTAAAAAATCTGTAGCCCACCGAAAAATAGTCTTACCCCAACCCTCCAGGGACTTGAGAAATTATAGTAGAGGAGCTCACGCACACATAAAGGGGAAACGGAAGGACATAGAAGAGAGGAAGGGAAGATTAACGAAGGAAGAGAAAGAAAGATAGCAGAGAGAGAGGAAAAAGGGATATAGAGAAACAGAGGAAGAGATAACAAAGGGAAAAAGAGAGTAATGGAGGAACGGAAATAAAGAAATATCAAAGGAAAAGGAGACAGGAGAGAATGAGAGGAAGAGATAAGAAAGGAAAAAGATATAGGAAACCTATGAAAAGAGAGAGAGAGAGGGCAAGAACGAGATATCAAGGTGAAGGAAAGAAATTGGAAACAGTGGAACAAAGAGAAAGAGAGAGAAAGCAAGAGATAGAGAAAGGAGGAGAGAGAAAGACCTAGTAAACAGAGGAAAATAGAAAGTGGGGAAGGGAGAGAAAACAAAACATAGAGAAACTGAGGAAGTGGGGGAAATAAGACAACAAATAGAGGAGAAGAAAGCGAGAATAATAGAGAAAAACAGGAGAGCGAGAGAAGGAAAGAAAGAGGTAGAAAAAACATGAAAGAGAAGCAGAGATCGAAAGATAAAAGAAGAGAGGAAGAAAGAAATAGCATTAGAGTATAAAAGCATGACCACTGAAGCAGAATCTGTCCACCCTTTGAACTCAACCGAACGAAACACTCTGGCGTCGTCATACTAATGAAATGGTAGGGAACTCAAACACGTTTCATACCCATCCTGCTCAAGACTTGAGAGTTCATCAGGTTTGGTCAAGCCCCAAGAAATGAAATCTAGGTTCCACATATCTCGTGAGTGTTCATGCTGTGCGTTGACCGTGTTGTGCAATATGCAACTTCCACTATTTTTTCTTTCGTGATGCATGTAGCAAATTTCTAGCCAGACTACGCAAGCAATTCAAGGTTTTCTTCACGACGAAATTAATCCCCAGGTTCTGCAGTTCGCTTGCAAATGTCACAAAACATCCCCAAACTTCTCAGACGAAATTGGTATATTCAGGTCTTCTATCACCAATCTGAAAGATATTGTAATTTGTGAAACAGCTGTAATTATCTTGGCAGTGTTTTTTTTTAAAAGTAGTTTTACTCCTCAGTTCCACACAGTACACCCAGGACTGCATTTTGCAGACTAACGAGGATCTGGCGTCTGTGTTTTGTCCTTATGTGTGCTGAGTGCCCCTTTACAGCCTAGGCTTTTAACCGAAGTCAGAATGGTTTAATATTTTAGTTAACGTGGGGTAAGATAAGGGGCAGGACCCCGCATAACGTGACGGGTGCCAAATAGCCCCAAATATTCAAATTCAAAAATTAGTTTTACTATTGTTTCTTTCCGGTTTAAAATTGCTTCTGCTAAAATAGAAATTTCTGTTACTAATTAATAAATAAAATAAATAAATCACGTGTTTTGCTTATGTTGATTTTAACCATAAAGAAATAAAGTTATACGAAGGACTCTTTTGATTGTTACCACGAGACGAAGTGTGATCTGCGTAACGGTGGCGCAGTGGTAGCGTCGTCGCCTTATAATCAAGAGGTCCCGTGTTCGATTCCCGGTGAAGGCACATAGTAGGTCCAGTCTCAATTAGCCTCACTGTGCATAAAGTAGACTTCAAACACCAACTCAATCAATCAATTGAAGTCTGGTCTATAGTAACCAGCAGGGATGGTATCGAGACGAGAGAGAGAGAGATTTGGTAGCGTCTCTGTCTCGTTTGGACTTGTAAATATGTCTCGTCTCGATCTCTTCTCGAAATATACTGTACAAACAACTGTATACAACGTGTCACCACCAGAGATGATAATTTCAAATCAACCTCCCTCACCCATCTTAGGCCCGCTTTACACGAGAGTGTTTTTCCTTAGCATTTCTAACATTTATGCCATGACCAAAATGCTACCATGCAAAGTATGGCATTTCAGATGCCATGCCATATTTCATGGCATTTCTATTTCCGTAGCATTTTTCGTAGCATAACCAATCAGAAGCGACCTCTAGGTCACGAGTGCAGTTGTAATGGCGGCAGCGTGAGATGTAAACAACGTATCACTTCACATTTTTAAAACACGATAACTATTCAACCGAGAGGAATATCGCTTCGTATTAAATGGTTTTAGGTAGAGAAGAAAGGCGCTGACAAAATACATACTTTACAACGTTTACTGTACACGTATGGAAGAATATTTTAGCTTTTTCTATTGTAAACACCGTGCACTCACCATAGACGATGTAACTCGACGTGCCTTTCGTGCTGTATGTATTATACATTGTAATTGCAACAGCTAACGGAAATGTTCCATGAAATGCACTATCTGCTATAAGATTTTTGGAAGCATTTACGTAGCTTTCATGCTAGTCTAAAGCCAACTTTACGGAGGGTGGAGTCTGCTTTCAAGAGGTTTGCCCTCCGGATGGTGAACACCTTTGCGATCTGTCTGGGTATTTCAGGAGAAATAAACAATAAATTTCGTGCACAATGTCTCCATCTGCCATGATACCTGTGGCTCGTGCTAACAGTATGGCTGATTGTTCCAACTGCGCCTTTGATTGATTTTGTTATTTAACGTCGCCTTTTCTGGAACTTTTGGCAAATCGCGACGCTTAGGATGAGTAATGAATTGATGAAATGAATTAAGGAACACGAACAAAGAACGCTCAGGCCGGAATTCGAAGCCTGAACCTTTGTCGTCGTATTGAGCTGTGCTAACCAAATGTGTTCAGTGTCGTCTGATGAAGATTTTCCTCATTCGCAAGAATAGCCCCTTACCCTCAAGCCCTCTCCCTTCCTCACCCTCACAAGCCTTGCGGAGGGTGAGGTCTGCCTTCATGAGTGTTGCCCTCCGGATGGTGAACACTTCACCACAAGAACTTACTATTAGGACAAACATTTCTTGATACAGTGTTTTTGTTCGACGCCTCGTCCCGACGCTACGAATCCTACCAAAACTTTATTATCCTTAATATATATGCAACTACGCAGAACAGGTTCACAACTGCCACTGATGGATTGACTTTGCAATTACATCTTAAATAAATGGGTGGATACCCGGTTGGTGTGTCTGAAAAAGCCACATAGTAAAGTAATGTTCACGTACAGTTACCGGCAAAAGAAATGGAACACCTAGGTCCTGATATATTGGCTTCCCTGCAAAGCGTTATACGTGTTGCCTAACTATACGGCGACGTCTCAAGATATCAAATGCCACACTTTCCATTGACCACTCAACGTAAATCACGAGCTTATAGAAGTAAAAATATGCAAGAAGCAAATAATTATTCAACACGATCTTATTTCCTTTCAAATGAGAAAGGAATAATTCTTCTGTGTTACCAAGTCACCTCAATATATAATTATAGCCCTGAGTTGGTCCCTTGAAATTTGGAAATAGGAGTTGGATATTGTCTTAGAACCAGTGTCATGTGTGAGTGACATCTATACTTGGCTTTTTAATCCCATGACTGAGCGGATGCCGTTCACATAATCGATCAATTTTACGTAGAATCTCACTTTACATTCGATGTCCTATTATATTAAAAGTAAGTTCTTGCTAATCCGATCTCTGTTGGGGGGAAAAGGTGCAAGCCGCGAATCAGAAGGGTTAATACGAGGCCAGTAGGCGCTGTGACGACCACGTGTGAAATATGTTTTAGTTTATATATTTCAAAGTGATCGGACTGCCATGAATAAACGAGACAGTATTGTACATTCTGATCGTGTCTTTTTAGTATTTTCATACACAGTAAACTTGTAACATTATATGTTAAAAAATATAGTCAAAGCTTCCTGGGCCTATCCGAATGGCGCAGTGGTAGCGTCGTTGCCTTGTAATCAAGGGATCCCGGGTTCGATGCCCAGTGGAGGCTAGTGTTGCCCACGGGACGAGACGGGACAGGCTTTTAAAAATTCGAGACGAGACGAGATTGATCATGTGTCCCGAGACAAACGAATATTTTCGAGACGAGACAGCATTTCCACGAGACGAGACAGGCCAAAGTCTCGTCTCGTGGGCAACACTAGTGGAGGCACAAGTGGTTCGGATCCCACTTTAAACTGTAGGTTCAGTCCCGATTAGCCTTACTGCGCATAAAGTGGACTTAAAACACCAAATCATTCACCAATCAAAGCTTCCTGAACTCTCGCAAATCTCACTTTCATCTGGGCAAGAAATGGTGGACCGCATTAGTAAACATTCTTATGTGATTTTTTCGAAGATATAAGAAGCATTAATTTTGTATTATTAGCGAGTCATTTCCCATAATCTTCCTCAAATATAATCATTCTTTCACATTCATAAACCCGAAGGTTTATTGCTGCAGCCACACGAACTTGCCATCTGTCCGTATCCGGTCTTGACTACCTTGCTAATTCCAGGGGTTCCGGGTTCGAATCCCGGGCTTTTAGAGTGTCTTCATCAATTTCATCATATCTAAACTCGTCCTCATCTTCACGATTAGCTAAAAGTGGCAGAAAAGCTAATTAAAACAAAAAATATAATGAAACAAACCTTTCGAATTTCCTTGATGTCTATCTGAACATTGGGTCTCTCCGATGGCGCAGTGCTAGCGTCGTCGCCTTGTAATCAAGGGGTCCCGAGTTGTATGCCCGGTGGAGGTACAGTGGGATCTATGAGTATTACCGTGCAAATTGTCCATCACCATGTTCGTGCACTTTAGTTGACCCAATAAGAGCTTCAAGAATTAAAAGAAAACTCAAAACAAGCTGTTGACAACTTCTGCACCAGCATACATAAAATATCATCGCTTTAAAACACACAGGATGTGTGAGAAAAATTAATGAAATTAGTCATGGACAATTTGCACGTTAATACTCATGGATCCCACTGTACATGGCACAGTGGTTCGGATCCCTCTTTAAACCGTATCAGGGTGCGAAATCCTGGGGGAAACAGGGGGATTTCTCCCCTACCAACAATCTAGGTCTCAAAAATCCCCCACCAAAATTTTTCGGGGGAGAAGAGTTTTAGTTACAACAAAAGATAAATAATTACTTTTAATTTCAAATATACTGTACTAAGAATAATATCGAAAACATACACAAATTAGTGTAGTTGTGAAGGTTCAATGTTTTTTCTCTCGCAAGAGATTATTAACAAATTACATAAACACACACAATATAAGCAAAACAAGAATGCAAAAGAATTATAACTATGAAATCTAATTGATTTATATTAACATAAAGCAAAAACCAAATAAAAACTCCATAATTTATTAACATCTTTAACCAGTTAGTAAAGCAAGTGGTTTGCTACTTTATAATATCTGATATACTGTATTTAAGAGTAACATTTTTTTGTGTAATTAATAATAATAATATATTTTTAATTTAGTAATTTAAAATTGCAATTTATTTGTACTTTTAATAACATTATAAATATGTATGTCGTATATGAGGGGAAGGGGAGGGGGTTTGTAGATTAATATATTTCTCCCCTCCCCCGGTCTAAAATGATTTCGCACCCTGTCGTAGGACCAGTCCCGATTAGCCTTAAAAGTGGACTTAAAACACCAATTCAAACGAAGCTCTTATCTGAACATTGTCCTTTGTCTTATCTACAAGGACCCAGTAACCCCTATTCGTGCCATGCCAGTGTAAGGCTTGTTGGTTTGACAAGTCTTAACAACCACGGGGAAGTTATTTGATTCATTATAATGGAGATACGCCTGATTTTATTTTGCCATAACGTACCAGTGTCTCTTTTTAAGGTTACATGTTTTATACAGTCTGGTTTTTCCAACGAATATTACGTAATCCCATCTGGCCTTGGTAAAGAAGACCTGGTCAGCGACCTTCCCTTGGCATTCGGAACTCCGAAGGTGTGTGTTGCAAGGGGAAAGCTTGTCACTGGTGTCACTTCCTTTGAATTCCATAATGTCGAAATAGTTGCTCATTCCTTCGGTTGATGCACTCGTCAGCATTGAGAATACTTTGCGAGTTCAAACTATTTCTAACACAAAAAAAAACATCTTTGTACTGGATGCGAATTAAATAGAGACCACTCCCATTAGGCCAAAAATTACAAAAAAAAGTAATTTTCATCCCTGTTAGAGACGATTTTATCGCCACGATGCAGCAATAATAGTCACCTTACCAACAATTTTTCCCCAAATGTAAATTGGTTCACAAAGTAAGGATCGTTTCTTACAAGTGTACAACTATCCATGTATTTTGATCGCCACTCAGCTTACGATAAAAAAATCCTCAACAATATTTCAAGTATTTGATATGGTTGGTTAAAACAAGGATTGCTAAAGGTCCAGGAATTTTAATTAAATTCAATTCCGGTCCAGGAGAAAAAATCAGTAAGCGTAAGTGGGTTCTGGACCATAAAGAACCTTTTTAGCTGTAAATTATTTCAATTCGGTCCAGGAACCTTTTTTCCGGCTCAATTGATATACGGTCCAGAAACCTTTTTTAAACTGAATTTAAATTCGGTCCAGGAACCTTTTTCAGGCTCAATTTAAATACGGTCCAGGAACCTTTTTCAAACTAACTAACTCTTTAGCCTTCTTAAACTCGAAGGTTCATGGCTGCAGCAACACAGGCCTTCCATCTGTCCCGATCTTGAGCAAGATCTATATACTCTTTTCCATCCTTACCGATTTCCTTTAGGTCCATCTCAACGTTGTCCCTCCATCTTCGTCTTGGCCTTCCTACAGGTCTCTTACCATCAGGTTTCCCAACAAGAATCTTGTAAACTCATCTTTCCTCTCCCATTCGTGCCACATGGCCTGCCCACCTAAGTCTTCTAAGTCAAGGCATTCCAGAAAAAAAGGTTTCTGGTCAGAGTATGTAAAAAGTTGTAACTTTTCTGCCTTCCAGACCAAGTTTTCATGATTTAATTACTCTAATAATATCTGGACATGAATACACAAATTATGTAGTTCTAATTATGTAACCTTCTCCACTCACCTGTCTCCTCATCCATTTTAGGTACAAATATTTTTCTAAGGATATTATTTTCAAATACTCTCAATTTATGTTCCTCTTTCAATGTAAGGGACCAAGTTTCACACCCTTATAATACTAC
Source organism: Lepisma saccharinum (assembly GCF_977018435.1). Taxonomy (NCBI): domain Eukaryota; kingdom Metazoa; phylum Arthropoda; class Insecta; order Zygentoma; family Lepismatidae; genus Lepisma; species Lepisma saccharinum. The sequence goes on along the minus strand of NC_139255.1, from coordinate 33,785,912 downwards.
AGGCAAAATTACTGTTTTGTATATTTTAACTTTTAGTTTCTTAGATATTAAACGAGAAGACAAAAGTTTATGAAGAGAGAAGTAACGCATTTCCTGAATTAAGCCTACTTTTTATTTCCTCTTTAATATAATTTTCACTTGTTAATATTACTCCTAAGTATTTGAAACTGGTTCAAACGAGTTGTTATCAATAATTAGATTTTGATTATTAACTAACACTTGGTTTCGGCCTGTAAGCATATATTTAGTTTTCTCTTTGTTAACTTCCAAACCTATCTCTTTAGCAGTTTTGAAAAATATTTTAGCATTATTCTTAATTGTATTTATATAAGGGTTTTTATTTTTTCAAACTGAATTTAAATTCGGTCCAGGAACCTTTTCCCAATGAAACAATACGCAACTTGGACCGAATTTAAATTGTGCTAGGAAAAAGGTCCCGTTCCTGCAACGGAACCCAATAAAACCTATTAGAATTTATGTGTTCCTGGACCATTAACAACCCTGGTTTATACAGCACAGTGCGAATTAGGCGTTTTAGCTTTTTGGGGGAGATGCACACTCAGTGACATATTTGTGACTTTATTTTGGGAAGTATCTTTCTTGTTTGTTATAACCTAGGCCATTAAACTTATGATAACATTTACATGTAATTTAGAAAAACAGTGTATTTACATTCTAACAAAACACATACACGAAAAGAACTATCGAACGCCGAAAACTTGACCAAACTTCTATTACCAGGTTCAAAGTTAATGTCCATTTAACCTACGTACAAGTTTAATACATGTTCGGCGAGGTTAGCCAGTTGGAGACTGGAGTCCTCCTTTAATCCACAAGGCTGCATGCTTTTCGGCAGGGAAATCTTGGATGACTGGACCATAAATGGACATGAATGACATGACAAAACATGACTTTTCAAGAAGCAACGGGCTAAGTGTGAGAGCCCAAGAAAGCTTAGGTGATGTGAGCTTCTCTCTGTACATAATACGTGACAAAAGATGCATTGACTTAAAATTGTACAGCAAGAAATTGGCTAATATGCGTGTTGCTAAATGCAATAAAAAATCATGAAAAATAGAATACAGTAGAGATCAACATGGAACATTGTTAATGAAATTAGTGTTAATAATGATGTGAGTGAATTGCCTTGTGAACATATATACAGTATGATGCATGACATTCCCCAAGGCTAAAAGTTTAATACGTATTTTATGTGGAATATATACCAGGGACGTTTTACTAGTCACACTGAAGAAATATTATTTGCATCATATGAAATTATCTCTTTCTTATACAAAGATTGGCGTTTAAGAGTGTCTGTGGCGTACTCAAAAAAGGAGTGTAAAAACCAGTCGCTTCCCTTTGGAAGTTTTCACACCGAAGTGACATGCGACACGAGGCACATGACTTTTGGATGGATTTGATTTTTGCTATTTAGCGTCGCTTTTCTGCCACTTTTGGCTAATCGTGACGATGAGGATGAGTGAAAATTGATGAAGGGACCCATGCCCAGGTCGGGATTCGAACCCGGTACCTTTGGCGTCGGTACATGTCTCTTGGGAATGATCTAGAAGCGGCACGTGTCGCTTCTTTCAGTGTGAAACCTCCCTGAGACTAACCATAAACTTTCAATGAGTCCAGAAGGAGAAGCGTTAGGCACATCGTGCGAGAGAAGGTCTTTAAACCCACACTGGTGTTTTAAATGATAGCAAGGGCAATGGAATTGAGGTCCCAGCACCATGTTGGCGGTGGTCGATGTCCATATGCATTACCAGGAGCAAGGACCTTTGTGTGCGCCATGTGCACGAGGGTGTCTTCGCTCTAAACGAGGTGAAATTGCTAGTGAGCCAGTTTTGGACAACAGATACTGCTGTGTGAATGTACAAGGGAAAATTGAGGTCAACGGGGTAAGTGTGCAAGCACAATTATACAATTGTGGGCATTCTCAGGGAAAAACCAACACTGCCCTTATCTGTTGTTCAGTGTTGCCAAGTACGCCATGTCGTTTTTCCTTGTCCTTTTGGAGGATTTGTTGTGCAATATTTCTACCCAAGACAAGGTGGGTTACCTTTTCACAGTGTAGTTTGAACTTGAAGATTTTTTACGAAATTATCCGCGAAAGAAGTTTGTTTGTTAACCTTGCGCCAAGGTACGGTAATTGTGACTGGGTCTACATGTTTGTTTAGTAGGATGCGAGCTTCTTCAGCCAGAGTGTCGACCAACATAACAAGTCCAAAATTCATGACCTTTTCATGACTTTTTATTGACCTTCTTTCGTTTTTCTTAACCTTTATTTATTCGTATAATTAGGTAAAGTCCGAAATTATCAAGTAAGGAAATACATATTTATTTAATAAAAAAAACAACAACTAATAACTAACTTTTCGGCGGGTCTACCAAAACCGGCCAGTTAAGATGGAAGCTAAAGCTGTATTTAACAAGAGAATTAGACTTGCTTTATCTATGAATGCATCCTGAACTGGATTTGGAAGACTGGCGAGGCTCTGGCATAGTATAATCTTATGTGGAATTCGTGTTGTCGTCCCTGTATAATATCTGTGATTGTTCCTTCACCCATCATCCTCATCTTCGCGATTAGCCAAAATGGGCAGAAAAGGGAAGTAAAATAAACTAAATTTTTGACCAGAAGTGTAATTCCTTCGTGACCTACTTGTTGATTTTTCATGACTTTCTTGACTGGTAGACACCCTGTCACCGCATCCCCAACATCAAAAAGGCCACTTTAAGCAGAAATAGGCTAAACTGGACTTGATCTACAGTTGAAAGTGGGATCCGACCTCTGCGCACTGTGCCTCCAATGGGTATCGAACCTGATGCTTCTTGATTGTAAGGTGACAACAAGAGCGCCCACAAAGGGGGCCAAGGAGGCTCTTACGCCCCCTGAAATATCTGGAAAAAGTTCATGTAACTTGAAATTTTATCAATTATATTGTTTTCTGTCGGTTACAAGTGTAAGCTACCCAATTAACTGCCATGTCCAACAAAATAACGGGAGAAACGTTTTCACGAGAGACCAAAATCATGTACGTGTATGTTCTGTCGTAACTAGAGGTGTGTGGGACGGCGAGAAATCGGGAGCAGTTTATCAATTATAAATATATATATATATATTATAAACTAAAGGAAACACCCCCCTTGAAAAAAGCCCGCCTAGTTTCAGGTATACCTTTAATAAGAAACTAGGATGTCAGGTCCGCTGAATGACGGTTCCACGTTTATTTTGTGTGTGAACTTTGTTTCCCAATATTTTAATTACAATGATAATGACATGATTTTTGACCATACTTGTTTCCAGAACAGGTCTGGTTTACATAGTAATTCGTATTATTATTAGTTGGGTAGTGCAAGAGTAATAGGAAAAATATGAATTCAATTTTACAGCTTACTTAATTTAGATGTAAGGTTGGTGAGGAAGTATTAAATACCAAGAAATGAATTTGCATTTGGAATTTATAGATTTAAAGCTGATTCTTTTTAATTAGATTTGATTATAATGTCTACAAGTTTCGTGACAAGACGTGTTAAGGAGGATACTTTTGCCATCAATAAAGTGATAGATGTTCATGGAAAGGAAGCAAGGCGGATCCAGTTTCTATTTACATAGCGGACTGAAGTCTGGACTTATCAACAACGCCAAAGTATTTTCAAGCAAATTTCTATATGATTATGATTTGTAAAATAATAATAACAATAATCTTGGCCACCAGTCGATCAATACCTAAGCCTTATCACAGGTTTTGTAATGTCTGTATATGTCATTCACGTACTTTAAACCCAGGGACGTCGTTAGGGGGGGCCGGGGGGGCACCGGCCCCCCGAAACGTTCACGTGGTCCCGACAAAATGTTCTACATTTGCTGAAAATTTTACTTTCATGACAAATATTGCAAAATAGTTTTTCAGTATTTTTTTTCTTTCAGTTAGAAACACTGTTTTTAATTTGAGTGGCACGAACCCAAAACCACATTTCATTCTCGTTGTCCTGGTTCTAGCTATAGTGGATGTCAGTGTACGAACCTAGAACTTCGTTGTTTCTCGGAATTTTGAGGGAGCGGTCTTTCCACCCCTAGCAGTCGCAGGTCAACAACAGGCAGGGTTGGGCGTTGAGTGTTGCCGTTGCGTCCAAACAATGTTTTCAGCTTGAGTAGATTGAAGAACGACCGCTTGTGCCGGGGTAAACCACATATATGCAAACAGTTACAACTGGTCCCGAATCAGAGCGCAATACACGCTAAATAAGTATACTGGTGGCAGGATGCCTCATATCTCCAGGTAAGTAGTATTATTCGCACCAAATATCTATTCTACTATTAAAACAGTCTAAAACACGCAACGTGTTAAAAGTAATTATCTTCACAAACTGTACGATTTCTCGAGTCGCATATTTTTCTCGATATCGTGAAGACCGATTTTGAGAATCCTCCTTAACTAACGATGCCTCCCCGATTGCGCAGTGATAGCGTTGTTGCCTTGTAATCGAGGGGTCCCGGGTTCGATACATGGGTGGAGGTACACAGTGGTCCGGATCTTACTTTAAACTGTAGGTTCAGTCCCGATTAGCCTTACTGTGCATAAAGTGGACTTAAAAACACCAACTCAACTCCTTAACAAACTTTTCGAAGAATCGAAAATTTAAACAAGAACAAGTAAATACATTTTTGTAATTTTGAAGTAACTTATTATTATTATTGTTATTATTTTGGGTATTTTTGGTTCGTATGAATCTGCCTCACACAGTAAGCTTATTTTGTTGAGTCAAGTACAATAACAAACCCTTGCAATGAGTCACTGGAAACACATGTGAGGTTGCACATATATTTAAGCATCTATAAATATATAATAACCCGTGGTTCGACAATCCCGGAAGGGCCTTGGTCTATCTCCCGACTGCCAGTCCCTCCCACAATCCTACCTAGAGGTGTGGAGATCTTTAACCAGTAATGGGGTGACGTGGGGTGAGCACGTCGAACCCCCAACCGTTATAGGGAATATTCGTAAAGAATAATTATATTCTTGTGGTAAGGAGTCGTTGTCATTTAACAAACTTTATTGATTTATTCCATCAGCATTATTTAAAATGTAGTGCCATACTGAACTTACCAACTTAACAATGGCACATTGATTGCTAAATGAGGCATTTTCCTTGTGTTGCAGAGCAGGTTCAGTTTTTGGAGTACCGTTCGAAGAATTTTGAGAATATTGATGTTTTGTCAAAGGGACCACCCCCGAATAAATATCTGTGGATGTTTTACAGGTTTCATCGTATTTAAGAAGGTAATTTTTCCGGTGCAACTTTCCTCCGTACAACACTCAAGCTGAAAAGCAGATTCATAGGTGCAACGACCTTGGCAGAAAGAAACTCTGATTGGCACCATGTTGACAAAAGACTCAAGAAGTCCCGCAACCAAAAGAACTCGAAGCGCTCGGATCCTACGGTGACATACACTTTGGTTGAACACAAACGGATGCATTGGTAGGAAATGCAGTGATTTTATGGGCCGTCCCTTTCTGGGAAGTCGGGGACCTTTTGAAAACACACTTTCCCTTCATTCACACCAGGGGGCCTAAGCCAGGTCACCCCTTCTCACAAAATCTTCTCTTCACCTGGCTCTGGTTATCGGCCGCGCCGAAACGCACTGCAGGTAGCTAGGACTTTCTGGGTTAATTACTTTAAGGTTTAGCATGGACATAAGCTTTTCAAATTGCAAGAGACAAAATTCTACTGTTTGTCTCTTTTCTGGCGGGAGATGAATGACAAAGATGTCGCGGTTCCTTCAGTTTCCCACACTCAACCCTTGTGCTCATAACCTGCAAGGAAGGGACTTTATATCCTTCCTTGGTAACTTTCCACTCATTTTCAAGGAAACATGTGCTTCTTTTTGCCCTACTGTGTTGATTGGTCGACAATTGATGACTGTCAGCTAGTTCGAAGAACAGTTTGATCCAAGAAGTGGTTTCATAGTTAGCTTCTGTAAAGGTGAGATTCCGGTAGGATCACGGAGTGCTTGAGATCTCATTTTCATGCATTGCGAGTGAAATTTCGATTGATTTGGTTCATTTTACTTTGCTCATCTGCCACATTTGGCTAATTGCGAAGATGGGGTTGAGTGATGATATGATTAAATTGATCAATGGACACAACAAACACCCATGATCAGTCAGGAATTCGAACCCGGCACACCTGGCATCGTAGGACGATGTCCGAACCACTCCGCCACGGGGTTAGGCGAAGTGAAATTTCGAGTGTGAAGCTGCCAGCTCGTTTCTCTCTCGAAAAAATTGAAGTAGGATCCACTGATCGACCAAATGTCCAACACATTGACTTTCTAAATTGGTGCCACACAGGAGACCGGGTTTGACTCCCAGGGCGGTTGATCTCACATGTGATGAAGAATAAGTCACATTTCAATTAAGGAAGGAAACGAGGTATGTAGTCAACTTTATATAGTAGTGTGCATGCTCTAGAAATAATACGTTTCAAAATTCTGCATATTTCGTGATTTTTCTTCATTTAGCCTCCACCAGGGTTGTCAAAGGTACATCTACCCATAACTTCTATGGGTTTTATTGGGTTCCGTTGAAGGACCGGAACCTTTCTTCTCGCACAATTTAAATTCGGTCCTAGTAGTGTATTGTTCCATTAAAAAAGGATACTGGATCGTATTTAAATTGATCCGGAAAATATTCCTGCACCGAATTTTAATTGATCCTGGAAAAAAGGTTCTTGGACAGTGTTTAAATTCAGCCGCAAAAAAAGGTTCCTGGACCGTATTTAAATTTTACCGAAAAAAGAGTTCCTGCACCGTATTTAAATTCATACGGAAAAAAGGTTCCTGCACCGAATTGAGGCCTAGAACCCATTTACACTTGCTGGTTTTCTCTCCAGGATGTGAAATGAATTTATTTACAATACCTGGACCATTAACAACCCTGGGATTGTTAAAGATTAGGGAACGCATACATTCTAATTTGTTCTATAGGATTCCGTTATAGGACCGGAACATTTTCTCTCGCACAATCTAAATTCGTACCAAGTTGCGAATTGTTTCATTTCAATATTGAACTTTGACCCCATTTAAACTGATCCGTAAAAAAAAAATGTTCGTTGACCGCATTTAAATTATTCAGGAAATAACGTTCCTGGACCGAAATTAAATTCATTTGAAAAAAATTCATGGACCGAATTGAAAACGTTACAGATGAAGAGGTTCCTTACGGTCCAGAACCCATTTACGCTTCCTGATTTTCTCTCCTGGATGGGAATTGAATGTATTTAAAATTCCTGGACCTTTAGCAACTCTGGCCTCCACCCGCAAATGCAGACGCTGTAGCTGCTGCTTAGGCGGGAAAGTTGACTACACATACAAAAAAAATTAATCCAACGTTATATAGCGAATAATTATTATGTAAGTAACTATTATAATAGTTACTTACATAATAATATCATGAAATATGGAGAGCCAAATTACTTATCAAGCATTTTCTGTTATTTGCCTATCCTAGTGGGAGCGAAAATCTTTTGCTCTTGGTGGTGAACTCTGTTCCTGCAAATTCAAGACTGCATTTTCTAATTTTCATTTCTATTTGGGCCGACAACTCCGTGGTGGAGTGGTTGGCAGGTTACGCTAATGTCCCGTGTTCGAATCCCGGTCTGAGAATGTGTCTTCTTTCTGATGGTCCTTTCATCAAGTTAATCTTAACTCATGCTCATCTTCACGATTAGCCAAAAAGTGTCAGAAAAGTGAAGTAAAATGAACCAAGTCATTCAATAATTTCTATTTCGTTATTTTAGGCCGTTTTTTTTCACCTCTTGGGTTAAATGCGACGATGAGATTTAATGATGATCCGAAGGAATAGCGATGCGAGACATGATGCAACCACACCTGTCCAAGGTCCGAACCTTGGACCTCTGGTTTCGTAGTGCGTCATGCTCATGTTTCGGGAGTGGAATCCGTTCAATGAAAAACTATAAAACTAGGGTGAAAGAAAACAAATTGTACTGTGCAAAAAAGCCATGTTTAGGTCCTCTAAAGAAAACTACAGTTATTCAGTAAAATTAATTTTGAAGGACAAAGCCTCCGAAGTGTTTTTCCATTCGGTGACGCGTGGTTATCACATCGAGTCCCATCTAGTTTTGAGAGTGGAATTCGCTTACATATTGATTTCAAGTAGCTTCTCAATTGTCTTCACGGAAAGACTACAGCGCAATAATTTGAGCGCGCGGAAATTTTGTTGTTTCTATTGCCATCATATATTCAGTTTTGCACGCGCAAAGAAGATTACTTTTAAGAAACTAGATGTGTGCATAAAATTTCATATATATCTTCATCATTCTCCAATGAGTACAGTACGACGCCACATGTCCCATAGAATAGTGGTTAAGGGTGTCGGCTTGCACTAAAGGCCACCGGATTCTATTCTGGTATAAACAGCATACATGGGATGCCTATCTTGAACTCATTACACAAACATTTCATTTTCGCACCGTTGTCATACTTGAGCACCTGATTCCAGCACCTTTTTATATCTAAACTGACGGAAGAGTGTTTTCTGTACTTCTCAATTTTCTTCGAGCAAATTTACAAATCTAAGGAGTAAGGACTAATGAAATTGTTCTTGGTGTCTCAAAAATCTGACATAAGAGAAAATACATGGATTTTTAAAGACTGTCTAGAAATTTTTGGGGGCTACAGGAGAAAATAATGTTCTCTTCCAACAAAATTTTATATATATATATATATATATATATATATATATATATATACACATACTGTACATATACTTATGTAGGCCTATATGGTATATTGCTTATATGATCTGTTGTAAGAACGGCCCTAGAGGCCGAAACACGCCCGCTCCAATAAAGTCGATTTTATTATTATTATTAATAGTTTGTTAGTTTTTAATGTGGTTTGATAGAAAAAAAAATCTTAAGTTTTGGGCCCACCGAACTGATCAACCTAGCTACGTCCCTGTTTAAACCAAAGAATGTCAACACAACGCGGCGGCCACAGGCAGACGGCACGAAAGCACGTATGCAATGATTTCTTACGCTCTCAAATGTGAACCCGCGACCGGGAATCGAAACCGGGACCTCTTGAGACAGGTTGCGTTAACATTGTATGTATTTGCATATTTGTTATTTAGCATCGCTTTTCTGCTACTTTTTGGCCAATCGCGACGACGAAGTCGAGTGATGATATGATGAAATTGACTAAGCAACACTCACCAAGAACTTCGGTGGCGATATGGAAAGTCGACAACTTTACGTACTCGGCCATTCAACCCGCAGAGGTTAATAGCGACAGCGTTGATTGATTGACTGATTGAAGTTGAAATTTTGGGTGCGTCAGCACTTAGGCTATCTTATCCCCCCGTCACATATTGTGGGCCCATCCCCTTACCATAACTGTAATGTCGTATAACTAAAATGTTCTTACTTGAGGCTGTAAAAGAGGCAGTCAGCAACATAAGGACAAAAGGCAGGACAACACATACACAGCCCTACAAGGTGTAGGTCCAGTCGGCAGAACCTCGTTAGTCTGCCAGATTCAGTCCAGGATGTACTGGGAGTACTGCGTGGAAGATTCACCCCTTACACCCTTCAAGATAGCGTTGCAAGAGCTTTAACGCAATAGGTATCTTTCTTTATTGACTTTTGTATAACCACATACTATTCGTTGGAATGTCATCACTTCGCACTGACAGAGAATTGCGCTGCTGTTTCTGTAGTATTATCTCAAACTGGCAAACAATGATTATCACGAAGTGCATCGTTGATAAGAATTTCACTTGATTCAAATGATCTGACTCCCCTCCAAGTTTCCAAGTGTTTGTCACTATTGTATGACAGTGTTTGCACACTTAAACAGAATTTTATCGACCTCGTTCTCCTCAAATGTTCTTCCGCATCGGCTTCCAGTTTATTTCTTGGCCTTCCTTGGGATACAAAAATGGTTTCCATTGTGTTATTCTTCAAACAGTTTGAGCTTCTTCCATATCTTCGACATGGCCAAGCTACCTCTCTCATTATATCCCTTTGTCAGTGGCGTATACGGAGTCAATATCTGGGCTATCTCACTATGTCACGTGGTCCTAGGCTATGAATAGAAATCAGGTTGCTAACTCCCAAGAAATCAGGTTGCCAACTCATAAGAAATCAGGTTGACAACTCCAGATTCAGCATCATCATCTCACTGGTTATGAATAATAATAATTACAATTTCTGATCGATTTTTCTCGTGAATTTTATTCACTAGACTTCAAGCTTCGCAGATAGCCTAGCTAGCCTAGAATATAACTACTGCCCTTTGTTTTCTCAATGTATGGTGTTCGCTATTCACAACCTGCAAATCAGGTAAATTTCAGTTTGTTCCTAGTTCCTAGACCGTATTTAAATTGATCAGGAAAAAAGTTCCTAGACCTTATTTAAATTGATCAGGAAAAGAGTTCCTAAAACTTATTTAAATTGATCAGGAAAAAAGTTCCTACACCGTGTTTAAATTGATCAGGAAAAAAGTTCCTAGACCGTTTTTAAATTGATCAGGAAAAGAGTTCCTTTGCCGTATTTAAATTGATCAGGAAAAAAGTTCCTAGACCGTATTTAAATTGATCAGGAAAAAAGTTCCTAGACCGTATTTAAATTGATCAGGAAAAGAGTTCCTAAACCTTATTTAAATTGATAAGGAAAAGAGTTCCTAAACCTTATTTAAATTGATAAGGAAAAAAGTTCCTAGACCGTATTTAAATTGATCAGGAAAAAAGTTCCTAGACCGTATTTAAATTGATCAGGAAAAAAGTTCCTAGACCGTATTTAAATTGATCAGGAAAAGAGTTCCTAAACCTTATTTAAATTGATAAGGAAAAGAGTTCCTAAACCTTATTTAAATTGATAAGGAAAAGAGTTCCTAAACCTTATTTAAATTGATCAGGAAAAAAGTTCCTAGACCGTATTTAAATTGATCAGGAAAAAAGTTCCTAGACCGTATTTAAATTGATCAGGAAAAAAGTTCCTAGACCGTATTTAAATTGATCAGGAAAAAAGTTCCTAGACCGTATTTAAATTGATCAGGAAAAAAGTTCCTAGACCGTATTTAAATTGATCAGGAAAAAAGTTCCTAGACCGTATTTAAATTGATCAGGAAAAAAGTTCCTAGACCGTATTTAAATTGATCAGGAAAAAAGTTCCTAGACCGTATTTAAATTGATAAGGAAAAGAGTTCCTAAACCTTATTTAAATTGATAAGGAAAAGAGTTCCTAAACCTTATTTAAATTGATAAGGAAAAAACTTCGTAGACCGTATTTAAATTGATCAGGAAAAAAGTTCCTAGACCGTATTTAAATTGATCAGGAAAAAAGTTCCTAGACCGTATTTAAATTGATCAGGAAAAAGTTCCTAGACCGTATTTAAATTCATCAGGAAAAGAGTTCCTAAACCTTATTTAAATTGATAAGGAAAAGAGTTCCTAAACCTTATTTAAATTGATAAGGAAAAGAGTTCCTAAACCTTATTTAAATTGATAAGGAAAAGAGTTCCTAAACCTTATTTAAATTGATCAGGAAAAAAGTTCCTAGACCGTATTTAAATTGATCAGGAAAAAGTTCCTAGACCGTATTTAAATTGATCAGGAAAAAAGTTCCGAGACCGTATTTAAGTTGATCAGGAAAAAAGTTCCTAGACCGTATTTAAATTGATCAGGAAAAAAGTTCCTAGACCGTATTTAAATTGATCAGGAAAAAAGTTCCTAGACCGTATTTAAATTGATAAGGAAAAGAGTTCCTAAACCTTATTTAAATTGATAAGGAAAAGAGTTCCTAAACCTTATTTAAATTGATAAGGAAAAAACTTCCTAGACCGTATTTAAATTGATCAGGAAAAAAGTTCCTAGACCGTATTTAAATTGATCAGGAAAAAAGTTCCTAGACCGTATTTAAATTGATCAGGAAAAAAGTTCCTAGACCGTATTTAAATTGATAAGGAAAAGAGTTCCTAAACCTTATTTAAATTGATCCGGAAAAGAAAGGTTCCTGGACCGGATTTAAATTGATTAGAAAAAAGGTTCCTGGACCGAATTGAAATACTTTAAGACATGAAAACGTTCTTTACGGTTCAGAACACATTTACGCTCATTGATTTTCTCTCCTGGACCGGAATTGAATTTATTTAAAATTCCAAGACTTTTAACAATCCACCCTAAAAGTCTCTGCAATGTTGCGTTTGGGTCATTTTTATTTGAAATCTACTTTGTTTGGACGATCTCCTACACACATCAGTGGTGAGACGACCGTGACGACAATCCAGACGGTTGCTCACGTTTGACTGTGCAAGATTGCCGACTCGGACAAGTTACACCATGCAGATTTTTATTTAGTTCCCTGATTATTATGTCTGCAAAAATTGCATAACTGATGGGATTCTGTACGCAATGCAATATACACATATAATATGCAAAGCATGACACACCAAAGTTTACATAATCCCGATTGTAATGCTCCTTGGGTGATGTTTTGTCATGTTATGGATACCTGAAAGAATGCAGCAACAAATCAATTTAAAAAAGAAGGTGACTGGGTAATCGACGTTATGATCATCATATCGATAATTATTACTAGGGAAAGGATTTTAAGGCGCAAAATTATGGTCGGGAAAGTGAAGGTTCTGGAAATGTTTTCAACAAGAAGGTGCAGATAAAATGCCTTTATTCAGGTGCAAACCAGTTACATTAACATTCTTTATCGCCGCAACCGAATTGCGCACAAATCTCACTGACCTGTTTTGCGCACAGATTTTGATCCAACGTTGCCACTCTGATAGCTTTAAAGTCTGTGCGCAAAGCTGTTTTTTTTCTTTAGACAGAAATTAGGAATAAAATAGTAAATCTCTTAAGGATTAAATAAAAAAATATAATTTTAACTGTAAATGTAGCAAGTCAAGATACAATTTTGATACCAATTTACATAATACAGTAAGTCACTATTGATGTTTTCAAGATACAATTTTCATACCAGTTTACTCAAACTCAAAAGTTAGGTTAGGTTAATGACTGCACAACAAACACTTCTGTCAATCGAAGCTCGTGACCTTCGGTATAAATACGGAGATACACCGACCATTACATTCTAGTCAACCAATCAGGTTCATCCTCTATGCCTATCTATTGCTACCCTTCCAGCAAAAACACGTGTAAGTCCACACACACACACAAAGAAACACAACATAAGTGAGAACGGCTTGAGAACATTTTACATCTGACAACATCGCCTCATTTTTTTGTGCGCAATCCTGTACATTGTGACAGCTTGTCAACGGCTTCTCAGATACCACTGATAAAACCGGAAAAGTGTGCGCAATCCCGCTGTAGCCTTCTTTATTCAATGCTGTAGAAAATAACACAATTAGTAATAATTAGATAAAGTAACCAGTATTTAGGAAGTAAACGTGGCATTTACTGGGTTTTAACTAACGCTCAACATTTCTGTTTTCGAATGTGTCGCTGACGCTTTGAGCTCAGCGACTGACATTATCTTGCTACATTATCTTGGGAGCTATTGGGGCTGCAATGATTATACCGGGTGTCCCAGAAGTCTTTGTATGAAAACAAAAATTAACTGTATCCGCTATATGCAACATAGACATGAAAAAATGGTACCAAAATGTTCGGAAACTATTCAAGTTTTATTGGCAATAGGAAAGAAATCAATAAATCTCCACGTGAGCACCCTTGGTAGCACGGAGTACATCTAGTCGAAATTCAAATTTTCGCCATGTATTAGCCAACATCAAAGGAGGGATTGATGTGATGACTTGGGTTATCCGTTGTTGCAGAGTTGCAAGATCGGATGCAGGAGTTCTGTAGACATTGCCTTTCACATAACTCCATAGAAAAAATCTAAAGGGGTTATGTCTGGAGATCGTTCAGGCCACGCCGTCGGTCCATCTCGACCAATCCATTTTCCAGGAACTGTCTGTTAAAGGTAGGAACGAACCTCCAGACTCAATGTGGCGGTGCACCGTCTTGTTGAAAGATAACATCTGGGTGGTATTCTAGCAATTGAGGAACAGCAAACAATTGCAACATGTCGAGATACACTCCAGATGTTACGGTGTCCTCACAGAAAAAGAATGGTTCGATTATTCTGTCATGCAGCAGCGCGCACCAAACGTTCACCTTCGGGTTGCCCATGGTCGACTTCCTCACCTCATGAGGGGGCTCTTTACCCCAGATACGCACGATGTTTGAAACTGTCTCTGCACTGTTTTTTGTGACCTGCTCTCGTGAAACCACAGGACACACTCAGCCTTTTTCTGATTTGTGTACATTTCCGGTTTGCTGGACACTGGCACTGCTACACTACTGGAACGGTACAGAAATCTGAAACAAAAAAATCTTGAATAGTTTCCGAACATTTTGGTACTATTTTTTCATGTCTATGTTGCATGTAGCGGATACAGTTAATTTTTGTTTTCATACAAACACTTCTCGGACACCCGGTATTATACCATTCTATAGCTCTCGTTCTGCCCTACAAAATGAGACTATAGGATATTATGTAGCTGCTCAAGAAGAGGGAAAATCGTTTATTTTTCTGTCCAATTTTTTAACAAAACATAAAAGAATACGAAGGAAAAAGGTGCTAAAGCATCAAAGATGGCGCAAAAGGGATATAACTGTGCTAATATCACGAAAAAGTGCAACAAAGGGTGTTCATTTTACTTGATTTCATGTCCTAGAATACATATCCCGTCCCAAATTTACAGACATCTGCTAATGAGGATTTGTCTCATTTAGTCTTTTAGTAACTTTCCAAAGATTGCCATTTCCCTACAATACACCAGCGGCCATCAAACCGTGGACCTTTCACACCAAAATCGAGAGCGTTAACCGCTAGCCTACGCTGGGAACATGCCTCAGCCAAAAGGCTCTCTCGCTCAATTCGCAGTTAGACAGTGTTGCCGCAATCAGATAGCACAATTTTTTCACACAATTTTCCCTTCATCTTGAAAAAAATGCAATATTGAGCACAAAATGTCATCATATGTGTTATCATTCGCCTATCAAGAACATTAATTAGCCACAAAAATACATATTTAGATTGATAAAATATGAGAATTTTTACGACAGCAGATAATATTTGGTTTATACATCCATTATGTTACTACAATAATTTTGAAACGTATAGATTGTTCCTAGGAAAACATTAAAATGTTATCACTGTTCTTTTGAGGAGAGTAAATTTGTCTTTTTGCTATAATATCTGAGAACGATGTCTTCAAATTTCCCTGTACTTTAAATATTTTTCATAAAATATTTTTTCTTCCTAAAATTTTATCTAAATTTCTATTAGCTGAGGGAAATTTCCTTTCATATGGCAACACTGCGTTTGGACATAGTTTTAGTAGTTCTGGATTTACCTTAAACCATAGGTTCAGTGCTGTGTATTTGTATTTTATTATTTAACGTTGCTTTTCTACAACTTTTGGCTAATCGCAACTATTAGTATGATATGATTAAATTGATGAGACTCATAAACAACACCCACACCGGAATTCGAACCCGGGAATTTCAGTGGCAGTATCGACCAGCAAACCAGCAGTAGGATCAGTTAACCTATCTAAGAGTAAAGAGAACTTAAGATTTTCCTGTTAGCAACGGTCTCAGCATGTCCAAAATGTCATCTTCCAAATCACGTGCAGGCTAACTGTGCTTGCAAAAGCAGCTATCCTTGGTAGAGTAGCCGGTATGTTCTCAGCTGGAGATTTTCGTAATGACAAGATCGTTAATCTCCTCTTGGCTTGGTCCATAAATCAGAGTTATGAGACATTAAGCCTTTTTTTATTTGGGTCTCATTTGGTGACGCACACCTTCATTGCCGATTACGTCAGCTGGCATTTCGCTCATCCAGCCTAGAGCGTTATGTGAAATGTGGATGGAAACTTGCTCCGCAATCTGGAGTTATTTTTTCATACTTCGGCGTTCAAGAAGATTTGTTCTCCAATATGCATTAATTACGTCACACTACTGTTATTTGTTTCATATTTCCCCATTGTTTTATATTTTAAAGCCTACAAGTAGAATAAACCTCAGATTGTAAAGCGGTGCCCAATAGTTGGGGTAATCAGAAGTAACTGAATCAGTTCTGCACATCTAAGAATGCTAGTTCCAGTTGAATTCGTATTGTTTACAGATAGGCTTATCAGGACTGGACCGCAGAGTATTGAGGTTTTTAAGTCCACTTTATGGACATTATGGCTAAATGGGACTGGACCTACAGTTTAAAGTGGATCCGAACCACTATGTGCCTCCACCGGGTACCGAACCCCTTGATTTCAGGCCTACGACCTTACCACTACGCCATCGGGGAGGCTAAGAGTGTGCAAATTAAGATATGCAAATAATATAAGAACTTCTTTATAAATAGGAAAGATAATCATGAAAATGTACCGTGTACGATAGTGGAACTTGGAGAATAACGATAAATGAAAAATCAAATCTACACCCCCCCCACACACACACACACTGAGAGAGAGAGAGAGAGAGAGAGAGAGAGAGAGAGAGAGAGAGAGACAGACAGACACGCTCGATGGTCCAGTCGGAGAGAGACTGGTGGAGGCCCGCGGTGGTTCATGTGAGAATTTTTCAGCAATGCCAAGAGAGAGCGAAGAGAAGAGAAAGGACAACAACAGCAGATGAACAAAGAGTGAGAGGATAGATACCAAAGATGTAAGAAGAAACAAAAATGGAAAAACGACAAAGAAACGAGGGAGAGGAAGGAAGATTAAAAATCAAGCGAAAGAGAAGGAAAAGAGAATGAACAGAGAAATCGAAAACAGAGGAAGTGAGGAAGAGAGGTGTAAGCGAAATAGCGAGGGAAAGAGATAGATAAAATGAGTGTGGAAACGGAAAAGAAACGGAACACGAGAGATATTAAGACTGAGAAATGGAGACAGTAAGCTGGAAGATGCAATGAAAACAGAAGGGAGGAGAACTCTTTGTTTTCCTTACACCTTCTTCACAACTTTCAGAAAGATCTTGATTTGTCCTTTGGGCACTCATGTAGTACAGTCTGTTCACATAAAGTGGCACATTTTATAGGGTTGAGCAGTTGAAGTACAACGAAGTATGTGCCACCTTTTGACCAGGAGTGTACCTACGGAAAAGTAGGGCTGGTGGAAGGGGGGGTGGCGTGCCACGCCCAGAGCGGCAAAATTTGAAGAGAAGAAAAAAATAAGCCTATTGAAAACTTGAAAGTTGTAATATTATATTACTCGTATATAACTTGGAAGTTATAATATTATATAACTTGGTAGTTAATACATGCCAACGCACCGTTTTGAAGGAACATATCAGTAGTCTCACTTTAAAACCACTGAGTGCCACAAAGTGGGAAAGCAGATTCGATGCCTTAACTCCGTTGAAATATCAAGTGGGACAGGTCTATGATGCGCTCCTTCAAGTAATTGGCGACAATAAAACTGTCCGAATGGTCGCACACGTGGCTCAGTGTATTCCAAACCAGTTGTGTGGCTTTACATTCCTTTGCTCACTAGTTATCTGGTATGACTTGTTACTTCACGTAATGTAATGAGCAAATGTCTTCAAAACATTAATCTGCAATGTATTAGATGATTTCTTGGAAACATATCAACGCTTTGAAAAAGCAGGAGTGATGAAGATTTTCAAAGTTTCTTAGACGCCACTTGGCAGCTCGTGGAGGCGTCGGTGGGCAGAGACCTGTGAGTCCCGGTTGATCAGAAAGAATTGCCATCGAATTTATATATAGATGATCCAAAGATAGGCAACACTGTACAGGGTCGAAATCGAAAGAAGCAGTTTCAGTATGATGATCAGTTGAAGATCCACAAAAACGGTACAAAGTTGATTTTTATTACTAGGTCCTAGACGATTATTTTAGCTCTAAAAGAAAGATTTGAGCAGCTTAAACACCATAGTGAATTTTCAATTTATTTTGTGATATTAGTAAGCATAAAGATATGCAATCTGATCTTTTGTCTGAAAAGTGTAGAAAACTTGCCGGAATGTTAACACCAGTGGCGTATCGTTATAGTACGGCCGTACGCCCGGCGTTCTCAGATTTAAAATTTTAAAAATGCGTAAATGCTGTAAATATAAAGTAAATCTTCACTAATTTCATATATGTCTGACCTTCATGGCATTATAATAGCTATTTCTCGCGATCCGCTTGCAACGCTCCACTAACAACACTCGTTCTAGCATTTTTTTTTTTCAATGCCTTTCCTGACCGGACGCCGAGCAGGTTCGGCGTACAGGACCCTTTATTCCTTGCTGCCTTTCTGGAGGGAAAGCTTGGATCTCTAAAGCACGCGCCCAAATGCTCTCTCTTACGCCAGCGTATGGAGCAGAGGGCTACGTGATTGGTTCACGTGACCCTTCCTGCCTTCTGAAGCAGACGACAGCGGTAGAATTCCTACCCGGTTCTTCGCGCTCGTGCCACTCGTGCTATGTGATGCTACAATATGCAATATTGACTGACGTAACTTTACCAAACTGAAATATAGCACTTCTTAATGGCCACTGCATTGTATAATTTATCGCACGAACAGCGATGTGCATTAAAAACTAAAAGATCAACACAGTTTTTGTCAAATAAGTTGCTGAAGTTCTCGTGGTAGAAGTTCAGCCTGCGGAAAATAATAGTTTTGCGGGTTATTATTTTTTCGTTATTATGTAACTGCTTAATATTGTGCCAATGGAAATGTTTAGCATTCATTTGAAAACTCTTAACATCGAATAGTCTCTGGACAAAATTATTTTAAAATGTTTATCAACATTCTCAAGACGTAATAAACAGTGGTCTGAATTACTAATCGGCACTGTTACGTTAGTACAGTGTACGATAGTTGGATCATCCACCCACCTCCGTGTCAAAGTGTTTTGCACAGCGCGCCAAGACGACAGAGGCCCCTGATTCGAATCCCGGGGTGAGCACGGCTGTTCTCTGTGAGTGTCCCTTCATCAATATCATCATCACTCATATTCATATTCGCGATTAACCAAAAGTGGCAGAAAAGCGAAGTAAAATAAACCAAATCAATCAGTAGTTGGATCATTCACAACAATGACGTCTACTGTTGTCCAAAGGCTTGTGATTCAGGTAGGTTTTATAATGATTTGTGTCATGCCGAAAGGTATAAAACACCAGAGTTCAAAACATTTGTTGCATAGTGAGGCATCTAATTTTCTAGCTAAAAACTGCATGGATGATGATGCTTTATTGCAAACCCAGCTGACTTCAGGCAAATAAACAACACTTGTGGCGGCTAATTCCATAAGTAAATTATTAACCAAAAAAGGGCCGACCTTTCCTTCGGACTTGGCGTTCCCACCCGAAATGCCCATGCTACGCCACTGGTTAACACATGAAGGCTACTGAATTAAAAGATAACTAAAAGTGTTATCGGCTATAATAAAAACAATTACACCAAAGGAGACCTTAAACTGATAAAGGGCCATGACTTTACACCTAACGTGGATGTAGAACTTAGAATTTATTAACTTTGTCGGTAACCGTGGTAAGTGGCGAACGAAGTTTTTTTTAGAAATTAAGGCTAATAAAAATACTATTTTCGGTCAATCATGTCTGAAACACGCTTGTTTCCATTTTATGCAAGATAACATTATACGAAAAAGAATATTACACGCAAAGGTAAAGTTCCCTGTGCATATAACACCATGTCATGAAGGCACATTTAGGTGATGTGTGGGTAGGGCCACACACATTCTCGATCTCGGCCATTTTGGAGGTGATGTGATCAGCACCACTCTCCGGCCGCCTTTACCTCGCACAGTTGCCCCCAGGTACAAATTAATTTGAGGCTGGATGAACCCCAGAGCCGCTTTATGCGGGGAGAATGCAGGAAAGAATTCAGAGCTTAGATCACCCACGCGAGAGATCCGGGAATTTTACATATAATTCTTTTACATATCCAATCATACGTATATCACAGACGTACAACGGTAAACATATGAAGTCAAGCCTTCATTTCTTTCCAAATACTTGTTACATTTAAGATACGTTTAAGAGACAGACAGAGAGAGTGTTTTCATAAAATATAATAATAATACTCCCTCTGTCCCATAATTATTGTCCGGTACATTTTTGTTTGTTGTGTCATAACAATTGTCTGATATTCAAACTGTGACATTGGTGTATACAGAAGAAGAACATGAAACACGGGAATGAGTCATACAACTTTATTACTCAAGGATCAGTACAAATTGTGCTTTCCATCTGCCTCTTCGTCTGTCATTCCTGTACTACCATTTTGGCATACCGGACTATAATTATGGGACAGAGGGAGTATAAAATTATACCGCGTTTGTTACAACCTGTCCCGGTTCCCGCGCTAACTGGTCGCTGGCTTTTCTCCGTGCTGGGGAAAGTCAAAGCCAGGCAGCCAATTAAAATACGCAACGTGGCAACAGCGTGTACGTAAGCGCCTCTCTTCTGGCTTCCATTCGCTCCTCGCTGCCCAGCAGACGATTTTTTCCTCGTTTCTCATTGGCACCGATACTGTCGAGCGATCGCTAGCGCGGGAAACGGGACAGGTTCTAACAAACGCGGTATAGTGTCGCATTTTTTAAAGCTTAACTGTGGTCGAGCAAGATATCCTTTTGTGCTTAATAGTATTGAAATAGCGTAACAAGTCTCATTATTTATTTTTTATAGTTTGATGTTTTATTAGGAATATAGTGATTTTCAATTTCCCGTTGCTGCGTAATGACGGGGAGAGCGGCATCTGCCACCACCACCCAGGGCGGCTAAATGACTAGAAAGAGCCTTGTTGTTTCTTCGTAGAGCTCACGCTAGATACTCCGTGTGTATATGTTGAGAGAGAGAGAGAGAGAGAGAGAGAAGGTGTCTGCGTCTGGCTCATGCTTAACACCAGGTGCGGGGACTCTCCTACGGGAATCTTGCCAGCGCTGTTCTCTCAGACAGGGACAGTGTGGTTGCATCCTGGTGATTTTCCAAGAAACCCCAGCCTTCCACATTGGTCTCGAGGGGAGGCGCGGCCCAACACCGTGCCAGACCCAATCTTATCGACGTATCCCGTCCACGCTCCTCGACCTAAACAGTGACTCTGCCTTTTCTTGAGTTCTGCTTACGTAAGATGCTCCGAGACAAGAGATGTGCACGCTCATGCAGGCTGGCACACATCCATGAGGTAGCTTCCTGACGCAACGTTGTGCAATACGTCTACATGTGAAAGGAATTGGAATTTTCACGATACTGAACGCTTTACGTTCGTCAACATACAGGGTAATTCAAAATTAATGCTACAACTTTACACACGCAATATCCCCAAAGGCGGATATTATAAATTTTCTCTGAGGCACAGCATGTATATTAATGTTGTAAACATACTATACACTATATTTTTTGGAGAGGGTGTGTAGAGAAATTTGCTCATTTCGATGCTAGGAATCCTTGAAGAACGACGTTTTGTAACCTGCGATTTTTAAAAAATTAAATAATAAAAATAGCCTACGAGAAGCAACATATATCTTGTGCAGTGATAGATGAGTGTACACCCATTTTGCAAAATCAAAGTTCCTGACTTTTCAAGGCATTTTACATACTTTTCAGACTACTGTATAATGATTTAACATGCTAATAAATTAGAGTTGTACTTTAACTTTGCAAGTTAATAAAATGAATCAAGTTTGCTGAACACTTTTGAAACTAAATGAAAAATGCAAAGAAGGAATATTAACAAGAAAGGAAGATTGTTGGGAAGATAAAACGAAATGTGTTTTTCGGTTACAAATTCTGGCAAGTAAGCAATCACCTGACTTTTCCAGGTTTTGAACGCCTTTTTAAAACCCTTTGTTTCCGATTACCTTCTCACTCGTATCCTGGCTTTCCTGACAACTCCAGTTGTCAGGTCAGTGCGACCCAGTAAATTAATTATCTGTAGGAAACGGCTAAGATAAGTGACTTCACCCTGGCAGTGGCTCTGCTGGCAAAATATTGTTTCGTTTTTTATCTCTTTTGGAATCTTATTTGACTGGCGATCCTGGTGGAGTAATATTGTACTGTTGTCTCTTCCCCCCCCCCTCAGATTATCACAGCGACGAGAATAACGACTAGTGAAATAAAGTGCTTTATTTCAAATAATAATAGTTAATAATAAAATATTTACATTTATTGAGTACGAGAACTAGTCTTCGAATTTTCACGCAGACGTGAACGATAGCAGTGCATATCCTCAATATTGTGTTGTGTAAGTGACAGATATTTCCATAATGTACAGGGTGTCCCATAATGATGGGATAAATTTTAATCACAATTATCTAGGACCGAAAATATATTTATTAAGGATAATGCGTAAATAAGAATAAAGGTACAGAAGTTTTTTTCAGTGTTCAAGTTTTGAATATCACGTCCCTTAGATGATTCCCACCTCAGCGAGAACACTGTCGGTCCCTGTGTGATCGTCGCTATGGCGTGGAGTAGCACATCAGCTAAGATGACTTCTATCTCATCCCAGATGTTCTCTTTGAGTTCCAGAGCTATGTGCTGTTTCCTAAGACTTCCGCTGACGTACGCTCCTGGAAATGCTGTTCGAATCGCATTTGTCCTGTGACGATGGAGCTTCAGCTGGTGAAAAATGCTTGCTTCCATAACATATCTGCTGGAGTTCACGGCAACATCATGAAGGATCAATGACTTGAAGAGGAGACCAACATTAACTCCCAAAGTGAGACTATGAAATACAAGGGGTATTAAAAAGTTCGTGCAATCACCCCTAGAAGGAAACAACTTTGGACAAGTATGAAATCATGGTGGTATTAGGCCTTCTCCATATAGTCGCCATGCTCGGTGATACATTTCTGCCAGCGGTCTTTCACCTTGCGTGAGCCGTTTTTATAGAACACTGCATTTTGGGCCTGAATCCACTGTTCCACCTGTGAAATGACATCGTTCCTCGTGTCAAAGTGGCGTCCTTTGAGTGGACGCTTCATTTCCGGAAAGAGGAAGAAGTCACTCGGTGCCAGGTCTGGGGAATATGGAGGGTGGGGCAAAATTTCGTATCCTAATTGAACTGTTTCCGAAATGGATGCATGGGCAGAATGGGCTTGTGCGTTGTCTGCCAATAGCAGCACTCCTTTTGTGAGCTTTCCTCGCTTTTCACCTTCAATTCTTCACGTAACCGAGCTAGGAGATCACAATAATAGTCATTTGTGATTGTGTGACCCTGTGGCAGGTAGTCCGTCAGGATGACCCTCACAGTCCCAGAAAACTGACAGCATCACCTTAGTGACTGACCTTTGCACTCTTGCCTTTTGGGGGGCGGTGAGGAGCTGTGTTTCCACTGCTTGCTCATCTCCTTTGTTTCTGGGTCATAAAGGTAGATCCAGCTTTCGTCCATCGTAACCAGTCTGCTGAAAAAATCCTCTTCATGCAGCTCACAGCAGTCTAACATCTCTAATGCTGCTTCCTCTCTAGTCCTCTTCTGGAAAAGGGTGAGCAATCGTGGCATCCACCGTGCCGAAACTTGATGAATGTGCAGCTGGTATGGATGATATTCCAGATGGACCCATACCTAACACCGATTACAGCCATCACACTTTCAATGGTGATCCTCCTGTCTTCCATTATCATCTTCTCCACTTTCTCCATCAATGTGACATCATTTGTGAAGGACGGTCTCCCTGTCCTAGGAGCATCGGAAATTACCATGTGACCGGTTTGGAACTGCCGGTTCCAGTTGGATGGACTTTCCTCCCCGTACACTGCTTTCATCTCATCGTGAATTTGCTTCGCTGCTTTCCCCTGGAGATGCAGGAATTTGATGACGCTCCGTGCCTCAATTTTGTCAATCATGACACCTTCCTGTATTCACGTGTAAAAAAAGGTTAGCAATAAACATCCAAAAAAGACAAAAATGTGTGTGGTTAACCTAGAAGGCCCATTGTACAATACACATATCCGAGGGGTTGTCTAGTTTGTTTCCTTCCAGGAGATTGCACGAACTTTTTGATACCCCCTCGTACAATACATTTTAAATATGGGCGAGTGCCCAGTCTCTTGCAACTTAAAATCAAAATGTGTCCCATCATTATGGGGCACCCTGTACTTTAGCTTACTATTAAGGATTGGATTTATTGTTTGACTTACTTGAAATTTTATTAATCGGGACAAAGAAGAAAGGACGATAGAAAAGTGTGGAAAAAAGGAAATAATGCATATGGTGAACTGATTGCTTTTCCAGCCCTCCGTACTTGTCTGCAACTTATTACGAGGGCCACTATTTATATTTTGAGCCTTGGCAACACTGATTCACGTTAGGCGCGATTTGACGTTTGCACGGAATCGTCTGGCATTATTGACCATAACGTACTTCAAATGTTTTGTCAATAGCTTCATTTGTGTTGTTTATGTTGCCTTGGAGATTGCGTGACAACAATAAAATGGAATTAACTCGTGAATATTTTCGTGCGATGATTTTTTACGATTTTCGACGTGGATTATCAAGACAGGAGTGCATCGATCAACTTACTTCCACATTTGGCGATGAAGCCCCATCCTTTGCCACTGTGAAACGCTAGTTGTTGTTCAAGAAAACATTGATGCTGTGCAAAACCTAATACTGCAAGGTGCCTATGCTTTTGCCCAACAAAGTTGATAAAATTGATGAAAAGACACAAAGAACACCCATGCCGAGGCCGGAATTCGCACCCGGGACCCCTGGCATACTCTGAGTCTCACGTGGCTTAATGGCATGATTAGCATTGAACCACGCTTCTGTCTTGTATCCCGATCACTCCTTCTCGTAACTCTCTTATGCACGTCACTCATACCTCAAACGAGGAATTTAACACCACGCTGCGCGACGTTTCTTCAATATTATTTACGAGAGTCCAAAAATAATATAGCTAAAGGAGATCGCCGCGACGGGAGCTTTTCCTAGATCACAGAGGCCGCGGAAGTTTCCACTCCCTTGTGGACTGTTGCCAAGGAGATGGAAGTAGGACTGGACCATTACCGGAGATCAAGGAATAGAGATGTCGAGCAGAGAAGGGAGAAATTTTCCGGTCCACAGATTATGAACGAGAGTGGTAAATCGTGGGTGTGAGGAGAGTCGATAAATATTAGATGTGAACTCCGTGACATGTAAGGATGTTGATGACTTTCTCAAAGGAAAAAATGGTTGGAGCTGTGGTCACGTCTGCTAGTCGTTATACAGTTCTAGTTCTAACACTATATAAATTATGTTGAGGTACGAGACGGGGACATTTTTTAAAATACGCAGAAGAAGAAGAACATATCCTTCGAGACTTGTGGACACGAGACCGAGAGCGAGAATCCTCTCTATACAGGGTGTCTTATAAGTAATAGCGCAAACTGGCACAGGTGAAAGTACACGATAATAGAAGCAAAAAGGTCTCAGTAAACATGGGTCTGCAAACGAGCCGTTTTCGAGATAATCACGAAAGTGTGATTACAAGCCGCCACTGACTTCATTGTAAGTAAACGTCGTCCTAGTTGGTAAAATGCTAATAATGTGTGCGAATGTGTTGTTAGAAGCCGTCACTGATTGCATGTTGTAAACACCGAGTGCTTTATCCATCCTGTTTGATTCCCACACCACCTCTTGCAAATGTTCTGTTTTGTAAACGAAGAGCAAATTTCGGAACGCGCAAGGAGTAAAGCACTCATTGTTTACAAAATACAATCACTGACGGTGTTTACAAAATACAATCACTGACGGCTTCTAACCACATATTCGCACACATTATTACCATTTTACCAACTAGGACGACGTTTACAAACAATGAAGTCAGTGCCATAAGATTTCTCACTTTACACGGTAGCATTTTGATCATGGCATAAATGTTAAGAAAAAGGCTAAGGAAAATGCTTTCGTCTAAAGCTTGCCTAAGGCATTTTGCAGACGTAGGCCCGCGCCCACCCCTTTGCCGACGGCTGAACCTAGGCTTCAGGCCTTCCCGACGGCGCAGTGGTAGCGTCGTTGCCTTGTCATTAATGGGTCCCGGGTTCGATACCCGGTGGAGGCACATAGTGGTTCGGATCCCAGTTTAAACTGTAGGTCCAGTCTCAATTAGCCTTACTGTGCACAAAGTGGACTTAAAACACCAAATCAATCAATGAACTATGGCTGGCTCCATAGCAGCTTTTTGCGATTTGTTTCCTTGCTTTCGAAAAGCCGCTATGATATTCCAAAATCTGAAAAATTACATATGCGTAGAATTCCTTCTAGAGCTTACACGTGTATCTTCATGTGGTTTGCATTCGCTGTTGTCTAGATATTATCAATAGTTTAATAAACGCGTAGCTACGAAACTACTGAGAATATCTAGACAGAGCGAAAGAAAACCACACGAAAATTCACGTGAAAGCTCTACAACGAATTATAAGCATATGTAATTATTTTCAGTTTTTGACATTTGATAGTTTTTCGAAAGGGAGAAAATTTGCAAACAGCTGCTCTGTCAAGTGTTCAGCCGAGTCTTCCGGACCGCGATTTTTTTTCTACAGTCAACTTGTGAATGCGGGTTCATTTCTTGCTCTCTGATTGGCTGTTGGAAAGTTACGGTGCTCTGATTGCGAGAATATCTTATTTCCTATTTTTCAGCGGAAATGTGTGTTTTCTAATCTAACATAACCTAACCTAACCTAGCCTAATCTACCGTAACGTACAGCGCAAGTAAGATATTCTCACAATCAGAGCACCGTAACTTTCCAACAGCCAATCAGAGAGCAAGAAATGAACCCGCATTAACAAGTTGACTTAAAAGAAATGCGCTTCCGACCTGTTGTACGAGTTACAGCCAGGAACATTTGTGCTAGAAAATTAATTTTATATTATCTTTTCAAGAAGTTCTTTAATAACATTTTTTATGACAGTTCATTTCCCCATCGAAATATGAGAACTGGACGAGCCGATTGTCCAATATTATTTCGGGAAGCCATCGACTCCAGCATGGAAAGCGAAAGGCGACCACGCATGGTTCCCTTGACGCATGGCACTATATTTGTCCACAGGTACTCTTAGAGACGCTGGCTCTCGTAAAGTGCCGTCCTGCTCAATTGTGCGGTATTGGTGCCAAGGTTGGAAGGCTGCATTCTTTACGGGGATTCTCCCGGACCGAGGCCACCGTCTTAGAACAAGGGCTTCGACCTCTTGCAGGGTTTATTATCTGTCGCTGTCTTCCTTGTCGCTGTGCTGTTCGTTCGGAAATATTCGGGTTTTAGAGGAGCGTGACCGGAGGTTTTAGGGCGGGGGAGTCCTGTCCCCACTTGTGTAACTTTGGGATATTTATTATCATTGCACCAATGACCAAACGGCGAATCTGCTAGATCTTACTTTAAAACAAAATAATTTTAATATTCAGTGTCCTGTGGATAAAATAGATTTTACACTCGTAAGCGAAAAAGGCTATCGAACTAGTAACACAGAAAACTTGACCAAATTTCTATCGTGTCGTCCTGTTAGCGAGCAGGGCATGGAGCGGGTACAACTTGATTGACATGTTATGTAGTGAACTATACGACGCACGGTTTTAGAAGCGATATCGGGCGGGGCCACGCAGAGGGTGTGCGTGGCGATCAGCCAATGGCAGGAGTGCAACGTTGTACAGTTAGGAGACTGCGGCGCGGAAGTTAAAAGCCGTGTTCTGCATTTTTCTTGCGCGCAAGAAGTTTTCATAAAACACGTCAATTTAAGGTTCATCATAAGATGGGGATAGACATTTTGAACCTGACTGTCCGAATCCCATGAATTTCCGTCGCCTATAGCCGGAGTTATCGTTCCTTGAAGAAACAAAGGAAACATCACTTTTCATTTCCTTCAGCCTGTTTTTTTCGTTGCCACCGTGTTGACGCAGCTGAGGTGTTGTGTCTAGGGAAAACTGTGGGTGTTAAATTCGTCTCGATATAAACAATAACCTTCATTGTTCCGGGCGTTCTCGAACATTGAAAGTCTGGGTCACTTTGAGTTCAGCGTTTTCGTAGCAAGGCCGGCGTAAAATTATTCGCTTATCGTTCACTCGTGCGCCACGAAGAACAGTTTGTGAAAAGATTAAATACAGCTCTTTCGTACAATAGTGTGTGTTCCGTGTGTTCTTTTTTATTTTAAATAATGTCACTCTCAAAACCTAGCACCAGTAGTACAGGCACCAAGGATGCAAAATCTAATCATTAACCTCCAGGAGAGTGACTCGGAAATTAGTGAAATCAGTGACACGGAGACCGAGGAAGACGACGAGAGCGGTGATGAATAAATACCTTCAAGCTTCTTTCAGGTATGGGTTTCTCGTATATGCTACAGTGATAATGATATTATAATCCTGTGTAGAAATATTCACTATATTATTTCACTGTACTCATATATACTGAGCATGCATTATCAAAATAATGGACCCATCGCGAATTTTCTGTCCTTCCCTTGCGCTAGCAGTTAGTTTGGCAACAGCGCAGTAGCACTGGCTGGGTATTGGCCGAACTCATGTTCCTTCTAAAAGCGTGCGCCGTATAATCAGTTAGAAAATCTAAACCTCCCGCCCCCACGCGCTGCTGGCAGGCAGCAACCATTTCACGGAGCGGACACGTGTTCATTGACTTCCCCCGCCAACCGGGAAGCTTCATGCTTCCTGTCCTGTCTCCTGTGAGCTTATTTCATTTTTGTGCGATTAACCTAGCTGTTCGTTCCTGTAAAGTAAGTTCCGAAATTTGAGAATATGGAGATCGTAGAGACCAGGAAAGTGAAACCGTGTGCAATGGTTAACGGATACTCGCACCGGAAATTTCGCGTAAACAAATCTGCTGTTGTAACGTGGCTTTGTGTCAATGAGAAATCGACGAAATGCAAAGGTACGATGAAGACCAAGGATGATACAATTTTAATTGTGACCGATCGCCAATGTGTGCACGCAGTCCCGGCTGGCACTAAGTACAGACCGTTTCGCACTTCATTGTAAGGATATGTACAAATTTTGTTTGGCACAAAGTGGACGTAAATACAAATCCATCCACCCTTTAGTAACACAATTTCCAGCGAGGCGGGGAGGTCGATGAACATGTGTCCGCTCCATGAACTGGTTGCTGACTGCCAGCAGCGCGTGGGGGCGGGAGGTTTAGATTTTCTGATTAGTTCACTACATAACATGTCAATCAAGTTGTGTCCGCTCCATGCCCTGTTCGCTCCATGAACTGTCCGCTAACAGGACAGTTCCATTTCTATCGCCAAGTCCATTTAATCCACCTACAAGTTTCTTGTGAACACTTTAATACATGTAAAATATCAAGACCATGCCATGAAAAGTTAAGTGGAAATGGTCTGCTTGCTGTTGTCTCGCCTCGATGAGGTTGGTCAGTTGCACACGGCTGCTTACTTTCCGAAAGGGAAATCTTTGATGGACCATTAATGAACATGAATGATTTTTCAATTATCTTTGTTACATAGTTTAGAAATGGTATATTATATGCTTTCAATTTCATTTTGTTTGAGGAGGATAAAAACATCCATGGCAGGGATAAAAATAATTTTCTTTTGCCGGGGATATTTTTTTTGTGTGTGTCTGGTTGGGGTGGATTCCGGAATGCCCCGTTAATTCTCACACTGAGTTTTATGGTGTATATAAATGCTTATTTGAGCGTGAAAGTATACAGTATATAACAGGAGCGTATTTTCCAGGCTAGTTAGGCTATCTGCGAAGCCTGAAGCCTAGAACTTAAAATACTGAAGTAAAATCTATTAAAAACTGTGAATTAACCTGATTTAAAAAATAAGATAATGGCGATTCTGAAGTTGGCAACCTGAATTCTTAGGAGTTGGCAACCTGAATTCTTAGAAGTTGCCAACCTGAATTCTTAGGAGTTGGCAACCTGAATTCTTAGGAGTTGGCAACCTGAATTCTTAGGAGTTGGCAACCTGAATTCTTAGGAGTTGACAACCTGAATTCTTAGGAGTTGACAACCTGAATTCTTAGGAGTTGGCAACCTGAATTCTTAGGAGTTGGCAACCTGAATTCTTAGAAGTTGACAACCTGAATTCTTAGGAGTTGGCAACCTGAATTTTTATAAGTTTACAACCTGACTACCGTTGGGATGGCAACGTGGCTTCCTTGTAGACGTCAAGAATGAGCCTAGTCTTCTTCCCTCCTCCATAGCCTAGAATCAGGTGTCATAGTGAGCTAGTCCAGGTCTTGAGACTCAGCATACGCCACTGGTATATAATTTCTTAACCATGGAAGAAACTCCACTTAAAAATCATTCGGGAAAAGCTTTTTAACCTTTAAAGCAATTGTATCTACATCTCGTCAGAAGTTCTACTCTTAAATACCCCTTGTATTGTCGTCGTGTGCAGAGGTTTTAGAAAAAGCTCCGAGACTAACACCTTTGCTCTGTCCATTGTTAAATAAACTATGAAAACCTGAAGCAATGGCAAGTATAGTTAATTTCGTCAGCTTTTTTTCGTTGGAGGTAGATCACATATCTCGCCGCACACCCTCATTGAGAACGGGCATTAGAAATTTGTAAAGTTTTTCATTATTACGTAGCTCTTCTTATGTATGAGTTCGGGTTTTCTTAGAATGTGAATACTAAGTGTTTCTAAATTACTATAAATGTTGTTATAAGATTTAATATCCTAGGTTAGCACCACTGTTCTAAGGTACTTACAACTGCAAGGTAATAGCAGAGCGTATAGAAGAAATAGTGTGCGCACTCCCCGAGTTGCCGTGGTCCACCGCCTAGATGGCATTGGTGACGTTTGAGACGGCGCGTTGCTTACATAACTAACTACATAAGAAACAAAAATGCATGTTACTTACGTTTGGAGAAGAGCTCAGCAGCTGGATAGTTTGGAGAATTTCCGAGATGATTTTGCTGTCTTCGAGGCACTTAATTCCTTTCTTATCTCTTTGGTGCGGAAGAAAAATAGACATTTCAGATAGTGAAATACGAGTTTAGATAGCGTACGCAGCACATGATCTTCACAGCATCCTAAGTGCGTAGTTTTTACAGCAATTATATTTAAATTGTCCAAACACTCAAAAAATATATCACCCCATAAACTATTAGCACATGATAATTCTTTTTGCAACAACTCCTTCCACTCGTAGCAGAACATCATAAACACTTTTCGATACATAGGTAAGGTATTACAGACGTCGTCCTAACCATAGGCTTGGATTAGCGTAAGTGGGGCAGGTACATTAGTTGGTTCCCCGTGCAGAAAAGTTGTACACAGTTTACAATATCTTAAATAATACTATTTTAATTAATTTATTATAATTATTTTAGTTTAAACATTAATAATAATAATATTTTGAGACACTTGGTTCAGACCCCCCCCCCCCACGAAACATATTTCTAAAAAAAAAAAAAGTAAGAATCACGAACCTTCCGACCCTCTGTAAACAACCGTCTCACTTCGAGTAACGTATCACTCCGCGCCAGCTGTTCGTGAATGGTGCGGCCATCATATACTGCTCACTCGCAATCTTTAATTTTACGTAACATGGAAAAACGTATTCTTATTTTAACTGATAATCTACACATTGAAGTATAATAAATTTTCTACAAGTGATTAAATACGTGTTTTTTTTCAAGAATGAACATATTTTTCTACGCCAAAAGTTCAATTTATCTGACACTGGGTTAACAGATCCCCCTTCCCCCCTCCTCTCTCAGTATGACAGCTACAAAGTTATACAAGAGAGAGAGAGAGAGAGATTTGTTTCAGTAATTCAATCCTTTTGGTTTCATTTCCACCAAATTATTGCCCAACATTGTTGACATGTGAAGTATTGTTTTCTCCTTTGTGCAACAAATATACCGCCAGTTTTAGCAGAAGCTAAACAAAGATAAGCCGGGGAATAAAAAGAGATTGTTTATCTTTCTCTCGGTTTCTCGTACACTAGAAAACAAGACGATAATAAGCACATTATTTACGCACGTCTCATGCAAGTAATGTATTTTCTTACCTTGATTCATTACTTCCTTTTTGAACTTGAGGCATTTCGGCGCTAGACATCATCCTGTCAATGTACGGTCTGTCAAATTTACTTCCCAAAAAGGAACTCAACATGGCACAAAAGGCGATTTAACGACGACTGCTAAAATTGGGGAGATCGTCATCAATCATCACTATCAACATCTTCCCCACAGTGGACAGGGCGGCTCACTGATTGAAAGAATACGAAAGCACCTCGCGTTGTATTGAGCTTATCTCAAAATCGGTGTACTTGTTTATACGAGCAACAACGTGTTTTTCTCGCGGGACTCGCAACTTGACCGGTCATTTTCCTTTCTTTCACCACACCGAAAACACAAAGACGGAGACACACAATTACACTTGGACACCAACTTCACTGCTTGCTCAGGATAGCACCGACACAACGTCACATAAACGTTAAGAACAACCTGCTTCTTGCCACTTTTCAAACGGCTGTATTTCCGAACGACTCTGAAAACACGGGAGACCTTCCTGCTCGCATGGAAGTCGCCATGTTCGAAACTGGCGGTATTTTCTTGCTGTTCACGTGATCGATTGTAATTTATACAATAACCACGTATTATTATCATAAACAGAAACCTTTAATGAAAATATATTTTAAAATGTATAATCCAATGTAATTTACACGCTTTTCTTCCATTAGCGTACTATCATAGAACGGACTACATGATGCGGAAGAAATCCGTTATTAGGCTGTTGCCAACCTGAATACTTCTCACTAAGTCAAGTACAGAAACGGAAGTGGTATGTCGAATGTGGCATATGACAGTGTGATTTCACGTTGTCAGTGACGATCCTCCGGAGAAGGGGGAGGGGGTGGAACGCAGGAGTCGATCTATAATCCAGAGGTGTTCATTGTCCGGATGGTGACATCCTCACACTCCGGAATACTTTTGCGGGTGAAGGAGGGCAGGCCGTAGGGTGAGGGAGGTTGATTTAAAATGAACACCTCTCAACAAAAGAGAAGAAAAATGTGACAATATTTAAAAAATCACCCCCAAATATGCATTTTATTTTATATGTAGCGTACAATAAAATGTGACTGCCTCAAAATATTTCTGTATTCTACAGCCTTCTTTCCCCACTTTTATGCTTCTCGAAGTTGCCGTTTTAGTTTCCCTTGGTGTCTTTGCTGCATAATCCAGCATTTTTGAACGGGATAAAAAGGACATACGAGTGTGTTTTTGGATGAAGTAACTTTAGAGATGATGAAGTACACTCTGGAGGGTACTGGAATGTGTGACATTGAGGTGTAGATCCACCACGTTGTGACACACACATTTGTCATTAGTTATGAGACGATGAGGGATAGGTGATATATGAATTCCAAATTAGTTAGCCGCCCCCGTGACGGAGTGGTTAGCACATCGCGCTACGACGCCAGGGGTCCCGGGTTCGAATCGTGGCCTAGGCATGGATGTTTGTGAATGTCCATTCATCGATTTCATCATATCATCATCATTCATCCCCATCTTCGCAAATTAGCCATAAGTTTCACAAGAGGGCAAGTAAAATAAAGCAAATCAATCTTACCAAATGAGTTATTTCCATTATTTTTATCTAATTAATAATTATTAATTTAGTCAATCAAATCATGTGTATTAGCTTACTTTCATTATCTATAATAATAAATCATAACACTTTCAAACATCAAATATATTTAATGAAGAAACCCCGGTTTCAAAACGTAATTTATCTCAATGTGTCACATTCTTCTAGCAAGGTTTTTTTAGTAAAAGATGAGAGAAAATTAATCCTTTGGTACGGAACCGTCTTACTCCTGGGGGATAAGATGTAAATTTTGTATTTGATTTTTTTAATTTAGCGTTGCTTTTCTTCCACTTTTGGCTAATCCCGACGATGAGAATGAGTGATCGTCAGATGAAATTGATGAAGGGACACTCACAAATAACACCCATGCCGGGATTCGAGCCAGGGAACTTCGGTGATGAGTCTGAAAGTCGGCCACCAAGCAAGATGTACATTTTTTTTTTGCATACATTCAATAACTTTCAACACGTCATCAGTGATACGCTGCTTATTCCGCATCTGTTGACAAATGGAATGTTTTTACACCTTGTAGGCTATGTGGATTTTTTTCATAAGTTTGCAACACTGTTAGGGTACACGTGCTTTTGTTTACAGAAGGTCTTAAGTTCTATGATTCTCACTTTAGATACGTGCATGCTTGGTCACTAGTTAGGTCAATGACCTTACAACATTCCAAAACTGGAAACCTTGCTTGTTGAGAAGCTAAAGAATATCACTCTTCCACCAATCAGCAACATCTCGAAGGAATGAGTCACATTTCCAAATTTCAGAGACAGCAGCGGAGATGGTATTATTTCCTGATTAGCTGTTGATACAAATTTCTATAGAAAAGTAAGATCCAAGTGTTGTTTGAAGCTGAAAGATATAAGTGACGTTTGAAGCTATGCTTGATACCTCCCTACACTGCTTTACAGCTTGTAAGGGTTCGATCGCGCACACACCATCAGACTATGTGTACCATCGCAGAAAAACTTCCAAGTCGTTTGGAACCAACCTCTGAAAAATGCAAATGAAAAGCAAATCCTGAAGTAGTGAAGTTATCGAGCAGTGATTTGTGTGTGTTGTAAGGGAGTGGAAAAGAGCTCATTTCTGTTCGTTTTTTTCATTCTACCCTACTGTGCACTGTGTATCAAAATTACAAGCCTAGTGATTTATTTTCTGGGCAAACCCCTGAATAGTTCGAGAGAGTGTCCCAAAATCCAAAAAATGATTAAGTTTTTTTTCTAAATAAAGCACCCTCATTGGTAAAAGTTGCCATGAAATATTCACGTATAATGTATATAAAGTAGATTTTCTTTATTTTTGCAACTTTTTACGCGTCTTTACGTTAATCATTGAATTGGTTTACACTTTTATATATATACACATACATGAGCATCGGAAACCATTCGGACTTGTGGCCAGGTGCCCCCATATTTATCCAGAATTGTTATGAAATTATTGTGGTGTACACAATGTTTTTACAATAATGAAAGTATATAGTATGGATTTTGGTCATCTTGCGTCGCTTTCCTATTTCCGTAGGTTAATTGCGACGATGAATTGAAGCCATAGATGAAAGAACAAGCACCATAAAACTCAGTCCAAGAAAGCTGGTTAACGAACGATCGATGTACGTACGTGTATGGGAGTGGGCGTGTGTGTCATCTGTGGAAATAGGCATTTCCACGAACAAATAATTTGCATGTAATATTGAGAATGTTAAATTGTTATACTCTTACTAAGTGAAAGGCCAGAGCCGTAGCTAGGGGGGGCAGCGGGGCGGTCGCCCCGGTCGCTGATGGAAGGGGGCGCCGAACGGCAAGAAGAAAAACATTGAAAATTACATGTAAGAAAGGATGCATGCGATCCCCTCGAAAGTTTTGGCGCCCTATTAAAACAATATCAGTGCCAGTTTTGCAAAGATATTGATTTGATTTTTTTGCTCGCTGCGCTCGCATTACAAGCTCTTCTTTTAAACAAATAAAAGGAAATAAATAAATGTTCAATTTATATATATACGTATATATTATTTGTTTGTTAGTGAGGATGTGTGTTACAACTTCTTAGTGAATAGTTCCAATAGTGCATGCAGTTGTAATAATACTATTGGTGTAAACTGCAGTCTGCATGTCGTAACAACTGTAGTAAATTTTTCTAATGTCTGTTCAAAAAAGCTATGTCATTTAAAAGAATACGTCGTGATGGTTTTTTTTTTCTTTGGGCTCTTTCAGGGGCGGCGCCAGAAATTTTCGACCGGGTGGGCAGAAGCTTCATATTGATAGATTAGGGTGGGCAGTATAAATGTAAGACCATGTATGTGTACGTAAGACGTATGTATCCCCTTCTCTCTCACACTCTCGATTTTCCTCTTACTTCTTTTCCCTTTCCTTTTCTTGTTTTCCTCTTTATTCTTTTCTAATCTATTGTCGCATCTTGTTCCATTTCCTTTCGCTTTGTCTCTGATGGACACAATTATTTCAAGGAAGTGTTTACCCATGTGCAGCCATACATTCTAATCACATTCTTTCATGCATGTTAATACAGTGAAATAAATGTGAAGTACGTTTAAGCTTGTTTTGCAAATACAAGGCACATACTTGATTTTATGTATTCGGCGACAATGATAGAAAGTCCGATGGTAGACAATCTTGAAGTTTCTCGTAATTTAAATGCATGTTCCTGAGCATAGTATTTTCATCGTTTAAGTTTTTGACTGAAAGAGTTATCTTACTCCTTGGGGGTTACTTTTCTTAGCTTACAAGGTTTGTACAACTGACAAATCTATCTGAATGTTTGTAGTAGCAGCGATTGGGTGCCAGCATTTGAGGGGCAAGGGCAATATACGCAGGGGTGCCCATCCCCCCAAGGTCAATGGCGCATCCCCACAAAAATCATGTCCATGTCGTCCGCCCCCCCCAAATCATATCATTTGCGCCCTGAAACTATATCGTAATCCCTACACCGAAAGTAACTTTATCCTTAGCTTTTTGTTACAATAATAATAATACAATAATATTTTTTGTTAAAATAAGCAGTATACCAACACTAAGCAGTATATTTTAAGAAGTGATGTTACTCATGAATATGGAGAACATCGCTCATGTCTTATAATGCAGCTATAGCATAAAAATTCACATCCACCTCAGTAAAGCGCCAAACACTCATTGTTGTAACAAACACATTATTGCGAGCGAAGCAAGCAAGAACATTTTTACATCCATTTCTTTGCAGGCTTTCAAGAATATTAATTTAACGGGATGTCGATACTTTCTTAGGATCCCGGGATATTTAGTCTTTTCCAACTTCTGTTTTGGCACGTTCGGGGTCGAAAACGTGTGGATACCATATCGCTAAATACAGTCTCCAAAATTTAATGTTCAAACTCTCTCTTCGCTACAGAAATCCCTTCACAATCTAAGATTTAACACTTTATCAAAAGCTTCCTATCTCCCCCTTTAAATTTAATACTCAATCCTACCACAAAAATGTTCATGCCAATTTTAGACTTACTGTTGATATTGAAGACTGGATATTACCTCCTCCAAAAAATTAATTCTCAGTCTCCACACCGGAATTTCTGCAACATTCTAAGATTGATTGATTGATTGATTGAGTTTATTTTACTTCGCGTTTTGTGCTTCTTGGCTAATTTGCGAAGATGGGGATGAGTGATGAAATTATGAAATTGATGAATGGACATTCACAAACAACCAAGCCCGACCGGGATTCGAACCCGGGACCCTAGGCGTCGCAGCGCAATGTGCTAACCACTCGGCCACAGGGTCGGGCGCAACATTCTAAGACAATTGTAATACACAAGAATTGGATACCTTAATGCTCAATGCCCCTCTAACTAAAATACCCGCCATAATCTTAAGACTTAGAGTTTAATACTGTCCCCGCCAACGTTTAATTCAGAATTCCCCCCAGAACCCACGTGTCAATTAAGGCCTAATATATAAGAGTTGGATATTTACCCCCCTCCCCTGTTCCTCGCACCTTCAATAATGACCTTAAACGCTTTCTTTTCTTCATCTAATGGATTAAATATGGTGAATTTAAGGTGTAAAATTTTTACCTGTATTTTGAAAAAATATATAAATGTTCAATTTTACATTATTTGAAGGGAAAAAATCCCCCAAAGAATCTCGATTGCGCAGCCTGCGCCATAATCCCCCCCCCCTGTGGGCACCCCTGAATATACGTTTTCTTGGTAGAAAAGGCTTAGCATATAGAGGCCATAGTGCGGGGGAAAAAGTGGTAAAATGTGGCTGGGGAACTGCATCCCCCACTTCCCGCTCCTCCTAATCGCCGCCACTGAATGTTTGGATTAAAATGAACATCTTACTAGGAATGATTTAAAAAAAATATATATATATATTTGTTCATTCATCCCTAGACTAATAAAAAGCTATTTTGACAAAATATCACTCATAAGTAATAAACAAGTAAGATTGAGAAATCTGTTCAGAATTGAAGAGATTATTAGCTAAGTTGCTATTCGTTTTCTGAAGAACTGTCATATTACTAATGCGGGAGAAGCAATACACGTATGGTTACATGAACATATTTTTTGAGGTAACAAAATGATTTAGGACACAAGGAATTCATCGAAGTTGATCATCGTACCAGTAATACTTCATCTATTTTTCATTGGATTGTATGGCGTGACCATTTCGAACACACTAGAATGTCAACCTCTATCCTGTGCAGCATACCCTGCAAACTTTATTCTTTCAGGGAAACGAGTCCCTGGCGCCTGAGACCACTGTCAAAGTAATAATTTATGAGGGTTTGTATTTTGAGTGTCAGCGTGTGTTTGTTTTCGCCCCTTCGTTACTTTCACCTAATCACCATTGAACCTTATAACGTCGTCATTATCAAAATTAGCAGAAAAATGACTTACAATAAAACAAATCAACCAGAACTTACTCTTCCAAAATGAAGTTTCATTAGTTTATACCTCTTAGAAAGTTGAGGTGGTAATTTCAATCGCACAGCGTTTCATTAGTGGATCAAGACAGCTAATTCCGTGAACAATGACGTTGTTTTCCGAAAGTCTCAAATATTTGTCTCAGGCAATACCCTCTTAAAATAGACGCATCTTCTGTGGTGATAAAATGCCACGTTTGGTGCGAGTTCTTTCTGTATATTTTTCCCCCAATGGCATAACGTCCTGTGTTTGACTCCCCCTCCTCTGGTGGAAGCACAATGTACACGGATTCGGACTACACGTTAAACTGTAGGTTTAGTCCCGATTAGCCTATCTGAGCATGAAAGTGGGCTTAGAAACAAACTAACAAAATCTCTTCTGGATACTTCGTGACATAACTTGTTTTTCTTTACTTCAGCTGTAACCTCAGATTCTGTTGATATTTTCGGTTGATTAATGTGGCAAAATTTATGTGTGGAACGAGGATTTCTAAATAGGATAAGCCACTCATTAGCAATTGAATAATTCTGTAGCTTTTTCCATATATAACTGATTTATTAAAATTTATTCACATCGGTATTATAGTGATTGTTGTGATTCCTTCTTATTAGTAGAACAAATATAAAGTTGATATTTCGTATACCATATTGATATTTGAAGATGACAGGTACATAAAAATTGTAATGAAGAAAAGGGACACTTCTGGAATTTCAATGCAGAGCTAATTAAAATTATATTATACTCTATAGCAGGCATGTCCAACTTCAATCAAGCACGTGATCTACTTTTTATTTTCACAACAGGCAGTGAGCTACTATTAATCTTTCATCTTTGCAAAAATTTGTACCTACTCAGCCACTATACATTATAGAATTTGAATTCAAATAACGTATATTCGTATAATTACAATAGATAACTGCGATCGACCAACAAACGCCCCGCGATCGACCGGTCAATCGCCATCGACGCGTTGGACATGCCTGCTCTATAGTATACTTAAACCCGAAGGTTTATGGCTGCAGCAACACAAGCCTTCCATCTGTCCCTATCCTGGGCAAGATCAATCCAATCTTTCCCATCCTTAGGTCCATCTCAACGTTGTCCCTCCATCCTCGTCTTAGCCTTCCTACTGGTCCCTTACCATCAGGTTTCCCAACAAGAATCCTGTAAACTATTATTTCCTCTGCCGTTCGTGTCACATGGCCTGCCCATCTAACTAAGTCTTCTTGATTAAACTATTCTAATATTAATTAAAAAGTCGAAATAATTTATTGTCTTGCTGGTGGAAGTAACGCTAAGATAATATTTAGATTTGTTTATTTGGAGATTATTTTAACCATAGCCAGGCCGGAATATACGTATATACGTAGTGGAGGCCCAGAGCTGCAGCCCTCAAGTTCACCCGCAATTCTGATTTACTCTTGATCATACCCTGCACAATTTTGAGTCTCCTAAGCCTACTAGCTGCTTTTAAACATAGAACTATTAATTTGATCACAGTTTTTGTTTCAACAATGACAAAAGTGGCTTTTTATGGGTTGATAATATGTGAACATTTCCAGCATAGATAATATTCACAAGTAAAATATACATGCTATGAACACCAGGTTACACTTAAATATTTAATCATTCATATATCCCCGAGTATATGTACTTATTGA
Organism: Lepisma saccharinum; assembly: GCF_977018435.1. Classification (NCBI taxonomy): domain Eukaryota; kingdom Metazoa; phylum Arthropoda; class Insecta; order Zygentoma; family Lepismatidae; genus Lepisma; species Lepisma saccharinum. The sequence continues at coordinate 33,745,738 of NC_139255.1, read as the reverse complement.
ATTTGATTGGGTGGGCAATCGGGTGGGCACACGAATTTTTGGGTGGGCGCTTGCCCACCCGTGCCCACCCTTGTCGCCGTCCCTGGGCTCTTTCAATGATCTTTCCAGGCAGCTTTGAAATAGCTAAAAGGTGTACAGGACGAGAGTACACGTCACTTAGAACAACAATAATAAATAAAAGTCTATGCTGCTTGGCATCGAGAGACAACAATACTCGGACATCTATGTTCTTTGTCAATAGTGGCTGCGTTCTCATATGCGACAATGACCCATTCAGAGCATTACGATAAACAATATTTGCGAAACAAAAGGCAGCGACCGGGAAAAAGGGAATCAGAATTGACGTTCTCATAACTTCACAAAAACACTCATGCTATTCTAGTTTAGATGTAGCGTACGAACTTTACACTCACTTTGCGAGGACTATTGTATAGTCAACGTGCTTTTGATGAAGCTGTGTATCCGAAATTGTGTAATTATTATAAGTGAATCTTCCAAGAAACTTTCTGGAGCTCAAAACAGGAAAAGAAAGAAGATAAGAGAGAAAGAAAACATTAGAAGTGCAACGAAATTATCGAAGTTTTTCAAGAAAAATGTTGAATCCACAGACGCTAACGAAGATTCTTCAGCGCCGGAAATAGAATCCACACGACTGTGAAGAGTCAATCAGCAACTAGGTGGTCTTCAAAAGCAAACGCAGTACAATCTCTAAGTACCCAATTTCCGGATGTCTGTGCAGCTTTGGAGGAATTATGTGACCTCTCAAAAGAATCACCCGGAACAGTACATGGTGCCAAATGCTTGCTACACAGCCTTAAGAAGTTTAACTTTCTTGTGTTCTTATCCTGCTGGGCTGATATCCTTCGAGCTATTAACGACGTTAACCTACGGCTACAAGAAAAGTATGTTACAGTAGATATAGGTGTTAGTCACTTACAGAGACTGCAAAGCTTTCTGTCTGCCAATCGGGAAACAATTGTGACGAACTCTTTTGAGAAAAGCAAAGAGATCTGCGATGATACGATATTGCGATGATACGTATAAACATTGCAAGTAGAGAACAGCGTCCCAAAAAGACAACAAAGTTTTTCGATGAAGTAGCAGAAGATGAAAGTGTAGCCATAAATGAAGAACAAAAAATTGGGAAGAGTTTATTCTGTGCATTGGATTCAATTTTGTCACAAATAGGCGATCGATTCAAGCTAATGAAAGGAGTTTTGGAGGATTTTCCGTAATTATTCCAAGCAATATGGCAGTTATGTCAGAAGAAACGTTGAGAAAGGGAGTCTTTGATCTGGGTTTATTATATCCCGAGGAGTGAGTTACTTCATGAACTGTTGTTCTTTAAACATCATGCGCAAGCATTTTTTAAAGACTTTCACTTCGAATGCTTGTCGGAATTGTCACCACTTGCTGCTCCCTCATTCATTCATAAAATATCATGTATTGGGTTGTACCCAAATTTTATCACTGCATTGAAACTATTTTTAACTCTACCTTCGTCTGTTGCATCTTGTGAAAGGAGTTCTAGTAAACTAAAGCTTATAAAGAATTACTTGCGTTCTTCCCTGAGTCAAGAAAAGCTGACTAACCTGGCTATTTTGTCTGTTGAGAAGTACAGAGTTCAATCACTTGTGTTCGTTGATGTTATTAATGACTTTGCTGCTCGAAAGGCAAGAAGAGTGAAACTGTAGCTAGTATGTTAGCACAGGAGAATTGTCAAATAATCATGTACTGATTGTAGTTCTTAATACGTTTTTGCTTTTATTGTTGTTGATTTCAGCTCATCAGTATAACATTTTGCAGTGTAAATAGGTTTTACTTTATAAACATTACATTAATACTGAATGATTTTAGCTAGTTTGTACGATGACTTTGCAGGGTATTTGAAAGGGTTTCATGTATTTTAAAAAACATTACATTAATGATCTTTCTTAGATTCTTCTGCTACCTAAGAAATATATATGCTATTCATATGGTAATATATATATATATATATATATATATATATATATATATATATATATATATATTGCATGTATTAGTTTCATTTCTAGGATTTTTTATCATCCTTGATTCAGAAGAATACGTGTACACGTATACGTACAGTGGGATCCATGAGTATTACCGTGCAAATTGTCCATCACCATGTTCGTGCGCTTTATTTGACCCAATAAGAGCTTCAAAAATTAAAAGAAATCTCAAAACAAGCTCTTGACAACTTCTGCACCAGCATACATAAAATCCATCATTTAAAAACATATAGGATGTAAGAGAAAAATTAATGAAAATAGTCGTGGACAATCTGCCGTGCAATACTAGTGGATCCCACTTTACCATCAACTCGGTAGTTGTAATTGTTACAATTACATACAATTGCTACAATTATTAGCATAAATGAAACTCAATTTGAACGAACGACATTATTTAAGTAAGGCACAACAACAAATGCTTCTACCCCTCCCTTAAAAACACAATGGTAGAAGTTAAGAGCGTGAGTGTAGGGGGGGCGTCGAAATTTATTCTCGCCCCGGGCGCAGAAATCTCTAGCTACGGCTCTGTGGAAGGCTACAAATGTGTTCACGGAAACAAAATAGGTTTTTAGGGTAAATTCCGAGCTCTAGTCAGAATAGAACCTACGGCCACATTCTCTGCTTTTCACTTCTTAGCTTGTTCTGCAATTAATGTAATTTCTGAGAAATTCCTTGCGTGCTATCATGTCAAGGCTACATATTTAACAGCTGCCTCTTTAAGTACAAGGCTGCAAATAGAAATGAGGCTCGACGAGTTATTTTCGTTGAGAAATTAAAACATAACAGCGTGTCCAGCAGTAGCAATTAGCTGAAAAGTGAAGAAACAGATACGTTTATCCATGTACGTCAGTTGTCGATGCATAATGCAAAGCTATATTTCCGGCATATACGTACGTGCCCGCGGAAAACTAGTGTTGCTAATTTCAGCAACTAAACACAATTTGCCCTAGTAGACTTATGCAGTATTTGTAATTAGTGATATTTGGAAATTTACACTAGTATTTTTATTTGTGTTCACTTGCATCACTCTTCTGTTGTTATTACACATGTTTTATTAATTTTAAATTTATTTAAAGAGACCTTCTCCTGTAGTCTGGAAGTATAATCTTTTCTGTCTTTTGACCCATTCTTGCTTGTTGAAGCTTTCTTTTAGATTTACAAGTTTTTCTCTCAATCTTATATTATATTTATCCTTTTTTGGGCATGTTTCTGGTACTTATTTCACCATTTCCCCTCAGATTATAATTTTTCCTTTTTACTTTGCTATTTTATTTCTCTTGCAAGGCTTCCTTCCCATTCAAGATTGTTTATCTCACGGTGTATTTATACAGTTTTTTAAACCCCCTTTCTTCAAAATCTCAGAGCTGTTATTGATCGTGTCTTAATTCCGCAATCAGATCTCTCAACATCAGGTTTTCCTGGTTCCTAACATACATATATACACACATGTGCATAATAAGAATGTTACTTTGGTAGCACCTTTGTGCTGGCGTCACTTCAGCTCGACGTAGATATTTCGTCTTCACTTGCTATGTTGCAATGAAGCAGGCCCGTACCCGGGGGAGGAGGGGCAAGGGGCCATGCCCCCCCCCCCTGGAGCCATGAAATATTTTGATGCAAACCTACAAAAAGAACATGGATAATTTTTAAGATTTTACAAGAATTTAGATTTTAGATTGTCTCTGGAGAGAGACAGACTCCAGAAGTCTTCAGTCTACTATATTTAGTAATTTTAGTTTATAACCATTTATGCGAAGCTACTAAATGTTCCAATTTGGTCGGGGCAGTTCACCATATTTACTCCCTGTTTTGACTTTTTTCGAACTGCAGTCGTGATGAGAGAATGTCCCCTTTTTGTTTTTAATTCACATTCAGACATGTTCTTCATTATAACAATAAGTCCATAACGTTGGTGGTCAGGGTACCACCTTCCCCCCAACGATCTTGTTCTATTAAAATTTTTCCCCCATTAAATTTTCCGAGGGTAAGAGTTTGTGCTATAACAACAAAAATAAGCAATTAGTTTGGACTTCAAACATACTTTACTAAGAACAACATCATAAACACATACAAAGAAGGAATAACAAACAATGATGTCAGGCTGTGTGAGAATGTTGCATACCTCTCTTGTGTTCTCTCTCTCTTTAGGGCTGGTAACAGCATGGAGTAAAAACGTACTTCTACAGTCATAGATAAGATTTTAAAATTATATCAAATTGGACTAGTAAGAAATGGAGCCGTAGCTGCGAAGGTGGTTGTCATTCTCATCCTAGGCCCCTGGAACATAGTTATTGACCGACCTGCTATTTCTCACCTCCTTTCGTCGGGAATAAAACATAGCATTTACATGTTAATTTAATAGGAAACTAATTCTTCTTAAAGTTTCTCATTTTTTGGCCCTCCACCTAGTTATCTTTAATTTGCAATCGACTTTGCATATGTGAACAATAACACACACTGCTTCAATGAAGATGGTGTGGGATGCACAACCGACTGTCCTTTTATTAGCCACATTTCTTGAATGCTAAGTTTTCTTTTCATCGGATTCGACGGAAAAGAGTAACTACATAAAATTTCTACAATGTCCAAGTATGCCAGCTACATCTAGGTAGGGGAGTGTTGCAAATTCGGTGCAGGGTGTGTGAAAATCATTCTCGTCCTGGGCGCTGAAATCTCAAGTTACAACTCTGATAACAAAATACTTCCTTTCGAGAGACCATTAATAGATTTACACCATTATAAGAACATAACACAATAAAAATATGAAAATTTAATTATCATTTTTAATAAAAAGCAATAAATAAATAATATCTAACACTTATTAAAAACATTTCACCTATCTTCTAATTTCTTGACATTTTGAACCAGTCGTTAAAGGCATTAATTTTCTAGTTTATAAATGTAGCAAATTAATTTGTTTATAAATAAATAAATAAATTACTTAATAATTGACATATATTTCATGACAATTATATTTATGTATATACGTATAACCAACGTTTCGGGATTGCCTTCCCCCCTCAACAAAATCCTGGGTACGGGCCTGCACCGTCTTCCACCAAGTGAGTTTGCTTTTATTTATTTATTTATTTATTCCATTCTTTTATATTTGCAGCTGTTCTTTCGGTAATTCGTAACCATTTTTCTTCCTTTGTATTGTTTTCTTTTTTCCCCAGTTGCTCACAGGATGCTGCAGTTTATCCATGTTATTCAATATCTGTCCAGAAGAATTAGTAACTAGTATATATACACACTGCTCCAGTGGCTGTCTAAGACCGTCATTTCTGATTTTATTGTGGTTCTTACTCTGAAGAAGACCATGATATAGGGTTGATACGTCATTTGTAGGTTGTTCTAGTCCACACGCAGCACTGCATTTGTCAGCGGTAAAGCTTTTGATCCCCACGAGGAGTAGGAAAAACCTTATGTTTATGTAAAAATGAAAAGAGAAATCTATACTCATAAATCGTGAAATTTTACAGTGGAAAAAGTCACCTATACCCCTTAACTATGAACCCATGTTTAGTCCAAGCTCAGGAATCCAGCGCGAGGGCAGAGCGTTCGGGCCTTCCAAATCGCATCCAAACCTACCCAAGCATTACACAACAACACTTCATCCTCTTCTAACATACGCTCAACTCACAACACCTCATACCTCATTAAGTGTAAACAACTGTTCTGAACCCCCAGAATATTTATCGAAAAATGAAGAACCAAACACTATCAATAAATTAAAAATAGACGCGTAATTACAATACAAATCTATAGGCACTAATCTTTATTTTAATCTCAATATTGACTAATAAACTCACGCACAAGCCTTTTCTAGGTCTATACTTCGTACCACTTCTATCACTTTTATATTATGTATTATATATGCTTTGTTTGTATATTATATATATTTGTATATTATAAATAATAAATAAATATGAAAATAAAAGGCGGGGGAACCGATTGAATTCAAACAACTGAAGACCTGGTTTATTTAAAGGCAGCAGGACTTAAGCGTATACCCTCGAATGTATGCGGGCGGAGGAGGCTTACTTAAGAGGGGGGGGGCCTGATTATTGGTTTAGTGCATAATAAGTACTATTTCCTTGTAGACGCCATTTGAATGAACTCCTCACCTTTCCTTAAGCGCTTGGTGCTTGCGTCAATTCGGTTTCGTGTGCTTAGACATGGAAGCATGCAAGGAGCGTGCCTTCATATATACACACAACGCCTTTAGTGTTTGAACAACGTACAATATTGATGTGTTTGTTGTTTCACCACGTTCTGAGGTCGGGCAAGGTTGTGTATAAATAACTTAAAGTGGTGGGCGTAGTAATTGGATTTCAGCTCAACACTTGGATGGCAGGTGGTTGGTGGAGTCTCATTTCATTGGTTCGTATTTCACTTTCATACACAGGTCCAGTCCTGATTAGTTTACATACGTGATTTTGCGATGACGTCATCTCGACGTCTGGAGAACAGTGTGCGAAATAACGGGGTGGATGGCGGGGATCCCCACACAAATATTTTTTATCCCCTTCAGAAGAAAAGAAATCATCCCTGCCAGGGGTGTTTTTACCCCCGCCAAAGATAATGGAATTGAAAGGATATGCGTAGTATACCATTTCTTAACTATGTAGGGTTGCCAGATTTTGTAAATAAAGAAACGGGACATACAGCTTACCGGTATATAGACATGGATACAGTTAAATTTATTTTTTATAACATTTTTAAACATTACAAATTCAATTGCTATTTAAAGCATTGTTAACCCTAGAACACTATCGTGTTCCAATATTACAGAGTAACTAGTGCTACGTAAATTTTACGTAGATGAAGACATTATTTTTAACACAAACTCTACGTCATGAAAACAAATTGATTCTTCGTGAACATTATTTTGTTTATTTTCCTTACATTGGAGTTTTATTCTTCATTTTAAAATGTATAAACATGGTTTTATTTAACATAGAATAAAATTTGAATTCGTTATTTCTTTAGCTAAATACGGGACAAATTGGCGTCCCGAGAACATTTTCCGGGATACCGGGACATTTCTTTAAAAAAGGGGACAATCCCGTATATACGGGACGTATGGAACAAACACCACTGAAAACTCATTCGGGACAACAGTTAATTAACCTTTAATACAATTGCATCCTGCTTCGCGTCTGAAGTTTCCTGTCCATTGATTAATAAAGTACAAAAGCCTGCCGCCATGGCAAGAAGAGTTGATTTCGTCAGCCTTATTATTCGTAGATCACATTTCTCGCCGCACGCCGTCATTGAGTAAAACATGCAATAGATATTTGGTTAAGTTTTCTTGGTGTTACTAAAGTCGGGACGCGCTAGCAACCGGCGTGGAACCACCCACTCTGGTAGCGACGCGCTATTGCCGGATTGACCCCCTTCAGAATTTTCGCGAGCCCACAGAAACACGTGTAGGATTAAACATCTGGTTAAACAGTCAACAACGGGATACTTCCATTGTTCTCATTCCGACTCTGTTCATATTTGAAGGAACAACTTTTATGCGGAGACCTTTTGGCTGAGTGAAGTGAGTCTTTTTTTTTTAAATATTCAGTCCGATTTCTGTATTGAATACTTTTGTGCGTGAGCGGGCGTTCATGTGTGTGTTTGTAAGAGTTGTTTGGAGAAATTGTACTGCGATGTCGGAAAGAAGAAAGAAAGTAATTGGTACACAGGATCCCAATTCCAACTGTAGGTTCATACCAGATTAGCCGCAGCGTGCATAAAGTGGACTTTAGAACACCAACTCAATCAATCAAACAATTCACACACAATTTAATTGTTCTTGATAAATTCTTCTCACTTCTCTGAAATTCTGTTTCAGAGGTAAATTTTTGTAGGTTCCGCAAAATTAAATTTAAAAACGTGTTAACGAAACCAAGTTGTACGTAATTTGTTGATACGTAATTTCCAAGAAATACATACGTTCTGAATCTTCAACAATGTCACAGAAGAATAAATTCCATGTCGTTACATATCAAAGGGTGAGTTTCGTATATAAAAACAATAGGCTGTCATAGCTGCGGTCGGTATCGAGTATGGAAAAAGACGAACGCCGCGGTGTGACAAAGGTAAAGAGAGGCGGCATGAAATCAAAGGAGAACGATTTGCCACAGTTGTTCATAACACAAGACGCATTTTCTTCTGTAGGTAATTGTGATACGATGATACAACACAAGTAAAAAGATGCCGGTATCTTATGCTTGCAATGTACCATAATAAAAAACACAACAAAGGTTCTTTCAGTTAAGGTTTTCGGTTGCTGTGTCGAGCAGGAAGAGAAAATGTTTCATGCTTGCCAGAAAGTAAATTTCGCACGGGAAGTTAACGTTAACCTACAAGAAACTTCAGATTCAAACTTCTAGATTCGTTAATTTATCACTTAACGACGGAAATAACATATATTAGCACACTGATACGTACGTGCTTAATTTCGCGTGACATTTTATTTTTTCCCGAGCTTGCCAACAGCTGATTAACCTGTCTGCCTGTTTGTGCGAACGTGGCAACGCAGGAAACATGGCAGCCAACGAGGAGACAGAATTTGGTCACGTTCTGCCGTTCTGCGTTCTGATTGCACACCGCTTGTTATCGCGGCCCGACTGTAGTTCAATAGCTCTCTTTGTGTTTGGGTTTTCTTAGAGTGTAGATCTACTGTTTCTAAATTACAATTGTACGTCTCTAACTAACTAACTAACTCTCTAGCCTTCTTAAACCCGAAGGTTCATGGCTGCAGCAACATAGGCCTTCCATCTGTCCTTATCTTGAGCAAGATCTATATACTCTTTTCCATCCCTACCGATTTCCCTTAGGTCCATCTCGACGTTGTCCCTCCATCTTCCTCTTGGCCTTCCTATAGGTCTCTTACCATCAGGTTTCCCAACAAGAATAATGTAAACTCCTCTTTCCTCTCCCATTCGTGCCACATGGCCTGCCCACCTAAGTCTTCTTGATTTAATTATTCTAATAATATCCGGACATGAATACAAATTATGTAGTAGTTCTAAATTATGTAACCTTCTCCACTCACCTGTCTCCTCATCCCTTTTAGGTCCAAATGTTTTCCTAAGGATCTTATTTTCAAATACTCTCAATTTGTGTTCCTCTTTCAATGTAAGGGACCAAGTTTCACACCCATATAATACTAGAGGCAAAATTACTGTTTTGTATATTTTAACTTTTAGTTTCTTAGATATTAAACGAGAAGACAAAAGTTTATGAAGAGAGAAGTAACATGCATTTCCTGAATTAAGCCTACTTTTTATTTCCTCTTTAATATAATTTTCATTTGTTAATATTACTCCTAAGTATTTGAATTTGGAAACTGGTTCAAACGAGTTGTTATCAATAATTAGATTTTGATTATTACCTAACACTTGGTTTCGGCCTGTAAGCATATATTTAGTTTTCTCTTTGTTAACTTCCAAACCTATCTCTTTAGCAGTTTTGAAAAATATTTTAGCATTATTCTTAATTGTATTTATATCATCCCCTAATAAGTCTACATCATCTGCATATGCTAACAACTGAGTCATACCATTTAATTTTAGTCCTTCGTTAGTTTCTTTTACCTTCCTAACAGCATATTCTAAGGCAAAATTAAAGAGCAATGGAGATAATGCATCTTCTTGTTTTAACCCATCATGAATTGTAAATTTGTCAGACATATTAATACCCACACGAATTTTACTTTCTGTTTCACTGGTGCATACTTTTATCATACTAACAAGCTTCTTAGGTATTCCCAACTCGACTAATATATTATATAATTTATCTCTTTTGACCGAATCATATGCTTTTTTTTAAATCAATGAATAGCTGATGGACATATTGATTATATTCCAACTTTTTTTTCAAGTGTCTGTCTGATGTGAAAAATTTGATCTGTAGTTGATCTGTTACGTTTAAATCGACATTGATATTCACCTATAATTTCATTAGCATATGGGGTTAGTCTTGTTTAAAAGAATGTTAGATAATATTTTATTTGTTGTTGAGAGTATAGGAATTCCACGGTAATTATTGAAGTTCATTTTATCACCCTTTTTAAACACAGGACCAATTATGGATTCTTTCCACTGTTGAGGTATTTCTTCTTTATTCCATATTAAACAAATTAATTTATGAATTTGACATATTAAAGAATTTCCACCATATATAATTAACTCAGCTGGTATTAAATCAATGCCAGGTGCTTTGTTATTCTTTACCCTTTTAATAGCATCTTTAACTTCAGTCAAGTTAGGTTCTGGAACTAAAGGTTCTACTGTGTGCACTTCATTTACTTCTGATTTATCTCCTACATGAACATTTAAAAGGTCATTAAAGTAGTTCTTCCATCTATTTAGAACATCGTTTGGGTCAGCTAGAAAATCACCGTCTTTATCTTTTATCACGTTTACTTTAGGTTGCCACCCCTTTCTAAATTTATTTACACCTTTATATAAATCTCTGATATTTTTGTTTTTGCTGTTTGTTTCAATTTCGTTAATTTTGCTTTTCAAGTAATCTCTTTTTTTACTTCTAAACGTGCGGTTAACTTCTCGCTTTATTCTATTATAATTGCTTAGATTTGTACCATCAGAGTTATTTTACCACCTAAGTCTAGCCTGATTTCTTATTTCTATTAGATTATGACATTCATTATCAAACCATGACTTACTTTTTCTTGGTTTATGGTATCCTATACTTTCTTTAGCTGCTGATTCTATTGCATTACGTATGTGCTCCCAATTCTTATTTACATCTGTTTGATTTATATTTTCATCATCATTTAAATCCTGCAAAACATCAAATCTATTTGACAGTTTAATTTGGTAATCTTTCTTAATTCTCTCATCAGCAAATTTTCCTGTATTAAATTTTAGAACTTTTAGATTTTGTTGCTTATGATTTATCACTGCGAGTCTTTCTCTTAATTTAGCAATTACTAAATAATGGTCACTGGCACAGTCAACACCTCTATGTGTACGTACGTCAATTATACTAGTATGCCTTCTCTTATCAATGAGAATATGATCTATCTGATTATGAGTTTTACCATCTGGAGAAGACTAGGTATATTTATGGATATCTTTATGTTTAAAAGTGGTACTTTTCACAATTAAATTCTTTGAGGTTGCAAAAGTAATCAATTTTATACCATTATCATTACTTAACAGGGTAGGATTCATAAGTAATGAGCCTCACTTTATACTGACGCGTGCGCACCCTGCAGCGCACTCCGCTTGACATGAACGGTGGTGGTGGGTGTTGGCCAGCGATGCCAACCCTAGCATAATGGTGCTAAACCTAGCATAATTTAACCGTCATTGGCACCTAGCACCCTGTGTTTGGCATAACTGCCAAAACTAGCATAATCAACAACCGCTCTGAGTCTGAGCGGTGGAAGTTTAATTCAAAGGAAAAAACTCTGAAGAAGTAAAAAAAAAGGTACCTCCACATCTCTTTTTCAGGAGTGGACATGTTTCCAACAAAATAGAATAAACCTGTCCAGATCCCACCACCCACCAATGTATTTCATCTCTTCCGCATCTTCCTGTCCTAAAATCGTAGAAGAGGGTCAAGGTGGAGGAGGCCCACCCTCTGGTTTGTCCTTTCTCAGCACCGACGGAAGGGGTCAGCAGTCGGTGCTTTATTTTCCAGGGGAATATTTTTGAGAGGAAATCTTAGAAAGTTGGATTCACAAATAAAGCTAATGTTCCGCCTTTCCTTGTCGGCGAATTTTGTGACAATGTTTCAAGTCGAATATTAGCAAATCAATTTGTCTTCTGCTGGTGTTCGGTTCGGTCCGCATTGTGCCATTTTGGAAACCGTTGTAGCTAATATTGTTTGTGTGTGTGCGATTTTAATTTTTCATGTGTATTTTTTTAGCATGAGTTTAAGTGTATCTGTGCTTCTTTTTTTTCTGATTCTTTTTATTTGTGTTTGTAAATATATTTGGAAGAATTTCTAAACATGAGTACTAACACTCTTTGGTGCGCATCCCTGCATGTAAACGAAACAATTTTGAACCAGTGAGAACAAGTCAAGATTTCGTGTACAGTGAGAGTCAAAAAGTGGCACAAGGCTTTTCGTGAGGGCCGGGAAGAGGTGACTGACAAACCCCGGTCTGGACGCCCGTCGTCGGCACGAACTGACGTGAATGTGCAGCGAGTGCGTGATTTTTTGAGCACGGACCGGCGTTTGAGTCTCTACCAAGTAGCAGAAGCCCTGAACTTATCGGAGACAACGGTGCAACGCATTGTTACCAAGGACTTGCACATGCGGAAAGTCTGCGCGAAACTTGTGCCGCGAGTTTTGACTGCAGAACAGAAACAGAACCGAGTGCTCCGGTGCGAAGAACTGCTGCAATTGTGCGAAGGCGATCCTGCCATTCTCGAAACAGTGGTAAGCGGTGACGAAACGTGGACTTTTCAGTACGATCCAGAAACAAAACGACAAAGCGCTGAGTGGCACACCTCAAACTCACCCCGTCCCAAGAAAGCGCGGATGAGCAAATCGAAAACGAAGACCATGCTCATCGCCTTTTTCGGAGTGACGGGGATCGTCCACTACGAGTTTGTCCCGCCCGGACAGACCGTGAACGCTGCTTACTACCAGGAAATCCTGAAAAGGCTGAAAAGAAGCGTCGCGCGTAAGGGAAGGGACATCAAGGACAACTGGAAGCTTCACTACGATAACGCCCCCAGCCACACCGCCTTCATCGTCAACGACTACCTGGTCCGAGTCAACGTTCCTGTGGTACCCCAGCCTCCATACAGTCCGGACTTGTCGGCTCCTGACTTCTTGTTTCCACACTTAAAATCAGTGCTGAAAGGAAAACGTTTCGACTCCATCGAGGACATGAAAGCAAATGTCAAGGCAGCCCTTGCAGCCATCCCAGAACAGGACTTCGGGGACGCCTTTGAGTCATGGAAAAGCCGCCTACAGAAGTGCATTGATGCAGGAGGTGCCTATTTTGAAGACTATTAGTCAGTTGTACCGATCAGCTCAATAAATATGTCTTTTTGAACGAAGGCTCATTACTTTTGAATCCTACCCTGTAATTCATGAAGACTTTCTTTACCAATCGTGGGTTTAAATGTCTCTTCTTTGCCAATCTGTGCATTACAGTCACCTAATAGAATTTTCATATCATACTGAGAAAGACTTGTTCTAACTCTGTATAAAATTACGTCTCTAAATGTTATAATAATATTTAATGTCCTAGTTACTTAGAACTGGCAAGCAACAGTAGACAGGGTTGTTAAGGGTCCAGGAACCCATGAATTCTAATGGGTTCTATTGGGTTCCGTTGCAGGACCGGAACCTTCTTTTTCTCGCACAATTTAAATTCGGTCCAAGTTGCGTATTCTTCCCTTGAAAAAAAGGTTCCTGGACCGAATTTAAATTGATCCGGAAAAAAGGTTCCTGGACCGTATTTAAATTGATCTGGTAAATAGGTTCCTGGACGGAATTGAAAAAAAAAAGATTCTTTACGGTCCAGAACCCATTTACGCTTGCTCATTTTCTCTCCTGGACCGGAATTGAATTTATTTAAAATTCCTGGACCTTTAACAATCCTGATAGTAGAGTTTACTAACTGCTAACATATAAATTTGCACACCTAAAAATAAAAACGTACCCATTCCCCACCCGGAAAGGAAATCACAAATCCGACACTGATTGTAGGCATACTCCCCTAAGAAAAAAAAGCTTAATTCGCACACTGCGGGAGAGGGTTCGAATATCTCTGTTGTCAATCCAGCCGAATAACTTTGGTAAAAGCCACCTCGGTGGCTAAGAACTTTGAGAGGTCGACTTGCTATTTTCCCACCGCATGTTCCACATTAGAGTACTTTGGGTTTGTCCCTTCATCAAAGAGGGTGTAAGGGGTGACCCTTTCTCGAGACACCAAAATATCAACAACCCTTCCCCGTAGCACACCCTAGACTGCATTTGGCAGACTAGCGAGGCTCTGGCGTATGGACTCGCAGCCACTATAATCCTCTGCGGGGCTCCTTTTCTGTCGTACATGCATGTTTGTGAATGTCCCTTGATACATCTCAACATTTATCCTCATCTCCGCGACTACCCACATGCGGCAGAAAAGCGAAGTAAAATAAATTAAATCAATAATTCAAACCTTCATCAATATAGTAACTCGGGGGAATACGCCCAACTTTTTTTTGGCGGTTGATAGATTCGCTAAATGAAGGAGTGTCGCAATGAAAAGGATGTCAAATGAAAGCTACATGTTTTGTTATTGTTACCTATAAGTCTTATTACTGTAAGTCTTATAGCAAAAGATCCAGAGAGAAATAAACAGATGAACGTCAATTTGGACAAATCTCACCGTGTTCAGGGTAAAATGCACACCCATTAGGGGTAAAATGCCCAATACAAGAAAATTGTTGTAATAAAGGAAAATAATACACAGCATTAACTGGAAGATTGTTAACGTTTCTTTCGTAAACAGAACATCATTTGTACAGACAATTATAGTGTTTCTAACAACATTTATTTTGAATTTACCATAGCCTCTTTTACTGTTTACATTGTGAGAAATTGCATTGCACTTTGGACACATGGACGTGAATTTGATACATATTTCATTCATCCACATACTACAACGAATACACTGGATCCAGTCGCATTGTAGTCATTTCGTATCATAATGCCCATAATGCCGTAATGAAATGCCCATGGGCATATTGCACTTAATTTCTGTGGGCATATCACCCCACAGCTACAAGCAGAGAATTGAATCTCTGGGTTGGCAACTCTGAACACCATGCGGCAGTTTCACTCTGCAGATATGTTTCCCTGACTCTTGATCTTAATACTATTGCACACTGTTAAAACAGCAACGTCCAAAAAATTATTACCTCAAAAATTGTCTTCTTACCTCATGAAATTAACTCTGAATGGCTTCAGATTCTTCTCACCAAACCTGCTGCCTCGTCTCAACACGGAGGGCGCTTTCAAACAAGAGTCACAAAATTGTCATAACATTAACGTTGCGCGAGATAGGAAGGGGTGGGCATTTAACCTCGATGGGCATATTCCCCCTAGTGACTATCATAACGTTCATCCTTATCGTCGCAATGTAAGAAAGTGCCCCAAAATATTTGATAACTGTTATATATTCCTCTGGTTTTCCCCGACTGAGTGTTTGTTATCGATATCGCATTGTAATCAAGGATACATCATGTGCTCATTCCCAGAAGTTCATATTTTCCTTTAAACTGGAGGTCCAGTCGCGATTAACCCTTCTGAAGGCTAAGGTAGACTTTAAACAAACTTTGCAGTTAAAGATATGTATATCCATTACAACCCCAAATGCACCTAACACAAACTTCGATATCGTTTGAATATCGATATCGAGTATCGAAAATATCGAAAATACCGACACATCTAAATCTTTCAATTTGAAGTTTCAATTGCATTTTAGTGTTATCTAAGAGAATCAGAGAATAATGTTGTTCTTGGTGGCGAATATAGGAGTCCATAATACAATCGAACCTGCAGTTCTTAAACATCACTACACTAATCGAATAACTGAAAATAAGCGAGCTTGACGGGTGGTGTTGCATTCCTAACTTACGAGTTAAGTCAACACAAGCTTGTTTATGGCGACAAGTATAGTGCTCGGACAGAAATTGAGATATGAATGACGAGAGATTGCCTCTGATTAACATGGAAAGCAAACACGTGTTCCTACTAACTTACTGGTCACCTGTGTGTGCGGAAGTAGGCTATATGCATAGGCGCCGACTCCATGGGGCTTGTTACCCCCAAATAATTTTGCTTAATGTATTCTTTTGCTTCTCTCCTAAAGTTTACTCTGAATTGTGTCACATGAACTGTTTGAACATTTGAAATGTTCTAGACCATCAACTTTGGAGCCCTGAGACCGCTAAACCATCAACTTTGGGGGCTATGACCAGAGACAGCAAAACATGACTTATTACTATATAACGGGTGTTTTTTTAAGAATGATAGAACTTTCGATAGGGATAGCTGTCATTTGTTTTGTTTTGATGACATGTTGTTTTGTCATTTCATATCAGTGAGCATTTTCAAATGATCATGGAAAGACTGACGCCTCAACAACGTTTACAAATTGTGGAAATATATTTCCAAAATCAATGTTCTGTTCGTCAATTGTATAGAACACTGGAAATATCGGTTCTCTCAGTGAATTGGCCTCACAAGATCATGGGACCTAACGCCACTGGATTATTTTCTTTTGGATATCTAAAGTCTCTGGTTTATGCTGATAAACCACCAACAATTGACGCTTTGGAAGCCAACATAACTCGTGTTATTAACGAAATATACGTCCCCAATTCCTTGAAAAAGTGGTTCAAAATTTCACTGATCGAATCCGGTTCATCACAGCTAGTTGTATGCTACGCCCTCCCTTGCCCGGGAAAACAAATGCTACCACTACCTAGATAGAGGCGGCAAAATCTCCCTCGGACAAGCGAAATAGCGTTACGGTCCAGGTTAAGTTCGTGTGTAGGAACCGGTGACCAACAGTGCATAGTAATAAGCCATATCGAATAAAAACAAAGACATATGTACTTTCAAATTACCACCTCTTTACCTGTAGCCGGGAAGCGGCTAGCTGCATACCTGAAAATCACGGGTAGCGACATGCATACGAAAATGATATAGCCCAAAATTAACATGAAAATAAAAAGTATATTCTATTCATAACCAACAAAAATGGAATTATTACAGGTCCCCACACTTGCACTCTCACATTCTCTCTCAGATTCAATCCTCATGGGGCTCATCGACACAAGAAATTATACATGACATGTACAGGTTTTATGACGACAAGCCCTAATTATTGCATTCTCAATTAATTTTATCTTACTTTTTGTCTAATCAGGTCATTTGTGATTTTGCTCCAGTGCTACTTAAATCCTAGCCAGCCCTTACTTAAGTTCACCTTTTGTTTTTAAAAAAGAAACTAGTCGGCGCGGTGACCATACATTACTTGACCAGTATAAACAAAGGCGTCTCAACGGCAATTACATTCACGTGGGCGGACGTTTTCCTTTTACAAGACCTCACGCGGTTCCAAACATAACAAATAACCTCCGTTGAGTGGCGCAAACATATACTCTCTAGCAGGCGGGACTTAAACACTTCGCCGCGACGAGCAATTCATATTACCAGGCAAATACTTTAACAAATAATCACATATGCGACCTGACATAGCTAGCAGCGACACAGCGCTGACACATAAAAATGAACAAACCTCAAGTAGAATATGCAATTAAGCGGGCGGCGCTTTACTCTAATAGTACGCACTTTAAACAAATACAAAGGAGCACAAAAACAATGAATTTAAGATCATAAAAAAAATATCACAAGGAATAAGAAAAATTGACCTGAGACAAATAGATTACAAATGACAAGCGCGACGGGAGTTTGGTATGAAGTTCGAGTTGAGTGGGCGTTTTCAAAATGTCGACGAATTTCAAGGGCGTTCTCTAAATCAATCGGGCCGTCACGTGTTAAGGTTCACACAGATGAATACATTACCAACTCTCAGCTTCCGAGGTGCATCCTGGCGTCGTTATGGGCGATTGAAAAAAACACATAGTATTCACACGGAAGGTTTCCTTGGTCGCGACGATGGAGATGCGAAACGTGTTCAAACACCTAGTTCCCCGGCTCCTCTTCCTCTCGGGATCGGTGGATCTCCGTGGTATGGCGCGGTTCGGACGTCGCATCTGAGCGGTCGTTGTAGGCGTCGTCGGCGTCGTCGGGGCGTCAACATCTCTCTCTACATCTCTCTGTCGCGGCTGGTAGGCGTCGTCGGGGCGTCAACGTGGCGGATGGTAGGCGTCGTCGGCGTCGTCGGGGCGTCAACATCTCTCTCTACGTCTCTCTGTCGCGGCTGGTAGGCGTCGTCGGGGCGTCAACGTGGCGGATGGTAGGCATCGTCGGCGTATCAATAGGGCGGCGTTCGACGTTCTCTCTCTCTCCATGGCGGCGGATAGGCATCATCGGCGTAGCTTCTTCTGACCTCGGGCGAATCGACGTAACGCCCTCATCTCTCTTCTCCCTCTAGCCCGCCATAGTTTCCGGTGTTCCTCGTTTCTCAAAAATTATAAATGGCGTAAGGTAATCACGGAAACACGGTTTCGCTTCGACTTCCCCCAGCGGTTGAGGTAGGCGCACTCGTGTAGACTTACTGCCTATCACACACACTGGTGTTCGCACAACACAACAAAGTCCACTGTACACGAAAGGTAGCACGAAGGTGCCCTCGTTCCAAGAATCGCGGCAAAACTGTATATGGAGAGGTAGCACGGAGCTTCTCTCGCTACAAGGATCGCGGTAAGACTGTGTGTCGAAAAACCATGTCCTTCGTTTTATTTGGATTTTGAAAAAGGACGCTAGGCGCACGTTGGAGTGACGCTTCCGAAGAGGTCAGTCCACTTTGCTCTATTGTCTCCCAAGTGGGACGAGCCGTGTCCGAAGTTTACTTGCGCGGATTAAGCTTCCGCCTGGCTGTCGCCCATAGCTCAATTGCAATCGCTGTCCACAAACTGATCAATTAGAACCGATTTCATCTGGCGTCCGTAATTGTCGCTTGATCGTGACGAAACTCCACACATCCGTCCTTGCACACATGCCGCTGCGCTGGTATAAGTTTCACATGAATCTGACCGTTGGAAACCGAGATATTTAAATGTTTGTCATTACGGTCGAATTTCCTAAGCTTTAGACGCATAGCGTGACCCTTCAGGTGCTCGCCCTTAACCCACGCGAACGTCTCGTTCCTCCCGTCGGCTTGGCAAAAATCAAATATATAATCTTACAAATTAAAACACTCAACACTTTGAATCAACACTTTTTTTTACCGCTACATACATGAATAATAATGATAATAATAATAATGACGGTAAACCTGACTGTCACAACCTCGCCCCTCTCCTTCATCCAAGGATTTCGTAAGCGTGAAAAATTCGCTCTACACAGGGACAGAAATTTTTTGTTCGTTACAAATCCTTGAACACACTGTATATAAAATTGTCCAACAAATACATGAACACCCTGTATATAAAAATTGACAAGCAAATACATGAACACCCTGTATATAAAAATTGACAAGCAAATACATGAACACCCTGTATATAAAAATTTTACTCTCCGCACTGCACTGACACTGTGAACTTTCGGTTACATAACACATATAATAACATCCTGAATATAAACATAATATGGAGAGTATATATATAAAACAAGAACAAGATGTGAGCATTTACGTGTCAGCTTGCATTCCTACGTCGCTCTTACTCTCGTACAGTGCTGTCCACTCTCTGCGCTTCTCATCGGAACAGTTCCACCTCTTGCAGTTCTCTATATGCTGGGGTGCTATGATCTTCCCAGACGTGCAGTCCACTAACTCCAGAATATTGGCGGCGAGCTTGCTCTTGCAGAAGTACGGACCATCGTACATGAAAAAGAGCTTCTTGATTTTCCCTTCAATTTGAGAGCTAAGTCCGTGATTTTTTACGAATGCGAGGTCTCCAGTTCGAATCTCGGCGCCGTCTCTTGCCTGCCTTTCATTGGCCTTTCTCCTGGTTTCTCTTGTCCGTTCGACGGCCATCAGGATCTTTTGTTTGACAGTTGGGTCGCGGTTGTCCTCCCTCAATCCAAAGTGACGAATTACGTCTCTCCGAGGTGTGCTGCCGAATTGTAGCTCTGCTGGTGTGAACCCAAGGGTGTCGGATTCTGTGTTGTTTAGGAGGAGTACAATCGAGGTGACGTGCTTGCTCCATTCCTGATGCTGTTTATGGCAAAATAATCTCAAGAGGCGATTCATTTCACAGTGCATGCGTTCGACCTTGTTTGCCTGCGGCCTGTAGCTCGGGGTCCATATGGGCTCCACTGCGTATGCTTCCAAAGTGTCTCTCCAGAGGCTACTTGTGAACTGAGCTCCGCGGTCCGTGAGAATGTAGCGCGGAGTTCCGAGGTGTACAAAGTAATTTTCTGTAAGCTTACGGAGCAGCACTCTCGTCGCGGTTGACCTGACTGGATACGCAACCAGAAAACGACTGCATCCATCCATGACTGTGAATAGGTAATTCATGCCGTCCTTGCTTTTCGGGAGTGGTCCCACGCAGTCTGCGAACAACACTTCCCGCGGTTTCTCTGCCACAAACGATGTTGGGTTTTTTGCTGCTCTGACGCGGTTAGGCTTAGTTTGCATACAGATGACGCAATCGCGCACCCATTTCTTAGCGTCTTTCCGCATCCCTTTCCAATAATAGGTACTCTCGAGGTATCTCCACATTTTCCTCCCCCCGAAGTGACCTGATTTGTCATGCGCTTCCTCCAAGATTTTCTTTCTCGCTTCAGCTGGCACATATACCCTCAGGCGCTCCGGGTTGTGGACATCCGTCTTGCACAGGATCCCGTTCGCGACGACAAAATGCTCTTTCACGCGTCGCTGGCGACGTGGATCTGCGGGTTGCTGGTCTTCCAGGATACTGAAGTACTGTGCGAGCTCGGCATCTTCGTGTTGCATTTCTATAAACCGCCCGCGGCTGAAGGTGGTCAGGTACAGGGAATCGAACTGCATCAAATTTACGTGCACTTTTGTTAATCCTTTCCCCCCAACGTATCTTGACAGGGCATCAGGCACAACATTCTCTCGCCCTTTCACATACTCCACCTCGAACGAGTAGCGCTGAAGGCGATTGCTCCACCTCGTTAGTCTCCCACTCCAGTTTTTTGCGCGGTGCAGCCATTGGAGATTCCGGTGGTCTGTTCTCACAATAAAGTGTCCTCCGGCCAGATAAACATGAAAGGTTTCGATGGCCCACACCACGGCCAGGCATTCGAGTTCTCCGACGGTGTAATTTCTCTCTGCCCCCCGCAGGAAACGACTGGCGTACTGAATCACACGTTTCTCCCCCTCCTTTTCTTGATACAGTACTGCGCCCACGGCCGTGATTGAAGCGTCGCACTGGACATAAAAAACGTCAGAAAAATCAGCGTGGTAAAGGCGAAGCTGTTCACAGACGGCGTCCTTCAGTTTATCTAGGGCTCCTTGATGTTGATCTGTCCACTTCCATGCCTTTCCTTGTTTCAGCAGTTCAAATAGGGGTGACGCAAGTTCGCTGAAGTTCTGTATGAAGCGCCGGTGCCACGTAAATATCCCTAGAAGGCGCTGGACTCCTTTCCTTGATGTCGGGGGCTCGAGCTTCGTTATCGTGTCAAACTTCACTGGGTCCTGCCTCACGCCTTGCGCGTCTATGATGTGGCCCAAAAATTGCACTTCCGGTTGAAAGAAAGCAGATTTCTCTAGTTTAATTGTCATTCCCGTATCTCGTAATTTAGTGAGGATCAGGTTTAGATGTTCAAAATGTTCTTTCACGTTTCTTGAAAAGCACAAGATGTCATCAACATACCACAGACAGAAATCTTTCACTTCGTCTCCGAGCACTTCCGCCATGGCGTTCGTGAAAGCTTGCACGCCGTTAGAGATTCCGAACGGAACGACGGTAAACTCGTATAAGTTATCCTCGAATCCGAAGGCTGTATAAGGCATGCTCTGTTCGCACAAGGGGACCTGCCAGAATCCAGATAACATATCGATTTTTGAGAACACGTGCTTGCCATGGAACAGTTGTAGGGTGTCCTGTAGTTTTAATGTTCTGACGCGTTCCAGCTTACACCTTGTATTTAGCGCGCGAAAATCTCCGCAAATTCTGAGGCTATTGTCAAATTTCTTCACCACGAGTAGAGGATTCAAATGTACGGAGCGTGATTTCCTAATTACGCCCCACTCCAGCATCTGCTGCAGCTGCCGACGCACTTCCGGTCGATGTGTAAACGCTATCGGGTAAGGCTTACTGACAACTGGACCTTCTCCCTCAACACGGATTTCATGCGTATACTTTTGGCACTTTCCTGGCCTTTCATCAAGAACGACGGCATTATCCCTCAAAAGACTGGCGAAAACTTGCTTTTGACTCGCCGAGAGATTCTCACATGAGGCAACTGCGGCGTGCAATCTTTCCTGTATTCCTTTGTCGCGGTCGACCTCCGAACATAAAGCGACGACGGGCTGGAACTCGCCCTCTTCTCCTGCGCATGACCTCCAGAATTCGACGTTAAACTCTTCGTCGCGATTATTCAAGGTTACAAAGTGTCGACCGATGTTAAGCACAGACGCATACCGGCTCAGGAAATCCATTCCTAGCAGCAGGTCCACGGACAATGACTGGACCACCAGAACCTCAACCTCAACATGATGTTCATCCAGCGTTGCCTGCAGAATGGTGTGACCGAGAGGCCTCTCTCTCGCTTTGCCCGAGAAATCGATGAGTCTAAAGTCTCGTACGTGCCGAAGTTGTGGCCTGCGCACTCCCTTTGTCACGCGCCGCCAAGTTGCCTCCGAGCATAAGCTTGCCTCACTTCCTGTGTCTAGGAGCCCCATCACAATTTCATCGCCCACTCGCAGTTGTACGTGTGGCGATTTCGAAGGCCAGCGGTCCTCGTGACTTTCCTCGGCTTCCTCGTCGGCGTGGATCTCCTCGTCCAGCCAAGCAGCACGAATTCTGATCGGCGTGGTCTTTGTTACATCCGGGTGGTTCGGCTCAAGCGAAGGTGGATCAGGTGTAGTCTGCCCCGCATCCGAGCCCTGACGCGAGACTTTTATTAGTTTCCCGGATGCTGGTATCCCGACGGTCCTGGCCTGGGCGAACCGCGTCTGGAATTCGGCCTGGTCTCTTCTCTCGCTGGGCTCCGTTGCGTCCTCGCTCCACGGCGTCCTGCATCTCCCCGATCTGACTCCGGGCTGACCGACCTGCTATCCGCGTGGCGCTGATAAAATCCATCCCGGACTTGGCCGTTTTGAAAAAAACCGTCGTTTCTCCTTGGCGACGCACGAGTCGGACCTCCACGCCGTCTCCTGCCTCTGAACGGGCGTCTTCGTTGCGGTGAAGGTGGATCTTGCAGCTGGCGGTTCCTTTCAGCCCCTGGAGCGTGGTGCTGTCCTCTCCATCCCTGCTGGACTAGATGAACGCGCGGGTGTTTATTCCGGTGCGACGAATCATCTTCCGGTCGGCGCCGCTTGCTAAACTTCTCACCCCTGGTTTTCTGCCTCTCCTCCTCGCACTGAAACAGGTTTTCCAGTGTGAGGGACATCGCGTCGGCGTCAAACACGCATGCTCCATTGAGGTGACGACGAATTTCGTGTGGAAAATGGTACACCAGAGCGGCTATTATCTCCGCCGTAGTCATTTGGGGTTGCAGAGACTTGAACTCATTGTACCGTTTCCAAAAGTACTGGGCATACGTGAGTCCTCCGCCCCTGTCGTATCGTTCGTTTCGCACCTGCATCAGCATCCTCTCGACCTGCAGGGGACGTTGAAAATAAGTGAGAAACGCTTCTTTGAACTCCTCATATGAATTGAAGTTCCCCTCGTTCCTGTCCATCCAGTTCTTGGCCCGGTCCTGCATTAAACCTTTCAGAATCAGAAGCCTATCCTCGTCTGTCAGACCTAACTCACGGGCGGTAGAATTAAATTCCTCGAGGTACGTGGAAGGAAGGATTCTGTCAGCACCCGAAAATTTTTTGAAGTGCTTCCGGTATTCGGGCGGAAACAGAGCTCTCCTGGCGGACGGTTGTAGTAACTGTAAATCCTCATCCCTCTGCTCGCGGCGCGGACTCAACCGTGGTGACGCAGTGTCTTCTCTTCGAAGGGGGCGGGGCGTTCCTGGAGCTCGCTGGTCGCTTTCCCCGTTCGAACAAGTGGCGACGTCGGCTGCCGGTGGTGACGTCAATCTGGGCTCCCGCGACGATTGTGAAGTGCCGCTGCTAGTCATGCTCAGTTGACGCACTTTCATCTCGAGGTCCTCAATTCGTTCGGAGTTTCCTTCGGCTCGAACTGAAATTTCTCTCACTTGTCGCCCCAGGGTGTCTATGCCACGGTCACATGCCGCTTCCAGCTGCACGCATTGTCGGGCCATCTGCTGCATACCTTCCTCCTGGTCGCGCACGCTCTGAGACAGTGTTGCCATCTGGTTCTCTTGCCGCTCGATCCGCACGTTGATTCCGGCGATCTTGGCTTCGACCCGGGATTCGCATTCCTGTACCCGCGCGACGAGTTCCTGTGTAATCGACTCACCGGAAGTACGGATGGTCTCCTGGAGGCGGTCTTCCGTCAGTCGCATCTGGGTGCTGATGGCCTCTATCTTGCTTCGCGTAGCTTCCATCTTTGATTCCAGCGAGGCTTCCATCCGCAGTAGCATCTCGATGATCTGTTGGGAGTTGGTACCACTGAGGCTAGCTGCTTCGTTGACCCGTTCTGCTTCTCCCAGAGATACCTGTTGCGCGCTGGTCTCATTGGCTTGCCCCCCGCTGTTCGGTAGACTGGTTTCTTCACGTGGACTTAACGGGAGATCGCACCGGGAACAAACCTGTCTAGCTGTGCCGACGTTTTCACTTTCTGGGAACTCCTCGCTGCAGACATCGCAAATCACCCTTACGTCACTCATGTTTAAATTCTCGATGCGGCGGTTGCGCAATTTCATGAAATCAAATATTCAACCCTCGGTCGATTCTCAATGCTCGCTGACAAGCGTAAACGTGAGCGCTCACAATATATACCAATATATATTTAAACAATTCACAAACGAAAAAAGATAAGGGCGGTCGATTCCCCCTTTGCCAGAACTCAACTGAACGCCTAATGCCATATGCCAAACAAAAATTTTAAAATGCCTAACGCCTTAAGTAGTTGCCCTATTGCCTTAACAAAATAAACGCCTAATATCTCAATCACCACCTCACGTCAAAAATAAAACAATAAAATCTCACAATGAAACACAGTTACATGACACCAAAATACGCCTGACGTAGCCCTTACAAAAACGACATATGCACCTGCACTGAGGGTGCTTTCGATTTAAAATATACCGGTCCCTGTTCGGGCGCCAAAAAATGTATGCTACGCCCTCCCTTGCCCGGGAAAACAAATGCTACCACTACCTAGATAGAGGCGGCAAAATCTCCCTCGGACAAGCGAAATAGCGTTACGGTCCAGGTTAAGTTCGTGTGTAGGAACCGGTGACCAACAGTGCATAGTAATAAGCCATATCGAATAAAAACAAAGACATATGTACTTTCAAATTACCACCTCTTTACCTGTAGCCGGGAAGCGGCTAGCTGCATACCTGAAAATCACGGGTAGCGACATGCATACGAAAATGATATAGCCCAAAATTAACATGAAAATAAAAAGTATATTCTATTCATAACCAACAAAAATGGAATTATTACAGGTCCCCACACTTGCACTCTCACATTCTCTCTCAGATTCAATCCTCATGGGGGTCATCGACACAAGAAATTATACATGACATGTACAGGTTTTATGACGACAAGCCCTAATTATTGCATTCTCAATTAATTTTATCTTACTTTTTGTCTAATCAGGTCATTTGTGATTTTGCTCCAGTGCTACTTAAATCCTAGCCAGCCCTTACTTAAGTTCACCTTTTGTTTTTAAAAAAGAAACTAGTCGGCGCGGTGACCATACATTACTTGACCAGTATAAACAAAGGCGTCTCAACGGCAATTACATTCACGTGGGCGGACGTTTTCCTTTTACAAGACCTCACGCGGTTCCAAACATAACAAATAACCTCCGTTGAGTGGCGCAAACATATACTCTCTAGCAGGCGGGACTTAAACACTTCGCCGCGACGAGCAATTCATATTACCAGGCAAATACTTTAACAAATAATCACATATGCGACCTGACATAGCTAGCAGCGACACAGCGCTGACACATAAAAATGAACAAACCTCAAGTAGAATATGCAATTAAGCGGGCGGCGCTTTACTCTAATAGTACGCACTTTAAACAAATACAAAGGAGCACAAAAACAATGAATTTAAGATCATAAAAAAAATATCACAAGGAATAAGAAAAATTGACCTGAGACAAATAGATTACAAATGACAAGCGCGACGGGAGTTTGGTATGAAGTTCGAGTTGAGTGGGCGTTTTCAAAATGTCGACGAATTTCAAGGGCGTTCTCTAAATCAATCGGGCCGTCACGTGTTAAGGTTCACACAGATGAATACATTACCAACTCTCAGCTTCCGAGGTGCATCCTGGCGTCGTTATGGGCGATTGAAAAAAACACATAGTATTCACACGGAAGGTTTCCTTGGTCGCGACGATGGAGATGCGAAACGTGTTCAAACACCTAGTTCCCCGGCTCCTCTTCCTCTCGGGATCGGTGGATCTCCGTGGTATGGCGCGGTTCGGACGTCGCATCTGAGCGGTCGTTGTAGGCGTCGTCGGCGTCGTCGGGGCGTCAACATCTCTCTCTACATCTCTCTGTCGCGGCTGGTAGGCGTCGTCGGGGCGTCAACGTGGCGGATGGTAGGCGTCGTCGGCGTCGTCGGGGCGTCAACATCTCTCTCTACGTCTCTCTGTCGCGGCTGGTAGGCGTCGTCGGGGCGTCAACGTGGCGGATGGTAGGCATCGTCGGCGTATCAATAGGGCGGCGTTCGACGTTCTCTCTCTCTCCATGGCGGCGGATAGGCATCATCGGCGTAGCTTCTTCTGACCTCGGGCGAATCGACGTAACGCCCTCATCTCTCTTCTCCCTCTAGCCCGCCATAGTTTCCGGTGTTCCTCGTTTCTCAAAAATTATAAATGGCGTAAGGTAATCACGGAAACACGGTTTCGCTTCGACTTCCCCCAGCGGTTGAGGTAGGCGCACTCGTGTAGACTTACTGCCTATCACACACACTGGTGTTCGCACAACACAACAAAGTCCACTGTACACGAAAGGTAGCACGAAGGTGCCCTCGTTCCAAGAATCGCGGCAAAACTGTATATGGAGAGGTAGCACGGAGCTTCTCTCGCTACAAGGATCGCGGTAAGACTGTGTGTCGAAAAACCATGTCCTTCGTTTTATTTGGATTTTGAAAAAGGACGCTAGGCGCACGTTGGAGTGACGCTTCCGAAGAGGTCAGTCCACTTTGCTCTATTGTCTCCCAAGTGGGACGAGCCGTGTCCGAAGTTTACTTGCGCGGATTAAGCTTCCGCCTGGCTGTCGCCCATAGCTCAATTGCAATCGCTGTCCACAAACTGATCAATTAGAACCGATTTCATCTGGCGTCCGTAATTGTCGCTTGATCGTGACGAAACTCCACACATCCGTCCTTGCACACATGCCGCTGCGCTGGTATAAGTTTCACATGAATCTGACCGTTGGAAACCGAGATATTTAAATGTTTTTCATTACGGTCGAATTTCCTAAGCTTTAGACGCATAGCGTGACCCTTCAGGTGCTCGCCCTTAACCCACGCGAACGTCTCGTTCCTCCCGTCGGCTTGGCAAAAATCTAATATGTAATCTTACAAATTAAAACACTCAACACTTTGAATCAACACTTTTTTTTACCGCTACATACATGAATAATAATGATAATAATAATAATGACGGTAAACCTGACTGTCACATAGTCGTGGTGAACATATGCCGGAAATTATTTTCAAAAAGTAAATGTCAGAAAGTTATCTTTCAAATGAAAACACAATTGGCTTCAAACTTATTTTTTTATGTGTTTTATTTCAATTCAAAGTTCTATCACTCAAAAAAACACACCCTATACTAAGTATATAATTAAGTATTGTTAACATTTTTACTAAAAAGAGTTTCAAAAGACGATGTGCATGAACTAGGGGAGTGGATGGGACGTTCGGGCTACAAATGGCTCTCACATGACATTCAGAACGAGATCGTTGATATGTTAAGGAGATCTGTTTTGCGCTCCGTGGTAGAAAATATTAAAAGTCGGGAATATTTTGCTATTATGGTTGACGAATCTTGTGACATATCCATCCGTGAACAATTGACATTCTGCATTCGAACTGTGAATGAAAATTCTGATATTTTTGAGGAATTCATTGGCTTTTACGAGATTCAGAACACTGAAGCCAAAACTTAAAAAAATGGAGGGAGTGAGTCATTCATTAATTTATTTCAGTGATCAGAGCCCCCCAATAATTTCGACAAGTCGGCGCCCCTGGCTGTAGGCATGGTCGTCGGGAGGGTGGTCGAATGAGTCGGTGGACCCCCCTGGAAATTGACATCGTTCATTTAAAGATACAAGAAAGTCGAAAGTTGTTACTCTTACTGTTAAGAGCAGAAATAAAGTTAATTTAGTTAGTATTCGAACATAAAGATAAAAAATGCATTGGATCGAAAAACATTGAGTGAAAAATACAGGAACAAGGTTATATTCTATCATTCATCCTAAGAACAAACGGTTATACAGTTTCAAAACTAGAAGAATTACAGTTGTAGGTGAGAGGTGACACAACACACTTTATGAAAAAAAAAAATAACCCTAACATGTAAAACCTTTTCTTGAACGAGACGTTCAAAACTTAATATCAAAAGGCATTTCAGATACTGACTGCATAAAATGCAAAAGAAATAATGGAAAATAGTTGTGCTGGTATTCACTCGGTGGATCGAGTCTATGCATTCATGTAATAATATTATAATTATTATTTCGAATAAAATGTATTTTGGTTAGTTTATAATATTTATTATTGTATAATAACATTTATAACCGTGGTAATAATACTTAACATGTTTCTACTATTTAACTTTTATAATTTTCCCGACCACCCCGCCCCCCCCCCCCGCAAGAATTTCTGGCGATGCCCATGGATATAGGGATGCTATGTACCTGGTATACGAGACGACACTTGGCAAAGTCAGTCTCAAGTTGTAAATGACTCTCGGTCTCGTCTCGATTTAGCATAAATGACATATACAGCGTTGTCACAGCTCAAAGCGGCAGAAGATGGCAGGGCGAACGCCCCCTGTTGGCCAGTCTCCCTCCCTCCCGCCAAAACAAAAAAAAACTACATGAATAAATAAATGATGTTTTTTTTTAGTTTAAATGTGGATTGTTGTCAAATTTAAGAACGGCGATACTGACTATCGACGCTTCGATATTTTAAAAAGATCGACTCTATCTAAATATAGCACAGCCCTACTAACACCCTCAGAATGCACTCCAACGCTTTTTTAAAATGTTGAATTAACATGTACTAAATTACGTTAAAATGTCTTTAGAGCCTTGAAGTTTAAAACATTTTTTTTAAAATTAATACGTCTATGATTATTCCATTTATTACTAAATTGTTGATACGCCCGTGAAGATTATATCTGTTTTCTTACAGTAGTAACCAAAAAATATATGCTAATTTGTAAGTTTTTTTTATATAGCCTATAAATGGGTGATAAACAAATGAAAGTTCGTCTGCATCAGCTATTTGTAGAAACTTTCTGGTCAAACTATACAATCAAATATATTCAGTTTCCAAGAAGTTCAAATAAACGCTTTCGGTTGCCAAAACGTTCAATAAAGAGTATTTGGTTGTCCAAACGTTCAACGAAAACTTTTCGTTGCCAAAACGTTCAATCAAGAGTATTTTGTTGTCCAAACGGTCAATAAAACTTTTCGTTGCCAAAACGTTCAATCAAGAGTATTTGGTTGTCCAAACAGTGAATAAAACTTTTCGTTGCCAAAACGTTCAATCAAGAGTATTTGGTTGTCCAAACGTTCAACTGAATCTTTTCGTTGCCAAAATGTTCAATCAAGAGTATTTGGTTGTCCAAACGTTCAACGGAATCTTTTCGTTGCCAAAACGTTCAATCAAGAGTATTTGTTTGTCCAAACGTTCAACTAAAACTTTTCGTTGCCAAAACGTTCAATCAAGAGTATTTGGTTGTCCAAACGTTCAACTGAATCTTTTCGTTGCCAAAATGTTCAATCAAGAGTATTTGGTTGTCCAAACGTTCAACGGAATCTTTTCGTTGCCAAAACGTTCAATCAAGAGTATTTGTTTGTCCAAACGTTCAACTAAAACTTTTCGTTGCCAAAACGTTCAATAAGAGTATTCGGTTGTCCAAACGTTCAACTAAAACTTTTTTTGGTTCCCAAAACGTGCAATCAAGAGTGTTTGGTTGTGCAAACGTTCAACTAAAACTTTTCGTTGCCAAAACGTTCAATCAAGAAGAGTATTTGGTTGTCCAAACGTTATACTCAACACTTTTCGTTACCAAAACGTCCAATCAAGAGTACGCATTTCGTTGTCCAAACGTTCAACTAAAACTTCTCGTTGCCAAAACGTTCAATCAAGAGTACGTATTTGGTTCTCCAAACGTTCAACTAAAGCTTTTCGTTGCCAAAACGTTCAATCAAGAGTATTTGGTAGTTCAAACGTTCAATTAAAACTTTTCGTTGCCAAAATGTTCATTCGGTCTCCGTGGCGGAGGAGTTAACGCAGCGCGCTACTACGCCAGAGGTCCCGGATTCGAATCCCAGGCTGAGCTTGGGTGTTCTTTGTGAGTATCCCTTCATCAATTTCATCATATCATCCCTCATCCTACGACGCCAGGGGTCTCAGATTCGAATCCCGGCATGGAAGTGTGTGTGTGTGGGGGGGGGGTGTGTACATTCATCAGTTTCATCATATCATCACTCATCCCAATCTTCGCAATTATCCAAAAGTGCCACAAAGCAAAGTTTGATTGATTGACGTGCTTTATTTTAATTCGCAAATTAGCCAAAAGTGGTACAAAAAGATATGTAAAATCAATCAATCAATCAACCAAAATGTTCAACCAAACGCTTTTGGGTAAATAAAAATATCTGCCGATCGTAACGGGCTGAGGTCATGGATTCAGTTCCCAAATAAACCATTAATTATAATTATCTCATCCCAGAAACAATAGGCCGAGACACTAAGATGATAAGTGAATGTCAAATTTCATCAACATTTTCTCAACAGTTCATAATCAAATATCTTCGTCGCGATGGAAGAATAGAAACTTTCGGCGAGCTGATAAAAACTTAGCTATTGTATTAATGTTCTCTCTTATAGTTCATTCATTGAGTAAATAGCCATGAAGCTATTATAAATTATTAACGTCAAAGCTGACAAGCTACATCGATCTAATATGCATAAGACTGAAACAAGACGCAAGTCATGCATTTGACGAATGACAAGAAAATGTGACCCAATTCTTGACGATCGCTATTTCTGATTGGCTGTATGATTGTGCTTCCTAGGAAGCGTTACGCTCAATTTTTATATATTCCACGTTTCCGGAATGTTGAAATCGATTCAATCGACCGTCCGAGGCGCAGAGAATACAGGGTGTTCATAAAAGATTAACACCATTATGAATTCAAGGACTCGTATGGTCTCGTCCGTGGGATTTTCTTTAAGGAGTTAGGTCGTT
This sequence comes from Lepisma saccharinum, assembly GCF_977018435.1. Taxonomy (NCBI): domain Eukaryota; kingdom Metazoa; phylum Arthropoda; class Insecta; order Zygentoma; family Lepismatidae; genus Lepisma; species Lepisma saccharinum. The sequence goes on along the minus strand of NC_139255.1, from coordinate 33,714,372 downwards.
CATATCGAGTCGATTTAGTAATAGCAGCAGCAGTAAAATTATTGCTTTTACAACCTTGGGGAGACAGTTCTACTCGATAGAACAGATGAGGGAATATCTGGCAGAACTTTATTTCCTTGCTTTTCCAGATTTCAAACCACTGTACACAGAAATACATAGTTATTCTCATACTTTGTTGTAACTTTTACTCAAGTCAGTGAAATAAAATATTTAAAAGGAGGAATATTGATCAATGGCTTCATGTTGTGTGACACGTCACGCACAAAAAATAAAACTTATTTTTCCTGTTGTTTGGAACTGAGAAAAATCTCTTACGGAACCATTCACTATTTTGATTAATCTATAGAAATTGTGAGACTTAAATTTTACACCACTTAGCGAGCTAACTCGTATGATGATAATACATAAAATGTCGAAGTTAGAATTTCTTTTCCGGTGCTTTGGTAATTTTTAATGATGTATTTTGCAGTCACCTTTATCAGATCACCTTGGGCAAACCATAAGTAGTAATTTTCTTTGAATTTGTTTTAAGTCCACTTTATGCATAGAGGGGCTAAACGGGACTGGACCTACAGTTTAAATTGGGATGCGAACTACTATGTGCATCCACTGGATATCTAATCCAGATTCCCTTGATTACAAGCCGACGACGTTACCATTACGCTACCAGGGGGTCCCGTATGGAAAAGTGTCCTCAAATGTAGGATAAAACATTCACAGTAAATAATATACGTATAGATGGTGGCAAGTAATGTAAAATTGACAAATTTTCAGTTCAGTATAAAAATTATTACAAATATTACATAATTGATGAAAACTCCAAGCTGAAAAGTGTATTTTGTGAATGCAAATTAGAATTGCAGCCAACCTCCGTGGCAGAGTGGTTAGCAGAACAGCGTGTTACACCAGGAGTCCCGAGTTTGAATCCCAGCCTGGACATGGTTGTTCTTTGTGAGTGTCCCTTCATCAGTTTCATCTAATCATCGCTCATCCTCGTCGTCGCGATTAGCCGAAAGTGGAGGAAAAGCGACGCTAAGTAACATAAATCAAATTAGAACGTATTTACTATTTCTTTCAAATTCCTATCGGGATATGTCCGGAGGAAAAGAAAGGACGAATGGTAATCCTAACGTGACGCTACGAATTTCAAATGTAGGCGATACTTTACGAACACCCTGTGCTTTTTCGTCGGCCACAGCAAAAGGACGAAAGGGCAGAGGAAATGACCCACTTTACGGACAAGGAAAAAAGTGCTCCCGTGACGTAGGTAGAAATCCGCCTTGCATAGGCGTTGCCCCACACGTGCGCCCTCTACCTGCCATGTCTTCGTTCGTGTTGCGTGCCGGCAAGACTTGATTGATCCTTCTCCTACGGGTATTCCCTCTCATGTTATCGCCAGGTGACGCAATCATCACAAAGCCTACCTGGTGTTTCCTCCCCCTTCAACCTTGTCAAGGTCGTAAATGTCATCTTGTCGTGACAGTTGACGAGCTCCGAAATGGGCGTTCATCAGCAGTCGCCACTCACAAGGAACTTTCATCTGGCTTTGCTGAACCTTTGGCATGCGAATGGGCTAATTTCTTTTCAAATTTTGCTCTCCATTCGAAAAACCTGTTGGATATTTCAAAATATGAAAAATTACATGCGCTTGGAATTCCTTCTCGAGCATTGACGTGAATTTTCGTGTAGTTTTTTTCTTTCACTGTTGTCTAGATATTATCAATAGTTCCGTGATTACGTACATAAGTCTGTTAAACTATGAGATGAGACCTCGCGGTGCTTCTACTAGGGCGAATAGACTTCCTGCAACGCCCATTTCAAAAACAGGGATGGAAGATCATTATAAAATTTTGTAAAACACTGTTAATTTGCTCTTAACCATAGATTTTACTTTAATAATAACGTTTTATGGCTCAAAAGATATTACAGAGTCATTGCATATTATTGTTATTTAGTATGGCTATTTGTAGCCTTTGTCTCCCGTAACCAGGAACAGAACGAGACTGGAGATTCCACTGATGTGCATAGCACATTCGGGTCTTGCAAGTTATCCTCCACTGCAGTAACAATAAATCATACTGTCTCAGAATACGTTTTGACAGGTGGTTCTTTTAATGGCGTTAAATAAAATGCAATGCTTCTTAAGGCCTCTCTCTAAACTATTTTGATTTCAACTTAGAAGAAAGATTTTAAAGTTATTTCATACTCCTGGTCGTCACGGAATAAACTTGGAGGGGGGGGGGTTATACCCGTTCATCACCTATAATTTGCATGCTTGTTAATGTGGTTAACAATTTCTTTATAATGAGATTGAGTCAATATGGTATGTTTTATTTTGTGGGGTATATTTTTAATATTTTAACATATAAAACATTTTCTGCTTCTAAAAAAAATAATCAGCCATAATAATATGAACTGACGCCCCCATTCACACACATGTGCCTACTCTTCCAGCGACACCACGCTTCGGCATGAATCGCAGACAGATGATATCGCCGTATTGGAATTATTGCGCCTTTTTAAAAGTTATGTCGATTTTTTGCCTCTTCAAAATACCCCGTGGCCAGAATTAAAGTTACCCAACTCAGAGCCCTTTGTAGCCTGTTTGAGGCATCGTAGAACTCTGAAATTTGATGAATCCACTATGCAGACCGCGGGGAAGAGGATGGCGAGAAAAAATAGTTCAATTTTCCGCCACCAGGTTGAAATTTGGCGCTGTAATAATGAAACATAAATCAGGTGTACAAACCTTTAAATCAAGAACAAGAGGCTCTATCCGGCACTGCAACAGCCACTTCGGGGACAACTTCTTCTGCAATCGGCCGGCGGCCCCTTCCTGCTGCAACACCCAGATCTCCAGTCCCTTCAAATTTCTTCATCGTCTTTCTTAACCCATGAGTCGTCACGGGCCCCTTTCGAAGTCCTTTCGCATGACTATAACCTTGCGGTGCAGCTGCACTATTACTACCGTTCTGATAAAACAACTTCACCAGCAATGCACGTTGTAACGAGCCGCCCTGGATCGTACTTGGTTCGATGGGTCTATTGAGCCTCGGCTTCACACTCAGTATCGCTTTGGGGCTTGAGTCTCCTCGGCTCAAGGTTCGAGTTATTCCGGCTTCTTCAATCCTCGATGTAAGGTCCCTCGTAATTCTAGGTCAAAGGTTCTCAATATATTTATAGATCTTGACCAAGATTCTATAAGCAATCAACAATCCTTTTTCCTACTAGGTTCTGTCGATATTCGGTTAAGTATCCAACTTCCTTTCCTCTTTTCAGCCTCTGACCAGAGAACTGAAAATTAATCCGTGACCACAGAATAAGAAAAGGTGTTCCCTGACCAGGGACACAAACGTTGACTACTAACAGTCTATCGACCGATCCCGAATTCTGGTATATCCTAAGACAATCACAATCCTCTCAATTATATCTCCTGACCAGGGGCATAGAACCGAGAGAACATAAGCCTTCTGACCAGAAGAGCTAAGTAATTGTCCTAAGGTAATCCAGAATAAACTAATTCCTAGTAGCGACGTGGAAGTAAGCGCAGAAATACGGGTGTGAAAAGAAAAGGCGATAATACGAGTTCCGTATTTATCTGGAGTTCGAATACAAAAGGCCACGGGCCACCGAGCTTCGCTGCTTATATAGCATTTCTCGGTGCCGTGAAGGATTTACCAACTTTTATCTTAACATCAATTTTACATTACAATAAAATACATATTAATAAAATATCAATGAGGAACATAATTAGCTACATGCAGAAATTACTATTTTTAACCTTGTGTGAATATTAAATATGCAATATAATTTTAATTGTTACACTCAGCATTTAATTTGACTAGGGAGTATGGCTTCTTCCAACTCCCCTCTCTCCCTGCAACGGCCACGCGAAAAGACAACAAAGAAAAGAAAGAAAGTTTACAACGTTAAAATGTTAAGCAATTTTTTTTTTAAATACAGGTTTTGTCTTGCGCGGGCATAACTTTCGTTTACCTTAACGTAACTAAATTCTGATTACACCGTCTTGCAGTAAAAGAATCAGGGATTAATATGATATTAGTTAAATTATTGTCCGCCAAGAGACACGACAGATATAGCGTGGGGGAAGACAGCCTAATCTTTCGTCTTTTCCCCGGTTTCAACGTTTACATAAAGTTGAGTCTGCCTGGCTTCTACACAATAGCGATTGCTTTCTCGCATTGTTGTCACCGATAATGAAATTCCAGCTCAGCTTGCTGGCAGAAAGAAACAAACTCTTTGAACTTATATTTAACATCAGGATGTATAGTCTATATACGAGGTGTGTTTCACTTTTCTTGGTAATTAACCATTAACACACAAACATTTTAAGTACCAAACAAAGAAAAATATTAAGTTTATATACACATTTGTAACGTGGAACTGCTACACGTTACAATTGCCCCGCTTCCTACGAGAAAATTTGAACAATTTTCTCTTTCACAGAAAAATTGTGAAAATTTTCAAAACTTCACTTAATGTTCATAACAATTCACTGACAACTCTTGAGGTTCCACACTAGTCGCAAGAAATCTGGCTTTCTCCGAGTATTTCTCTCCGTCGTTCCTGGGAACAGGTGAACTTCTTTAGGTTCTGGTAGTTAACCCGATCTACAGGTTCCTTTGTAGACGGCTGCAGGAGAAGTGCGGAGTTGTCCCTCATCTGGGTGGCGATGTATGGTCCGACGTACACCTCGAAGAGTTTGGAGATGGTTTGGAGACGACTGGAGCTCAGCTTACGGTTCTTCACTAGGACCAGATCTCCTTCCTTCAGGATCAAGGCCTGCCCTTGATTCTTCACTCTTCTCCTCTTCTGTTGGACCTTTTCTCTCCCTTGAGCTTGATATAATTTAAAAGCCCAAGTCGTCTTCTCATCCTGTGGTACAGGCCAATAAAACCTTTCATGAGGTTCCTCCGGAATGGCTCTATTGAAGAAAAGTTCAGAAGGAGCATATCCCTTAACAGAGGAAACTGAATTGTTCAGTAACCAAACCACATCATTGATGAAATTGGCCCAACGAGTATGCTCTCTGTAGCAAAACAGCCGCAAAAGACGGACGACTTCTTGGTTAATTCTCTCTACCACATTACTGCTGGGATGATAGGCTGTGGTGCAGACATGAGTAATGCCCTTCCTTTTCATGTATTCGCTCCAGGTTGTCGAAGTGAACTGGGTACCTCGGTCTGAGAGGATGACTTTTACTCGAGGGTAGTGAGCAAAATACGTCTTCTCCAATAAGTTCACGATCTCCTGAGATGTAGCTCTCCTCAGAGGATAGGCCGAAACGAATTTTGTGCCAATGTCAACGGCAGTAAAAATGTAGGAGAACCCATGGGAAGTTGGTAGCTGACCTATAATATCAATAGCCAGCATCTCATGAGGATCCTTGGGTGAAATGTGAAGCTTCTCTCTCAGGATTCCTATCTTATCCATTTTTGTCTTGGCACACATCTCACAATCCTTAACATACCGAGTAACATCTCCGGATAGTTTGGGCCAAAAATATCTATATTTTATTTTAGCTTTGGTTTTTGTAATGCCAAAGTGTCCTAGGTTATCGTGATTTTCTCTAAGTATCTGGGAAACAAATATTGCCGGCACACAAAGCTTCCAAATAATGGATTCACCCTGAACTCTTCTGAACAATAAACCTCCATGTAGACAATAATTCTTCCTAGTTCTACCTTGAGTAATGGTATCAGTCTCTTCTGGAGCTTCCAAGATGCTCAAGATGCTTTGACAAAACAAGTCCTCCCTCTGAGCTTCAATCCACTTCTCCAGTTCCTCAGTCTCTTCCCGTTCTTGCCAAAGATAGTTCACCTTAAAAAGTGTCTTCAGAATCTCTCCTTCTGGTGAATCGGACACAGGATACCGGGAAAGATTGTCAGCTATCTCATTATCCTTTCCTCTGACGTAAATAATCTGGAATTGGTAAGCCTGTAGTTTCAAAGCCCATCTAGTTAACCTACTATTAAGATCCTGAGAGTTTTTTAACCAGACGAGTCCCTTGTGGTCCGAGTATATTTTAAATGATTGGCCTTTTAGATAAACTGAAAATTTCTCCACACCAAAAATGAAACTCAGACACTCCAGTTCATGGATGGAATAGTGTCTCTCATTGTTTCTCAACTTTCGACTTGCATATTGGATAACATTTACAATTTTCTCGACACCTTCTGGTTCTTGGAACAATATGCAGCCTAACCCTTTAGCAGAGGCGTCGCACTGCAGACAAAAGCTTAAATTAAAGTCTGGCTGAGGCAATGCACCAGTAGTAACTAACGTAATCTTAATTTTCTGGAACGCCTGTTCTTCCTCTTCACCCCAGCTCCACTTAACATCCTTCCTTAGGAGGTGACTTAAGGGTTCTACATCCTGTGCTAATCCAGGATAAAATTTTCTTCTCCAATTAGCAAGACCTAATAACTTCCGGAGGTCCTTCCTACAAGTCGGTCGAGGAAATCTCAAAATGGCTTCATTTCCAGCGGGGTCAGGTTTTACTTCCTCTCCTGATACTATATGCCCTAAAAAGCGAATCTCCTTTTTGACAAATTCACATTTCCTTAATTTAATGGTCATTCCACATTCTCTCAATCGTTCTATGACCAATTGTAAATGCTGTAAATGCTCTAGAAGCGTCTTGGAGTGAACAAGTAAATCATCCAGATACACTGTCAGATACTCCTCACTCTCTGGACCAAAATATTTGTGCATGACTGAGACAAAAGTGCTGACCGCATTCGAAAGTCCAAAAGGCATCCGAGTAAATTCATATAAGCGACCTCGATAAGAAAAAGCGGTGTATTTTCTGTGGCTAGGGTGTATTTTTACTTGAAGGTAGCCAGACGCGAGATCCAAGCTGGAAAAATACCTGGATCCTCGGAAACGTTGCAAGGACTCATGGATGGGTTCGACGGAACTTCTTGGAACTATCATTTTGTTGTTGAGCTGGCGAAAATCAATGCACGGGCGTATTTGTCCTTGAGGTTTATCCACTACAATTAAAGGATTCAAATAGGCAGAATTCGAAGGTTGAATGACTCCCCATTCCTTCCATAGATTTAGTTCCTTTTCTAAAGCTTCACGCTTGGCAACAGGGATCGGATAAGGCTTCCTAAACACTGGCTCTAAATCCTTCAACCATATCTCACACTGAACGTCTCTAGCACAGCCAGGTCTTTCTGAAAATACATGGTGATATTTCATAAGCAAATGGAACAAACTATCCTGTTCACTCTTGGACAAGAACTGACTTTCTTCAACCTTTTCCCTAATTTTATCTTCACTGGCACTCCACTTATCCAACACAGCGACGTTTACTCTGGCTTCCTTGCCTCCGTCGTAATCTATATTAACAGTGAGCGGGGTGCAGCTACTTTGCAGTGTCAACTCGTTCTCCAACAAACAGATATTGGCTCCATAGGGCTTAAGAAACGGCATGCCCAGTAAAACATCAACACCTAACTTCTTTATCACAAATACTTCAGTGTTCAATTCTTGGTCTTTAAATTTAATGCTAATATTCCTTCTCCCACAAATCCTTATCCGATTCGAACCGGTTACTCCAACTATTCGAATTTCTGGATCCTTCTGTAGTTTCATTCCCCTGTACTTCTCAAGTAGTTCCATCCAAATGTCGAAATTTAACAACGAAGCCTCGCTCCCAGTGTCGAGTAAGCAAACGACAGGAATGTCTGCAACTTGAGCTTTAACTTTGGGCGTACTATGGAAAGTAGTTAATTCAACAGACCTCTTAATCCCTTCTTCCACAGCTTTCTCTTCTACTTTGGTTAAGGAGTAGCTGTAATGGATTTCGTAAGCCCTGTTAAAAGTTTCGCCATTGGATACTAATCGTTCCTTACTACTTCCTTGCCCAAGCGGAACGGAACTTAAGCAAGATTCCCATTTAAACCTTGGTTAGTGGGAACCACTGGAGTGCTCCAATAGAACTGACGAGTCTGATCAACAGCTTGTTGTTGTTCAAAGGTCCTCGGTAACTCTGATTCATATGTCTGAGATCCTGAAGTCACGAATTGTCGGTTAGGAGAATTGTAGACTCTTCTTCGAGGAGGAGATGCTGAGTTTCTTCTTCTCTCGACGTAACCTCCTTCTGGTGCTCTCGTCTCGGGATCAGATCTTGGTTCTTGTCTATTAGGACGACTTCTATACCACGTCCTTCCTCTAAACTCCCTAGTTTGACGGTAACCATTATTACCTGTCCTTGGTTCCTCACGGTTACGGACGTTGTTGTTAATATTTCTTCCCGCAGGTCCGTGGTTTTCTCAGACGACTTGTCTCACTGCTGTATTTCTCTGTATTGGTTGCTGATTTCTAAACCTTCCATTATTACTGTTCCCAGCTTCATTTCTCTTGAACCAATCTGCTCTCCAGCTTTCGGCCTCCTCATTCACTTCATATCTCTTGAGGAATGCCGCTAACTCTTCCATTGTCTTTGGTGGGTTAACGAGGCAAAGTTGTCTGACTTTATAAGACATCTGTTTAATTATCAAATTCAAGACCTCACTTTCTATGAGTACTGGCGAAAGATTCTTAAACCCAGCATAAATTCCCCACGCATACTCTTCCATGGTTTGATTGGAGCCTTTAGTGTACTTTCTATTTCTCAAGACGTCCAATTGTCTTTGTTTTGCTTCCTCTGAAGCAAATGTAGCAGTAAACTTTTTACAAAATCCATTGTAGTCCCTAAACTCTTCGTAATGGGCCTGGAACCAATGCTCGGCTTGTCCGGTAAACAATCTGGATAGTAACTGGAGACGATATTTCTCTGGAACTTGCATAAGCTCAAAGTTAACATTTAGTTCCTTCAAGTACTTCTGTGCACTTTGAGCTTCAATGTTACCACTGAACTTAGGGAGTTGATTTAAGTCAGATATTCGAGGTAATTTGACATATCGTCCTCCGATTTTTTTTTTATCTAATTCCGAATCTGAATATGGAGTTGAGTTCCTTCCAGGTTTCCGCCTCTTCCGACGAATCCTTCCCGGTGGTCTTTCGTCCTCCGAAGATGAATCACAAGAAGGTCTCTTCCGATTTTTTTCTGTCTTCGAGGTTTTTCCAAACCTTCCAGCATCAGAGTTTCCAATGGAGGTCACAACTTTACTGTGATTAATTCTTTCTTCTATACCTTGAACAATTTGATCTTCCACTGTGGGCCTATCATTATTCTTCCTTGAGATCTTTCTCTTTCTCAGAGGTCCACGTGCACCCTCACACTCAACGTAATCTGACGTCTCTCCAGCTGACTGATGGTTATCAAAGCCATAAGGTGACTTAACAGCGGTTTCCTGTTGAGTTGAATCTACGCGAAGTCCTTGAAGCCTGTCTCTCAGGGAGCTTATGTTTTGTTCCAAGTTTAATTTCAGCTGACGTAACTCGGTGGCCACACAAGTGTTATTCTTTGCAATGTTATCCACATCTTCACGAACGCTGGTTATATTGTGGGTTACTTCTTCACGGAAGCTGGAGATACTAGTATTTATCTCTTCACAAAAAGAGGAAACCTTACTTTCTCCTTGACGTAGTTCTTCACCAAAATTATCTAACATCTCGAAGCACTCAGCAACCTTAGAACTTACTTCCTCATTTTTCCCTAGATAAGCAGTCATCTGTTCCTTAATCTCGGTTACACTCACTCCCAGAGTTTCCATGGAACGAGTAATTCCTTCCATTTCACGCTCTCGCTCTACTGTAAGCGTTGTGTGGAGTACCTCCCACTTCTCATTATTTTGGGACAGTTCCTTGCTTAAAGTTTCGTGCAGCTGTTTCCACCGTTCTTCATTTTCCGATTTATCAGCATGTCGCTTTCTTTCTTCTTCGGCTTTCTCTTCTTGTCGTTTTCTTTCATCTTCTACTTTCTCTTCTTGTCGCTTTCTTTCATCTTCTGCTTTCTCTTCTTGTCGCTTTCTTTCTTCTTCTGCTTTCTCTTCTTGTAGTTTTCTTTCTTCTTCTGCTTTCTCTTCTTGTCTTTTTCTTTCTTCTTCTACTTTCTCTTCTTGTCGCTTTCTCTTCTTGTCGTTTTCTTTCTTCTTCTGCTTTCTCTTCTTGTCGTTTTCTTTCTTCTTCTGCTTTCTCTTCTTGTCGTTTTCTTTCTTCTTCTACTTTCTCTTCTTGTCGTTTTCTTTCTTCTTCGGCTTTCTCTTCTCTTAATATACTCCAGAACTGTTGCCACCTGTTCTCTTCAGCAAGTTTTTTAGCTTTCTCTTCCGCCTTCCGAGCTTTCACCTCTGCAGCCTTTTCGATTTGACGTTTCCTTTCTTCTTCTGCTTTCACTTCTTGTCGTTTTCTTTCTTCTTTTGCTTTCTCTTCTTGTCGTTTTCTTTCTTCTTTTGCTTTCTCTTCTTGTCGTTTTCTTTCTTCTTCTGCTTTCTCTTTTCTTCTTTCCTTTTTTTTCCATTTCGGACCAAACTGTCAACCACGGAGGAAGTTCAATAGCAGGTTCCTTATTCTCATCTTCATTGCCCTGGCAACCTTTACACCGGACGACATCTAAATTTTGCCCTTCCACGGTTTCAGTCTCAAATTCGCAAACGAAATGCCTCCACTGGCTGCAGGAAATGCACCTAAATGCCCCCTTATCTTCATCTTGATCGGAGCAACAATCAAAGTGCAAAATCCCGTGTTCCTCTACAATCGTCGGCAATGAATTGCGTTTAGACTTTCTTGTTGCCATCTCGATGTCTCGTAATTTCTGAACAACCACCGGATATATACTTCGAGCCCCAAACGTTGCAGCGCCACTTGTAACGAGCCGCCCTGGATCGTACTTGGTTCGATGGGTCTATTGAGCCTCGGCTTCACACTCAGTATCGCTTTGGGGCTTGAGTCTCCTCGGCTCAAGGTTCGGGTTATTCCGGCTTCTTCAATCCTCGATGTAAGGTCCCTCGTAATTCTAGGTCAAAGGTTCTCAATATATTTATAGATCTTGACCAAGATTCTATAAGCAATCAACAATCCTTTTTCCCACTAGGTTCTGTCGATATTCGGTTAAGTATCCAACTTCCTTTCCTCTTTTCAGCCTCTGACCAGAGAACTGAAAATTAATCCGTGACCACAGAATAAGAAAAGGTGTTCCCTGACCAGGGACACAAACGTTGACTACTAACAGTCTATCGACCGATCCCGAATTCTGGTATATCCTAAGACAATCACAATCCTCTCAATTATATCTCCTGACCAGGGGCATAGAACCGAGAGAACATAAGCCTTCTGACCAGAAGAGCTAAGTAATTGTCCTAAGGTAATCCAGAATAAACTAATTCCTAGTAGCGACGTGGAAGTAAGCGCAGAAATACGGGTGTGAAAAGAAAAGGCGATAATACGAGTTCCGTATTTATCTGGAGTTCGAATACAAAAGGCCACGGGCCACCGAGCTTCGCTGCTTATATAGCATTTCTCGGTGCCGTGAAGGATTTACCAACTTTTATCTTAACATCAATTTTACATTACAATAAAATACATATTAATAAAATATCAATGAGGAACATAATTAGCTACATGCAGAAATTACTATTTTTAACCTTTTGTGAATATTAAATATGCAATATAATTTTAATTGTTACACTCAGCATTTAATTTGACTAGGGAGTATGGCTTCTTCCAACTCCCCTCTCTCCCTGCAACGGCCACGCGAAAAGACAACAAAGAAAAGAAAGAAAGTTTACAACGTTAAAATGTTAAGCAAATTTTTTTTTAAATACAGGTTTTGTCTTGCGCGGGCATAACTTTCGTTTACCTTAACGTAACTAAATTCTGATTACACCGTCTTGCAGTAAAAGAATCAGGGATTAATATGATATTAGTTAAATTATTGTCCGCCAAGGGACACGACAGATATAGCGTGGGGGAAGACAGCCTAATCTTTCGTCTTTTCCCCGGTTTCAACGTTTACATAAAGTTGAGTCTGCCTGGCTTCTACACAATAGCGATTGCTTTCTCGCATTGTTGTCACCGATAATGAAATTCCAGCTCAGCTTGCTGGCAGAAAGAAACAAACTCTTTGAACTTATATTTAACATCAGGATGTATAGTCTATATACGAGGTGTGTTTCACTTTTCTTGGTAATTAACCATTAACACACAAACATTTTAAGTACCAAACAAAGAAATATATTAAGTTTATATACACATTTGTAACGTGGAACTGCTACACGTTACAACGTTCTTTCGTATTTAATGGCATGGTGATCACTTCCGAACTTTTTTTCACCATTCACGTTAAGTGATTTAGCTGAGTTATTAATTAGAAGGACATTTGTTAGTGGCTGGATGTTGCGAGAAAATAATCTGTCGTTTACTGCAAGATTGCAAGGTAAAGGCAAATCCATAACCAATTGGAGCAGTTTACGTCATTATTACAACCCATCATGCAAGTACAGCGCCACATTTCAACCTGGTGGCGGAAAATTGAACGATTTTTTTTATATATCGCCACCCTCTTCCCCGCGGCCTGCATAGTGGATTCACCAAATTTCAGAATTCTACGATGCCTCAAACAGGCTACAGAGGCTCTGAGTTGGGTAACTTTAATTCTGGCCACCCGGTACATTTGCGACTGTCATGCTGATGTTTGCAATCCGTGGCCTACCTGTGGTGATGATGTATGCAAACGAATCGTCTCTGAACAGGCCTTGTAATAAGAAGGCATTGTTCATGGTCGATACTACATGCAGACAAGAGGGTTTCCTGAGAAATGAATGCCAGCCTAAAATTATATATTTCACGCACATAATTTCATTTCAGGTACAATAATTTGAGTTAATTGTACAAAGAATTATAATTACAAGTAAGAAAGGGATGGGTTGTCGCAGAAACGCTACAATTTAAATTGAAATTTTCAAATTTAAAGGTGTCACCACTTTTTGGCGGGATCTAAAATTAATATAACATCTTAGCCGACCTCCGTGGAGGACTGGTTAACGTAGCACGCTATGACGCCAGGGGTTCCGGGGTCGAATCCCGGCCTGGGCAAGGGTATTCTTTTTGAGTATCCTTTCATATATCATCACTCATTTTCATTGAGGCGATTAGCCAAAAGTGGCAGAAAAACTATGCAAAATCAATCAATATTAAATCTTCAACGAATATAGATGACAGCTAAATAAAAATCATCTGCCTTGCACGAAAGAGTGTCGTTAATCCACAGATGAGTGCGACAATAAAACTCCAGGTTTATTATTGCCAGAGAGTTATTTAAACAACTTTACGGTATGATATGAACTAAGCTGGAAAAGAAAAAGCCGAATAATCATTGGAAAAGGCAAGGGGTGGAGAACGACGTAGCTGAAGTACATAAGGCTGCATTTCCTGAAGGACGCCAACCATATAATTGCATCCAACATTTATGACGTAACGATACTTTGTTGTGCCCTGTGCAGAAAAAGAGAGGAAAAATCTTTAAATAACAAGGCGGAGAGGGAGCATAAGATACCATTAGTTACGCAACCACACTAAACAACGAACATGATTACGGGAATTAGTTACATGCTCTTTCTCAGTAATGCATAGATGATGGATCGATGTACTGAAAAATTTCCACGAAATTGTCGAAAATTACGATCTATGTTAACTTCGCCATATTTAACTTCCCCGTTCGTATAGTGTGTAAGGAGCCAGTATATAGTCTAGTACAGTGGGATCCATGAGTATTACCCTGCAAATTGTCCATCACCATGTTCGTGCTCTTTATTTGACCCAATAAGAGCTTCAAGAATTTAAAGAAAACTCAAAACAAACTGTTGACAATTTCTGTACCAGCATACACAAAAATCCGTCGCTTAAAAACACATAGGATGCAAGAGAAAAATTAATGAAATTAGTCATGGACAATTTGCACGGTAATACTCATGGATCCCACTGTACATGCTCAAAATTGAACTGAATCTAGAAGTAATATTAGTGCAATTTCCCTGAGCTAAATGTCTAGAGCAAACAGTGTGCGAAACTGATACCGGTCGGCGTGCATAGAGTAGGGCGTATTTTCCAATATGGCTACTGTGTATTCCTATTTGCAACATGAACCACATCTTGGCTTCAATCTTAAAATGCTTTTCTATCTTGTATTTCTTTCCAGGACAACAGAAATGGCTAAATACAACGAATTTAACCAGAATTTTGCAATAAAGTCTCCGGCAATATACCTTCGCTTGACTGTCTTGTTTCTTTGTCTGAAGGGGAGAGAGAGAAAAGAAGCTCACCTTCCACCACGAAAGAGAGAGAGAGACTGAAAAAAAGAACAAAAGAAGAGAAAAGAGGTGGAGAGAGGGAGAAAAGAAGGATCCCTCCCTTACCCTGCCTCTCTTCCCTTGTCCCTGTTCCTTACTCTCTCTCCTTTCTTTTCTCCCTCCGTAATTAGAAGAAGGAAAGGAAGAAGCTGGAGAGAGAGAGGTGGTCGAGAGAGAGGACAAGATTCCTTTCTCCCTTTCTTTCTTTCTCCCCCTCTCCTCTTCAAGGAGAAAAGAGAGTTAAAAGGGGTAAAGGATAGAGGGGGGAAGGGGTAAACAAACGGAGGAAAAGAGAAAGAGGGATAAAGAAAAACTCTCTGGGGGGGTGGAGGTGCAAAATAAAGAAATGAAAACAGAGAGAGGGATGGGGAGAAAGAGATGGAGGGAAACAGGAGAAAGGAGAGAAGAAGGAAGGAAACAAGACATCCTTCACTATCTCTCTCTCTCTCTCTCTGTGTGCCCTTTTGGGGAAGGGGAGGGGGGTTACGGGGTTAGGGTCCAGGAGGGATGGAGGGGAAACGGCCTTAGATAAAGGAAGAAAGAGAATAGTTTTAACTTCTCTCTTTTCAAAGAAGATGGACTAGAATTGGATCACTCCTGAGTACTACCTGACCAATGGCTCGACTATGAACAGTGCTTCTTATAGTGCTTTGTTTCGGAATCGTTCCAAGTCCGCAATAAGACGAAAACGTCCTGGACTTGCTTGGATAGGCATTGGCTTGCAACATGACAATGCCCGTCCACATACCGCTGCTATGTTTGTTCTGATCATCCTCTTTACTCCCTGGACTTAGACCCTTTGCAATTATTGGCTCTTCGTACCTCTTAAGGTGACTGTTTCTGTGAAATAATTACCGCCTGATGAATTTATTTATATTAGAATGATTAGGTTTATATCACTTCGCTCTTCTGCCACTTTAGACTAAACGTGAGGGAATGAGTAAATGAGTGATAATTAATGAAATTAATGAAAAGGACGCTGACAAATAACATCCATGCCCAAGTCCAAGATTCGAACCCGGGACTTCTGGCTTCGTATCGCGCTGTGCCAACCCCTCCACCACAAAGCCTGGCCAGAACGCTGTTGAAAAACGAACTACGTGTAGATTATGTGGTACAGGGCCGGCCCTATGTGTGTGCGGGATTGGGACAAAGAATATTCGCGGGGCCTATAATCAAAATTGAATAAATTTTTCTTCCTTAGTATGAAGCACAGGTGTCCTATATAATAATAATATAAATATTATTATATTTATTTTTATACTGTATTTTGTATTATTATCTAAGGGCAATAAATATAACATATTGAAGGCTAGAACTGAGAATTATGGGAGTCTAATGAAAGTTTCAAAATTACTGTTTCATTTGAATTATGATGTGCTCCTGGTTCATTCTATTTAACTAGCTGAATACCCGGCGTTGCCCGGGTATTTATTTATCCCAATCTTGTATTAAACAGGAAAATAATGAATTCTAACTATAGTGTAAAATGTAACTAATTTTACATGTGATCGTGAATGTCACCAATTAGATTAGCGACTTCGAAAACTATGGATTCGACACTAATCTAGGTGATTTGTGGCATTTTATTTTTCACCCCTCTCACCCCCCATGCCGATAGGTGATGAACTTGGAGATGAACCGCATTGGAACTATGGTTTCCATTCGCAATACAGCCTAAATGTTAGACAACCCGAGAAACACTATCGTTGTGCGGATTGCATAGAGTCACGGATGTCTGTCTGTGCGGAATTTAATATATATGTTTCTCGATTATTTTTACATGTCACCCCTTCCCACCCCACCCCTATGGGTGCCAGGGGTGTGTTACACCCACAGTATTTCTTTCCAGGTTGCAAGTGATACGCATACCAAGTTTGGTTGAAATTGCTCCAGGCGTTCGAGAGTTATTGCTGAACAAACAAACACACACATATGAGTATACACATATACACACATACATGCATTTTTATAGAGTGTCCGAAAAGTCACGCAACCCGGTGTTTACGACCGTATAACGGAATAGCGAAACGGAATGAGAAGAAACGCTTTCTGCCAAGAGAATGCCCTGTATATTGGGAAAATTTAGAGAGACAAACATATGTAAGAACATGCATGTTTTAATAACAAATAAGCAAAGTGTTGCCAAAGGCGGAAAAAAAATATTTGCAAATCGTGTATATTGATGCACAGAACTCACTGAGGTAAATTATTGCAACATTTCACAATACCAACGAACAATTTGGATGGCCATCTAATGAATTTGACAGAAAAAGAACTTTGACGAAGTTTCAAAAACATTGCAGAAGGGAATAAATGGGCTGTTCCAAAAATCGACGTTTTCACAATATTACGAGGGACACTGTCAACACTGTTGGTGTCACGTGTCACTAACAGACGTGTTTCACCTCAGGCTATCACACTAAGGCACTTTTAACGACAAAGGAGAAAGTTGGTTATTCTCGAACATATGCAATAAATTACATACACCTTGCAACCCTGAAATGTGGTTTCAATTGGATAGGTATGTCAACAGCCAAAATTCCTGGCATTGGTCGACAGAAAACCCACATGAGTTGCATGAACTACCCTTGCACTCTCCGAAAATCGGTGTATGGTGTGGAATATCGCGACGTCGTATTGTGGGACCGTTATTCTTTGAGACAACAGTGGATACTGCTGTGTACGGGGATCTCATAATGCAATTCGTTGCTCTCCTGGAAGAAGACGAACGTGATGTTTGGCTACAACAAGATGGAGCAACTTGCCATACATCTAATGAATCTCTTCGTATGCTGAGAGAATTTTTTGGTGATCGTCTAATATCCAAGGATTTGTGGCCCAGTCGCTCGCCCGATTTAACATCTGGAGATTTTTTTCTGTGGGGTTACTTAAAGGGGAAAGTATACCAAACGGGACCCAGAACATTGGAGGAGCTGAAACGAAACATTACACAGGAAATTAATAATATCGGTGCTGCAACCCTCAGAAAGGTATCTGAGAACATGATCAAGCGAACTAACTTATGTATCCAAGAAAATGGTGGACACTTCAAACATTTGCTTTAATTTGTAGTGATACCCACATTTCAGGGTTGCAAGGTGTATGTAATTTATTGCATATGTTCGAGAATAACCAACTTTCTCCTTTGTCGTTAAAAGTGCCTTAGTGTGATAGCCTGAGGTGAAACACGTCTGTTAGTGACACGTGACACCAACAGTGTTGACAGTGTCCCTCGTAATATTGTGAAAACATCGATTTTTGGAACAGCCCATTTATTCCCTTCTGCAATGTTTTTGAAACTTCGTCAAAGTTCTTTTTCTGTCAAATTCATTAGATGGCCATCCAAATTGTTCGTTGGTATTGTGAAATGTTGCAATAATTTACCTCAGTGAGTTCTGTGCATCAATATACACGATTTGCAAATATTTTTTTTCCGCCTTTGGCAACACTTTGCTTATTTGTTATTAAAACATGCATGTTCTTACATATGTTTGTCTCTCTAAATTTTCCCAATATACAGGGCATTCTCTTGGCAGAAAGCGTTTCTTCTCATTCCGTTTCGCTATTCCGTTATACGGTCGTAAACACCGGGTTGCGTGACTTTTCGGACACTCTGTATATAGAGAGATTACAAAACTGGGTGTGTTCAATATCAAACTGTTACTTTAACTATAAAAGTGGCAATACGAATAATACACATTAACTATTTTTTACTTTTCTTTAGAATATAATTTATGTAATATTGGATAGTTTAAGCATGTCAAAATAATCCACGAATGCAGGCTATATGAGATAAGATGCTTAATTCGTAATACCACCGTCCTAGAACTCGTAAAAAGACGCACACAAACAGTCTACAGGGGGCTCGCCGATGCCGCAGTGGTAACGTGCTAACCTTGCAATCGAGGGATTCAGGGTTCAATACCCGGTGGAGGCACATGACACAGTATTTCGGATTCGGATCCTACTTTAAACTGAATGTCCCGTCCCGATTAGCATCTCTGTGCATAAAGTGGACTTAAAGCAATGAAACTTACATAATCATTTTTATCTAGCGCCAGGGCCCCTGAAGCGCGGGACCTCGTGCGAATGCCCAGTTGTCACTCTCTAGGGCCGGCGTCTCTGATGTGGTATATAGACACAGACTCATTGATGATCTGCAGCACATTCCTGGTCAGTAACCTTAGTGTTGCACTCCTGCATAGAATCATTCAGTACTGGCCAATCTGGCATAATAACCTGGCAATGTGCACTCATTGACCTTCGTCTTGGACCAAACTCCAAACGACAACAACGCACGCGACCCCCAGGAAGGCAGATCACAAGAACACGAACCTTGGATTCAATCGGTTCATCTCGGTTCATCAGTCTTTTCCGGGTCAAGAAGAAACATTAAAAGTTCACGTGATTCTTGTACGATCAGCTGCAGCGAGGGTCCAGCATTCTTTTTTTTTTCCCCTTTTGCTTTAAATATGCATCTAATTAAATGTCGGAAACCAATTGGGAGCATAATTAGATTCAATGACGCTGTTGCAGAGGCGAAGATATAGTACAAGCAATGCAAGCACTGCTTGCATAATTCGAATATCATTTAATGTACTTAATGTTCTAACCGTATTTAGTTTCCATCGCACTCGATTTCGCGAAAAAATGCGGCCGCAAACTCCCCCAGCAGCTCTGTAGCAAGCACCATCCTCAATGCTTGCAGCCGTTCTGCGGGAAAATAAGGCCTCCGAAGGAGTCACATGGCGAAGCGTGAATTCTGGTGGAACCCGTCCACAAAGCTTCTACAAAAAGCTGTGCTTTCCGAGCTTGCGTGATTCCCGAAAATAGCCGAGTTCAACCGAAAGCAGAAGGATTCATCTATGGGTACGTTGCCAGCAAAGACTAGTAACGAATATTTGTCTTCATGAACACGTAAACAAGATCGCAAATATAATAATAATTGTTAGTCATAAAATAACTAAAAGAAGTTATTATCACTGTTCTAAATTCCATATATATCATATTATATTACAAATTATTTTAGATTTCGCGAAATGTAAAACGCGTAAAAAAAGTTGACATTGGGAGTTGGGCAGTGGAATTTCTGCACCCCCGTGAAGAGTTTTCTCGAGGGAAGATTGGACGGACCTTGGTCCTGCACCCTGCTTCCTGGTCGGTCCAGCTCAAATTACGCCAGACGTGTTGACCGCTACCAGTGTTTGCAACTGCCAAATTATTTACGCAGTAATTCAAGTGAGCTCTTTCACAAATTTTACAATCAATAAATTGACTGCTTTTGAATAAAACTTGGGGTGAAAATAAAGCTATCTGAGAAAGAACTATCTACTGATATTTGTACATGGCATAGAAGTAAATCGTATACATTCTGCATATTATGAGCACAAGAATATGTTTTAATGATTGATTGATTGATTTATTTGTTGTTTTAAGTCCACTTTATGCACAGTAAGGCAAATCGGGACTGGACCTACAGTTTAAAATGGGATCTGAAACACTTGTGCCTCCACCGGGTATCGAACCCGGAACCCCTTGATTACAAGGCGACGACACTACCACTGCGCCATCGGGGAGGCCCGAATATGTTTTAAGTTCTATTATTATGACGCAAGTGGTGTTCCCAGGGTCTTTTTACGGTCCCCATTTTGTCATCTTTTCCTTCCTTTGACGTTTTTTCTTAGATATACTGGGCCAAATGGGGGTTATGTCTACCATCCACCCCCCCCCTTCGCCCCGGGCACGCCATTGAATGACACTTTATTACTTAAATATTAATGTACATACTCGTTCTGCTGAAATGATTCTGATTCCTCCGCGTAATTTTTATCTCCAAACTGATATATCTTTCCGTTGTGACGGATAAAATTAATGAAATAGGTTGGTATCACTTTCTGTTGTTTCAGAGATTTTCAAAGTGATCTTGTGTAGATGCTTGCATTTGCAGTTGTGGAAAGCGCGTGGGATAGTGTGAGTGTTTGTTGCTTCGTGTTTTGTGCTGTGAATTTATCGGAATGAACGCGTATTTAGGAACGATTGATGTGAAGTGCGGGTGTATTATTGAGCAATTGAAAATTGCTTCGTTTAGCTCGAGAGAGATAAGTGTTAAAATGAAAATCGTGGAAGGGGGTCGACCAACACCAACAGTTTGAAATTTATTGTGGTGAGTACATCGTCTATGCATGTGTTTCTTTGCTTTGAAATGAATTTTTTATTTTTTGTGTTTAACTTTTTGTTTAGTGTTTAAGT
This sequence comes from Lepisma saccharinum, assembly GCF_977018435.1. Lineage (NCBI taxonomy): Eukaryota > Metazoa > Arthropoda > Insecta > Zygentoma > Lepismatidae > Lepisma > Lepisma saccharinum. The sequence continues at coordinate 33,693,859 of NC_139255.1, read as the reverse complement.
TACTCCAATGCGGTTTTTAGGGTGCCCAAAAATACTAAATTACATCATGCAGCGTAAAATAAACAAATGATTCCCATTTTTTTTAATCTAAATCGGTTTGGTCACCGTTTGACCATATTAAATAATAATGAACAAATAAAGGTACTAATAAGTAAGAAATTCCGTCTCCCTTTAGTCGTATGCGGAAAGTTCGCATATGCAAAACGTTTAATATCATATGAATAACGTTACCTGGATTTGTTTAAAAAAGTAAATGTGACGTTTGCGGATCATATGGTTTATTTTTAGTACAGGCACTTTATTACGATATTTTGACAAATCCAGCGACTGGGTAAATGAGGCTATAAACCTTGAATCTTTCCCCTCGGCATGTCGTTGTACTACATGTTTTGTTGTACTGAAACATTGCTTGCCTCCATCGTAAGACTACGCTTCGCTACTGCGCTGTTGGTAAACATGTACGATTAAATGCTGCCTAGTCAAAGCGGTAGTAGATGACTTTTGGGTCTTCGCGCGTGATGGTAAAGTTAAATTGATGAAGGGACACTTACAAAGAACGCCTATGCCCAGGTCGGGATTCGAACCTGGGACACTTGGCGTCGACGAGCGCTGTGCTAACCGCTCCGGCACGGGGGCCGGCTGCTACGATCGAATTTTACCGCGTAAAGTGAACAAGTCTTATAGGATTTTGATGCCACAGCATATTCCATGCGATATTTCACAGATAGAATCAGTCCAAATTTTCTTAGCATCTCGTCTAGCATAACCAATCAGAAGAGAGCTCTACGTCACAAATGGAGATGTAATATTAGCCGTGTGCGGCGTAAACATTACATAGAAGAATAGGTTAGTTATTTCAATTGTAAACACCGGACATTGGCTCATTGACAGATATATACATAGGCGAGGTTGATGGTTGCTTACTTAAATGTTAAAGAGAAAAGTGTCGAGTTTCAGTTTGTGTACACGATATCTCATTAATTAAATGACCATTTCCTGTTTAAAATTACATCTCTTCCTCTTTAAATTCATTAGTCATTAATTGGAAAGCACATACCTTGGATGCCTTTCGTGTCGTATATTCACTTTATTCAGTATTACCAAATGTTCGCTGGACGCTTCGTATCGCTTGATTTTTTAAATTGTTGTTTTAAGTCCACTTTAAGTACATATAGGCTAATCGGGACTGGCCCTACAGTTTAAAGTAGAATCCGAACCGCTGTGCAATGTGATTCACCGGGTATCGAACCCGGGACCCTTGATAACAAGGCGACGAAGGCTTCGCATCGCAAATGCTAACCGGAATGTTACGTGAAATGATTCAATGTACAGTCGCCAACAATAAAAATGGAGACTTAGATCCTGAAATGCTGTACAAATCTAAAGTACATCTTAGGAATGGGAGATAGGCTAATGCAGCCTCGAGCTACTCGTTCTGCGAGAAGGACGTTTGTACCAGTAAAGGGGGCTAGCCCCTGTGAAATAACAACACTTAAACATTCGATTTAAACACTTCGATTGACTGGTCTGGCAGGGTTGTGAGAATGATAGAAAAGGATACAGGAACGTTCGGTTACCTGTAGAACTCGATGTGAAGATCGTCTCGCTGATTCGTAGGTAAAGCACTCCTGAAATAAAACTCTTTTCGTAGCGCAACTCCGCGGTAGATCTTTACGTAACAATTGCAAATCGGAGAATTCGGAGGTAACGACCGTGTTCGCGATAAAGTTCCGAGTACAACTGGGTGTGAGAAATGTTCTCTCGAACTATTTATGTGGATTTCGAACTTCCGAACGTTAAAACCGTTGACGAGACCGCGTCTATCGTTAACGGTGTTTTTACCATAAAGCTGCGTTTACATTATTTCCAATAGGAGTTCGGTAGAATTCGTAGCAGCGGATTTTTCAGATCCACTTAAGGTCTCTGGTGTAATTTGCTTTCAAGAAGCTACCTCCAGCATCTCGGCCGGACCCTTTTGTCGACGTGATTAACCTAGTGAGTTATGACGCCAGGTGTCCCGGGTTCGAGTCAACGATACTGCCTTACCTCCAATGCGTTATGTGTGTTGCCTAACTCGGAGGCGATACAGAACTTCCTATTGAAAAGTTGCTATTCAAGTTGGCTCATTGCCGTGAAGTTAGACAACACACATTGCAGGGAAGGCAGTAGGCCTATATCAGGATTAAGTGTCCATTTTAATTGCCGGTGACTGTACAGTATTGGCTGCTATTAGAAATGCTGCAAGATTTTTGGAAGCATTTATACTAGCAAAAATGTTAAAAGGAGATGCTTCCGTCTAAAGCAGGTCTTACACTGACAGTCGAGAATTGTCCCCGGTTCTGGAAGTATCACTATAAAGATAGCAGGCTTGGCTGGACCTTTGGCATGCGAATGGACGAATTTTTTTCAAATTTTTCTCTCCATTCGAAAAACCTCTAGGATATTTCAAAACATGAAAAAGTACATACGCTTAGAATTCTCATCTCGTCTATTACAGGCGTGCTTGCCCCTGAAATTATACTTCTCCCAATGAATCTCTCAGGGCCCAGCTGAAGCCCTCTAAGATGTGCCTCACTGCATGCGAAGATAGAGTACCAGGCAGGGATGGAAATTTGCGGTAATTATCGTAAGACCAAAAGTTTCCGTTTTCTTGCATTAAGCGTCGTCTAATAAAATTATAAGTAATAAAATAATCCGCACTAGACAAATATATGGCCTCTTTCGACGCTTCACCACCGACTGAGATGATAATAAGTACTGCGAACGATTGACGTCACGTTCAGTCTGCACAAGCTTGTTATAAGACGACTTTGCCATGAACCCACTGATCCAACATCTGTGTCGTATCATAGTTTACCTTTCCTGCAAATTTAACTTGGGGTCAAATTATCAAGGTTAAAGAATCTACTGATTCTTTAAAAAAAATGAATTAAACAGTATCTATTCTTGGCTAAGTCACGTCAACTGTATTGACGTCAAATAGCTCTGAAAGGCAAAAGGTGAAATAACCGCTCATACAGAGAGGGATCTATCAAGTTATCCATGATCGGCTTATCTTTACAATGCTATTGTGTTTAACTGATGGTCCTTAATAACCCCGTGATTAAGTATAAAAGGAATCACATTGCTACATATATATATATATATATATATATATATATATATAAGGTCATGGCTTCCTAGCCGTGAAGATACCGATTCCGGAAGATTCTTAAGTTATCATTAGGGCGCTCGGAAGTTGAGGAAAAATCCTTTTTTTCCCTAGTGTCTGAAGACATAATATATGTTCATTTTGAGTAATTGTAGGCCAGAAAAAGGTGGGTTTTATTTGTCCTTTTTTGCTTTTTCGGCGTTTTTTGGCTTATTGGTCCTTTTGTAGCCTTTTTTAAAACGTTTTAACGGCTTCTTTTTGCAACTTCACCTTCTTTCGACTACGTTTTTACTGCCCATTCTCAATTCGAATCATCATCAGTTCATCACTTCTTAAACATCCTTTCTGTAGTAAAGAAATAAGAAAAAGGGAGAAATAAATATATTTGAACCATCCCTGAAACGAGAGAAAAACATTTTTGGACGACTGAAGCAGGTAAGGTACAAGGTCCTTTAACCGTAACTTGTCTGGAAGGTCACGCTGTAAGTGGCAACTTTCTCTTGTTTTGAAGCTTTCAGCACAGTGTATACGACCAGACAGCACACGCCTGCAAAGATCTCAAGGTGCCGCGCAGAGGGAGGGGGTGGGGAGGTTAAAACTGAAGTTATTAATTAATTTGGATCACATTTATACGTCCTTTTTTTCCGTTTTTAGTGTCCTTTTCTTGATATTTTTAGGTCTTTTTTTTGGCAATTTATAGGTCTTCAACTTCCGAGCCCTAGTTATCATGCTTACACCAGAAGTGTTATGCTGTTAACCGTTTGTGTCATGCTTACACAAGAAGTGTTGTGCCGTTAAGCGTTTGCATTAGCTCCGTCTAGTTCGCTACACCTTTTGACTCTGCACTCGCGCGTCAGCTGGTTACACAGTACACAACACTTACTCGTCTACTTCGTTGACTAGATGTAAAGTAGCATCTTAAGAATAGCGAAGAATGCAAACAAGAAAAAGGAAAACAGGAAAGAGGAAGGGATTATCTACGAAGTGAAGTGTGCAGAATGTCAAAGTGTGTACATAGGAGAAACAAAAAAGAGGCTGAAGGACAGGTTGAAAGTACATAGGGATGATATACGACTTAAGAGAGAGAGAGAGAGAGAAATGCGATATTTAAGCACACGAGAGAAACAGGACAAGACAGAGTGGGATGAGGCTAAGCAGATAGGAAGAGAGAAGAGAGTACTGGTGAGAAAATGGAAGGAGGCCAAGGAAAGAGAGAAGAAAGGGGAAAAAGACACAATGAACTGGAATGGGGGACTGAAGATGAAACAAAGAATGGAGGAAGGTGTTAGAAGAGTGGAAAGGACAAGAGCGAAGGAGGAGAGAAGAAGGAAGAAGAATGAAGAAAGAAAGGGTAAAGAAAAAAGGCGTGAGATAAGGAGTCCAACCACGTTCCAGATGAAAGGAAATGTTTATGTAAATCGCCTGTCAGGTGAAACAACAGTTGACAGGAGAAGGCCACCTGCTGGAACACCTGGAAAGAAACGTTCCAGATAAACAACTTTCTAACAATCTTGCGTGTGGAGGGAATATATATATACCTCGTGAGGCACCTAAAAGTACCACCTGAAATAGCGAAGAAACAGTAGCGATGTGAGGTTTGCGGGAAACAATAATATCAAATGGGGCTCGTAAATCGGAGGTATGGGGTGGGTCGAAAAATATCGACAAATGGGGCATCTGGAGCAAAGTCATATTTTTTTAAATGGAACGATATACAATAACATGCATAATATAAAAGAGCACACGCAGAGAAACACAACGCCGTTGGTCTCATGCATCTACTGCACATAGGAACGAAGATATGACCATGTGAAAATATGTAAACAAACTAACAAGTGGCCCACTTGACCGTCAGTACCACGGCATGTACAAGCATGAGATGTCGGAAGCCATTGGACAAGATGAAGACAGAACGTGCTAAAGGAAGAAAAAATACAGTAGACATCGTCAGCACCATGTATTTGACAGTGTTACAGCATAATGAAAATTACCATGACAGTATGTCGAAGAACCACTGCGTAAGAAGCGAAAACCTGTCAAAGTGTGTGTTCAAAGTGGTGGCCGTCAGCTGCGATACAGGCAACGAGGCGCCCACGCAAAGATCTTTGCACAGAATGAAGCATCTCGTAGGGAATGTCCCTACAGGCCGCAGTAATGCGGTGTTGCATATCCTCTGGAGTTGTTGGCACATCCCGGTAGACAATGTCCTTAAGCTTTCCCCACAGGAAAAAGTCTAACGGTGTGAAATCTGGGGAACGAGCCGGCCATTTGACAGGCCCTCCACGTCCAATCCAACGATTTGGAAATATATCCACACATGCTGTAGCGCGTCTTGCACTGTGAGCTGGGCACCCGTCATGTTGGTACCACATTTCCCTCCTTGTCTGAAGTGGTATGTCCTCCAATAGTACAGGCAGTTCATGTTGTAAAAACTGTATGTATCGGTAAGCATTCAGTGTCCCTTGTATAAAAAAAGGGCCAATGAGATGTTCACCCACTATACCACACCACACGTTCACACTCCATGGGCGCTGGCGTTCCACTTGGCGAAGCCAATGTGGATTTGTCACCGACCAATAGTGCATGTTCCTTAGGTTGACATTTCCATGATTGGTAAAAGTTGCCTCGTCAGTGAAGAGGATACGTGACAAATCGGATGTGTCGTGTCGTAACATCCATGTGCAAAACCGAACACGGTCCACAAAATCATTCCCGTGAAGTTCCTGATGGAGGGAGATATGATATGGGTGAAACTTGTGTGAGTGCAGAATGCGCAGTACACTTCGCTGACTCATCCCAGCATCCCTGGCAATTTCACGGGAGCTAACGTGCGGATTCACAGCAACAGCGGCGAGAACATTTGTTGCACCTGCCTCACCTGTAATTGGCTTGTTCCGCACACGTGGTCGTGTTGTTACACTTCCGGTGTCTCTTAATTTGATAAATAACTTACCAAACAGACGTCGAGATGGCTGTCGTCTGTCCGGATATCTCTCTGCGTACACACGGTAGGCTTCTGAGGCATTGTTTCGGCATTCCCCATAAATCAGGATCATGTCCGCTTTTTCTATGTTTGTGAACACCATAATCTTCGCTCTTACCACTACGACTGCTTGCTATGAACTAACACGATCTCGTGGACCTGCTATCAAAACTTGCTCTGCGTAAAGGCAGTTCTGTCAGGCACCTGAGAAGTCTTACATGCCGTGGTACTGACGGTCAAGTGGGCCACTTGTTAGTTTGTTTACATATTTTCACATGGCCATATCTTCGTTCCTATGTGCAGTAGATGCATGAGACCAACGGCGTTGTGTTTCTCTGCGTGTGCTCTTTTATATTATGCATGTTATTGTATATCGTTCCATTAAAAAAAAATATGACTTTGCTCCAGATGCCCCATTTGTCGATATTTTTCGACCCACCCCATACCTCCGATTTACGAGCCCCATTTGATATTATTGTTTCCCGCAAACCTCACATCGCTACTGTTTCTTCGCTATTTCAGGTGGTACTTTTAGGTGCCTCACGCGGTATATGTATATATGTATACAGGGTGTTGCAAAATACCTGTTACAACGCTTGGGAGGTGATTCTACAAGTAAAAACAAGGAAAAAATGTCATGTGAAAAAATGTCGAAATCGGCACCGTTTTCGAGTGACAGGCGTGCGAAAATCGCCTCACACCATGTGTAAAGTACAATAACTCAAGAAGGAAGAAATATAGCAATGTCGGAATAAAATAATACAAACAAAATCGTACCTGGTGAATACAATGGTGCATCAATTGAGGCCCAGTGTAAATTGCGCAAGGGGACTCTCAAAGAAAGTGGGGAATCCCCTGATGGAAAATACAAGAAATTTACTACTATCTTCTACATAATGTTGAGATCGGAATGTAGCCAGTAAAAAATGGCGACGTATGTCCACATGTCCCACTACTGCTGGGACACCGTCCCACACCCGGGAAATAGGAAAATAACTGCAAATCTCCTGTTGTACACGGTTCACATTGCGGTTCGAAGAAAAGAAACCAATTTGTCGCATGTCTCACTACTGCTGGGACACCATCCCAAATGGAAAAAAATACTGGAAAATCATAAAAAAAAGTTTTCAATCCCTTAATGTTGACACACTACTTTGCAGTACGAAAAACAAAAGTTAAACAATGGCCACATGTCGTTAGGCTGTACATATACTACAAGAGAGCTCCCCAAAGAAAGTGGGTAATCCTCGAAGGAATGAAGACGGAGAATGGCGAGAAAACGCACACAATGGCATGTAACATTTCCAGGCACAGCACATCTGGAAGGGATTCCACTGAGAAGCGCACAACCTCCGCACATGCAGATCGACGGTATGAAGTACAGCGATATCCAGCATCTTCACTCGTACCTTTCACTAAAGGACACTATGTGGTGCTGATAGGGGCTCACACAAACACCGGTATACTCAGAGACGTTGTTGAAAATGTCCGCCATTGACTTCAAGACAAAGATGGCATCGGCGAAGCACTGATTGTCTGGTACGTGCAAATACCTCTGGCATGTCACCAATTGTCCCAGCAGCGGCACTAACACGAGCAACGAGATCCTCAGCACTTTCCACAGGGGTTTCATACACGAGCCTTTTCATTTCTCCCCACACAAAGAAATCCAGTGGTGTGAGGTCGGGGGAACGAGGTGGCCACGGTAAAGGTCCACCCCTGCCAATCCAACGATCGCCGAAAATATCGTTGAGTAAGGCTCTGGCTCCCCGGTCGAAATGTGCGGGGCCGCCGTCGTGTTGAAACCAGATACGTTGTCTACCTGCCAGTGGCACGTTTTCCAAAAGTTCAGGTAATACGTCATGTAGAAACACCCGATAATTCCCACCACACAAAGTAGATGGCAAAATGTACGGGCCTATCAAGTGGTCACCTACTACGCCACACCACACATTCACTGCGAACCTATGTTGATGATGGCGCACAATGATTGCATGCGGATTGTCCATATCCCAGACGTGGCTGTTGTGGCTATTGAACATGCCGTCCCTGGTGAACATTGCCTCATCGGTCCACAAAACTATTGTTGGGAACTCTGGAATGGAAAGAGTTTGTTGCACGTACCATTGGCAGAAATCCATGCGTAGGGGAAAGTCCGTGGGCAGTATGTGGTGCACCTTATGCAATTTGTATGGGTGCAATCCCTCCTCTCGAAGAACGCGGAACACATTGCTATGGTGGGTTTGTTGAGTACGAGCAATGACACGTGTGCTGGTGTCAGGACGGTCTCGTATCGCGTCCAACACGTCCTCTTCAAATTGCACAGTGCGCACAGTGCGGGGTCTTCCACAATCCCACCTACGGGGTAGTAGAGATCCAGTTTCACGCAGTCGAGCATCAAGTCTTTGAAAGAGTGCATGTGCTGGTAATCGCCTATTGGGAAAACGTTCGTGATACAAACGACGTGCTTCACGGCTGTTTCGGTTTGCCTCTCCATAAACGAGATGCATATCAGCAAGCTCGTGGGTAGAGTACTCCACCATTGTCTTGTTCGAGAACTGCCCAGAAACAGGGGCACTTTCCCTCCGAGTGACGGATCACAACTACCGTGATTAGCACCCACGTAATGTCACACAGGTGTCCACGCAGTTGTTGCAAACCGAGAAAGAACACGGGAATACGTACTCTACGTACAGTATTCCTTAGCGCAATTCAACCATACACACACGCCAGAATAAACTCCACGCTGCGAGACGCAGAACAAGACAGGAAAAACAACGGTCGACTACAGTCTCTACGTAGTATCCACCAACACTAATACGTAACAGGTGACCTACACTCACAGCGCCTCTAGTGGAGCTTTCTGTACCAATTAGCTGAAATCAATCTGAGCGTAATTTGACGGCATAGCGTCATTTTCGAGTGAATTTCCTATTTCCCGAGTGTGGGACGGTGTCCCAGCAGTAGTGGGACATGTGGACATACGTCGTCATTTTTTACTGCCTACATTCCGATCTCAACATTATGTAGAAAATAGTAGTAAATTTCCTATATTTTCCATCGGGATTCCCCACTTTCTTTGAGAGTCACCTTGCGCAATTTACACTGGGCCTCAATTGCTGCACCATTGTATTCGTCAGGCACGATTTTGTTTGTATTCTTTTATTCCGACATTGATATCTTTCTTCCTTCTTGAGTTATTGTACTTTACGCATGGTGTGAGGCGATTTTCGCACGCCTGTCACTCGCAAACGGTGCCGATTTCGACATTTTTTCACATGACATTTTTTCCTCGTTTTTACTTGTCGAACCACCTCCCAAGCGTTGTAACAGGTATTTTGCAACACCCTGTATATATATGTGTACATATATACAGGGTGATTCTAAAGGTATAGTACAAACGAAAACCACAGATACCTCCCATGAAATAGAGACGAAAGTTCCCCTTCCACTTTGCCGAGAGATGCCTCCGTGAGGAGCTAGACAACGCCGAAAATGTGTGAAAATGAACTTCACACCTCTGTACAGCCAGTACCAGTGAAGATAGAAAGGCGGAACAAACGAAGTCAAAAGGAACACCAAAGTCGCCCATCCGAAAAACACTAGGCGGCAGCTGCGCAACGCATGCGCATGGGGTTCCAGAAAGGAAATAGGAGTGTCCCGCAAGACAAGTGAAGGGAAAGGGTGGCGATCGACAACGGTAGGGAGAAAAGAAGCTATGAAGCATGAAGTAACAATTGCACAGCGGGAAACAAACACCATGACTGAAGCAGAGCAGTCGAGAAAAGTAGTGCGGGGTTGCAGAACCACGGGAGGACGACGTAGGATGTAAAAACACACCGAGAATGCAAGCAAAGTGGTCCGTGACACTCGACAGGCAACAGACGCGTACATGGTTCGGGGCAGAAATGGCGGCGCTGGCGGTGCAGCGCAAGGGGAGTCCCCAAAACACAGTGGGGAGACACCGCAGCAAGAACAAAGCACGGTGAAACAAAAGAGAAAGAGGACCGGACGGGGAATGGTACCTGCCAAGGAGACAACAAATGCGGGACGAGGGATTCCCCGTAGCAGCACCGAGGGGATGTCACACAGAGGTCGTGCGCCAGCAGGACAAACACAGCAACTACGGGCACAGGAGGTTATTGCTAATGAAAGGTGCACGTACAGATAGGACCACGTACCCCGTACTGACGTTGTAACAAACGTCGTGATGGGGCCCAATCAGCCTCTTAGAAATGAAGCCGGAGACACATCACTGGGTGGGAGCGGCCGAAAAGCTGCTGGAGTGTCGTACGGACCCCACCACTCCGTACGGTGGACGACACTAATGGACGAGGTCGACAGCAGGTTGTTTTCGAACGTGCACCGTACCCTTGGTGAATCGGGTGTGTTACGTGCAGGCCATCATGTCGGTCACCCAAGACATGTGCGCACCGCGGCGGTCGAGGAGGACGTACTTGCTCGCGTGGACGACACACCGTCCACTAGCACCCGTAGCATTGCACATGCAGTGGGAGTATCACAGTCGACAGTGTGGCGTGTCCTTCATGATGATCTGCTGTATCCCTATCATCCACAGCGAGTCCACGCGTTGCAGGCTGGGGATTACCCACGACGTGTGGAATTCTCTCAACGACTGTTGCAGTTTTGTACCGACGATCCCCGTTTTTTGCGCCATGTGCTTTTCACGGACGAGGCAACATTCACCCGTGAGGGCATCTTCAATTGCCTAAACAGCCATGTGTGGGATTATGAAAATCCACATGCAGCAGTCGAGGTGCACCATCAGACCCAGTTTGCAGTGAATATCTGGGCAGGTATCATCGATGAACAGATTATCGGTCCATACCTGCTGCCACCATGTTTAAATGGCCGCCTCTATCGCACCTTTCTTGCATCAGTCCTTCCAGAGCTGCTAGAAGATGTACCCCTCAACGTGCGACATCGTATGTGGTTTCAATTGGATGGAGCGCCTGCACATTTTGATGGCATAGTGCGAACCCTTTTGCACCGTACCTACCCACAGCGCTGGATCGGCAGAGAGGGCCCCGTCCCCTGGCCCGCCCGTTCGCCTGACCTCACACCAATGGATTTCTTCTTGTGGGGCCATGTGAAAACACTCGTCTACGAGACCCCGGTGCCTGACAAGGAAACATTGGTAGCGCGGATACTTGCAGCATTGGCCGAGGTGTGTACCATGCCAGGGATTTTTGATAGGGTTCGCCAGAATTTCCTGCGACGTTGCAATGCCTGCATTGAATGTGGTGGTCGTCAATTTGGGCAACTTTTGTAACAACGTCAGTCCGGGGTACGACTACGTACTACGTACTATTCCTATCTGTAAGTGCACCTTTGCGTGGCAATAAACCTCCTGTGCCCGTAGTTGCTGAGTTTGTCCTGCTGGCGCACGACCTCTGTGTGACATCCCCTCGGTGCTGCTACGGGGAATCCCTCGTCCCGCATTTGTTGTCTCCTTGACAGGTACCATTCCCCGTCCGGTCCTCTTTCTCTTTTGTTGCACCGTGCTTTGTTCTTGCTGCGGTGTCTCCCCACTGTGTTTGGGGACTCCCCACGCGCTGCATGTGTTTGTTTCCCGCTGTGCAATTGTTACTTCATGCTTCATTGCTTCTTTTCTCCCTACCGTTGTCGATCGCTACCCTTTCCCTTCACTTGTCTTGCGGGACACTCCTATTTCGTTTGTGGAACCCCATGCGCATGCGTTGCGCAGCTGCCGCCTAGTGTTTTTCGGATGGGCGACTTTGGTGTTCCTTTTGACTTCGTTTGTTCCGCCTTTCTATCTTCACTGGTACTGGCTGTACAGAGGTGTGAAGTTCATTTTCACAAGTTTTCGGCGTTGTCTAGCTCCTCACGGAGGCATCTCTCGGCAAAGTGGAAGGGGAACTTTCGTCTCTATTTCATGGGAGGTATCTGTGGTTTTCGTTTGTACTATACCTTTAGAATCACCCTGTATGTATATATGTATATGTATATGTATATATATATGCATGGGATTGGAATCCCAACCTCTCTCCATATATATAATGTATGTATGTCTGTGTGGGGGGCTGCAGATATGTACGAAAAAATGCATGGATGCAAATATCCTGTCGCCTACCAGCACCGCTCCTGATGTTAAAATATACCAAGGAATGTAGAATTCGCATTTCCGCAGTCCACGTCAAAATAGTACGCAGAGCAAAGACCTTGAATGCAGGCCCAGAGACAAGGGGAAAGACCTTGACCTAGATTTTTTGGCAAAGGAGAGTCTGCTCGTCTCTTTCCCCGCCGTTCGACGCATTTTCTAGGCTCATTGGCTGCTATTTTGGGGCTCTCAATTTCGGTAAAACGTCTCGCTCTTGACCGAGTTTGTTTTTTCCTTGCCGAGCGCAAAGAAGCTGTAGTATCAATAAACATCGACCCTGAAGCAGTGTTGCCACAATCGGAAAGCACAATTTCCCTTTTCATCCAAATTTTCCCTTCAACTTGGAAACACTGAAATTATCAACACAAAATTGTGCGAACTACATTGTCGTAGAATTGTTACTATTTTCATTGACTCATGACTTTCTAGAAACACCCAAATATCAACTTCTGTTCTACGTAGTACACTCTGGACTGTTTTTTGCAGACTAACGAGGCTCTGGCGTCTGGATTCACACCAAATATAATCCTTCGTAGGGCTTTTGTTGTGTGCTGTCCATATCTGTGAATGTACCCGTCATTCATCACCAGTGGCGGCGATTGGGTTCCAAAAAAGGGGGGCAAGGTGCCAAATCTGCGGGGGCAAGGACAGTATATTTCCCTTTGTAGATAAGGTTTAGCATAGTGCGGGGAAGGAGCAAAAGTGGCGAAAAAAGGGGGGGCAGTTCTCGCCCCACCAAATATGCGCCACTGCTTATCACTATTGATCCTCATTCTCGTGATTAGTCTAAAGTGGCAAAAAAGCGAAGTCAAATAAATTAACTCAATCAATGACTCATATAAAATATAACTTCATAGAAATATTAGGATGGGCCGCATGAGAAAATAAGAAGGGAATAATAGGCAATGAGGATTATTAATATAACAATTGTACAAGTTGCGAAAAATTAATACTTAATAAAAATATGTTCCAGCTGAGTTATTGCAATTCAGTATTTTTTCAACGTTAGATCATGACGAGAAGGTACTTGTTGTGCCCAAGCCTTTATAAAATTTTAATTGTGGTTCATTTTGGAGAGGGAATAAATTATGTGACATAAAGAACATATATTTCACACTAATGAGTTTTAATTTATCTTCAAATTATAAAATATCTTTAAATTTTCCCATAATTTTGATATTTTTATGAAATTTCCCTTTTCGCATAAAATTGTCTCAATTTTCTTGTGCCGAGAGAAAAAATTACCTTTACGTGGCAACACTGCCCTGAGTAGAGAAGAAAAAAGTGTTTTGTGGCAAACACAAAATCTTAAAGAAGTCGAAGCAAGCTTATGTACGTACGTCATGGTATTACCAGACTCGTTTTCAAAAATATTACGACACAGGTTTCCTCTAAGTAGACAGGATGAAACTTATTTCCGCAACAGAAATGTATATTTATTTCCGTGTGAAAGGAAAGCAATAACGTAATCTTTATCTAAAGGGGTCAGAATCGAAAAGTTATGCCTTTAAATGTGATGGATATATTGAAATCTTGTTTACGTGTCAACCGAAGAGTGTTTTCTTGCAGACAGAAAAGTTATATGAAAGAAGTGACAGAGAATGGGAATAGATAGAAGAGAGAAGGAAAGACAGAAAGACAGATACAAGTCTGCAAGAGAGATAGGCGAGGAAGAGAAATAAACAAAACAGAGGGAGACGGAAGGAAGACAAATAAAAAAACAAGAGAGAGAGGCGAGAAAGAGAAATGAAGAAGACAGAGGGAGAACGGAAGGAAGACATAAAAAACGAGAGAGTGGCGAGGAAGAGAAATGAAGAAGACAGAGGGAGAACGGAAGGAAGACAAATAAAAAACGAGAGAGAGGCGAGGAAGAGAAATGAACAAGACAGAGGGAGAACGGAAGGAAGACAAATAAAAAACAAGAGAGAGGCGAGGAAGAGAAGTGAACAAGACAGAGGGAGAACGGAAGGAAGACAAATAAAAAAGCAAGAGAGAGGCGAGGAAGATAAATGAACAAGACAGAGGGAGAACGGAAGGAAGACAAATAAAAAACGAGAGAGAGGCGAGGAAGAGAAATGAACAAGACAGAGGGAGAACGGAAGGAAGACAAATAAAAAAACGAGAGAGAGGCGAGGGAGAGAAATGAAGAAGACAGAGGGAGAACGGAAGGAAGACAAATAAAAAACAAGAGAGAGGCGAGGGAGAGAAATGAACAAGACAGAGGGAGAACGGAAGGAAGATTAATAAACAAACAATACAGAGAGAAAAGGGGGAATAAATATAATTAGATAAGATAGTGAAAGGAAGGAAAATAAACACTCGCATACGAGAGAGAAGGGGAAGAAGATAAACAAAATACAAAAGGTAAGGACAATGGTGAAAAAGACAGAGACAGGAAGAATGCAAGATAAATGGAGAAACAAGGCAGGCAGAAAGAGATATGATAGAAAGGAAGGAAACTAGACAGACACGCAAATAAATTAAGAAACAAAAGATACACACACACACACACACACACACGCACATAGGCATCGGGAGAGGTGGTCGAACAGGTCTGAAAATTTGTATCGTTGCAACTTACGAAAACTGATAAATATTTTCCCCTGGCTTTTAAAGGTTGTTTTTGAACCAAGTATGTAAAATTTAATAACGCAATATAAGAATTATGCATTTCAGTACATAAACTGTTCGAAGTGTAAAAATATAATAAAACACAGTAGTGTTGGATCTAGTTGGATGTCTCCAAGAATGCAATAACAGCAATAGGATTAAAATTGGTTTATTATATTAGCGTATGTGAATAATAGGATAATAATAATCATAACACAATACTAATAATTAGCATTCTTATTAATTCTGCTATTAAACTTTTAAAAATGGGCCCCCCCTACAATTTTTTTGGCGACGCCCATGCACACGCACACACACAAAGAAAGAAGGGGCTAAAGCAGAACATGAGAGGAAAATGATAGAATATGATAAAAGAAGAGATTAAGTACTCACAGAGAACGATATACGAACAATGAAAAAAGAGGACAGTACTCAAAAGAGAGATACGAGAAGGATATGACAGAACAATAGTCCAAATAAAATCGTAAAGAGCTCCCATATATACACCCAAATATGTAACTGAAATACCTAAACAAGTCTAGACAATACCACATATGAAGATCTTCTGTTCAGTGCTATTAATATATCATTACGAGCATGTATCGAGTCATGACATGTAGACTAGACTAAAAATGCTTTTTCGAACATAAAAGAGAAACATAGAAAGCTAATTTCTAAATTGACGGGGATGCTGCATTTTATGAACCCAATCGTCACTTTGTTAACATAATTATTATTAATAACTTTCACCGAAGATACAAAACATAATCTTGTATGAATACAATTGACTTCCAAGTTGTGCTGATGCGTTACACTTTTATAGTAAAGACAGTTTGAATGGTGAAAGTGTTGCCTTGATATATTCATTCTGAAACTCATTGGTGCATTTTAACTTCAGTGTGTATATACTTCCCTACACTGACAACAGCATAAGTGTTGATAAGTCTAATGCCAGCAGAGATGTCCGCACGTTGAAATTGCAGGCTAACCCCCTCCCCTCAACCCTTAAATCATATACTCGTTACATATTCCATTTTATATTATTATTATATTTAAATAATATAATAATATAATATTAATTATATTAATGCGTACTATAGGTTTTTGATGGGGAAAAGTGACAGACAAATACCATATTGCCGGTGTATAAGACTCACCATCTTTCTTGAACACATTTTTGAGGGAAAAGCTTTATCATTGAATTTAAAATTAGTTTTCAGTATTTCAAAAAATAAAGTAATAAGTAGGTTTACTTTCAACAAATAACATACCTAATCTAACTAGGAAAGAATACATTTTAATCTTCTTTGTCACACACAGCAAGGAAGCAAGAAAGAAATCGTCTAACTCGGAACAGAAATATTTCCAGAAATCAATGTAATCGAAAACTGAGTATCGGTGTATAAGACGCATCCTGTTTTTCAGACCTATTTTTGAGGAAGAAAGTGCACCTTCTATGCCAGCAAATATGGTATATCTTGTACATAAGTTTTGTCCAGAGGTATTTGTTCACACCTTACGTGTAAGGAAACTTTCCATGATACTCGTATCTGATGATCAATATACGTATTATATATGTATTGTGTATGTTATATATATATATATATATATATATATATATATATATATATATATGTTATGTATGTCATATGTATATTTAATTGGTATGGGACGAAAGTTCTGAAGCGTCCTTTGACGCCCAAGGTGGGTGTAGAAAAGGCAAATCATCGTCGGTACTGAGAACGGGCATTGGTTCTCGAGAAATGACGTCGATTTTGAGAACCATGAGTAGAAAAAATATTTTTTTCTTAACACTGATAAATGGTAATTGAAACCAAATAAGTCAAATGTGTATGTTATTATAATTTAGAGGATTATACTTTCTTTGGATAAGAAGAATAAATGAACATGTCTTCTAGTATTATTGTTTGTTTTTGGATTTCTCCGGTATTTTGTTCTAAATAATAACAATAACCCTACCCGACCTGTATGTCCCGTTATCAATTCCATCGAATCATCCCTTTCATCGCGATTAGCCAAAAGTAAAAGTAACAAAAATGCAAATAATTCTCAAACTTGACGTCATTTCTTGTGACCCAATGCCGTTCACTACACCTGATGATTCACCTTTATGTATCCACCTTGTCCCTATTGAAAATTACATTGAATATGACTCAAAAAACATAAAAGAAATACTGAATAATGTGATGAATAGAATTATTGTCTTAGTGTTAAACCATACGCATCTGTACGTTATTCAATATTGATTATATCAGCGGAAAAATGTTTTTGTCGAGTCAATTTTTAAAATTGAAAGTAATTGTAACTGATTAATCGGATTTATAAATAAACTCAATTTTAGTGTAAACAAACGGAAGTCGTAAAGTAGGAAGCTAAATTAATAAAAGCGGATGAAATACACGAAAACAGATATGTATGTATATACTATATAGCCTATAAGATTAAGTACTTAGAGAAGTTCACACAAGGACAAATCTATTAACCTAGAGAGATAGTAACTTCAGGACAAGTGAGGCTCGTAATATTTTTATGTTCACTTTGCGAAGATATATCGAAGACGAGTTAAGATAAGCAAGAAACATTCAAGTGTTTGCTTTGTGCGACCTTGAACTTCCGCAATCGATCACGTGCAAGAGGCAAAAAACTACAATGCGTGCAGTTGTGTCATGTGGAGACATCAGTTTTGTTTCCCTCGTTGCAAGCAGGAAGAAAAATGAAAAAATCTTCGCATGAAAGGCTAGAGAGGCGTTTTCATTTGCTAGGCGTCACGTGGGATGATGACGCTAGCGTGCGCAACGCATACTACTCCTGGTACAGCTCCGCAGGGTACAGGGTTGCCAACCTTATTAACATTTCACTACTCATAGATTTTTTTTAACAAGTCGGCTTGGTGACACAGTGTAGACCCCGGATTTTTATGTAATATTAAAGTTCAAAATATGAACATAAAAAATATGTATAATCAAAAGGCAAATTTTAAGGACATAAGTTGTTCAAATTAAAATTTGTAAATTTATAAACTCGAAAAGCACAGTAACGTGTACATGTATAAGAAACCAATTTTGTCAACTATTAATTACTTTTCACATCGCAAATTATTATAGAATATGAAAATATGTAAGCGAGCTCTTTGTAACTCTCGAAACAAATTGTCCCGAGTTCGATACCCGCTGGAGGCACGTAGTGGTTCGGATCCCACTTTAAACTGTAGGCCCAGTCCCGATTAGCCTTACTGTGCACCAATTCAATCAATCGAAACAAATTCTAAGTAAAAAGCATCTACGAAGAGAACAATCGAATGAAACATAGCTACTTTGGTACTTTTGTACAGTGGGATCCATGAGTATTACCGTGCAAATTGTCCATGACTATTTTCATTAACTTTTCTCTTGCATCCTATATGTTTATAAGCGATGGATTTTTATGTATGCTGGTGCAGAAGTTGTCAACAGCTTGTTTTGAGTTTTCTTTTAATTCTTGAAGCTCTTATTGGTTCAAATAAAGTGGACGAACATGGTGATGGACAATTTGCACGGTAATACTCATGGATCCCACTGTACAAGGGAACATATTATGTAACTTGTACAGGAAAGTAGCTTTCTTGTCCACCGATGCCAAGTTTCTATGTGCTTTGCCTAAACCTAAAAGCGAAACGAAAATACGTAACCAGAAAGGGGGGGGGGAGGGAGTAACTCCAGCATCTTTCTATAAATAACAACAGATCCCGTATTTTTTTTGGTCTTCAGCCTGTCTTTCGACTTGGCAGTCAATTTTAGGTGGCCGTAAGCACTATGCATCTCATTGATTAGAAAATATGACATCACATGAGCTACAAATTTTCTTCATCATATTTCAGAGATCGAAAATATAGGAAAATGGATAAAGATAGGGAAAAAATACCGAAATATGTTGTTTTAAGTAACGTAAGTTAGCAAATGTGTAAAATACAGCGTGCGAATTAACGGGGGTGCCGGGGATTCCCCCACCACAACAAATGTTGTCCCTGGCAAAGAGAAAAATATCTTTATCCCTGCCAGGGATGTTATCATCCCCCTCAAAGCAAATGGAATTGAAAAGCATATACGCTTAACTAGTATATAACAAACACAATTGAAAAATCACCCGTGTTCGTTAATGGTCCTGCCGGCCCCCGTGGCGAAGTGGTTAGCACATCGCGGTACGGCGCCAGGGATTCCGGGTTCGAATCCCGGCCTGGGCATGGATGTTTGTGAGTGTCCATTCATCAATTTCAACATATCATTAGCCTACTCATCCTAATCTTCGGAATTTAGCTAAAAGTGGCTAAAAAGCGAAGTAAAATAAAGCAAGTGCAGCCATCAATGATTTCCCTATGGAAATGTATGAAGCCTTAAAGACAGACACCATTCTGCGAATGACTAATCTCACCGAACCGAGACAAGAGTAGTAGATAGAATAGAATAGAATTTTGGTCAAATATTCGGTAGTACCACAGATAAGGATATATATATATATATATATATATATATATATATATATATATATATATAGTATCCTTAACTGTGGTAGTACTATAGTTACTATAGTTCGATAGCTCTTTTTGTGTACGAGTTTGAGTTTTCTAATAATGTAAATATACCAGGTGGTTATAATTAAAGTGACGGTGTTCAGAGTGGTACAGCACGGGCTGTAATGAGAGTAGCAGTCTGAAACTTCGTAGATATGATAATGAAGCAATGCGCTCGCGAATTATGCAAAAAAAAAAAAAAAAAAAAAGTTCCAATTCTCGCCACCAGGGTAAAAAATGGCGCTGTAAGCAGTCGAAACGTGGAATTTTCCGTAACTCTGACGTCAAAGTCGGTGACATTGCCTAACCATTGTGTGAGCTCCCTGGTTGTCATTGGTGACGCTTGTTGCTTTTTCTTTTAGTAATGTTCATGTAATTCGAATAGTGAAATTGTAGCGATATTTTATTACAAAGAGTATTGTTTTCTGCGATTTATAGTGTTTTTCCTGTAACTATACCACGTTTTGACTGCTTACAGCGCCATTTTTTACCCTGGTGGCGAGAATTGGAACTATTTTTTTTTTTTGCATAATTCGCGAGCGCATTGCTTCATTAGCATATCTACGAAGTTTCAGACTGCTACTCTCATTACAGCCCGTGCTGTACCACTCTGAACACCGTCACTTTAATTATAATCACCTTGTACTAAGTATTTCTAAATTACGTGTAAATATTATCACAAGATAACTAACAAGGCAAAGCCATGCCCCCCCTGAAAAATGAATGTCCACAAGAAGAAGTATATATTTCACACACAATTTCATTTCAGTCACAGGAATTCATGTTAATTTTTTTATAAGAGCGTTAAAGGAACATGATAATTTCAGACTGAAGCAGTGTTTTTTTGAGGGTGCATTACTATTATGGGGGAATATGCCACACTCCCCCCCTCTGGCAAAAATCCTGCGGACGTCCATACAGGCACTGAAACTTCACAGAAATTTGACCCAGATATTGATTTATCTAACCCTCATGCAAATTTCCTCATCCCTCTAAACGTTTGCAAAGGTCCAAATTTTGGTCAATTTGCCTCCTCTCCCCAGGTGGAGATTTATTGACAAACCCCTGTTTGTTGTATACTGTAAGGGGTACTTTTCATATTCTTTCTGTATGTTTTATAAATTTTACTTTGGCGAAAGTACTTACTCAAGGTTAGTCACTAAAAGTGATGTTAAAGTGACTTGATGTGCGTTACTACCGAGTTATCACTACCATAGATATTTTCATGCCTTCAAATTTTAGGGATATTGCAGAAAGTTAGTTGGCAACATTGTTCGCATGGAGTTGCGAGCAGGCGCGTGAATGGCGCTCCTGTCGCTATCGTTTTCAATGAACCGTGTCGTCTGCCGAGTCTCAGATTGCTTTCAGCGTGTTGTGCAAGTGCGTGTGTTGTCCATCAGGTGTTAGTGCGTGCGTACGTGGGTGTCAAGATTTCTTGAGGCAGGTGAGCGTTTCCGATTTCTTACTTTAGCCAAGTTGGCAGAGAACTGTTGTTTAATTTTGTTTTAGACGAAATTTTGGGTTACCTCATTTGGACTGTCATTTTTGGGTACGCGCCTGACCGGTATACGGACCGGCAACTGAGAATATCCCACGAAATCTTGAACATTGAAGTGCGGGCCCTGTAATAAAAAATATATGGGGCCGTGGGACCCGACCCCACCCAATAATTTGTCATCATATTAATATTATGTTATTAATCTTATTATATATTTGTTATCGTGATTAGTGGCGGAGGGCTTATTGAAATAGGTAAA
This sequence comes from Lepisma saccharinum, assembly GCF_977018435.1. Taxonomy (NCBI): domain Eukaryota; kingdom Metazoa; phylum Arthropoda; class Insecta; order Zygentoma; family Lepismatidae; genus Lepisma; species Lepisma saccharinum. The sequence goes on along the minus strand of NC_139255.1, from coordinate 33,672,649 downwards.
TAACATTAAAAAGAAGCAAGGGTGCTTTGTTGGTGAATTAATATTATGATGCATGGAAGGATGATTCATGTTGCTCCCCTGTGCAGATGATATCAATAGTTTGTCAGTTTAAATCCACTTTATGCGCCGATAGGCTAATCGGGACTGGACCTACAATTTAAAGTGGGGCGGGGCCGTTTACCCACTGCACCCCCTCAAGAATGACGTCCAATTTTTATTTAATCGACAAATTTCAATGTTTTATGTAATGTAAAAGTGGTTCCAGCGTTAGGAAAGCACAAATAACAGATATTTGATCCCAAACAATGGCCCACGTAAGTTAAAACCTGCAATTTCGGAGTACTTTCGCCGCTTTTCTTAGTAAAATCTGTTTGTATATACACTAAAATAGCGAAAGAACACGCTGAGAATAACTAACAGTGCCAAACCTAGCAATCCTAACGTAACTACGTAAAATTAGAGCTGGTGCTGTGGAAAGTCATTTTGGGTGCTATATTCACCTGCGCAAAGCCTTCGGGCTGTTCTGCTTCACAGTAAAGTAACAGACGAACTTTACTTCAGAATAACACATTTTTGAGAGCTAAAAATCAACTGAGAACATTCATAAACAACAATATCTTCATAAACCATGCAAGATATTTCACTTTCTCTAGGGGTACAGAGGGTCAAGGCTACCGTGGGGCTTCCCCGATGTCGCAGTGATAGCGTCGTCGCCTTGTAATAACGGAGTTCCGGATTCGATACCCGGTGGAGGCACATAGTGATTCCGATCCCACTTTAAACTGTAGGTCCAGTCCCGATTAGCCTTACTGTGCATAAAGTGGACTTCAAACACTTAACTCAAGTTTAAAGTGGGATCCTACCCTCAGTGTGCCTCCATTGGGTATCGAACCCGGGACCCCGTTATTACAAGGCGACAACAAGATGAATTCAAGAGATTACGTCTCGGTAGACTCACATTGCACAATGGTTCGGATCAGTGGCGAAGCGTAGAGTTCCTAGCAGGGTAGGCACAGAAGTGCGATAATTTCCATTAGTTGCTTAAATCTGTCAAAAGAAAGGGAGGGGGGGGGGGCTATGTCATGGAGAGTGGTTCAATGTCTCTCCAGACCGCTTCTTTACTTGGCAGTGGCATGACGTTTTCAAAAGTGTTGTTACCGGCCATCAGCACGGTAATTGTGTCTTAGACGTTCTCCCCCACCCACCAGATGTCATCGATCTAGATTTTTGTTCACTTCTGTTTTTTTTATTTGTTTGTATTTTTTCAACCCCTGATTTATGCACACACCTCCAGAAAGAACTACCAATCATGAGACATCGCGAAAATCCAACGAATAGTGCTCGAGCCCTGTTGTCAATTCTTCATCACTTTTTTCTAAATTTATTTATTTATTTTGCAATTGAGGTGAAAAGGGCTAGAAGAACCCCATAATTTTCGGGTTAGTCTGACGTTTGTGCCGTGAGCAGACGACAGAATTCCGCACTTTCAGCGACTGTCAGTTTGGTATGTTCTATTGCTGCCAACTTAGTTTTTGTAGCAAGACTTCCTCGCACCGAGGAAAACACCATTGTTATCTGTTGTCTAACTAAAGGAATGGTTGTAGTTAATTCCAGTCTTGGCTTTCTAGATAAATGAATTTCTGACACCTGTATGTGCAAGTAAACATAATTTAAATTTTGAATATTTTCGTCTCATTTGTTCTGATCTATGCTAATCGTGACGATGAGAATGTATGGAGAATGAATTAAAGATGACCAGGAAACATTGACATGACCACAATTAGGTCACCTGGCTTCGTAACGTGTTAGGATGACGACTACGGGGCTTTCAAGAAAAAAACATAAGTAAAGGTGACCTCTCTCATTCAGTGTGTATACTTCGCATCCTAGTTTGTTCTACCCCTTGTGTTAGTAGACACCCTTACGTGATAACAGAACATAGGATCCTTGTTTGGGACCCGGCAACACGACAGGTTACTATGTAACATATAAACAGGTTATAATAAATGTAGTTGCTTGAGAGAATAGAATCCCAATTTTAGGCGCAATTTAGTTCTTTTCTGCCAATCCAATGTGACAACACTGGCATGTTCCGCCAGACCTGAAACAGACATGGCCCGCGCAATAACCCCATAACCCTCTTTGTCCTAAACCCAAAAAAAGTCTTCCCTTGCATTGTACTTTATTTGGCCGCCCTCTTCTCTTGTTATCCCTTCAGGGTAAACGAAACTGCCTACCTCTTCGCTTGTGTCGGCTGCATAAAAAAAATATCTGCTTGTAATATTTATTCAACGACAGTGTTAACGCATTAAATAACGTTTCAACAACTTTGAATTTTTAAAAATATTTTGCTGTCACTTGCCACTGCCACTTGCAAAGGAAAATATACTTGAAAACATTTTAGAAATGATTGTTATAAGAAGGAAACATGAAAGACCAAAAGTGGGTCCTACCTTACCGATGATTACTTCTTCACTCAATTAAGAACTCGATTGTTCTTGTTCTTGCATTTCAGTCCAGCACTTCTTGCATAAATCTCATCGCTGCACACGACACCAATCAAAAACAAAGCTCTACCGCCACGAACCTCGTGCTCCGAGCCAAGCGCCAAGCTCCCTTCTAGCGTCGTGAGCAGGAGGCAAGTTTTCCCAGAGGGTGAACGAGAGGGGAATCCCCGTTTACGATAAAAATAAATTATTCTATTCCCAGTGAAAGTAAAACTACTTTGTAAATATAAAGCGTAACTATCATTTTAATTTACGTAATTTGGTATGAAGACTTACTTTACAAATATAAGTTCTTTGGACTTTCTGTTTACGCTACGGTGTTGGGTGAATCGACAAGACCATCAGCACTCTGACCAGAAAACGAAGTCAGAACTACAGTACTCCGTAATTTTCAATTTCACTTACACTTGTCGATGAAAGGAAGGAAAACCTAAGTTTCGTACAAAATATGGAGAATGTACAATGAAATAGAAGTCTCTCTGCACGAACACAGGCTAATGTTTATAAAAAATGCCGGTACACCACAAATTTCCAACCCTGGCGGAAATGCAGTGTTGCTGATATGCTGTTCGTCCTAGTGGGTAACACCGGGAGGCCGGCCTCAGGAGCGCGTTATAAGCATACGTACAGTACTCGTAAGATTAGGCTTCCCGCATATACCACCGTAGGACGGAATGTGAAGAGAAGAGGCCCCAGCAAATGTGCCTCACTCCGTGGAAAGTTCGTATACTGACTGGACAGGGTTAGAATCTTTTTGTAATTATCATAAATGAAAATTCCAAACTTTTCCATTGCATTGCATGTGTTTTGACGAAATAAGTAAATACACATTTAAAAGAGTAATGGCGTGGGTAGGCCCGGCCTCCTGGCCTCATAGGACGCTTCGCCACTGGTTCGGATCCCATTTTAAACTGTACGTACACCTCCGATTAGCCTATCCTATCTGTGCATAAAATTTACTTTAAACAGCAAATCAAATTCAATATATTACACCGGTTTCCAATATAATAATAGTGCAAATCATAAATCATAATCTTGCTCTGAAATGTTACTTTTGACGGAAAATGTTGGTTTAATGTCGGTGTGCAAGTCTACAGGGAACTCTCGCGATTGCGCGGTACAGCTGGTATGGAGCGGAATCAAGTCAAACCTTATCAGCCAGGCGGAACTCAGGAAGTGCTATTTCGGTGCAAAATTATATGATTTTTCATGTAAATAGTCAACACTTAAGCACATGTCATCTGAACCTATTGACAAAATTCTTGACTGCTAGTGTTGCCAACCAATATTATATGCCCCCAAACTACACTTATCCCATATTATAACCTCTGTTCTCAAACCCATCAGACATTGCACGTGACCAATATTGGTTACACCACAGTTTATCATAGCACCAGTCACAAAACTTCAAATTATGACCCGGCAAAAAAATCCCTCTCTCTTCTCCGAAATTAGTATTCTGCAAAAAAATATTACTTTGGGGGGGGGGGGGTCATTACACTAAATTAGTAGTTATCTAGCACAACCCAACACAACTGGTTTTGTTTCTCATTTCACACCATTAATATACTGAAATGCACTGCTATTTTAGTTTATCAACATTTGCACATCTTGTTCAAGACAAATGTTTCAAGATTTGGGGGGAAATTTTCGTCATGAACATTACTTTGTGTTAATTCTCACCTAAAAAAATCAATTTCTTTGAATTTGTAAAATTTATATAACCATTTATTCCTTAGATTGAGTGGTAGCATATGGAAACATGAAGTTCAAAGCCTTTCCTGCATTTCACACTCAAATTTTCGAACTAATTTATGTAGATACATTTTATTATACTAAGTAATTGTTTTTTTTCCCCCCGTTATGGATATCAAAAGAATAAGATTTGAAAGTTTTTCTCAATTGTAATGGACGATGCTCATTTGCAGGAATTAAGTGACCAGTTCGACCGCCCCCACTCCCCCCTCTCCTTCACGACGTCTATTGTTTCCTATGTTGATTTAGCACACGCCGTTGCTCAACCACGAGTCATAGGTTTTTCCTTATAACCGGCAATGCGGATACGAGTCAAGCTTGAATTTCGCTTTGGAAATAAATTTGCGTGAAACTCATGCTTGCACGTAGAAATATTCTGTGTCGACCTCCGCACGGCGCACTAAGAGACCAAGGGTTCCGAGTTCGAATCCCGGCATGGGTATCGGTGTCCTGTGTGTCAGCAATTTCATCATATCATCACTAATTCCTCATCGTCACGATTAGCCAAGAAGTGGCAGAAAAGCGAAGGTAAATAACAGAAAAACCTGTGAGCGTTGCAATTGCCTTACTTAACCTAAATATCTGTTATTTTGTTCAGGAGGCATCAGATCCACATTGTATGCCGAAATTATGACTTCAAGTTTTACGTGTATTAGAAGAAGTTTAAAGGTTTTGTTTTGCTTGAATTATGTTAGAATCAACACAGTTGGTAAAAATATTATCCAGGCTAATGACGATGAACACACAAGTTAACTAAAAGCAGTCTTGCAATAGCAGTGGTAATAATAATTAACATCAGCAGGAGTAGTGTCCCATATTTGCGTGAAGAGAAGTTAGTTGTTTCTACGTAAAAGATGACGTCATAGACCCGCAGTCTTTGTTCTTTTAAAAGGGGGAAATGGTACTTCCTCTTTAAACATGTGCCATCTTTAGGACTCAAAACCAACCGATTTAATTACGTAAAATGATGATTTTGTAATGAATGACGTAATGTAATCAAGGGTGCCATCAGAAGCAAGGGAGAAAAACCTAAAAATTGGTCACGGAAAGGTTAGGTTCGAGTCATATACAGGGTGATTTATAATTCCCTCCGGGGTTTCAAACGTTTATAGAACTTTAAAACATACAGCAAAAAAGTGCATATCAGTATATAAAGAATCTCTCAAAGTTTGCACTCGTAATAGCCTCATCACGTAATTATAGCCGTGCACTGGTGAGCACAAAGCTTTCTGAGTCATAAAATTCGTTAATTCGGTTGTGACGGTACAACGTAGATTTAGTATACGAAATATCGAACAGCTGTAAGACGGAAGATTCTTTATGTACTGATATGCACCTTTTTGCTGTACGTGTTAGAGTTATTGTACCAAAAACTTTCAAAACACCGGAGGGAATTATGAATCACTCTGTACATCTGTCCCAGGAGTCCGTGGAGCAAGCAAGCGATTGAAAACAAGTCCTCTGGTCAAGTAGTGACCTGAGAGGGCTTGACCAATGAACGTGTGTAAGGGAAGTGAGTGCAAAGAGACGAAATGCTACTGCAGCTACCAGCCGTTTGCAGCAGCGCGAACTACTTAGCTCCGCCAACTACTTAGCTTTCTCTCCTTCTCTACTGTTGTATGCAGCGTTGCTCCACAGACTATTAAGTAAGGTGTGAATCAGGAGTCTATATTCCAGGCTAGCTACGCTATCTGCGAAGCCTGAAGTCTAGAAAGTAAAATCCTGAAGAAGAGTCGATTCTGAATACTTAAGAGTTGGCAACCTGAATACTTAAGAGTTGGCAACCTGAATACTTAAGAGTTGGCAACCTGAATACTTAAGAGTTGGCAACCTGAATACTTAAGAGTTGGCAACCTGAATACTTAAGAGTTGGCAACCTGAATACTTAAGAGTTGGCAACCCGAATTCCTAGGAGTTGGCAACCTGAATTCCTAGGAGTTGGCACCCTGAATTATTATAAGTTTGGAACCTGAATTTTTATAAGTTGACGTTGAAGACGTCAAGAATGAGCAGAGTCTTCTACCTTCCTCCATAGCCTAGAACCAGGTGTCATAGTGAGCTAGTCTGGGTCTTAGATTCAGCATACGCCACTGGTGTGAACTTTCGTTCACCTGTTTCATGAGTCAGCAAGCGAGGTGTGTTCAGGAAATGTCTAGACTTTTCTCCCTCTCCTTACCGCAGATGGCAAACCTGTTTCCGGCTTTGTCGTGTTTTGAGTTGCTTCGGAGAGACGGATATGTTTGTGAAGATTGTGAAGAGGTCGAGTTTCGTGCGATGCGTGAAGTTCGTTCTCGCACGGACCGGGAGTCTGGTTTGCAAATCGTCTGACAATGCGTATATATGATTGCTTCAAACTGCACTAGTTCGGAAAATGCAACATAATTTGAGCAGAGAGCGATATGAAGCAACATGCACAAGAAAAGTGTGCTTTAAATGTTCTTAAAATGTGATTAAAATGAGCATGAATGTATCCAGACGAGTCTATTTCTGCCAGGAGGATATGCCTTCGTTAAGACTTAGGAGACGAATGTGTGTTTGTTGCTGCACTAAGTTCTACCAGAAGCTTGGTAATATCTATAATCGGTCAATTCGTAAAATTCGGCAGGATTGTGCCAAAGATGCTACGGAAGGTTCTGCAAGTTAAATAATAGTTTATCCGGTTTAAAAATGGCCGAACTGTTCAGTGTTCCGATATGAATTTCCATGTTACTTTCCAACAATGAGAACTGCTTAGTTCACTGTTACGTGGCAACAATCAGTTGAAGCCCTGGGACCGTGGAAGAACCGCATGGAATGTAGCTCTCCGCGAGGAGGCCATCCGTCTCCACACCGTCTCATTGCTTGCGCAATGATGACGGTAAGTGTTCTTTTATCTATTTCCTGTTGTATGGTTATGATGGACATTGGTGCGGGAAACAGAAGTCGATTCCTGTTTTGTCATGCGTGAAGACGTTTTATCTCTCATGCATGGAAAATAAAATGACAGGCTTCTTGTCAATACATAACCGGCGTTTCAGTGAATGGCTTTCAAAGATTATGCTGGGCCATGTCTTCAAATTAATACGTATTTTAATATTCACATAGCATGGGCGTCGCCAGAACTTTTTGTAGGGGGGATCAGGCCATTGATATATAATTGGAAGGAAGTAATAATAGAAATAACTATTAAAAACTAATAATACATTATTTTACTACCAATTAATATCATCCTTATAAGGATATATATCTATAGATATACCGAAGGAGTGAATGTCGCCACAGACGGTTTTTTTTGTTTCATTGTTTCACATGCTGAAAATAATAGTTATTTTATTATTAACCTTTGTATATCATTCAAAAAAATTATTTGAAAGCGAGGAAAAATTTTAGTCATGAAGTTTACATTGCGTGACCTCTCACATAAGAATATCATTTTTGAATTCTGAAATCACATCCGATTACTTATACTTTGAATTAAGGTGTTAGCAGGTGAAGTTATGGTCTGGTTCTTGCATTTTACATTTAATTTTTTGATTCCAGCGCTTTATTCTTGTGGTTATTCTGTTTAAATAATAATTAGCTGAACTTTGTTTTTCTTCTTAGATTTGACATTTTTCTAGTTTTTTATGAACGACGCCCATGTCAATTGTTATTATGTGACAAACAAGGAATTACTATCAAATAATAGAGAGTTTTGGATATTAAATTATAAAGAATCATCAAAAGTTACATTTGACAGGTTCAGACCTTCATGAAACCAAATCTCTCCTTCAGATGTTCTGGGTTCGAATAATTTAAGGTATCTTAGTATTTTTGCACTTTCATTTTTATTACGAAATTCGCCATTGCTTCTTGGCAGGTGAACCACGGCACACTTTAGCCCTCCCGTGGTGACGCCCTGCTTTGTTTGCTACATCAATGTCCGTCATTCCCTTTTCGTTTGCTCGATTGATTGATTATTTTACGTAGCTTTTCTGCGACTTTGGCTAATCGCGACGATGATGATGAGTGGTGATATGATGAAATTGATGAAGGGCACTCAGAAAGTACACACATGCCCTGATGGAATTCGAATCCCCGACCCCTGACACTAACCACTCTGCTGCAGAACTCTGTTACAACAATATTTGAAGTAAGTGTTACCACAGATAAAGATATATAAGCAGATGTTCATCGAATGCAGGAAAACCGGTGCACGGACCTCCCACTGGGAACGGCCCCTCGCAAGAAGTTTCGGAATAATACGTTGAGAGGCGCTGAGAGCGCCACTCGCTCTTTTGCTTCCACTTCTTCTTCCTGGCAGAAGAAGAGATGGCGCTGCTGAATTTCACCGATGTCGAGGTCAAAAACTGACGTCACCAGACTCCCACCTCCTTAGAGAAATGGGGTTTCCCAGAAAACGGCCTCCTGCGATTCTGCGAAGCCTCAGCGCTTCGGTGGCTTCGCTTGGCGTGATACCTCGACTTTTACTAGCGGTTAGAAAACAATAGAATGATGTACTTCTATATTTATCTGTGGTGTTACTGTTGGTTAAAACAAGATAAGTGTATAGTAAATTGATTCTAGAAAGTTCATGGTACTGGAAAAATCTACAGCAAGGCTTCTTGTTTATCTTTTCATTAACACATGAAATCCTTCCACCTTGACAGTTTTAACGGAGATATGTTCATTTTATTTATGCATATCCTACGAATGTTAATGTGATTTACATATTGGTACTATGAAAAATAGTAACGTTTTCGGCATAACGAGAAAATTACTAATGTAAGCTTGGGAAAAATTCAATAACAATTCGTAAAAAGAAAAATTCAGTGGGACTCACGCTGAATCAACGAATGTTCGGAGAAAATATTTGTGTGAGGAAATGAATGTGCCGTTCTTACATTGTTATTTCAATGTATTGTTTTAGTTAGTGATTCAAGAAGAGTACAAATATATGTATTTCTGTGTTTGTTAGGATCCATCATTGAATGCCGCCAGCAGTAAAAGTTTGAATTGCAAAGTGGGTTTATATGTGTACTCTCCTTAGGGTTGCTTAAGAGAAAGCTCAGCCTTTTGAACTATTATATGAAACTAATCTAAATACAGACCCAACGCTGATGGGAGAGATTATTTTGAATTCAGTTTTCTGTCGCTGTGTAACGCATTTCCCGACTCTTGTTGATGTAAGCTTTCCTTTCTTATCTCTCATCCTTACAAAGTTTGGCCAGACTTCCTTGTCTGAATAATCTTAAACAATAGCTTACAAAAATCTATTGGACCGAGTGAAGCTCTGTATCTGATTGAGGGACAAATGTACACATTACTATCATACAGAGCTAGAAATGCATCAAGATCAAGGTTGATTCACTCTTGTTCCAGTTAATCATGTAATTTTGCCTTCTTATAAATGATCGTGTCAAAATGCATTACACGGAACAACAGCGATAAAAGTATAATTTGATGCATTTCTCTGTATTTTGATGCACTCATGCAGCCAGAATTTTATTTCGGGGGGAGGGGGCTCATCCCTTATCAGCACCCGTAATCTAAAGGCGATCAAGTGTGGGGGCTAGAATCCCTGCAGAGGATTTCTCAGTATATTACAACTTATTTTACAAGAAGTTTAATCCTGAAAATTCGCCGCGGTTTCTTCGCTTCGTCGTGCTTTTGTCTCAGTGTGTGAGCTTGCACTTGATCACATGTATCGTTTCAAGCTAGTTTTTTCCTCGTCTGTCGTTTCGCTTTTCTTCCGCTCCAGTGGGCGACCAGTTGTAAAGAAGTCACACATGTAAAAAGAGAAAGAGAGAAAGTGAATGAAAAATCGCAGAAAGAAAATGGGGAGAAAAGATTGGTACAAGAAAAAGACAAAGAAAAATTTGTAAGATTTTTTTTAAAATTTTGTGTGCGTCAGCACTTAGGCTATTTTGCACCCGTCACATTATACGGGGTCCAGCCCCTTACCGTAACCACAACAAATAGCATAACTAAAATCTTAAAACATTCTGACTTAGGTTAAAAGCTGAGGCTGTAAAGGGGCACTCAGCACACACAGGGACAAGGAACAGGACAACACACAGAATTATACTAGCCAAATGGTCTGCATAAAGCTGAAAAAAACAGAGCGAAAGGTTGAACGAGAAAATGGACAGAAAGGGTATGGAAATGAATTACTTGTATTATTTAACGTCGCTTTTCTTCCTCTTTTGGCTAGTCGCTACAGTGAGGATGAGATTAGATTAAACTGATGAAAGAACACTCCCAAGGAACACCCATATCCAGGACGGAACTCAAACTCTGAAACTTCATTGCCCAGGTCGAAAGTCAACGCGCTTTTGTTTCTTTTTTTTAAAAAAAAAAACTTTCCATGTCTTATTTTCATCTTGTAGCTTTTTATTACTCTTTTTTCCTCCAATTTTCCAACACAAACATCCATGCCTTATCTAGGATTGAAACCTGGGTCCCCTGGTCTCCTAGCAGCACCACACAGGTGACTCGTACTCAGCTGGAATTACAGTAAAAGGGATAAGGCAAGAATGAGTAGACAATTTTTGCGTATTGTATAGTTCAGGGGTTCCCAAACTTTTTCGTTTCACGGCGCCCTTGGTGTTTCAAGCAGTGGCGTAGCAACATATCGCGAGGCCCCCATCCGTCTTTGTAAATTTGAAATCTCAATGTGAATCGATACAAAATCTTCAGAGATACGTCAGCAAATTATATTTAAATAATAAATTACTGACCAAAATGATATTTAATAATTTCATTCACCCTAAAAATGTCCTCCTCAGTTTTCCGGGAGCTGAAATCTGGGGAAGGAAGAACTGCTGATATCATCCATGCCCTCCTTGAGATGAAAATAAAAACGCAAGCATTTAAATGCCTCACACCTTGCTTGGTAGCAGTTGGAGGTGGTTTATTGTTAACATATTAAAATCGTGAGTGCAAGGTGAAGAGAAGGAAGAAAGGAATGGGAATGTCCAAGCAAGTTATTGTGATACTTTGCGTAAATGTTTCACCTAAGAAACACGACAATAGTTTTTACTTTTTTCGGGACCCTTAGGCTTAAGGTGAGGAGGGACAATTTCGCACCAGGCATGCATTTATTTAAATATCGTCGGAATGGGCACTGCTACTAAAGAAAATCCACGCATAATTTGAGAGTATGAATTTCTCCCCATGTTGCAAGTGGAAGCGGTTTTTAAAGTTGATTATTAAGCTAGATACCATGTTTGAAAAATGTGATGAATACGTATTTACAGAATCCCATGTATTCCTTATGGAGAGACAACTTCAAATTGTAGTTACAAATGGGAGTTTCGACTATTTCTAGCGCAAATATCATCTTCAATGGATCCTTTACCCGATCATATATTTTTTTCCTCGATCGGAAGTTTGATATCTCCAAGAAAACTAGTAAAATAATTCTCCTATAAGCGTAATGCATTTCTCCTTGCCTCCTACAGCCATCCTGACAGTGTTGCCAAACCTGATGTGCATAAAAGAGCTAAATTTCACCTTATATTGAGCTAAGTTGACTTTCAAGGAGCTAGATTTACGAAGGTTGGATAAAGTGCCTCCCATGGTAATGTTAGTTGTCAAGAGGGTGGGGAGGGGGCGCTGCTATTACCGGTAACTTTAAAGTGATGACAATCTATTCTTAATTTTCACCTTCTAGATCTGACGGCATCACCCATCTTAAAAATCGACCGATGGTTGTGTGAATCGAAAATAAAGGATTACCGGATAACAATATTGTCATTTTTACCTCAGTCAAGGCGCTATATAAAAGTAACTAAGGAGGTAAGAGGGGGGAGGGGTGAGACGACGCAGACAATAAATGTATACGCATGGCAAAAGTTGGTCTATGTCCGGGGCTAGTGATGCATAGTGTGGCAGGAGGCGGGTGCCACAGTTCACAGCCAAGCGAGTGCACGAAAGAGCCAGATCTGGCCTCAAAAGAGGTAAGGTGGCAACAGTGCTTCCAGCTGCCTCGGAGGGAAGGAGCTAGGGGAAATTGTCCCTCTCCCCCTTAATACCCGCCCACTTGTATGTTAAGCCCCTGATTTGACGTATTCGTTCAAATGAAAACGTTGAACTACAATTTAAAGTCAGATAAAAACAGAATGTTTTGATTTTAATGCCCACAAAAATTACCCATTTCCATATTTTTCGAATCAATCTCATGGGACGCGAGGCCCCGGCCCACTTCGCCCACCCCTTGCTACACCACTGGTTTCAAGATTCTCCTGCGGCGCCCAAGTCAAGAATGTAGGCCTATCTAACACTTGTAACGCTCAGTTAGTGTGGTTAGGTTAAGTTAAAAAATTAACACACACATATTACAAATTCAGAAACATTTTGTATGTAAAAAGTATCAAAACCCTGTGCAGACTAACAAGTAAGTGTCATTTTAGTGAATATATTGGAACATTCGCGGCGCCCCTGCAAGCCAGCCGCGGCTCACACTTTGGGAACCACTGGTATAGTTGCCTCTTAACCTTAACCTCACGAAAGGGAAGGGGGTATAACTTATTTCATACATGATAAATTGTTACAGCCGCAGTAAGTAAATACCCTTTGACTGTGAATTCACTCAAACGTGGCTGGTAGTTAAACATATCATGTCGAAAATCGAAAACGTGTGTTGGCTCTAACAACAGCGATAAAAAAAGTATCACCATGGCAACCTGTAATGCATTCCAACGTCTATGAGCCTGGAGGACGCCGCGTGCTATAAATATAGTTTTCGGAACAGGTTGAAAGGGGCAAGGAGGGCTCAAAGAAACATGTGCAGGAAAGGAACTAACGAGTTGAGCTTTTGCCTAATTTCCGGAAGCCAGAACGCGACGGTGTATCGAGCAGCCTTCCCGTGAACCACAGATTAAATATTTTGCTCGCATACGTTGCTGGTTGCATGCGCCTCTACTAATGCTAGCAATTAAGTTATCTTGCAGTCTTGTCCGACCTAATGCCCGAATTCTTGTGAGCAGTCAGAAGTCGACGATAATAGCTCTCTGGCATTCCTAAACCCGAAAGTGTATTGCTGCAGCATCATGAATCTTTCATCTGTCCATACCCCAGGATTAACCCTTATACCCGTTTTACGGAATAAGGCCTGGACGCCGAGGTTCTTTTCAGCAGGAAGTTTAAAATCGCGCAAGGTTTTAAATAAAATAATATATTTCGCTAACTACAAATGCTAGTTACAAATTATAGCTAATTTTTTTCCAGTACATTCTACGCTATACGTTTGAGGTCGAAAAATCCAGATTTTCATTTATCCAATAGAAGAAGAAAGCTTTTTTTTTCCTTTATTTCCTTCCTTTCTATCTTCGAAATTTAAACTTTGGCCCCCCGATATGTGCTCCATTCTCGTGGCAAGAATTGCGCACTCACTGCTGATACTTTCTCAGAAAAAGATTGTATTGTAAAAGACCTGCTTTTTTTTCTTGGCGGGACATTCAAAATTCCCATAGCCTATATATATATCTCGAAAACTATTAATAACTAACCTGTGGCTCGACAGCCCTCGGCCTATCTCCCGACTGCCAGTCTCCCTCCCACAATCCTACTCAGCAGTAATGGGGGTGACGTGGGGTCAGCACGTCGAACCTCCAGCCGTTATGAGAGATTTTTATGACCGGGTTACGCGACTCACTCGTAGCTCCCCAATTTCCTAACGATGGTGGGTTCCCACCGGTCCTATACACAGGCCGAGAACCCAGAGACTGAACCCAGGCGGACTCGAACCCATGCCGTCCCGCAGTCTGAGTCCAAAGCACAGCGCCTTAGACCGCACAGCCACGGAGCAGGGTGAAAACTATGAAGGCTAGAGTTTTAAAATCATATCTCGTTTTCTTCAGTACGAACTAGGCTATAAGCTTATGTTCGAAAAAACCTAATTTGCATTTATCAAGTAGTAGAAGGCGAAAGTTATAAAAAACAATTGTTTTTACAAAACTTGAATTCCTTCGGGGCCCCACGAAACGATATTTTATACGTACACATTGATCATGATAATCGCACCTTGATTGAATCACTTCGGCAAAGATCACACGCACGATGCTTACCTGGCATGTTTTCATCGCAGGGTCTGATCTGTTTGCCGGAAATATGGCGGCGGGTGTGATTTCGCGCAATGAATTGTGGAGGAAGTTGTTCGCGCTGAATATCATCCATTAAGTATTACTTTTAATTTCATCTTTAATATCTCTTTCGTGTGTTTCATATTACTCCTAAATATTTGCATTTAGAAAGTGATTCAAATAGGTTGTTATCTGTAATTAGGTTTTGATTACTAGTCAGCTTTAACATTTGTTGTAGTTGAATAAAAAAGAACTCCACTCCCAGACTTGAATTTCAAATAACACGGATTTTATGCTAATTGAATTCAGTTCGTATGTAAACTTACAAGCTGTGTTACAATTCAACAGCTTTACTTTAGGGAGGGACAAACAAGGTATTTTTTTTCCAGGGGAGGCATATTTTCCCCCATAATAGTATGCCCCATATTTTTCCCCACAACAGTGACGCCCCTCAAAAAACACTAGTTCAGTCTGAAATTATAATGTTCCTTCAATGCCCTTATAATAATTAACATAAATCACTGTGACTGAAATGAAATTATGTGTGAAATGCATATATTTTACGTGGACATTCATTTTCAAGGGTTTGCCCCTATCCTTCCCGACGTCCATGATCACAAATTAAAACACATAATCTACAATACAGTCACCCGTTTCTATTCCTCGGTGCGATCAAATTTGTTGGAAGGTGAATGAACTCTGTTAAATGAAAAATGCCTCAATCGAATGAAGATGGCGTTGCAAATCTATACTTTTGCAATGATTTTGTATATTTGTGACAGTGCAGTTGCAGCTCCTATATTTATTGTCTTAATTTGGTTAGTAATACCGTACCAGTAATGTCGACACAAAATTCAAATGTATGATATTGCTTTCCAACGTGTTCCAAGGGGATTGCATTAATTCTATTTTATTAATGCAAGAAATAGTTCTCGCACAGTTGAATCACTCGCATAAGAACATAACCAGTCAAGTTTAATATCTTATGTTCTTACACACTTTTAATATCTTATGTTCTTACATGAAAATATAATGTGTGTCCGTGTTACCTTAATATTCGAGTCAGCTTGTGCCTAATTCAGTAACAAACAGTCAGGTTTTTCGTCTACTTTTTAGATAATGTATTTTTTCTTGCAACATGCAACACAGTTTAACAAAAGTTTGCAATATTTGTCACTGGATCTTAGAATACATGGAAAAAAGTATATTCAAGTCAGGTTCCAAAAATAATGTATTACACCACACAACTACAAAAACTTCCCAACGGAAATATTAAGTTGCCTTGTGTTCTTGTTTTATAATGTTTAGAACAGAATATTTGATTTAGCGAAATACTTCTTCTTTTTATTTTTTGGCTCACACCGCGTTTGCAGTTTCTAGCCAAAGTTGCTCAGTTCAGGTACTATTGTTAATATCTATGTTCCAAACTGTTGTTGAACATCATTCATCTTCTTCGAAACACCAATGTCTTCCTGTTCTTATGGTATAACAGTTTTGTGAGGTAATTAATTTAAATTGTAGTGTGAATCATCATGGTTGTTTAAATAGTAAAATCAGCGGCGACTCGAAGGGCAGAGCCGCCGTGCCATGGCACTACCCTCAGAAGAAACTCATACCTCGCCAAAGTATTGTTAAATTAATACATTTATAATTTACATACAAGGAGATTCGTATCTCGCAATCGGTCAAGTTGACGACCTCCCCAGCCTCCACGCGGCATCGCCAGCTGTTTCGTACCCTAGCGAGGCAACGGTCCGAGCCGCCTAAGAGCTGGCCTAACCAAGTTGACATGTGCAGAGGATTGTAGAAGTCTCAGCGGGGAACAAGGTGGCGGGAGGGGAAGGGGGTAGCCATAAGACACCAGCCGAGTCAGTTTTCGCTTGGCACGATGAGGGACATAGCTGCCACCTTCAGAGAAAAATCGCTAAATTTGACTGATTTGTAAACCCGTTGGACAGTACCGTTACCCCCACACCCCCTATACACCTTCATGCCGTGGTGCTAAGCACAGGGGAGCACTTTTTGTTGGACAGTAATTCGTGAGAAAGGTACTATCTACTTTTCTGCCTACTTTTGAAAACACGAACGTAGTATTTATCCAAAGTTAAATGAGCATTTAGATATAAGATAGATGCGTCCGATGGGCCATCCAGACTTTTATATTTTTTATAAAGTAAAAAAATCCCATGGTGATGCAAGTTTCCTTTGACATTTTCTTTACAACAAATGTCTAGAATATTTTCGACGTCCAGTTGGAATACTTGTGCATTAGGGGAGGAGAAGGCGAGATGATTTGTTTTTCCTCCTGTAATTGTTGTGTTTTTAGGGAAGTGTCCTGTAGTGTATAAAATATAGATTAGTGAGTGAAGATTAATCGGATTAGTGCGTTGTTACTTATCACACACACACTGTTTTCCAAACGAGGACAAATTAAAAGTTAAACATCTTGCCCAGTGGCGCAACAACATGGAGGGGGCAAGGGAGGGGGGCATTGCGGAACTTTTCTTTGTTTCGATTTCTTGATCACGTTGACACTACCCATCATAGTAGCCACCGGGCGCCACTGAGTAAAATACTAAGAGTTGATGGGCACAAAGATAAGGTAATAAGTCATTAAATCACATTCAGTGTTGCCAATACATGGAGACGTAATGCTGACTGGAAATTCCACTAACAGTTTTCATTATTAAATATGGCATCAATGTTTTTTTTAATTTTTTTGTAAATGTTTGATTGCCATCTTTGATTGGTGTAAAGTATGTATTTAAAGAGGAATCTATGAAATGTAGAAATGTTATTTCTTCTTTTACACACGGTAGGGATCTCACCATTGCAAACATCCCTGTTGTTTCTCAGGTTCATTCGACAAGCATTTTGACGTCATAACCTACACATCTTTCTCTCAGTCGATAGTGCATTGGGATTAAGATTCAGCTGGGAGTGGGACAGAGGCATATAAAACTAACGTCTTCAAAGGACATGGAATGGAAAACAATGGCACCCCTCGAATCTTGTTAATCCTCCACTGTGTGTACTTACAAGGTAAAGACTTGAAAATTATTAGCAACACGAAGCAACGAACTTTGTGTGTGTGTGTGCCCCTGTTCTGTACTACTTCGGCACGAGACCTAGAGCTTGGACAACGAAGACCCACGAGCTTATTTCATGATATAAGGTTCTGCCATTCAAAGAAAGGTTATCCCCTCGCTTATCAAAACCAGGCTGTTATCATTTCGCCGACCTTGAATTTCCTGAAGGAAACCGCAGTCCGTGGCAGGAAGTCAGAAAACATGGTTAACGAAAAAAAAGTTCTAGTCAAACGTGGGAATATTGCCAATCAAGTGGAACTTGCAGCACAACAGGAAGGGCGTAGGGAGGAGATCGCATTGCACTGCAATTACCAAACAGAGCGAGTTAGGTGAGTTGTTACGTTATCGGACTCTTATTTAAGAAGTGGTGAGTTTCGCGCTTGGCTTTCTTGACAGTTTCACTGCATGTGAATGATAACATTGTACCTTTAGGACTGGCACGACTCGTCGCGCGCGACGGACAAGAACCCCGGAGACTTTGATTTCAGGACATCCAGTCTGTTAGGATGAGCACTGAATGCACTGGCTTGACAGGTAGCGCACCGACAGTTGTAAATAGAGCCGTCAATCTGGAGGAAGAGTTCTGGTCCATATCTCACTTGGAGTTATTGAAAACTTAGTGAAGTATACAGTAGAAAGGAATAAAAAAAAAATGCTGAGATGATATCGTAAAAGGGGGGGGGGGGGGGGTTGGGGGAACTCGTCTTCCCAGAACAGTCAATATTTTAAAAGGGGTATTCCTGCCGTGTCGTCAGGCCCATAGCTAGAATTGATCTCCAGGGGGAGCTCTCGGGTTAACAAAGTCTATTTTTCAAAAGTTTAACGGTATTAAATGAAGGTAAATCATGTGTGTGGGGGGAGACGGGGAGTAGGGGGATCATTATATATATTTTAGAGACATCATACAAATACTACATTTTTTTATATCATAAAATATCGCTTTAAGTGTCAAATTGACTGCTACTGAAATCATCCCTTGCTACACACTCCATACTACTATTGATGATACAGATATTTATATCACACAAGAAAAATGAACAGTATTCAGTCATTGTGCTTAGCGAAGATTCCACCCCCGGGCCGAAAGAATAAAACTCCCCTTCGTTCCATGCTGGCCTTTGACGCAAATACCGAGGGAATTTGCATGATGACGTGTCAAGTTACAGGTTTCTGTCTAAACGGGTGGTCGAAACTCGCAACAGGGGCAGCGAAGGTACAGATAAAGGAACTTCCCTATGAAGCAACTTTCTAAAGTCTAGAGAAGAGAATATTCTATATATACTTGTCTCTATTTAGACTTCTTATAATTAAGATGAACGAATGTAATAGTTGCTGTTCATGTTCTGTGAATTTATCCTTCACCAAAGCTGTGAGCAAAATAATATCTGCTGTCTACATTTTCACTCTTCACTGCAAACAAATTACACAAAATAGTTTTACCTAATGTCAAGGGGGCTGACGGCAGTGCTAAGGGGGAGCCCCCTGGCCCCTGCCTGTCTGCGGGCCTGCGTGGTGTTCTTGTCAAATTGGCAGCTCGATTTGTCACGCTGGTAGATCAGAATTTTTGGGTCAGCTGGGTCGCCCATTCTCCCTGGATGTATGGCTATGACGTCAGTCATCATCGAGGGGGACTGGTTGCCCAGTGTACAAGCCAACCTTCGTGGCGTTCGAATCCCGGCCTGGGCATGGGTGTTCTTTGTGAGTGACTGGCTATTCATTAATTTCATATCATCACTCATTCTCATCTTTCACGATTAACCAAAAAGCGGCAGAAAAGCGAAGTAAAATTTAAGCCGCCAGGTGGTTCGTGTTCGACCAACGATATCACCACCTAAGATTCAGTTTTCGAGTCCCGGCTTGCACAGGTGTAACTTTGTGTGAGTGCCCCTGCATCATCTTCCTTTAATTATTGCAAGATCCTCATCGTTGCGATTATCCTGCAGAGCCAAGAAAGAGGTATAAAAGAAGAAAAAACAAATGGGGTTCACGCCCCAATCTATCCTGTCGCGTCCATACAAAGATAGGCCATTGAAAATAAAGCCACAGTTTAAAGTGGTAGTCAGAAATACTGTTCAATGTGCCCTCACCGGGAATGGAACTGGAAACCCTTGTTAGAAGTCGATAGCAGCAGCCAATACATCCTAACATGACAGACAAGTAGTGTTTGATAATTGTTTATAGTAAAGATGCATTTTGTTACATTTAAACAAAACGTAATCTCTGTGGCACAACAGCCCTTTGAGGCTCAGGCATTGCCAAGCACATTGTCAGCGGGTGAAACATTGGTCAGCGTATCGAGTTCCGCTTCTGCTATCTGGCATTCTTGAAAGCAGCTTTCAGGCGATGTGGGTCAACACTCAACAGTTGACAGTTTGGAATTTCCATCAGGGATTGAACCCTTAAGTATTTCTTTGCCGAGGGGTTCATAGGTGGAAAGAATTTTTTCATGGGCTCTGCCTCAGTAGTCATGATTGCTAATATCCCCTGTCGAACTCTCTTTCTTTCCTATAGGTCCGGGACTAACAATATTTGGAGGTCCCCTTTACAATTTCAGTTACAATTTTTAGACCAAATTATTACCACATTTCATCGGTTTGGGAACATTTCCGAAGCAAATTTTTTAAACAGTGGAAGCCTTTTTGAAGATGCAAGCAGCTATTTTTTCTATTCTTCTTCCTCTCTTTCCATCCTCCTTCCTCTGCTTCTCTATTTATTTTCTTTTTCGTTCTTGCTCTGTCTGCATTTCATTTAACCTTCCCCTGTTTCTCTATTTCCCTTTATCTGTGATTTCCTGCCTTTTCCCTTTCTATATATCTCTCTGTTTTACTTTCTCGGTTTATCTATTCACTTCATCTCTTTCTCTCTCTTTCCTTCTTTCCCTGTTTATCTCTGTGTTGCTTTATTTCTTCCTCTTTCTCCTCACTTCTTCATTCTGTTTCTCTCCATATCACTTCATTTCCTGATCTCTGTATTACTTCCGTTTCCCGATCTCTGTATTACTCCCCTTTCCCGATCTGTATATCACTTGATTTCCTGGCTCATTTACCTCTTTCCATGTACCCCTTTTTCTGTCATTGGTTCTCTACTTCTCTCCATCTTTTTGTTTCTCTCTTCTTCCACTCTTGACACTTTAATTCTACCTCGTTTTTATCTTTCTGCATCTCTCTCTCTTTCCTCCGTTTCTCTATTTTCTCCACCTTTCCCCTCTGTTTATCTCTGTCACTTCGTGTCTTATTTTTTTCTTTCTATATCTCTCCCTCTTTCGTTTTCTGTTTAACTCTTTTCCTCTCTCTGTGTTATTCTTGCTCTACAGATGTTGAAAATTTCTCATGTAGGTAATTTTGGTTGGGCAGGAGGCACTGGCGCGCTCAGGCTAATTTATTTGGCGTTTTCAATTGCTTATCTGGACAATTCTAGCCTAATTGTCGTAACTTCATGTTCCGTTTTCACACCTTTGTCCAAACATTTCCGTAGCGTAGCAGTTAACCTTGCTGCAGAAACATGAAATACTGTTTAATAACCCAAATATTTTCAACGTTTCGCCATGGAATTCCGTGACATATTACGCAATCACTGTGCTCTTGTACTTTATCTCGTCATCCGCGCCCTCCAACCGACCTTCATAAAAATGTCTTCCAGCGTCGGTTTCTTTTTATAGCGGAAAAAAAATATCGTTGAGGTCGGTAGGGTAAAGGTGAGGAAAGGCCACGAAGGTAGGGCGTAAATAAAGCATGAGGCGGGGAGGGGGGGAGGATCATCCTTGTGGCCTCTGTGTTGCTTGAGAGGGAAATTGTGTCAGGCGCCACGCTGCATCGAAGGTTGAAAGTAAACAAAGATACATGGAAGCAGTGCGTCGCCATCGGGGGGTGAGGGGGGCACAAGCCCATCGTGAAATAGCCTTAGCTAATTCTCCTGCCTACCCTAAGAGCCTTAGCCTACGGGAAATTAAAAGCCAGGGTTTTTAAAGGTCCAGGATCCCATAAATTCTAATGGGTTCTATTCGCGATTAAAATTACCACCTGAGCGCTAGTGTCGCTTCCAATATGGCCGCTCTATGTAGAATAAATCTTTGTTTACATTCAGGTCGCTCTATGTAGGATAAATCTCTGTTTTCATTCAGTAGTAGTACGTAATAGCAGCGTGTTGCCATTGCTGGTATGGAAGAAACGTTTAAATTACGCGTTATATTTAAATATAACTATAACAGGTGAAGCTGTGCTGAGAGCGAAGCATTTAATTATGATGGGCAAAAATAACAGGAAAACGCAGACGAAACTAATGTATACACACTGGTTCTTCAAAGCAGTGCTGTTTCATCTGCACCGCGGTTGTAATAAACTGGGCTCTCGGAAATGATCTGAAAATAAAGCAATTCACTTGTATTGCAAAGCTTGGACAGGAGAAAAATGGAAACATGCCGTTGCAGTTCTTCCCCCAAAGAGACGGGCTGGTTTAATAACAACACAGGATAATAATAATAACAACAATAACAATTTAATTGAGGCTATCTTCTCTGAAAATTGACTTATTAAATGAAACAGCAACATTAGCATGTTGATTTTCTTTTTCTGACTTACCTTTATGATTACAGACATTAATTAATTCTCAAACTATTTTCATCTTCGCACTTAATCGACTTGCACCTGTTCCAAATTTCATACATAATACATTGTTCTCGAAAAAAAATGTTATATTCATAAAGAACAATTTAAAACTTACTTTCAAAGTAATAAAATCATATTTCGGAAAATAAAGTGAACAGACTCGTGCATTCTTCGTAATTTCCTCCTTGCCGCATTTCAGTTCTAGATATCCTCATGCTAATCTTGTCAATCAGTTCTGTTTTCCCTGATTTATTTACAAATTTCATGTTGTCGATTCCACGGGGTTTAAAACACATGTAAGCTTTTCACTTGTCCTGACCCACAAAACGATTTAGAGCAAAAAACTGAACAGTAGACGTGTTTTTTTCGCATGATCCCCATGCTTTAAACGGCTTGAACACTACATGGAGTGGTTCCTGAAAATCTCACCAGATGGCATATCGGATAATTTTTATCGCGAATTGGGTTCCGCTGCAGAACCGGAAGCTTCTTTCTCGCACAATTTAAAATCGGTACAAGTTGCGTATTGTTTAATTTAAAAAAAAGTTCCCTGGACCGTATTTAAATTCATTCGGAAAAAAGGTCCCTGGACCGAATTGAAATACTTAAAACATAAAAAAGGTTGTTTACGTTCTAGAACCCATTTACACTTCAGATTTTCTCTCCCGAGCGGGAATTGAATTTATTTAAAATTCCGGGACCTCTCACAACACTGATGAAAACACACGCACAGGGATTGATGAGAGAATTTTCCATCTGGGGGTACAGTCACTGACATGCATTGCCCCTACACTATTAGTACACCACAGAAGATTTCACTAGGGATTATATCGAGATGAGACGGGACTCGGCATACAATTTTTCATTTCAATAATAAGCTGATGATGCTTCAGGAGTTGGCAACCTGATATTTTTGAGTTCGCAACCTGATTTCGTGGGAGTTGGTCACTCTTCGCGCAAATCCGGATCGGTGTTGTGAATTTATTGTTCCCAGCGTCCACCTCCCCTTTCTGTGTCTATGCTAGTCTTTATTTTAAATCAGGGACACTGGCTTACCTCGACAACTAAGGCCGAACATCGTAGTGGTCTTTCGGAGATAGGGATCGGCTTCAGGTTCGAATCCCAGTTGGGAATACAGCTTGATTTCTTCAACGTGGCTTCTTCCTTTGTTATGTGATCCTTAACACAATGCAAAAATGAGGTATAGTTGACCACTTCGAGCAACCAGGGTAGATGACTGACTTACCGTCGTTCTATGTTGGTTGTTTGGTTGATTTGGTGTTTTAAGTCCACTTTATGCACAGTAAGGCTAATCGGGACTGGACCTATAATTTAAAGTGGGATCCGAACCACTTGTGCCTCCACCGGGTATCGAACCCTGAACCCCCTATGGTTCTATGGTATGGTCAATTAACCTTCCTTTCCAAACGTGTCAATGGAAAAGCAGACTCCTCCGCACTTCTCGCAAAAAAAAAATGTTCCATACTCAAAATTAAGACCCAGAAATGACCTCTTCCAAATTTCACGCGGTAGAACCAGGATGGTCCAAACTGATCCCATGAGGAGGATGTGCGTGTTGTACAATTTAGTCTCTAATGATACCCCTGACATTGATCTATTCAGACCTAAAAGCAAACATATTATGTGAACCCTGTATAATAGCATTGTAACCAAATATGTTGTATACTTTATGATATACCACCCTTGTGTTATATATTGTTGTTATGTAACTATTATTCTGTTCTTTCTTATAGTTTCTTCTCTCATTGTTTTTGTTTTCGATTTCCAATTCTTAATTACTTTTGTCCTGTCAACATGTATGTGAACTTAACTCAGAATTTAACCTCAAAGCACTGTAACTGGCCATTTGCCTGTAGTGTTTAATAAATAAATAAAGAAAGAAAGAAATACGCACACGACAAAGCAGCTTTTCTCAACTCTTGTCAATTGATTTTGATATCTTATCTTGGACTCACTGAATTTCGCACATTTCACTTATTGCCCCGTGTTCCCAGTTCTGTCAGTTCAGTACATGCACCCTTAACAAGGGAGAGATAGTATGAACATTGTAAATAATAGGTTTTGCAGATCAAATATTGATTCCAGTGATAAGCCACGAAGTGTCGTAGCCTAGCTCTACAAATGGCGTAGCAACCCTTTGAGTGTTAAGGTCTGCATGACGACTTTTATGTGCTGGGTTTCGCTTGCATTGTGTGAAGGATGAACATAACAAAATGAATAAGAAACGTTGAAGAAATCAAGCTGTATCATGTTTGGCCTTAGTTTCTGAGATAAGACCGTGTCCCTGATTTAAAATGAGACGAGCGTAGGCAGACTTTTGGGGGAGCTTTATACTCCATCCTCACTCGACATAAGTTGGATATGGGCAGAGTATACTTTTTTTACTCTCCGACCTTCACTCATTTAATAATTTGAAATTGATAGATAAAAGCACAGTACTACATATAAAATGTATTGGTAGGCTTTTAATCCATCTCGTACTTTATAGATAATCTCATCTCGGTGAGGTTTCTTATACAGAAAGCTGATTAGAAGAGAATATTGCAGGAGGAAGGCGATACCAACTAGAGAAATTAGGCCCAGGAAACTTCAAGCAGTTCTCTGTGGCACGTGCTATTAGTAAATGAATGTGTTTGAATTCAGAATAAGGTTTTTCTTAATTTTTTATTTTGCCATGTACATACATACGTACATACATACCTACATGCACCTATATGTGTGTGTATACACATTACATGTGTATATGGGGGGGGGGAGAAAGAACCCAATATGTGTCAGTTGACACAAGTATGTTGACTTCAGTAATCAGTGGCGGGCCCCCTACTTTTCGCCACTTTTGCCCCCACATAATGCTAAATCTTATGTACAAAGGGAAATATACTGTCTTTGCCCCCCCCCCCAGTTTTGGCACCTTGCCCCCCGCTTTTGGAACCCAATCGCCGCCACTGTCAGTAACCCATTACAAGTGCATAAACTGCTACCAATACATGTTTGTGGTTAATTGATTGATGTATTGAGTTGGAGTCCACTTTATGCACAGTAAGGCTAATCGGGACTGGACTTACAGTTTAGAGTGAGATCCGAACCACTACGTGCCTCCACCGGGTATCGGACTCGGGACCCCTTGATTACAAGGCTACGACGATATTGTTTGTGCTTAAACTGCACTAAAAATGCGTCAACTGAAAAGATCAGATGTGATACTAATTTTTAAAAAAAATTACAGTATATGTAGGTTAAACATGCCCTCGGCGCCTAGCAAACATCCAGCACCAACCAAGTTTTCCTTTGTTGTAATGGCTAACTTCATCGATATGCAAAACCTTACTTCAACTTTATTTTCTTGCCAGCATCATATCCTCTGGACCATTTTTTTGCTTACCTCGTTGTACTCTCTTCCTCATTTCTTTTCATGCGCCTAAAATTGGAGAACCGAGCGTTCAACAATCCAACGTTTAGGAATAACCTTGAATCCTGTATCAAGAATTACCACTTTGTTTGATCTCCTCAACTTTAGTGCTAAGTAAACATTTTATTCCTTGTTTTTGTAGACCAACTTTGAGTGCACTAAATTTGCTCATTTTTCCATAACTTGACACGTAGCAGCATTACCTCAAACTAAAATCTATTCCGGCTACAGAGGAATACAAAAGATACACAAGAATGTTGAATTAGCTAGAATTTCCAGTGCTTCGGGTAGAAATAGCTGGAGAGAACAAGACAAGCCTTAGGGAGAATTCACACCGAAGAAACTCGCGACACGTGACATGCAACATGCGACACGAGTGTTTCACACTGAAGAGACAAGATGCACACGACACGCGGCAAGCGACACTGGTTTCTTTGCTCAGTTTGCATGATGGTACCGATATAATTGCATTAATCAGTTTATTAATCACCCCAA
This sequence comes from Lepisma saccharinum, assembly GCF_977018435.1. NCBI lineage: Eukaryota > Metazoa > Arthropoda > Insecta > Zygentoma > Lepismatidae > Lepisma > Lepisma saccharinum. The sequence continues at coordinate 33,646,726 of NC_139255.1, read as the reverse complement.
AAAAAAGAAATAGAAAAAATGATACATTGTTACATGTAAATTGCGTTGTAAAATTTGTGCAAGTTATTGAAACTTTGGAGAGGCATGTTGTGCATGAGAAAACTGAGAATAATATGCACTGACCTCAAACTGTATACGCTAGACTTTTCAGCCTGAATAAAGCGAATACCTAAACACTAGAGAAATGGTTCTCAATCTTCGTGAAACCATGTCACGCTATTTTTTTTTAAGTCAATGCCCTTAGCCGAAGAATTTTCCTCGTAAATCTTTACAGTATTGAAGATTTTAAGCATGAATTAACATGTACCTATGAAATTAAATATTGATAAATAAATTCTAGTATAATCATACGAGTAATAACAGTTTGATTACGTGTATAGGATTGTTGACAAATATAAACATATGGAAGAGAAAATGGTAACGTCGTCTCCTTGTAATTAAGTGATCCCGGGTTCGATAACCGGGGAGGCACCGGGCAGATCCAGTTCTGATTAGTCTATTTGTGCATAAAATGGACTAAAAAACGAAAACTCACAACTCAAATATGATATTGGGATTATGGTAGTTGTCAATCAGTTTCAGCAGTACATTTCGGTGCTCAGTATAGTTGATACGAGGGCACGGTGTCGGTTCGCGGCCCGGCGGTTGAAAGACAATGCACTAGAGTACTTTACCATGTTGACAAATATATTTTGGACTAAAGTGCCTCCATAGCTGACTTTTTCAAATAAAAGCAGTCAGGTAAATGGCCAAAACACGGCCTCTTTACACGATGTTGAAGGCGAATTACAGGCGATAGGTAACTGCATGTTAAAACATTGTACATATCGACACTTTATTATATCAACAAATTTGAGGTTCAAACATAATGTCGGTTGGGCTCCCTTCTAGAATAAATACAGCTCGTTGGAATGAAGCATTCGCTGCGCATGCGCGAACAACAAACTGAAGCAACACGATGCACGGTATTGAGAAAACGGCACAGTCAGAGAGGCACGTAAGCGACACGCGACACGTGCATCTTGCCGTGTCTCTTCCGGTCAAAAGGTTGCATTGATTACTGAATGTTGGCTTCCAAGCGACACGTGTCTCGTGTCGCATGTCGCGTGTTTGTTCGTTGTGAATGCTCCCATAGTATTATATTATCCAGACGAGAAAGAACTCTCCAGGGTCTCATCTAGTTCGAGACATAAAATTGCACGCCTATGTGAAAATTTCAAATAAATCAAAAAACTTTATATGACCTACATATTATATACATATGTACAAAGGGCTTAGCTGTGTGAACATTTATATATGGGTTGAATGTGCTCCCTCCGTGAGCCCCCGTGGGTAACGAATCCCGAGGTCCCAGGTCAAGACACGGGTGTATCATTATGTTGGTCCTGTCATCCGTGTCACGAATTCATCATTTATCGTCGCGATTTACCTAAGAGCTAGAAAAGCGGCATAAAGTAACCAAACTTGTCTCGTCTAATGTGCGAAATCTTTGTTCCTAGTTGGTTTTATAAAAGTATTTTTCATTTTTCTGTATCCAAGGCTTAGGGTCTCCCCGATGGCGCAGTGATACCGTCCTTGCCTTGTACTCAAGGGGTTCCAGGTTCGATGCCCGGTGGAGGCAAATAGTGGTTCGGATCCCACTTTAAACTGTAGGTCCAGACCCGATTAGCCTTATGCCAAGTGTCTTCTGAATATTCTACTTAGATCACAGAATTCATGATGTACAAATTTAAACATCCACAGCCTGTTTATTAGTAGATCTTTGTGACACTCTCTGACCCCATTAATTTGTGATAGACTTCTATCACGTTCACATTTTAAATTGCATTACGAATCTAGCGTGTAAGCTTCCTGCACACGCGCAGAAGAAAATCCTGCGATCTGCGAGTGAGGAATCATTTCCTGCAACGTTAGTGAAGGATGCGCAGTGAATATGCGGGGCAGGCTCCGCGCATGCGCAGAGAAGCGACAAAAGCGTGTGGGAGAACTTCACGACATCAGCTTCTAGTCTCATCGTATGCCTGACAAATATTTGGCAAGAAATTTTGAAGGGAGAAGCTCTACTTCCAAATCGTTAATCTTTTTGTCTTGGTTACCTAGCAGCATTTGTTACCCAGCAAACGTGAGGGAGGGGAGATGAATGTCGATAATATTGAATAACCTACTTTCGCGAGGAATCCAGCATGACAAAGAAGCCCAAAACGTCCTTGAGGCAAGGTAAACATAAATCGCGATAATACTGACAAGAGGAGCAGAGGCGTCATCTCTATGGTGCTCGAGGCACCTTCCACGTTACACCACTTTCCCTCATCCTCAATAATTTATGAATATGGCGGGGTGGAAAGAAGACTCTTACTGTCTGAAATTCAATTAAATGGGATAATGGTTGTAAGATATAACTGAAAATATATAGTGAAATGGTCAATGGTGTTCCGAGTCCAATAGTATGGTAGAAGGTAATTTATTATAATTGATTGGGATTGAGTTTTCTTTCTCAGTTCTCTTTTTATTAACAGAGTAAACTTTCCCGGATACCTTATTTAGAATTTTGAGTTTACTGCTTGGCCGACCAACTGCGTTGTTATTTTAAATTGAAACTTTTAAATGAAAATATAACACAAGAACACAAGAAATGCAAGCATATATATATATACTTGCGTCAGAATACGGCGTTGACTCAGTTATACTATCATTGCCACTCTAATGGCTTATCATCATTGACTTCCTTTCTGTTTCGGTGATTTTCCTATTTTCCACATCCTCGGTAAATCCCTACAATGAGGATGAAATGATGAACTGACAAAATGAATAATGGGATGAACACTAATACATGTGCGTCCGTTCCTTGCCCAGGATTCGCGCATGCGCCACGAAGATCCAGATATTTGTTTCACCTGTGGCAAGGATTATTCCACACAGCCTACCTCCGTGAGGGAGTGATCAGCACGGCGCGCTACCACGGCTGGGGTCCCGGGTTCGAATCCCGGCCTAGGCATGTGTGTTCTTTGTGAGCGCCTCTTCATCAGTTTCATGATATCATCACTCATCCAAAAGTAGCAGAAAAGCTAACAGTAAAATAAACCAAATCAATCAGGTTTTGCTTAAAATTTGGGCGTGGGGTGTGTGCGCGTGTGGATAAATCTCTGGTGATACAAATGCCCAGTCTATCGTTATTTAGCCGGTTCCGTAAGGATGTTTTAATTCTCTTCATCGTGGAAAACTGTCTTCCACATAAGCTTCAGCAGTCACGTCATATACCAGTATCTCCACAAAGCAAATAAAAAGAAATATTCTCGTGAACACAGTCGGGTCGCGGAATATATTGCACAATGAAAATTGTTCTGTTCCCAACTTGTCTAAAATTTGGTCTCCCAGTATGATAAAACACTGACATAATTTATCTCGAGACATTTTTTTTTAATAAGCTCACCACTTCCTTTTCGATAACTATACTCTTACTGCAGTTCCTTTATGGTGTCTTGACACCAAACTTTAACAGTGCCTAACACTTTATATACTTATGATTTGGATCTTAGTTTCAGTGCCAGAAATATTAATGAATAATGATAATTATTTATCTTGTTAAATTACGGGCACAATATTTTATTCCACACTTGAGATGCCACAAACCTTATTTTATCCAGTGTAGAACGAAAAAATTTTGAGGTTCTCGAGTTTCTCCGTCTGGATACGTGCTAGAATTAGGCAACTTAAAAAGGAATTTCAGGCAGGCTATTGTGAAGAAACTCTTGAAGATTTTATGTAGACGGATACACGTGCGTGCAAACATTACTGTGTAAATAATTGTGCTTTGCTCAATGAAATTCTTCTTCAAGGCCATCTTCCGGCATTGTGAAGTATTCGTGTGGAATTTGCCATAAAAGCAGAAAATCATGTACCCTTATTGAAAGCACAGCACGTGCAACGTTTACTCGTGCATTCAATTTACCCTGGCCTTCCGAGGCAAATCTGAATGAAAATAAACATTGTTAAGAAGACGAAACATGCCAATAACAACAGCAACTTTGGCCGGAGACTGCAGTAAAAGCGGCGTGGGCCAGTAACAGAAGATCAAGATTAAGGTTCATTCGGAGTAAGATTAGCTTCTGCTGACAGTCTTGAAGAGAAGATCGAGTAACTGCACAAGCTCTGCAAGGGATAAATATCAGTTATGAGACGTAGATCTAATGTTATCAAATAAACCTTATCTCCAAGAAGAGTGGCGATAATCATTTGTTCAATCGCGTGATGATTAGAGAGGCTTTGTCACACTTAGTAACTTCTTCATCAGACAGTTCTTTTTATCATTATTTTACAAATTCATTTCCTCAGTTCCTTTTCTTCGAAATCCTAGCCCAGTTATGCGCTTTTCTTTGCAAAGTTTCGTAGTTTTGTATGTAATACTTTATAGGTCATGTCTAAGTAAAAAAAAAAAAGAAAAAAAGAAAAAAAGCTTCAGATATTTTTGCCCTTGTACGCAACAGCTTGTTTCGTTTGGACATTTATTTTATTGTATGTTTTAATGCGATTTTCTACTATACGTTGTTACTGTCGTTTCAAACCGAGGGTCCTATTTCGAATACTTCCAACTTTGAACCCTAGATGCGATAGAATTATGAGGAGAAATACACTTCTTCAACAGTAAAGCAATTACCATGCTTCAATAATTATAATAATAATACAAGGGGAAGTTAGTTAATTTTTACTATAATTAGTTAATTTTTACTATAATATTTGTTAGATTTCGCCCTGTATGAGGAGAAAAAATACTAGGCCTATGTGTAATGGAACCCTTAAATATTTAAATTCTTCTTTATAGCAAGTTTCTCAATAAACCATACCAATTCGACGGTTTTCAACACAATGAAGATTATTGAAGTTAGCAGATATGACGTGAATCGGCTAACTTTGTATTTTTATTTTATAGCTCTCCCTTGTTTCTAGGCTAATTGCGACGAATCAGATTAATGAGGACTAACTTAAATTAGTGAAGGGATACACAAAGGAACGCCAATGCCCAGACGACCGGGACTCGATCCCCGGAACATTAAATGGCACTCGGCCACCCATGTCAATCGGTTAAAATCACATCGATGACGAATAGAGGCTCCTTGTCTGGTATTTAGAAAATTGAAGTGAAATATACATGTATGATTTTTTTATCGATACAGACTGCGATTGACTATAAAATCGGAACACTGTATTCGTCCTTTACTTTTATATTCATTGGAGTTCTAACGCAATGACATATTTGTGAATGTTTATGCAAGTTGGTAGAATTAGCGTCAATTTGATCGGTAATCAGTCATCATCGTTATTCAGTCCCAAGTGCATAGTTTACAAATACGCTGAAACGTGCATGCCGATTAAGGGTTATTCTGAAGAAGCCACTACGGCAGCACAATGTTCGATTAGACTTTCTCACATTAGTCGAAGTTTACCATTGATTGCAGCCAAGTGCAACTCCAAGATTGGGGATCAGCGCTCTTCGAGTTGCATTTGTTTCACATTATTATCGTAGGGACTGCAATCTAAGGGGAGATGTTACCGTAAAGTGTTATGGCTCAAGGCGGGCACTTATTATGCTAAAACATCGCCAGGAGACGATTGAATGCACTATTTCATTTGTATCTTTTGTTTCGTGTAGTTTTCTACCTCTACAGGTTAAACGCAACGACGAGGATAAATGTTTTAGATAAGTTTTGCGATAATTGTTCTAGTTGGGAGATACCCCCACACACTTCAAGCAATGCGTACTTTTTATGCAGCTTGTTCTCACTTGACTCTGCTGTTCATATTTGCAACAGTTTACAGGGTGCAAACCATACGTATATAAATTCAACGATGTGCATTCATATATCCTGGTTTTTAAAGCAAAGAACGTGTTGTTAACTAATCCAATTTGCATTGCGATATGGCACTAGATACATTTAGACAGGAAAGATTCAGTAATATTTTGACCAGGGGCGCCCATCCCCCCAAGGCCAATGGTGCATCCCCCCCAAAATCATGTCATGCGTCCCCCCAAATCATATCATTCGCGCCCTTAAACCATATCGTAATCCCCACAAAATATTTAATTACGAGAGGCTTGTCTACCGAAAGTAACTTTTTGTTAGCTTTACTGAACATAATTGATCTGCCCCTCCTCCCTAAACAGGGGTGCCATCACTCGAAGACCACCCCTAAAATCGTTCATCATAATCGAGAATATCGTGTGGATCCCATTTTAAATTGTAGGTTCAGTCCCGATTAGCCTTAGAGTGCATAAAAAGGACTTAAAACACCAAATCAATCAATCGAGAATATCGCTTGTCTTGTAATGCAGCTTTATTATAAAAACTTCATATTCATCTCATTAAAGCGCCAACACACATCGTCGCTCGCAAGAAAAATTTTACATCCATTTCTTTGCAGGTTTAGAAGAATATTGATTTAATGGGGTGTCAATACTTTCTTAAGATCCCGAGATATTTAGTCTTTTCCTTTGGCACTTTCGGGGTCGAAAACGTGTGGATGCCTTATCGCTAAATACAGTCTCCAAAATGTAATGTTCGAACTATCTCTCCACTACAGAAATCCCTTGACAATCTAAGATTTAACACTTTATCAAGAGCTTTCTATCACCCCATTTAAATTTCATACTCAATCCTACCACCAAAATTTCCATGCCAATTTTAGATTTACTGTTAATATTGAAGAGTGGATATTGCCTCCTCCAAAAAAATTAATTCTCAAGTCTCCACACCAGAATTTCCGCAACAGTCTAAGACAATAGTAATACACAAGAATTGGATACCCCCTTCAATTTAATGCTCAATCCCCCTGTAACTAAAGTACTCGCCATAATCTAAGACCTACAGTTGGATACTGCCCCCCCCAAAGTTTAATTCAGAATCCCCCTCAGAACCCACGTGTCAATTAAGGCCTAATATGTAGGAGTTCGATATTCCCCCCTCCCCTTCGATAATGCCCCAAACACTTTCATTTCTTCATATAATCGATTAGGCTAGAATTTACAATATAGAGAAAGTCTCCAATTTCGTTAATTTTCGGTATACTAACTAATTTTGGCCTCCTAATCATGAATCTGTTGTAAAAAACCGGGAGTCACGTCTGGAAATTGTACAAAAATTGTTCGTTAGCGCCAAAAGCCATCCACGGGTAGCCCCACAAACCATAAACCTTATCTCCAAGAAGAGTGGCGATAATCACATTATGGTACATTTAAGGTGTAAAATTTTTACATATATTTTAGAAAAGATATAAATGTTGAATTTTATATTATTTGAAGGGAAAAAATCCCCCCCAAAATCTCGATGGCGCAACCTGCACCATAAAATCCCCCTGTGGGCACCCTTGATTTTGACTTACCTTTTTAACAATTGTGGCAAATTACGTCTTGTTCGTTTCCAGTGCTTGCTGATCCGACAGTTCACCCAGAATATTTATTTGGTTATAATGACTACTTTGGACCTTGAAAGTTTTGTTTCACCATTTCAGTGATGTGGGGATGCAAATCGAACCCTTCTCAACAATTTTTCAACACTATGACAAGAGTAATTTATAGATGAATGTTAGTCCTTGGCAGGATAGTCATTACACGCTTTGTCCAAAACATACCGTTGCCTGACCGTTAACTGTTTCACGTACAACGAAATTTAAGTTCTCTCTCCTGGTAATATTACAATTAAAACTATTCTAAGTACTAATACAAACCAAAGTTACAAAAAGAAAAATATTCTCACTATCCAATGTGACTCTAACCAAATTCAAACACCAAGGACAGGTTGGCAGTGTGGCAAGTTATCGCTCCAATTTATCACTTACGAGGAGGAGATAATACCAGATCTCCTGTCATGCGTTCAATGCAAAGTAACTTACGTGATAGGTGCAGAGATCAGATGCAGAAGGAAGAGATGTCGCTAACTGGAGCCCGGGGCACTGGCCCCCAAAATTATTTAATAAAAACTTAATTTGGCACAGGCACAGAAAGCGCGTGTGTGTGGTTAATATATTATGTAATGAATATTCTTAATATATGGAAAACAATTTATTATTTATAAGCCATAGTAATTTATTTTTAACTAGGCTACATATATTGAGATTTCCTCTCCCCGAACACGTTATCCTAGGTACGTTCCTGACAAAAGTATTCTGCCATTTTAAAAAAAGATGCATTTCTTCTTGAGATATGAAAGAAATTAAGGTAAATCACACGAACTGAGAAATACGTAAGTGACTTTTGTTTTCTCATTTCATATGTAATGCTATTATCTAGTTTCACATTTATTTATTTTATATTAAATATCTTTTTAGTTTCTTTAATCAATGAAACCATATTTTGAGGTTCAAAGCTACTATACTTGAAGCACACAGACCATGGAGAAAGTCAAAGTCAGGGTAAAGGATTGCACCTTCTTTGTTTTTATGAACGTGTGTAAATGGGAAAGAGGAGGGGTGGTTATTCCGAACAACCTATTTGAAGCCACTATACTTACCAAAGCGAATGCGAGACATGGATTGATTTGGTTTCTTTATTTCGCTTTTTCTTTTGGCTAATCGCGAAGATGAGGATGAGTGATGATATGATGTAATCGATAAAGGGACACTCATAAAGAACACCCAATCCCCAGGTCGATATTCGAACCCAGGCCCCCTGGCGTCGTAGCGTGCTGTGCTAACCACTCCGCCACGGAGGTTGGATGGATTCGAAACAATCGGTTCTCATAAAATCGTGACTGGCGGTAGAAGCAGTTTTTTTTATTGCACAGCGATCACCTTATAAGAAAATCAGTCTGTTATGTTAAGAAAAAATAATAACAACAGTGGAGCAAATATAAACATCAGGAGAACTTCCGCATTCGTATTTAATTTCCGTGTGCTGCTGACTTTTGAGTTCCTAGCATCTACTGTTGGGTACGAGCCAAGCCAAGGATAAGCGGATTAAGAAAGTGGTGGGGCGGCAATCGACTTCCAATGTATCAAACTATCAAAGAGTATATAGTGGTCGCCCCGCCACCTATCACTTCTGAGATGAATGTAATTGTCTCTCGAAACGTCTACTGAATAAAACAACAATGTCGCTTCCCTTGATATCTACAATTTCGCCATAAACACCCCCTTCCCCTCAGTGGTCTAAAAATGAAACGTCAGACAGGTGTCTCATGTAGCCTCACTTAGATTTCATGGTAGTTTGTTCGTGGAGCTTGCGTCACGAATCGAAAGTGAAGTTGGGAAAATTGCATGGCGACCTCTTTTAAAAAGGCAGCGTGGGGGCAAATGATCTCAATGTGCGCAATATATTCCGTGCAAGAGTACAATTTTCTCTCAGTCTATTTTTCCATCTTGCCTAGACACGCAAGGACGCCTTGAGGTGAATGACTTCCGTGTTGCTGCCATTTGATACACCTCCTCGTCCTTATTTTTAAAGTTGGTCACGTCAGGAGATGCTATCTGTCAAAGAACATTGAAATAGACAGCTCGATTTAGAATACTGCAAGAATGATTGAAATTATTTATATAGAATGCTTTTTTTTTCAGAACAAAAAGTTCTACTATTTTTCAAAAGTCGATTTGCTACTATATTTGTACAACTAATAATTATGTAAAGTTATTCATCAGAGCTACTAAAAATACTACAGCATGTTATATTATGTTTGTGCACATTTGTGTACCTATATTTCGTTCACACAAATTATTTATTTTTCTTCTCAGAAATATAAAAAATGCCAGTAGATCGTACTTTGTTGGATACACCCAGAAAAAAAGCACTTTGGCAAGAACAATGGAAAATAGTTTATGCAAACTTTCCCGAGATGCATTGCTGGTAAGAAGAAACTATGAACTTGGCGAAAGAGGAAACAAACTTTGTCAAAGTTTGTCATTTTATACTCAGCTAGGCTAATCGGGACGGGACCTACAGTTTAAAAGTAGAATGGATAGTCATAGTGCCTTTACTGGGGTTCGAACCCAGGACCCCTTGATAACAAGGCGACAGCATTACTATCAGTGCTAAGAGGAAATTCCTAGCTGGGGGATGCTTGATCGAGTTGGAGATAAGTGGGAAGATGTTTGTGTGGTTCAACATGGACACACTGAAGCAATTGGGAGCTTGCTGACACAAATTATCTTAGCGGGGGGAGCCGTACAAACATTTCCTTAAGTGGGGTAGGTGAATAGCATCCCCCACACTTTGAGCACTGAATAAAATAACAATAATGTCTTTATTCAGCAACCGAGGCTCAGCATGCTATTGAGGAGGCCCATAACAAACGTAGGCTTTGTCTCTTATTTTTATTACCGTATTATTATTTTATAATTGTATATTTGTACTGTTTATAGGAAATGTTTGTTAACTGAAGACTGTATTCTGACAGGGGCCAGGTGGAAGAACAGCACACGCTGAACCTCACCCGCTGAATAAAGATATTATTATCATTATTAATTATTATTATTATACTTATACGGAAGTGTATTTTCTGCCTCAATCAGAGAAACTAGGCAGCACAGGTTTATTTTTAATTTTGAATATTGAATTATCAGTCTTCAATTGTAGACTTCAGAGTCTGAACTCTTGAACTCTGTAATATGATTTCCACACCTTTTGTTGCAAGATGAAGTCATCCAAGACTTCAGATACAGGGTGCGAAATCATTTCAGAATGTTGGGGGGGGAAGGAGCACCCCCCCACACATATATATATATATGTAGTGTGTGTGTGTGTATAATATATATATATATATATATATATATATATATATAATGTTATTAATTAATTATGTCAATTATTAAACAATTAAATGATGAAATATACAACTGTCCTTCATTCAAAATTTGATTGCATATTGATTATTTTATTAATGCTGTGAATGAACTGTGATTTGCGTGAGTAGGGGGGGGGGGAGCAAAAAATTAATAGACCTCAAGAAGGTAATAGTTTCCGATATAAAATTCACATCTAAATGCTATTATGTGTTTCTATATTTATATACTTTGCGGTAGCTGACAAAAGGCGATGAGAAATGGAGTGGAAATCACAGGTCGGTTTAATTTCTGTGTTCTGGGGATTGATGGGTTCAGTGACAGAGATGAGGCTCTTTGTTGTTCGTTCTCTGTGGGTGTTCTTGTTATTATTCCAGTAAAGTATAGTCAACCTCAAAAATAATTGTTTATCTTTTTTGTTAGAATAAAACCTCTTTTCCCGGAAGAGTTTGGTGGGGGGAAATTTTGGGACAAGATCGTTGGGGGGATTCCCCTGCCCCCCCCCCCCAGGATTTTGCACCCTGCTTCAGAACCAAAAGTTATATGAGAAAACAAACTAATTGACATAGCAATAATTATGGAACACATCCCCCCCCCAATAATCCAGAAAAATGTTTTATGATTATGTAAGATATTGGTGTATTATTATACACAGAATTTGAAGTGGAAAATCTTAACTGGGGGCTATGTTTGGGCAAACCTTGGGATTAGCTGGGGGGTGTCATGGGGGGATGGTTTGAGAAAAATCTGCCAGGGGGGATACCAGCCTGCTGCACCCCCTTCATTTCGAGCACTTTTTGTACAGCATATCACACCCCCTCTGCCCAACTAACTCAAAGGTAGGAATACTTATGGTAATCAGTGTGGGATTTAGAACATTTCTTGGGGAGGGGGGATTCGAGATACTTTTATCTAGTCACCAGCAAGATTTTCACAAATCATCTCCCCACCATGTTTTAATTGTCACCGTGTTAAACCATAGGAGCTTGGCTGGACCAAACATCTCCCCAGCTAACATAATCATGTAACCATAACTAACCACAACAACTCAGCCTACCATAACCTCATAACGTAACCTCATTTAACCTAAATGTGATTCATATGTATTCCATCAGCTGTTCTGCCCACTATGTTTTTTTAAATTGCTGTAGATGGTGTACTCATGAAGGTATTCACATTATGTTCAAATTGATTTGCTATATTTTAGCTTTTTGTGCCACTTCTGGCTAATTTGGGGATGAGTGATGAAATGATGAATGGACACTTCCAAACATCCATGCCCAGGCCGGGATTTGAACCTGGGATCACTGTGCTAACCACTCTGCCACAGACACTATGTTCAAATGTATATATGTTTTTGAAGCACAGTGTTGTTAATGTATTTTTATTCATCTTCTGTTGCAGGTGTGAGAAGTTGGTTAAAAAAAATTAGGGAGGAAAGGGAAGGTGGCGCCAGTCTGGGGCCTGAAGGAATCAGAATGGTAGGGAGTGAATCTTCGCTGGGAGCAAGAACAAGAACAATCAGAAGTGTGAAATCGGACAGTATTCTTCCTCCACATGGAATTGAATACAAACAAGTGGTTATTGTGGGTAAGTATGTTTTATCATCGTAGCAGTATTCAAGGGTGCCCCCAGAGGGGGGGGGGGGCAGGGGAGCAAGTGACAGCCCTTAGAAATTTTGAAAAACTATATGATTCGAATAGTGAAATGGTAGCATGAAAACATGGATAAGGGTTGCTATGAAAGACATAAGTGGTCTCTGTTTTATATCTGTGCATCATGGAAAAGTTCAAAAAGACAACAGAACTGTTCTTCAACAAAGTGATAGATTGTTCATGGATAGGAAGCAAGGCGAGTCCAGTTTCTATTTAAATAATGGGCTCAAGTATGAACTTGAAACAACTTAAAGGTATTTTCAATTCAATTTCTATTCTATGATTTGTAAAAGATATAATAATAATAAATCAAATATAAGTGGTATATGTGAATGGCAAGATATGAAATCTTACTCTGCACCCCCAGTGCTCGAAGTGGAAATGCCTAGCTGGGGGGGGGGGGTGTTTGTCCAATTTGGATTAAGGGTGGAGGGTGCTTGTATGGATTAACATGGAGAAAATGCAGTGAGGTGGGGGGGGACAGCATCCTCCACGTTCTCCCAACTTTGAGCACTGCTGCCCCCTGAGAAAAGATCCCACAGTCACCCTTAGTGGTACTAATGATACAGAAAAAATGTATAACGTGCATGCACAAATATTAACTTGACCAAATTAGGTATACTGCCCAGGCAAAGTTCAGGTTCATTTCATGGGCGTCCGCAGGATTTTTTCCAGGGAGGGGCAAGGAAGGTATTTTTTTCCAGGGGGGGCAAACAAGTCACATTTTCCCCCAAAAGAGTGTTGTTCCCTAAATAAACATTGCTTAAATTTGAATATATGGTGTTCATGCAATAATTAACACATATTATAGTGGCTAAAATGAAATTTTATGTGTGAAATACATAATTTTTGGTTGACTTTCATTTTCCAGGGGGGGGCCACGGCCCCCCCTTGCCCCCCCTTCCGGACGCCCATGGTTCATTTCGAGTTCACATGAGAACAAATGGAAAATCGTGTGTATCAAATACATACTGAAGTTTGTGCTATGGTAATGCATGTATTTTGGGATTATTTTAAAGCAGGTTATGAATGGTTGACATGACACCAAACTAGCCCATGGTTGCAAAGGAAAGAATTCATCAGAAGAGCAGTTTGAGGTCTAGGTACAATAGCCATTCAAAACAAATAGCTTATTACTTGGGGACGAAATTCCACAACCAGTTTAAATTCTTGTGGAGGCATTCAGACTGCTTCTCGTTGCAATCTGAAGTGAAGGGTACAGAACTAAAGTGCATGCTTGTATTTGATTTTCTTTAAATAAATAGCCCCAGTGCTGGTCTGTGCGTGTCAAAGTGTGCCACACCAACCATTCATAATGGGTTTCAAGGCAACTAAAGCTTTTTTCCAGTCTTAGGGGCACCCTATATGCTGGCAAGGGAAGTGGGGAGCGGGATAGCGACCAATCCAGCATGATAAGAAACGCAGCAGCGTGTAAAACAAGGTGGGGCAGAACTTCCTCCACTTGACATCGTAACTTTTGTCACCACCGCTGTTGTCTGATGCATATTCCCAGTTCCCCACTTCCCTTGCCAGCATGTAGGGCACCCATCGTAACAGTAGAAAAGACCCTTAGAGTGGAACGTTCCAGGATTCTACATCTTCCCATTATGTATTTGATCTTCCTACTTCCAATAAAGCAATACATTTTTATATCTTCCGGATTTTATATTTTTCACATAAAGTTGTTTAGTCAGATGGCATTCAAAAATGTATAATTGAGGTTCCATTGCATTAGTTGTTTTTGCAGCTTTTATAGTTATTTTTCTATTCTATAATTATAATTAATTTGTACACTAGCATTGAGCTCCTTTTTCAATTTTTGTGAAGAATCCATATACACATAGTAATTATAGAGGAACTCGGTATTTCACCACAGTTCTATCAAATAGTTACGGCAGTTAATTTATTTCTGTTAGTAATTTTGCTAGCAAACGAGTACAAGTTCAATTACTAAACCCCTTAATATTTCATATTCAGATTGTTTATTTTGGACAAACATTCATTTCATTTCCAAGTTTTCTTGATTTGGCGATGCATACAATTTAGAAACTTTTGATTAGAAGAGAATAGATATCGCTAGTTTAAAATAAATTAAATGGATACTTTGCAGAAATGTTTATATTTCCTGCTTCTTTATTATACAGGCAACGGTCCATCAGCAATAACCCTATCATTTATGTTGGCTGGAAACTGGCCTTATTATATTGGTGAAGGCCATCCGGATGAATACCTAAATCTAAGGTTGCAGTCTGAACCAGGAAGATCATTAATACAACAGGACCTCAGATTCCTTTCACAGGTTTGTTACTCTATGATTATATTTAGGTCGATATTGCATTGAACCAATACTGTTACTTAGAAATGTTTTAACATACATTTATATTACAATGGCCATTTTAAATACTGCCATAAAATAATGATCATTGCAATAGTAAAATGGCCACTTATCTTGATGTATAAGTGTAAACACCAATTGAATTTTTGGTGTTTACGCTTTTTAAATTTATGCCATGAATCGAGTTTTGTCAGAGGTGTGTAACTAACATAGTGAATGAATGGGGCCTGCGTTAAGTGTAAGGCATGAGGCTTTGGGATCGTGGTATGGGACGCATGCTGGTTCGAGTAGCTGGGGTAAGTGTAACAGCTTTTTTTCCCTGAGATTTCAGCCAGTATGGGGTTGGTGGTCAAGCGGAAATTAGTAGCTATGAATGAGTAGTGTAACCTGGTCATGAAAACCTACAACAACAACAACAACAACTGTGGGATTCGTCATGCTCTAACAGGTTGTGATCGCCCACCTCTGCCTAGGTATGTGGGAGTGAGGTTGGTAGACCCTGAGCCTACCAACAATGGGGCTGGAAGCACTGTCACTGAATGAGAAATTACTTGACAAAGTTTGGCCCTGAAAGGGTTGTCAGGCTACAGATCTTAATTTAGTTAGTTTTAGTAACATTTCCAATATTCCAAATTAGAAAAACTAACAGTAATTCAAACCAAACTGAGTAGTTATTTTAATTACCTGTATTTCTGTTTATAGTATCATTATTAAATTCTAAATCAAAGCTGAAATCTGGATGAACATTATGAGAATGCGTAGGATCTTTTTTAGGGTTTGATATAAACATTTGTAAGATAACATACTGGTAATGTGCGAATTACTCACAATTAAATACAAACTTTAGGCTAAAAGACTAAAAATCGGCAACTTACGTGTGTGAGTATGAGATTTTTTGTGCTACGTTTCGGAGGTTGCACTACCTCCTTCTTCAGGCTGAAACGAAGTTATTCAGACACCGGACATGGTGCCTCGTCGTGAAAGTGAAGGTAAAGGATTTAGGTTTAAAAGTTGCTTGAAGGACACTTTCTAAAAAAGAATATAAATTACACATCTAAAACCGCGCAATACCTCCGAAACGTAGCACGAAAAATCTCATACTCACACACGTAAGTTGCCGATTTTTAGTCTTTTAGCCTAAAGTTTGTACATTTGTAAGATAGATGTCTAGACACCAGTCTTTTATTCTATTTATGTCCTCCTCCGTAGCCGAGTGGGTTAAGGTGTTCACTCATCTTGAGATCGTTTGCTGTGGGACGGCGTAGGTTCGAATCTGGCTCTGGTCAGAATTTATTCAGCCTACGTATAGGGCCGGTGGCAACCCACCATCGTGAGGAAATTGGGGAGCTCTGAGTGAGTGAGCGTAATCCGGTCGCGAAGTCCTACATCAGCTGGGGGTTGGTCAGGCCTAGTCTGGCTGCAGATCTCACGCCCGCTTGGTGGCTCGCGTGGGAGGGAGGCCAGCAGTCGGTAGGTAAGCCTTGGCCGAATATTGAGCTGTTGCGCTATAGGATTATGATACTAGTGACACATAAAGTTCCTATATTATTAAGATGACATAGCTGGAACAGCCCTCCCTCACTTTTTTTAAATCTTTGTCCCGATTTTTTGGAACACAAAACAGGATGGAAAAATGTTCCTTTTTTGTGTCAATGGGTTATCGGCTTTACTATTACTATGAACTATGGCATAGTAAGTTAGCAACATCATAAAGTTCAGTCAATCACATCTAAGATCCATTCTTCAGAAAAATACCAATGAATGACTTCTAATTCTAAAGGCTGGCTTGGTTGGAGTGCAGTGCATATCACCATATTATGCGAGTTATTTACGCCATATTTATTTACTTATTTAATTAGTTTTCAAACATAAGTGTATTTATGACGGAACAGTTCTTATATGAAAAAGTGTACATCTTGCCATCTCGTTTTGTTGTTATAAAAATGTGGTCATGTTATATATTGCTATAGCACATTAAAAAGAATGTTTACTTTACACAGGGTCTAGAAGGGCGGTCAAACAATCCAGTGTCCTTACTTTTTGACTCCTTAAATCACCCAAGTGCTGATCTGGGCCTGGAGCTGCCTTCCCTGTTGCGATGGGAGCATCACCCAGAGAGAGAGATCGACCATGTAGTTCTAGGGAAGGGCCTGCCGGGAGGGTCATGGCAAGTAAGTATATTACACTCGGTGTTTCATTGAAAGTGAAATTGCACGTATTACAATAACCTTATCAAAAGACTGATGCATACATACGTACCTGGACTGCCTGATTTAACTTGCATACCGAGACTCACAGTTGTACATTTGTGTCAATTGCATGTTGCTTTTCTGCCACGTGACGATGAATAATGATTTGATGAAAATGATGGATATTCACAAAGAACCTGATAACTTCAATGGCAAAGTCCTGCACCATGGATTCTCCTGGGAAGTGTAAACAACCTTTCCTGAGATTTCAGCCTGTATATGGGACTGGTGGCTACCCACCATCAAAGGAAATTGGGGAGCTATGAATGAGTAGCGTAACCCCGTCATAGTAAACCTACAAAGGGGTGAGGGTCATTGTGCTGACCACACATCACCCCGCAACTGGTTGGATGATCTACCACTTCTGGTGGGAGTGAGGCCAGCAGTCGTTAGGTAGGAACCTGGCCTCATGTGCTGTTACACCACAGGTTATTATTAATGAAGCACTTCTTTTATATTAACGCTGTATTTAGTAAAACAATATTAGGTTTGTGATAGCATCACCAAACCACATAAATGTATTATTTCATTAAATGCTTTAGTGTGTACTGGCTTCATTTTTTGGTTACGATGAAAAATAATTGAAATAGAAACAAAGAATTGCTGGCTTCACAAAACAAGTGACCCAGCTATGTACTGGGAAGTTCTACTGACACTCGCTCACTCACACTTTCTCCCCCCCCCTCCATCCCTCCCATGTGTATGTGTGTGCATACTCAAGTACTTAACTGTCATTACAGTTCTAAGAAAAATGTCACCTGTCTCTATTCAAAATTTTACACTTTAAATTTGCAACAGCACATGAAAAGATACAATATTTTAAACTGCACAGTAATATCAGAGCTCTTCAAGAAAAGGGACTGGACACATTTTTCTTATTTCTGCACAAAGACTTTCTAACTAAAGTAAGAATCACGAACCTTCCGACCTTCTGTAAACAACCATCTCGCTTCGAGTAACGTATCACTCCGCGCCAGCTGTTCGTAACTGGTGCGGCCATCATATGCTGCTCACTCGCAATCTTTAGTTTTACGTAACATGGAAAAACGTATTCATTATTTAACTGATAATCTACACATTGAAGTATAATAAATTTTCTACAAGTGATTAAATACGTGTTCTTGTTCAAGAATGAACATATTTTTCTACGCCAAAAGTTCAATTTATCTGACACTGGGTTAACAGATCCCCCTTACCCCCCTCCTCTCTCAGTATGACAGCTACAAAGTTATACAAGAGAGAGAGAGAGAGAGAGATTTGTTTCAGTAATTCAATCCTTTTGGTTTCATTTCCACCAAATTATTGCCCAACATTGTTGACATGTGAAGTATTGTTTTCTCCTTTGTGCAACAAATATACCGCCAGTTTTAGCAGAAGCTAAACAAAGATAAGCCGGGGAATAAAAAGAGATTGTTTATCTTTCTCTCGGTTTCTCGTACACTAGAAAACAAGAAGACGATAATAAGCACATTATTTACGCACGTCTCATGCAAGTAATGTATTTTCTTACCTTGATTCATTACTTCCTTTTTGAACTTGAGGCATTTCGGTGCTAGACATCATCCTGTCAGTGTACGGTCTGTCAAATTTGCTTGCCAAAAAGGAACTCAACGTGGCACAAGAGGCGATTTAACGTCGACTGCTAAAATTGGGGAGATCGTCATCAATCATCACTATCAACATCTTCCCCACAGTGGACAGGACGGCTCTTTGATTGAAAGAATACGAAAGCACCTCGCGTTGTATTGCGCTTATCTCAAAATCGGTGTACTTGTTTATACGAGCAACAACGTGTTTTTTTCGTGGGACTCGCAACTTGACTGGTTGTTTTCCTTTCTTTCACCACACCGAAAACACAAAGACGGAGACACACAATTACACTTATACACCAACTTCACTGCTTGCTCAGGATAGCACCGACACAACGTCACATAAACGTTAAGAACAACCTGCTTCTTACCACTTTTCAAACGCCTGTATTTCCGAAAGACTCCGAAAACATGGGAGACCTTCCTGCTCGCATGGAAGTCGCCATGTTCGAAACTGGTGCTATTTTCTTGCTATTCACGTAATCGATTATAATTTATACAATAATCACGTATTATTATTATTATTATAAACAGAAACCTTTAATAAAAATATATTTTAAAATGTATAATCCAATGTAATTCACACGTTTTTCTTCCATTAGCATACTTTCATAGAACGGATTACATGATGCGGAAGAAATCCGTTATTAGGCTGTTGCCAACCACAATACTTCTCACTAAGTCAAGTACAGAAACGGAAGTGGTATGTCGATTGTCGGCATATGATAGTGTGATTTCACATTGTCAGTGACGATCCTCCGGGGATGGGGAAGGGGGTGGGATGCAGGAGTCGATCTATAATCCAGAGGTGTTCACCATCACACTCGGAATACTCTTGCGGGTGAAGGAAGGCAGGCCGTAGGGTGAGGGAAGTTGATTTAAAATGAACACCTCACAACAAGAGAGAAGAAAAATGTGACAATATTTAAAAATTCACCCCCAAATATGCATTTTATTTTATATGTAGCGTACAATAAAATGTGACTGCCTCAAAATATTTCTGTATTCTACAATCTTCTTTCCCCACTTTTATGCTTCTCTAAGTTGCTTACTTAAATCATAACACTTTCCAACATCAAATAAATTTAATGAAGAAACCCCGGTTTCAAAACTTAATTTATCTCATGCGTCACATTCTTCTAGCAATGTTTTTTTAGTAAAATATGAGAGAAAATTAATCCTTTGGTACGGAACCGTCTTACTTCTGGGTGATAAGATGTACATTTTGTATTTTATTTTTTTAATTTAGCGTTGCTCTTCTTCCACTTTTGGCTAATCCCGACGATGAGAATGAGTGATCGTCAGATGAAATTGATGAAGGGACACTCACAAATAACACCCATGCCGGGATTCGAGCCAGGGAACTTCGTGATGAGTCTGAAAGTCGACCACCCGGCAAGATGTACATTTTTAAACTTTTTTTTTTTTTAACATACATTCAATAACTTTCAACAGGTCATCACTCAGTGATACACTGCTTATTCCGCAGCTGTTGACAAATGGAATGTTTTTACACCTTGTAGGCTATGTGGATTATTTTTTTTCATAAGTTTGCATCACTGTTAGGGTGCACGTGCTTTTGTTTACAGAAGGTCTTAAGTTCTATGATTCTCACTTTATCTTTATATAAGTACAGTACAGATTTACATTCATCGTATATACTACTTGGTATAAACTCACGTCAATACACAGCAGGATAGTTGAAAGGTGTGCGAAGATAATTTGAAGTCTATGAAAAATACTATTTGTAAAAATTTTAAATAAAGGAGCGTACAACTTGTTTATTGCTTTCAATGCTTTTTTGATTATAACATTTGTATTGTATCTTTTGTTTGTGCAATGCCGTTGCTGTTTTGAGACTGATACTGTCTTGTCGACAGAGCAAGAAGTAAGAACTACAAATAGGTTGTTGATTCTAATGTTACATGAAAACATACTAGTTATTCAGATACAATACATGCGATAACTTTTATTCCAGACAAGAAATTTTACCTTTTATGTATTTCTGAAAGCATAATTGTGATTATTATTTCATATGTTGTATTGACTCTTGTATTTATTTCACCATACCATCCATCTTGGAGTGGCATAGTGATAACGCCGTCACCTTGTAGGTGATAGCTAAAGCCTAAAAGTTTAGGCATGTATTTTTGTTAAAACAGGCAGGCAAAAAGGCATTTATAATGTGGAAATTAGGCATCAAAAGTAAAAAAAAAGCAAAATAAAACCAAAAAGTGGCCAATTGCAAGTCATTTATATTTATAATTTAATTGAAAACGTTAAAACCTATGTGGAAATAACATTTTACTTTTCTTTGTAGTCTTGATTGCAACTAACATCTTGGTGTTGTTTTTGTTTGTTTAGTTATCAACATTCATACAAAGTATTGATTGGTTTTGTTTGATTGATTGATTTGTTTGAGTTTGTTTGATTGATTTTGTTTGATTGATTGATATTTTACATCCCTTTTATGCCTATTTTTGCTAATAGCAAAGATAAGAATGAGTGGTGATATGATTAAATTGATGAATGGACACACACAAAGAAGACCTAAGCCTAGGCTGGGATTTGAACCTGGGGCCCTTGGATGCTCTGCTTACTACGGAGGTCAGCTTCATAAATAGATGTCTGCCAGAAATAATGTTTTCTCTACTTCTACAGAAGTAATTAAGAGTATTCATAAAACAGGTTATTGTAGCTGGATTCATATTGTCAAGGAAATAATTTGCACCTTTAAGAATATCACAAAGTGTTTCAAATTTTTCAGTCATTACACGTTTGCACTTTGCTGCAACAGCTAACCCATTTTCTCCCATTTTCTCCCCCACTGGGAAGCTAAAAAACAGGGGAATCTAATATCCAGCAAAAATCACAATTCATTAAGCACATACACTTACATGCAATAATAACATAAAAGTACACACATGGAAACATATTACTTAACCCTATACTTTTGTAGCTGGCCAGCAATTAATTAACATATTACCAAAACCAGTAATGGTCAATCCGACCAAAACAAAATTAAAAATATACACAGCAGGATACAAAATAGGCAAAATGAAAAACCTTCTAAAACATTAGAAACAAAATAGAAAATGTAAAACTGAAAAGAAAAACAATTATCAATAAAAGAAGCAGGAAAAAAAAGGCATTTTGCAAAACTTCAGGGCTCTAGTTATAACCTATACCCAGTCATGCCATAAGTTCTGATACAGTGTGATCGCCTGTCTGCTGGCTCTGCAAACCCAGCACGATCTAGTGGCAAGAGAGTAAAACATACGTAGAAACATAAGTGTTGTCTGTTCAAGCTTGGTGTAGTCAGTAAGAGCTACGAAAGTGTGTAAAATGGACATCGAACAGAACCGTGCAACACTGATTGCCTTGTACAAGGCAAAGAAGACACCCGCTGAGATTTTGAAGGACCTAAAACATCTGGGCATTGACATATTATTTGTTTATCGTACGATTAAAAGGTTTGCTGAGACCAATGGAATTGCTGACTGTGTTAGAAGTGGTCGTCCATGTTCAGTCCGAACACCAGCTCTTGTCAAAGCTGTCGGGGAGCCAATTCGATGGAATTCCTGTCGCAAAAAGTCTCTCCTTGCAAAGCAGATGAATGTGTCGACAAGAACAATGTGCTGCATCATTAACGAGCAGACCTAAAGCATAGGCGACAGCAGAAAGCAAAGGCACTCTTGCGCCGGCATAGTTTAAATGGCCACAGAAGAATTATCTTTACAGACGAGAAAATTTTTGACGTAGAGGAATCCTATAACCGCCAGAATGATAGTGTGTATGCTCCGTGTGTATGCTCGGAGTGCTCAAGAAGCTAAGCAAAAGAAGAAATGTGTACAGTGTTCCCATCATCCTGCATCCAGCATCCATCAGGGTGTGGTGGGGCATTAGCTTTGAAGGCATCACACAGCTGCACTTTTGCGAGAAAGGAGTTAAAACCACTGCAAAAGTGTATCAAGATACCGTCTTAGAGCCTGTGGTGAAGCCCAATAACAAAACCTTGTTCCATGGAGGATTGGACGTTTCAACAAGACTCAGCCCCGGTACACAAAGTGAAGACCACCCAGCGGTGGTTCAGCAACAATGTGCTCCACTTCATAGCAGCTGATGATTGGGATTGGCCCTCGAGCAGGCCTGATTTGAACCCACTGGACTACAAACTCTGGTCTGTGTTGGAAGACCAGGTCTGTCAAAAGCATCACCCTAATTTGGAAAGTCTGAAACGGACCTTAACGAAAGCAGCCGGTGAAATTCCCGATGGAGGTGATCGGTGCCGCAATAGATGCATGGCCAGACAGACTTTGGGCTTGTGTCAAGGCAAAAGGTGGCCATTTCGAGTGAATGCTGTATTACTGTATATCTGAGAGGCGTAATAAAGCTCCTCGATTTTTCAATTGTCAACCTACATGTACTGTGTTTTATTTCTACTCCCTGGCATGTGTATCAGAACTTATGGCACAACTAGGTATAATTGGAGGAAGGATTGGAAGTGGTATAGGATGACTCCTATATGTATTATTTTGATCGAAAGTCAATGTTAAGTCACATAGCACTATGCTGGTACCATTTTCATTGAATTGTTTCTTTTCTGTCACTGTTGGCTGTCATGAAGATTCTGTCATTGTGACAGAATTGATGAAGGGACACTTGCAAAGAACAGCCTTGCCCAGGTTGGAATTTGAACCTGGGACCTGTGGCATTGTAGTGTGCTGTGCTAACCACTTTGCAACCATTCTGAATCAATTCCAATACACCAATGCCAACCTAATGAGACCAATACCTAATCATTACAGAAATTTTAAGTTGTTCACAGTAACTATACGTGTTATATTTGATAAATTAAAAGTTTACAATCACAATATACCACTTTTTGTTTAAAATGTTAGCAGGTTTATCTATGAAATAATTTGGAATAGTCCACTTTTGGTACACGCTATTGACACAAAATTAATGAAAAATTACTTGTTTTCCATTATCCCTAAACAAATGGAAAAGAATTGACTGGTGTCACTGATTAAATTCTAATAGATACAATTGGTATTCACCAATATTGAAACACCAGCTCAGTCCTAACATTACAATGCATAGCAAGGATCTTATGTATTAAAACAATGTGATATCTTGTTTTTGTGTGTAAAGATCATTGATTTTTTTCCTCTTTCCTTGTAGAAAATGGATGGAAATGTTCTTACCATCAGCTTGGGATCATGGATGGAACTTCCAGATTTGGATTTTCGGGTATGGGAATCTGAATATTGTGGTGTTGCACCATCATCACGGGAAAATCGTGCCTCAGTTTCATCTGTGGCTACTTATTACCATGACTATGTTCTACGAAAAGGGCTAGCGCAGTACTTCCGCCCAGAGACTGCCGTCACGGAAGTGAAGGAGGCAGACTCAATTTACTTCTTGGACCTGAAGTCGCCGTGCAACGAGAGAGACCCCGAAACAGGTGTCATGAAGGAATGTGGCAAAAGACCTTTGTGGGAAGTACACGGTTACGATGACACTCTTGGCAAGAGTTTTCACTACGTCACACACCATCTTGTGCTTGCTACTGGCAGCGCAGACAGAGTCAACAAGCTTAGTGTTCCCGGAGAAGATTTCCCGTTCGTGCTGCACACGCTTTGCGACTTGGAGAAGGTTATCAGCACGAAGCAAGCGATTCCAGACTCGGATCCGGTCCTTGTCGTGGGTGCAGGCTTAAGTGCAGCGGATGCTGTAATAGCCGCACGGTTCCATGGTTTATCCGTGATTCATGTCTTCCGAAGACCTGCACAAGATCCGGGGTTCATATTCAAGCAGTTACCAGAGAACATGTATCCAGAGTATCACAAAGTACATCAAATGATGGTTGACGGGGGGAACAATTACGCAGGCTACAGAGCACTTTCGGAACATAATGTGATCGAGATTTGTGAAGACAAAAAGGTGCGAATTGTTGGACCAGACAAGAGCACTACAATAAAAGTTTCATTTGTGATACCACTTATTGGGTCCAAGCCCAATCTTGGATTTTTCCCGCACAGGGGGACAAGACTTGGTGTTCAACAGGGATACCTGATAGACAGCAAGTCCAACACAATTAAAATAGACCCTTACACTCACCAGTGCATCCATGCCCCTGGAATGTATGCCCTCGGACCTCTGGCAGGGGACAATTTCGTCAGATTTCTTCAGGGTGGTGCTATGGCTATAACGAGTCACATCAACAAGGAAGTACAACAGTTACAATCCCCATATCATAATGTGTCAGAGCATCGAATAGCAGAGGGTAGCTTTTAAATATTGGTTTGTACAATTGTATAAATATTAATGAATAATATAACAGTACCTGTTTTCTTTTTTAAAAAATATAAAGCCTTCATGGTAGTTTTTAAATAAAACTCCATTCTTTGCATTTTGTAAAGACTACAAAAGTTAAAATTTTCTAGTCTATTTTTATAGTGAATACACGTGTTTGTAACTTGCAATTTACTGTTCAATAAGATGTGCAGATTGCAATTATAGGTAATGAGAAGAGTTGTTTTTTGTGAAAATGCACACATCTCTCTTTTTTAAAATAAAAGACCTAGCTTTGTAATTTTAAATAGAATTGATGGTATACAAAACTAAAGCAAGTTAATTATACAAGACAGTAAAAATATACATTCCTAAATGATAGATCATAACATTCAAAAGTGTGTGTTGTGTTGTGCCTTATTTTGTATAGTGTCTGTGTATATATACAACAAGCTTGGCTAGGTGTGTGTAACCTATCATTTTCACAATGTTTAAATATGTTTGTTAAACACTGATGAGTTTCATTACAATTAAGGATTGTCATTGAGAAGTCGCATTCTTGGCAGTTTTACTTACAATGTCTTTTCTGAAAAATATACACAAAAGTTAATTTAAGTAATGTACAGAAATTGCATTACAATTTGATTGGTCATTTTGAGATTCACACAATTTGGGAATTCATTTATATGTGTATAAGTTATAAACTTCCTCAATGGTTCTACCCTTTGTAGATTACAAGGACAGCCTGGTTAGCCTCTATTACAGTGAACCTGAATTATAGAAAAAAGACATACTCTTCCAAAACACTATTATATCAAGATATCACTCACTTAATACTATATGTGTACATTGTAAATAATGAATGAGTCTCATAATCTCATATGCCACTTAATAGAAAACTGAAGAATAGGAAACTCAATATCATGACAAAAATTAATGTTAGCACAAAACACTGTACAAAGGTTTGTCACAATTTTAAAACTGTACTTTTCTTAATTATATAATGCAGTTCTAAGCTGTGGAGTGTAACATTTATTTCTTTGAACTTTAAGAATATATACTTAATGGTAAATCACAATGAAATCTTCTGAATTTGAAAAGTCTCAATGTAAATGTATTTTCAGTAGAAAAATGTAAAGATTTTGTTTAACTTGCTAATATCTGTGATATAAACATTCTCATAATTTTAAGGCCAAAGAATGTGTATTGAAATATTTAAGATGATGAAAGAGACCAATGTTATTAACCTTTCCTATGTAAAAGACATATATGTGCATATATATACATATGTAAATATTAAACTTTACTAATTACACATATTAGTTATGATAGATGAAAATATCAATATGTATGCTCAAAATAAGAATTATTAGAAATCAAATAAATATGGATGCTACTGCTGCCTTACTTAGATTTTGTAAACTGTAGTGGCTAGACTACTTAACACAAATATCAGATCTAGTTTGTAAATATCATATACACAAATATATATTGTAAAACAAGAAAAAAGAATTTAATGTATCTTGTTAATGAATATAAAGTTTAGAATGACAATAGCCCCACACAGAGTGGCAAAGTTGAATATGGCATTTTGTAAAATAGAGAAAGCAATCTGTAATAATGTTACACATGAATTCAAACAAATGTTTATCAAAGACAATGTTGATATGTGTTAATACGAATTTTCATTAAAGTATTTTGAACACCAAGAATGTTAATCATTTTACTTGCAGTATGAGGAAACAGAGATTGTAAAATTTGTCTTAAACTTTCAAAAAAATGTTTGAATATTTTTTCTTTGAAATTAAACTTTATTGTCTACCCTTAATGTATAATGGGTTATATGAATTATTATGAAAGAGTAATTTCTTCTATTTGTTTACAACTTGCTGATGTAAAGCATTT
Source organism: Lepisma saccharinum (assembly GCF_977018435.1). Classification (NCBI taxonomy): domain Eukaryota; kingdom Metazoa; phylum Arthropoda; class Insecta; order Zygentoma; family Lepismatidae; genus Lepisma; species Lepisma saccharinum. Next base: position 33,619,932 of record NC_139255.1, on the reverse strand, counting down.
CTTATATTTTATATCTGCATGAAAGCAACAAAATTAAATCTTACAATAAAGTTCGATTAGGATGCAATTTGTCATTTTCTTGTTATGAACCTTTATAGCAGTGTTTCTTAACTGCTGGGCATGGCTCGTTATCGGGCCCTGGCATCAATTATAGCGGGTCGCGAGAGATTTGTCCAGAAGTCTGCAACGTGCAGCCCTAGCTGGTGCTTGTGATAAATCAAAGCTGCTGATAGGGGTCCGTCACTCACGGAGCAATATGAGACCCAATCTTTGAGTTAGGGCCAGAAGGGTGAAGCGACTTGCAGCCTGACTGGCAAGCACATGGAAAGATAGTCTTTCGTTCGGGTGTCCACTGCAATAATAGGAAATGCTTTCGTGACACCTTGTTTCCCACAGTCAGTTTAGTTTGTGCAGAAATTTTCATTATCAAATATACTGAAGTAGAAATATTCCGATTGATTGCAATTTTATAATGTCCGAAATTAAACATGCCAATTAGCAAATTAATTTAATGCTTTTGTCCAGAGGAAACTAATAGATTCCATTAGACCCAGTTGTCATCAACTAATTTAAACCCAAGTTTATATTTGCCAACAAGCATAGATATTAATTATCATATAAAGTAAAGAAAAAAACTACAAGTAAAATTGTGGGAAGGGGCATGGACTTTTAAAAAAAAAATAACGGGGCTGCGAGCTCATGAAGGTTGAGAACCACTGCTTTATACTTTTGTAAAGAACAGAAAATGGAAGAGGTTGGTACTACAGGAAGTGAAAACAACACAATTACCCAGTTATACAATATGTGATAGGGGGAAAACAAATACAAAAAACATTGAAATAATGAAGATAACCTCATTCTTAGGGGTTTCTGCGAGAAAGCACTAGGAGAGGCCAACATACCAGTCATATGTTTCTTTATCCTAAATTCACTGAATAAGTGGCATATTCTGAAAATTTGACCTGGTTTATCGCAACAATTCTTATTTATTTTATATATTTATTATACACCCCATCTAGATTAATTACATATAATACCAATACATCATGCAAGCCTTCACATATTTCAGCTATTGCTATATTTATCATAAAATTTCCCTTTTTACCTAAAATTGGAACTGCATCCACTTCAACAAAGAAAAATTTCCCTTCATGTAGCAACATTGCTTCAGCCAAGCATAGCATAGAAAGCGGGAAGGAACAAGCCATGTTCTGCTAGCATACTGGTTACATGTAGGGTGACCAGACGTCCTCTTTTATCCGGACATGTCCTCCTTTATAGGTGTCTGTCCGGCGTCCGGGCGGATTTTTTAGAAATCGGTAAATGTCCTCCTTTTTTGGGAAGAGTATAGCATTGACCATAGCAAATGTGCTGCATACAGAATGCTTCATTTGGGACGCGATAAATGTTTGAGCAATGCTCACCTAGCATCTGGAAGCTCAATACGAACACTTTCCCGACTGAGTCTCTAGTAGGGCGCGTATTTAAGGCATTAAAAACCTCTGAAATAGGCAGTCAAATAGGCACCAAATTGATAAAAATAGGCACTTAAAAGGCACCCTAAAGTTAAAAAAAGACATTAAAATAGGCAATGGATGTGAACTTATTTAAATTTTCTTCTTACAATGTACAGTTATACTGTATTAGAACTTTAGTTTATACATAAAAGTGCGCTAGCGATTAACATACTATAATACTCTTTTGATCAAAATTCACATTTGCGGGGAATCGTCTGTTAAAGTAATTCTCACAAAAAGAGCTCGTGCTAACGATTTGCACCATTGTAACACAAAAAATTATTTAAAACAATGTTCCAATTCAGACCATCAAATCTGGCGAATTCCACATTTCAATCAGTACAACATCAACAAAGCCTTACATCTTTCAATATAGGGAAAGCCAAATGCACATAAAAAAAAAGCTGAAGTATGCAAGAATTGCAGAATATCCATTTTTTGGCACAATTAAGCAAAATAGTCATTAACCATCAAAATAGAAATTTATAGGCACTATAAAAAATGTGTTTTAGGAATAGAAACTCCATGAAACGAACTTTAAAGTTTAAACATGAAAGCCTATTGTTTTGGTTTTATTTTACTTTGCTTTTCTGCCACTTTTGGTTAATCGTGAAGATGAGTGTGAACAATGATATGATGATTTTGATGAAGGACACCCATGCCCAGGCCGGAATTCGAAACCAAGGCCTCTGGTGTTGTGGCGCGGTGTGCTAACCACTCCACCACAGAGGTCGGCCAGTTCCTTTTCGAATTATACATACGCGATACACAAATGTGTAGTGAGAATTTTGATATTAAGTAATATTTACTTTCATGAAATAACGAAGCGAAAGTGTAAATTCAACAATAATCTTGCAAGAAAATATCCAGTTTTAAAGGATGGAAGAAACGAATATGAACCGAGACAACGGCAATTTGGATGATGTATGGATTAGCTTTCTTAAAAAGTGGGACAATATGAATAACAAAAGTGCCCTGATAGGCTTCCATGTCACCTCGGAGGTAAATGATTGATTGGGTTGGTGTTTGAAGTCCACTTTGTGCACAGTAAGGCTAATTGGGACTGGACCTACAGTTTAAAGTGGGATCCGAACCACTATGTGCCTCCACCGGGTATCGAACCCGGGACCCCTTGATTACAAGGTGACGACTCTACCACTGCACCATCGGGGAGGCACCTCGTAGGTAAAGAAAGCAGCCGAAGTGGAATGCGAATTCTCCTTGGATTGGTGACGGAAGAAAAGGGGAGGGACCTCTCATGGGAGTGGAAGTACCCCACAACTCCGTAGCGTGGCGCCAGCTGCTTGAACTCTTCAGCTTGGCAAGGAACTAGGCCTTTCAACGGCCACTCAAGCACACCTGTGGTGGTGATTTTAACATGTTTTTTCATGAGTTTTTAAGGGTTTTTAACAAAGGTAGTTTTAAATCTGTATGTGTCAAACACCATTAAGTGTTTTTAACCCCAATCATTTACCTAGTATCCTCACATGACACTTCTCCAACGTGGCTTGATGTTCCGAGCCTAAAATACAACCACCTGAAGAAGGAAGCAGTAAAGCTTCCGAAACGTAGTTTACAATGTATACTTACTCACTTACGTAAGTAGACGAAATTCTATACTCTAACATATTTTTGTTCATGTTCTGCTACCACCCTAGAACAAGGAAGGGTGGTCATTTTGACCGCCATAAGATTTTAATGTAATTTTGAAATAAACAGCTGCAAAATGTTGAAATACATGTATTTTGTTGTACTATAAAACAGTGGCGGCTGGTAGCTAGTATGATGGGTAGTGCCAATGTGATCAAGAAATCGAAAAATTTTCGCTAGCATTTGTCATAGAAATCTAATGAAAGAGGTAATTTTAATGGAACTTTTGTTTACTAAAATTGCAGACAAAAATTCAGTTACTAAGATTGGATTATTTTACTTCGCATTTGTACTACTTTTGGCTAATCATGAAGATAAGGATGAGTGAACACTCACAAAGAACACCGATGCCCAGGCCGAGAAAATTTCGACGGCTGTCACCTTTACCATTGTTTTTATATTTTTAAATAGAATAGATGTTTAAATTTGGCATGGGACAGCCAAGTTGTTTAACATTTAATTTAATATCGTATAGTACCTTGGAAAACAGTGTATGTAATAATGCTCTAACCTGACTCATCTTTTCTAACTACCCTTCCTTTCACACACCATCCAACACTTTCACTTCACTAAAAAGAAAAACACTGAACAATTAGAGACAACGAGTCGATCACTGTATTCTCACCTTGCAACCCCAGCACGGCAGACGGTACATCAACAATCGGTGTTACTAACAACTGAAATATGATTATCTGCTAAATGAACTGTAGATCTACAATTTTTGGAATTCAATGAAAGAAATTCAATTATATCTCGAAGTGAAATTCTCATACTGATAGATTTTGTGTGATTTTTTACAAATATTAAAGTAAAAAATCCCCTGCTGATGCGTATTCCCTTTGATATTTAGGAAATTCTTTTGTACAGAAAATGTCTTCAATGTTGTCAACGTCAGTTGCAACACATGAGTGTCTGTGTGCTTGAGAGCAAGGGATATATCTTTTCTTAAGGAAGAAATTGATAACAAAAAAGTCTAGATGGCTCTTTAGACGCATCTATTTAAATGGTTATATAAATTTGGGGAATATATTACATTTGTTCTTGCCAAGTATGCAGGAAAGTATCTTTCTCGCGAATTACTTCTCCAATGAGTATTACAAATCTGTCAGGATTAGTCACTTCTCTGTGAAGTTTGCAACTATGTCAACACAATTCAAAAGCTCTCGCGTCGTGCCAGCCGAAAAGGTGCAAGGCTGGTTGTCCACTGGGCTACCACCTCCTCGCTCGTTAATTGCTGAGACTTTTTCATGCCTCAGCGCATGCCTCTGCGCACAGACCACACTGTGCTGGCCCAGAGCAAGTGAGAGAACAGCTGGGGATGCGGCGCAGGAATTGAGGTGGCCGTAAGCTCAAACGCTTACGAGATTCGAATCTCCTCGTTGTAAATGTATTAATTTAACTATATTTTGGCAAAGCAAGTTCTTTTTCTTTTTCTGAGGGTAGAGCCATGGCAAGGCGACTCTCCCCTTAGAGCCGCCGCTGCTATAATATTACATTACCTTTTAGTTTTTTCACTCTCTACACACACTGGTAGCAATAGACATCCTTCTGGCCGACGCAAGATCCGCAGACAGCTTTCTTACATCGCACACACTCCATATTTGTCTTGTCTTGGTTGCATCTTCCAATTTGGCCCTGCCTCCTTTTCTTGATATCCACCTTGTCTGATGCATCTCTCGCCCTCTTCATTCCTCTCTCTGTCTTTGAGGTTTGCCGCAGGAAGTTCTGTCGCAGCTCTTCAGACAATTTCCTGATGAATTCTTTTCTTTTCATCTTTTCCCCTGTCACTTTGCAGTACAAAATATGACTGTTGATAGCTGCATTATCCAACCAATTGGAGAAAACTTGAACAGGATAACGTCTGCAGGCTGCTGCCTTTGTTGTGTATTTCCTTGACATCTGGTCAAAAATATCTACACCAAACTTTGTCTTATTATAGTATTTAATTGTTTCAGGTTTCTTTTTTTCCACCAGCTTCAATGGACACCTGACTGTGCAAGAAACTGAGAACAATCATATTTTTAGCATGCTTTCCTTGGTACACAGTCATCGTGATGTCCACGTGACGTAGAATAACACTGGAATAAAGCTCTTCTTTCGACTTCCTTGCTTCATCAGGAACTTCTCTGCATGATTTGTTCATCGTGCCCACAATGGGTCTTCTTTTCTTTTAGTGCCTTGGCCAATTTCAGTGTTGTAAAAAAACTGTCCGTTGTAACATTCCGACCTTGATTCAGGAAGGGTTCCACAAGATGCAATACAACATATTCCCCAAGGGACTGCCCTTCTGGTAGATTCTCTTCTTTTCCAAGGTAAGGGAAGGAGTTACAAACATAATTTGTTTCAGTATCAACTGCAACCCAAAACTTTAATCCATATTTATCAGGTTTACTGCCCATATATTGAGTAAAGCAGCATCGCGTTTTGCTGGGAAAAAGCTGTTCGTCAATTGTTATGTTTTCACTCGGTCTGTAACAACTCAAACACTTGTTGATAAATTTTCTACAAACTTCTGACACAAGCGCAAATTTGTTGGTCAAGGTTCTTTCCTTTCGAGATGACTTTTCATCGAAACGCAAATATCTCAGTATCTCCTTGTAGCGATCCCTTGGCATTGTGTCTCGGAAGAAGCTGACTCCCCAACTTTGAGACCACAGATCTTCGACTGATATTCCTTTTGCACAATAAACACCTCTTACATACATCAAAGCTTCCAGTTCCTCCAACGTTAGGTGCCATTCCTGTGTTCCAAGCTGACATCTTGCCTCTATTTCTGTGCATTTTCGGATTAGGTGCAACATGGATTCATCAAACAGAAGGCGAAAAGCACTTGAAACTTCCCCTGCACAAATACATCGTTTGGCATAGCTTGTAGGTCCACCATGTTCTTTCAGTACATTCACGGCACCTTTCCTGCCTGTCACCGGAATATGACCCTTGACTATCTCCCAAACAGAACTCTCTCTTCCCAACCAAACCTCCTACCTCTTCTCTGCTGTGGGAAGACGTTGCTGCAACTATTTCAATGGGTATATCATCTTCTCGGTCACACACCACTGCATCCTCATCCGAAGATGATGATAGAGGATAGGGTAGTATTTCTGGACCTGATCCTCCAGAATCTTGACTTGAGTACCCTCCCTTCTTCCTCAGATAGCTCGAGAAAGCTTTCAATTTACTACGGAGACAACCCACGCTTACACGACATCTTCTCAAGTCAAGTACTCACTGATGAATGTAAGATACAAGAACAAAACAATTTGCTAGCTCAAATCAAAACACCTGCATTACTAGTAAAAGGAACCCCCGACCAACAATGACCGTTCGTCGTCGTTCTAGGGTAATTTACTCATACAGCCAATATCTTGGAATTTTTTTTAAAACTGCTTACATCCATCGAAAGGAGATATAAAATTATGAAAAGTCAAGTACATTCAGAATTTTTGTGCAAAAAGTAAAAGAACGTGAAAAAAAAATAATTGAAAACAGTCAAAATGACCGCTCCAGTCGTTCTAGTGTTAGAGCTAAATGTATAAAAATACATGAAAAAGTTGGTTTACTGATGGTAAATCATGCAAGTAAAAAAATGGAGAATATGCCACTGCTGAATGATTTTAGATAATGTTAAGACTATGAGAACATCTTTTCAACTAATATTAGAAATCTGTCTTCTTAATAGCTATGAAATAGCACAATGTTCATTGGTTGTAATCCATGCATACCGGCCAATACTTTTCCGGCATTTTGGTCTTTCAAGGCTCTGCAAAAAATGCTGCGTGATACCTTCGTGAAGTCTAATTTTTTTTGGAAGTTATGCAAAAAGTCTCATTTTTTTGGAAGTTATGCAAAAAAGTCTTATTTTTTTTGGAAGTTATGCAAAATTCGGTTTCTTCTTATTTTACACCAGTTTTGTGTGAAAGAAACTGAATTTTCTGATAACATGCAATTTATATTCTGATGTAATTCTCGAATATTTTAATTTAAAAATTGGTAAATTGATGCATGTAATTAGAGTGCAATACGTACACACAAATATTAATCAATATTTTGAACAACTTCTAATTGCTATAATTTTCAAGCATCGGTATCGCAAAGTGGTATTATCTCGGCCCTAATTTAAACATTATTTTGAATGCAAAGTTGGGAATATTGTATGCCATTGCTACATTGCATCTAAAGATATCAGTTTGGCGGTTATGCGGAGATAGGTAATAACTCTGATACACTTACTACTCATTTTTCCGTGATATTTTTTTTCCAGCAATCGATTTCACCACTCGTCTGGTGGCTTCGTCACACGTTCACTCCAGATGTGAACAATACAAAACAACATAATGTGAGTGTTGACTATTCAATATTATACATTACTAAATTATTGTATTGTATTGTACAAAGTCTGTCGCAGAGAAGGTGAGACTAATTCCTGTATAGGACCTCCATTGGCTAGCAAATGTACTAGTGTGAAAATTTGGTTCATTGGCTGCCGATTGAGACCAAAATGAGTGCAATAGGTCAAAAAGTCGTGACTGCGTAGCAGTTAAAAGACAAGCATGTACATGGATCCCTCCAAGAATCATTAAAATGAAACAAGAAAATTACAAACAACAAAATTTATATTCAGAATGAGCCATATCGAGTAGACGTACATCTTTTTCAAAATAGGCATCATTGACAGCTAAGCAAGCGTCCATACGCTCCTGCCACTTTGTGAATGTCTTTGAAAATTCGTCGCCAGGTAGCGAACTAAAGAAAACTTGCGCTGCGGTGATCACTTCTTTGTTCGTCATGAAATGACGACCATGTAAAACGGCCTTTAAAAGTGAAAATAGCCAAAAGTCGCAGGGTGCAAGGTCCAGGCTGTATGCTGGATGCAGGAAAATTTCTATTTTTCTCTTCCTTGCGAATAATTGATGCATCAGTATTCACTAGTGTCTCGTTAATCACGGACGGTCTTTGTCCAGGATGCGGAAGCAAAGCGCCTGATTCGCACCCATCTTCGAACAACTTGTGCCATCAGTACACTGTGGCTCTACTCAGTCTGTCTTGATCGGCATATTTCTGTTCAAACATTGCATATGTTTCCGCAGCACTTTTCCCTAAACGCCAACAAAATTTTATGGCATGTCGCTGTTCATCTTAAATACTCATCGCGAAAAGCAATGTTATACACAAAAACCTGGAGGGGTAAACGAAACATGTTCCATGTAAATCAACACAGCTGCTCACTAACGTGGTTTCGCAACATGTGATAACTTGCTACGGAAACAGAATGAGTCATCCTACATGACGCGACTAGTGCCGAAACCATAGGCAGTGTTGCCAAGCCAGGAAAAAATCTGTCTCACCTTCTCTGCGACAGCCTTTGTATTATTGCATTTATACTTTCTGAACAATGTTTACAGGTTTAATAAACCCATGGATATGTACTTTACTTATGTTGAAAGTTTCAATGAATTGCATTAGTGATTCCGAAGATTCAGCATTTTAAACAATGCTGTGTGAATCTACCGTGTTTCTGAGTTTAAAATTACTGCCCAGGCACTAGACTTCTGGGTATTAAAATTCCAGCCTTAGGGGTTAATTTAAATGTATGCGATTCAGTGAAGTAAGTATATATTTTTTTTGTCTCTTGAGAATGTACGTCTTCGAAGACAAAGTTCATTACTTGAACATTGTTCACTGTCGTGCTGCAATTAAGTTCAAAATTTAGTGTGGAGAAATATAAAAACATTGCTAATTAATCAAATGGAACTAATCAATCCCCCGCCTCTCCACCATTCCACAAAAACCTATGTAATCACCAGCGATATAGCCCTGAAGTCTTCAAAATATTAATTCTTCATACACAGGATCATATTCACACCTCTGTTGACTCAAAATGCTCTAACAAGATAATGGTCAGTGCTTGTCCAGACAAAAAGTAATCCGAACCCTTGATTCTCTCCGAAATCTGAATTCTCCAGTTTTACTCTTCGGATTTCAGGTAGTGAAAAAATCCAGATCTATGAGAACTCTGTGGCACAATATCCCTTTGAAGATCAAGGGCTGTCGGCAATCTTAGAGCCAACTCCATTTTCTTAAATAGAAAGGTGTTCATGCACCATATCAAAATTTGCTAAAATTTCGCAAAAAACGTTAACATTTGATTTGTGTTTCCCTTGCGATATTTGTTTCAAATGGTTGTTTTTATACTTACAGACAACACTGTGTTTCAAAAGTGAATGGAAATCCTATATTTGGTGGTGTCTCATGTTCAGTGATGATGGAACATTTCACGTAAATGACAAACTTCTGGTCAACTACAGAGTGTCTACAAAGTTAGCTGCACATTCAAAAATTGATTGTTCAAAAACTATGCTCTTGTTTTGTTTTTCATATAATGAACAAAGTGCTAAATGTTCGCTTTACAGTGATTCGATGCGAGTGCAATGTTAGATGCAAATAACTGTAACATGGCAGTCTACCTCTTGACATATTTTGGCTATGTGCCAGGGGTCACCATGACTGTGGTTTCTTCAATCCTAATTCACACGTCACATGGAAGGATTGCACAAAGGCACTATACTTTATGTAAAAATCACATGAGGGTAAGTCAGGAAATCACAGCACCATGTCATAATTGCATTATTTTTTTCTCATTTATCCTATGCAACGTTTTGGAAGTGCACGACTAATGAGATAGGCATGGACTCGATGGTATAAGTGGTTACCTCCTGAATATACAGGTAACTCATAATTGGGAAAAAGAGACACGCGGTAGTATATAAATACGGAGAAACTAAATCTGCCGCAAAATTAGTTTGGTATTGAGAGCTGAAGGAACATGCATCACAGTGTTGCCATATCATGCAGTACAGTACGCACTGCAGCCGTCTGACGCTGTGTCGAGGAGAACGTGTTATGAAAAGGAACAACAATGATGAAATGTGTTATTGTTTTTCGAGGAAAAGGGGATAACAATGATGACGACAATGATGAATGTGTTATTGTTTTCTCTCTTCATTTCCATCTCCCTAACATGAACGAATTAACGAAACGAGCATTGTTTACAGGTTACCTTTTCAATCCATTCTGAAAATATTGAATATATACACTTTCAATAATTATTTCTTTCCGAAGTTGCCGTTCAAGTCTGCCCATCTTTCAATTATACCACAACTGAATTGCACAAAGTCCAGTTGGTGGGGCGTCTGACTTTCACGCGGGAGACCTGTGGTGGTTTGTGGAACTTTTTCAAATATCCTTAGCAGGCCTCCCCGATGGTGTAGTGGTAACGTCGTCGCCTTGTAATCAAGGGGTCCCTGGTTCGATACACGGTGGAGGCACATGGCACAGTGGTTCGGATCCCACTTTAAACTGTAGGTCCAGTCCCGATTAGCCTTCCCGTGCATAAAGTGGACTTAAAACAACAAATCAATCAATCAATCAATCAAATATCCCGAGCGGCTCCGGAGTCGACTCAGCCCAAGTGAGTACCTGGGGCAAACCTGGAGTAAAGGCGGTTGGTGAACCACATCACCTCCATAATATGGCCTAGGTTGAGAATGTGTGGAGCCCTACCTCCACATCCCCATATGCCTCCATACTTTACTTTATTTTGCATCCATTATTTTTTTTGTATGAGAATCCCAGAGATTTTATGACTGTCCTTAAAGATGTTTTCCCACCTTGAAAAAGTCCCGAATCTTTCAACGAAACGCGCAGTTTCCTTACAGTGGGATGAACTTTCCTCCTATAATAAGAGTAAATATGGCGACGAATAGCGTCTTGCCGAAAGGTATCTAAAGTTTCACGCGTTTACTGATATTCCTCTTCTTTCCTGAGGTTTCCAGTTTTGAAGCCTCACATTTATTTATTTATTTCTACGAAATTATATTTTTCTTTCCCTATGGTAACAATAGTGTTCTTAGACACGCCGACAGCAGCAGCAGTCCTGACCAGAACTTTGTTTACAGAAATGATTGGACCCCCCACTGTTTTTCTCTTGCTCAAATTATTTGCGCTGAGAACAAACCATCTCCCGCGTTTGGCCTTTGAGAGGAATTCCTCGAGTATTGCCTCCTGTGCTTGAGATTCTTCACACAAGCACACAACATACTCAAGCAGAACACAGAAAATTATGTACAAAAAAATAACACACTAACACAACACGCTATATAGAACAAAGAATGATCTAAATTCAATAAACACAACAAACGGACGGTTAAAATATCACAGCAACGCAAGGCAACAAACAAACAACACGTCCTCTCCCAACAACATGAAAACTGATCGCAGGAAGAATCGCCCGATAAGCGGCAACACCGAGATAAACGTTTTCTGTTGCTAGGTAACCAGGGCTTGAGTGAAGCACTGGGAAGATTTTGATTGGCTCGCATGCCAGCAACCCACCCTCCCGCAGTAGCGTAGACCCACATTTTCCACGTGCTTCACAAGCGTCAATACCAAACTAATTTTGCGGCAGGTAGAACCTACGACGACGACTGGGAGTTCATCGTGCTGACAATATGTCACCCTGTAACTGTTGGATGATCACCACCTCTGCCTAGGCATGTGGGAGTGAGGCTGGCAGTTGGTAGGAAGGATTTGGTCCTAAAGGCCTGTTGTGCCACGGGTAGGTGCAATGTTCCCTCATGAGTAACCACGGGTAGGTGCAATGTTCCCTCATGAGTAAAGACTGGATTTTAAAGGGAATTCCTTTTTCTACTTTTCCAACAGGATCACGGAATATACTGGGCTAGCATAAATGATTCATTCGTTTTGAAAAGGCTATATTTTCAAAAGTATTACACGTACACACATGAAAGATATATGAAAAGAACCACAAACTCACCAAGTTTATACACCCTCTACAAATGTTCGATATGTGCCCCTTTGGTTACACGACACACGTCCAGACGATGTATGGGCCATTTTTCTTTGCTGAGCAAACTGTGACCGGTAAATGTTACCTGGATATGTTGCAGTTGTGGTTGTTCCCGCAATTCAGTGCCGACTTCAGGGATTTTGTCTTCCAACAAGACGGGGCACCCCCTCATTGGAACATCCCACTTCGTGACTACCTATACGATGAACTTCCGCATCGCTGGATTGGGCGTATTTGTGAGGATGACCTAGCTTTGTTCCCCTCGCCTCCCAGATCTCCTGATTTAACGCCCTGCGACTTCTTCCTGTGGGGGTACGTTAAGGACCTTGTTTACGTACCCCCACTACTGCAATCCTTAGTCGAGCTCAAAGAATGCATCAGTGCTGCAGTGCAGACCATTGACAGGACTATGCTACAAAATGTATGGAATGAGCTCTAGTATCGTCTGGACGTGTGTCGTGTAACCAAAGAGAGACATATTGAACATTTGTAGAGGGTGTACAAACTTGGTGAGTTTGTGGTTCTTTTCATATATCTTTCATGTGTGTACGTGTAATACTTTTGAAAATATAGCTTTTCAAAATGAATGAATCATTTATGCTAGCCCTGTATAACAATAGTGTTGATAATTATCTTCCACCAACATTACATGGTTTTGACATCCCTTTTTTAGCCCACATTCCCTTCTTTAAAAACATTTCCCATTCTGGTCCCTTTATTGACTAGTTTTTCAGCCTACAATCCCTCATCCCCCCCTTTTTTTTTTAAAAAAAAATCTTTCATGGTCCCTTTATTGAGAAGATATCAAATATTTTGTACAACTGTATTTCCCATAAACAAAACATTCAACAATTGTCTATTTGGTGCAACTTAGAGGAAAGAAAGAACAAGCTATGGAATGTGGTAAGCTGTTTCAAGAAAGATTTCATCGAAACAGATGGTAAGATTATTCACTGTACTATACCTTCAAAAAAAAGAAAATGAAAAAGGACTATACTTTATTTTTGCACTCCATTAAACAAATGTTACATTAAATGAAAGCACAATATATACCTTTCATACATATAAAGGGATACATTAAATTTCTTGCATTTTTTACCTTACTTCATACGAAATTTAATGTATCACTTTTTTTATGAATGATATATACTGTTGTTTCAATTAAAATAATATGTTTAGTGGAGTGCAAAAATAAACTCTAGTCCTTTTTCATTTCCTTTTTTTGTCCTTTTAATAGAAAATTTTTTCCCTTTAAAATCTGGTCTCTACTCATGAGACACTTCCTAAACCCATCGCACAAACAGTTTGTTGAAAGTCAATTAGTTTTAGTTGGGTTTGTCAGCGCATCCTCACATTGCTGGGTCAACACCAAAATTTTGGGGGGATGATCCTCTCTGAAGACACCCAAATGTAAATCTCCCTGGACTGCATTTCGCAGACTAGCATCTGGCATCTCAGCCAGTGTAATCGTCTATGGTGTTTGTGCTGTGTCATCCCTATTTCTTTGTGATTGTCTCTTCATCATCTAATGCTTTCACCATTCATCCTCTTCAGTATGACTTGAGATGACTGGACCCCTCTCCGATTTTCTTCATATTTGACATAGTCACTAATTGAGGCCTCCTAATCACGAATCTGAAGTTAAAATTTGTCGGAAACATCTAGAAATTGTGAACCATTGATGCTAGCCTCACGAACCATTGACGCTAGCCCCACGAACCATTGGCAAACATACTTAAAATTTGGTGTCATGGTAGTATCAGGAATATATATATTTGCTTGTGAAACAAAAAATTTCGCGAAAATCGACGGTTTCCATTCCGAAAACTAACACCTTATTTTCACTTATTTTCCAATTTCTAGACATTTCCGACAACTTTAAACTTCAGATTCATGATTAGGAGGCCTCAATTAGTGAGTATGCCAAATATGAAGAAAATCGGAGAGGGGTCCGGACATCTCAAGTCCTCTTCTTTGCGATTAGCCAAAAGTGGCAGAAAAGCGAAGTAAAATAAACTAAATCAATCATCATCATCCTTCGCCGTTTCCTGCCTCTGGCTGGGTCAGCATAGAAGTCAAGCCTTTCCATTTTTTCCTGGTCTTCCACCACTCCTCTCTTTCCACGGTGTTCCAATCTTGTCCTCTTCTCCTAACACTCTCTGCTATCTGCTCTTTCCACCGACACCTTGGTCTCCCCTTTGGCCTTATTCCCACTCCTTGTGCATTGTAAGCTCTTACTGGTAGTCTTCCTGCATCCATCCTCTTCATGTGTCCGAACCATCTCATCTATGCCTGATCTATCCTGTCCTGAAGCTTCACAACACCCACTGTCTGTTGGATCTCCTCAGTCCTTATTCTACCCCTTCTAGTCTTCCCCAATATACTCCTTAAAAATTTCATCTTCACTGCCTGCATCTTTCTTTTGTCTCTCTCAGTCATTATCCAAGTCTCATGGCAAATCAATCAATCAATCAAAATCAAAATCAAAATTTTGGTTCTCCCACTAAGAATTGAACCATTTCCACCAAGGCAAGAATGCTACCCATGGCATCCTGCTATTCAAGACTCAGGTAGCTCCGTCGTCAAGATGATGGATCAACACCAAAATTTTGGTTCTCTTCAGAAAACCCACTATCCTCCCCAAACTCTTTGCAAAGCGTAAGCTCCTAACCATGGAACCTGACAAGCAACAAGCTAGTTACAGCAGGACTTCCTTTATATACATGTTGTACATCACAGCATGGCTATCATGTATTTCTCTCTCTGTATTAATGGAGTGAAGATAAGTATTAGTGGCGAGAAAATCTGCGCAATCTTTTGCTAAGCCGAACGTACAACATGCAAATGTTAATGGTTGTATGCATTTCAAATATTAAACATATTAACAATAAGCTGAAAGTTTATTAAATCAAAAAATATATATATGTTGATATTTCAGAGATGTATAAGTGTTGCCAAACATAGCTCTTTAAGATAGACATATAAAAAGACAGGTACTTAATGCAACTGTCAACAACATATTCAGATGCTCTTGGTATACATCAAATGTCTTCCGTATAACTTCAGTACATATCCCACACACATATATACATACATACATACATTAAAATTACTGTACAAATAAATTAAAATGAGATGTATACAATTAAAGCATAAAATGATCCAATTATTTACACAGCATGGATCCACAATCAGTCTTCACATGGAAAAATAACGTTTTATGACTTAACAACAATGAAAAGTATAACTAGAAACACCGTAATTACGGCCGTTCCTAGAACACACATCATTTTTCTGCTTCTCTTTTGATGCTTTTCGGCTTTATGAAGCTGCTGCAGTCCTTCGTGCACTTGTACTTGGACTTGTTCAATGTTGTAGTCTATCCTGTCCAAAACTGTTCCCTACAAAAGATAACATTACTGTCATGTTTAAAAATAACGTGATACAAGAATTAATAAACAGTAAGGATGGGACAAAATTGGGATTGATAATGGTAAGGTATCTACAGAGTGACACAGACATTTTTGAATTAACATTACACAGTTAATTGTACACCAAACTGTATTATTTTTGTTGTATAATGTGTGTGATCTATTGACATTTATTTATGTAAAATGAAAACAAGATGGGGCCACAGCCCACACCAACAGATATTCCATGAACATCCTACGGGGATGGTTTCCTGGTCATTTGGTTTCCAGATGTGCTTTGGCCTCCCTGATCTCCCGACCTGATTACGTGCAACTTCTTTCTGTGGGGGTATTTAAAGGGGAAAGTTCATTAGACAAACTGAAGACAGCTATTCATAGGGAGGTGCATCAGATCAATCAGGAGACATTGGAACGCATGTGGGGCAGCCTCAACTCTCAACTGGAAAACAGCATTATGGAAGATGGACATCACCTTCCACATGTGATTTTTTCTAGTAACACAAATGGCATTACTTCCCACACGTATTCAAACCCCAGGAATAAAGTTTGGTGTCATATTAACTGTATACTGTTAATACAAAATTGAAAACACTTTCGTGTGTCACCCTGTACAAACAGGCCAACAAGAAGATGAGTCAATATTGAGATAGCCCTGAAAGAAATTAGCAAGGAGGGAGAATTTTGGATTCATCTTGTCCAGGATAGGGACAAGACAAGGCAAGCAATAAAATTGTGGTTTTGGAAATGCCAGAAAGTGAATCATATTTGTATTTTTTGGACCTTATTATACAGTCTCTCTTTCTCACAACTTCCTTTTTTTTATTATTATTTATTAGGAATGAATCAATATATGTATAAGTTTTGCAGTATTAATATTCTACCAAACCGATATAAAATTGCATATGTTCCATACAGAACATGAATAGCTCATTAATCTTCTTAAATAGCCTGTCCAATGGCACAGTGAAAACGAAGTCGCCTTGTACACAAGGGGTCCAGGTTTGATGACTGGTGGAGGTACATAGTGGTTTGGATTGTACTTTAAACTGTAGGCTTGGTCACCCAGTCTCAATTAGTCTATCTGTGCATAAAGTGGACTTAAAAAAACAGAACTTCAAATTTCCCTTACATAACATACAGCTAGGTGATTGTAAACATTATTTTTTTAAAAAGGAACTGTACATATATTTGGATATTTATTTTATAATACCATGATATATGAATTGAAGGGCTCGGGGGTAAAACATGGTAAGTGACATTTTGATCATTTCTGAGTTCATCATCATCATCATCCTTCGCAGTTTCCTGTCTCTGGCTGGGATGGCATAGAAGTCAAGCCTACCCATTTTTTCCTGGTCTTCCACCCGACCTCTCTTTCCACAGTGTTCCAATCTTGTCCTCTTCTCCTAACACTCTCCACTATCCGCTCTTTGCACAGACATCTTGGTCTTCCCCCAGGCCTTATTCCCACTGCATGTGCATTGTAAGCTCTTACTGGTAGTCTTTCTGCATCCATCCTCTTCATGTGTCTGAACCATCTCATCTGTACCTGATCTATCCTGTTGTGAAGCTTGACCACACCCACTGTCTGTCGGATCTCCTCATTCCTTATTCTATCCCTTCTAGTATCCCCAATATACTCCTTAAAAATTTCATCTCCACTGCCTGTATCTATCTTTTGTGTCTCTCTGTCATTGTCCAAGTCTCCATACATAATCATCGACACATAGTATGTGTTGTATTACCTTCTTGCGTTTCATAGGTACATCCCTATTCCAAATTACGTATGCACAGTAGTGAGTAATGGCTCCATTCGGCATGTCGTTTCGCCAGCGTGCAGTGATTGAATTCCTGTTTAAGGAAGCTGCATCGGCATAAGATATCCACCTCCGATTGCAGGAAGTGTATGGTGATCAGTGTATGGTTGTGAGTAGCATCAGGCGATGGATAAAACACATTTTAGAGATGGAAACGCAGACATTAGTAATTTCCCTTGCACATGATACCTGAAAACTGCCTTAAACGACAGGAACATGGCTCGCAGTGTTATCCAGGAGATGATTGGTGTACTGGGTTACCGGCAAGTGTGTTGCAGATGGGTGCAACAGGATTTGAATGCGGCACAGAATTGAAACAGAAAAGATGTTTGCATGGAACTTTTGGCACGGTACCGAGGGTTTCCTGAAGCGTTTGGTTACTGGAGACAAAACTATTTTCCACCTCTACGAGCCTGATAGTATATGTCAAATCCTGGAGTGGCGACATCAAACATCACCAACAAAGAAGAAATCGAGGACAATGTCATCAGCTGCCAAAGTGATGGGAACTGTCTTCTGGGATTCAGAGGGTGTTCTTCTCGTGGACTTTCTCACTCCTTGGGAAACAATCAATGCCGCTCACTACATGCACACTTTGAGAAAACTTTGTCGCGCGATTCGTGAAAAACGTCGTTGCAGGGATAGGGTTATCCTCCAACACGGAACGCCAAGCCACACACAGCACAGCTAACGAGGAATGAAGTTGCCAGGTTTGGGTGGGAACTCCTTCGACACCCTCCCTACAGTCCAGATCTGGATCCATCTGACTCTCACTTGTTTTCTTTTCCGAAAGAACACATGCAGGGAAACAGATATGACACCAACAAGGAAGTGGAATTTGTCGTTAGGAGAATTCTCAGAAGTACCCGAACGGAGTTCTACAACAGAGGAATTTTCAAACCTCCAGAATGTTGGCAAAAATGTGTCGATTTACATGGTGATTATGTAGAAGACTAATAAAGGTATGTACTTTAACAGGGATATATTAGATTCTTTTTGTTTCAGTTTACTTCCTTCTTGTAACATAGTTTTTCTTGTATGTACGCATTGCTTGCATGATAGAATTATTTTCCTGTAGTTTACGGTTATTACAAGCATAAGAAAACAGTTTTTTCTTTGTGACGTTTCAGGAGAACACACGCTCCTTTCATCAGACATTTATTTTCATTTTGACTAAAGATACAGTTATAACAATGGTTAGTAATTTTTAAACAAAAAGAATCCGTTATATAATGGATGTTGTCAATGTTACATACGTCACAAAGAAAAAAAAACTGTTTTCTTATGCTTGTAATAACCGTAAACTACAGGAAAATAATTCTTGTAACATGTTGATCACAACTTTCAGTACGCCCTAAATAGTCCACAACCCATTTGTCCTCTTCTGTTTACCTTCTTATCTATTCTTCCACTTCTCTCAATTATGATTTCTAGATACTACCCTCATGTCTTCCATGTCCACCATTATTCTTGTTTGATTTCTGGCTCTGTTTCTTGTTGTTATTAGCACCTTGCTCTTTTCAGCATTGAATTTCATTCCTGGTCTTCTGATTTCCTCATTCCAACCATCAAGCTGTCTCTGTACTTTTTCTTCGCTGTTCCCCCATATTACTAAGTCATCAGCAAACAACAGGGCCTTCATGTTCTTCCTCTTTGAGTTCATTAAGAAAAAATGTTATTAGAAGCTATACTGTAGATAAATTGTTTCAGTGTTGTGTTTACCAATTTCACAAAGCTTCACTGAATCCAATGCAAATTGTATGACATGGCAATTTCACTTGAAAATTGAAGGATGGCACATTTTACTTTGTAACTCAAAAATTACCAAAATACCACTTAACATATTTGACACGCGAGTCCTTCAATTATACTTTTATAGCCATAAAAAATATTAATAAAATGGCAAATTTTACATTAAAAATTTATTGATACAAATATACTATCATATTCATATTTTGAGTAATGAGAGATGCAGTAGTAAAGAAAACTTAGTACTCATGTTTTCCGCAAAGCTGTTTCTAGTTTGTCCTATTAATTTCAACGGCCACTGAAATTAATAGCACAAACTAAAAATAGCTTTGTGGAAAACGTGAGTACTAAGCTTCTCTGTAATTAATTATACTGTCAGATAGGGATGTGACGAAGCTGAAAATTTACCGATGCCGATGTACTCACCGATAATTTTTGGAACCGATACGGATGCCGATATTTAACCGATTCCGATACATAAGATTATTAAACAGAAATGTGATGTTATTTTCTAACTAACTAACTAACTAACTCTCTAGCCTTCTTAAACCCGAAGGTTCATGGCTGCAGCAACACAGGCCTTCCATGTTTCCCTATTTTGAGCAAGTTCTATATACTCTTTTCCATCCCTACCGATTTCCCTTAGGTCCATCTCAACGTTGTCCCTCCATCTTCGTCTTGGCCTTCCTACAGGTCTCTTACCATCAGGTTTCCCAACAAGAATCCTGTAAACTCCTCGTTCCTCTCCCATTCGTGCCACATGGCCTGCCCACCTAAGTCTTCTTGATTTAATTATTCTAATAATATCTGGACATGAATACAAATTATGTAGTTCTAAATTATGTAACCTTCTCCACTCACCTGTCTCCTCATCCCTTTTAGGTCCAAATATTTTCCTAAGGATCTTATTTTCAAATACTCTCAATTTATGTTCCTCTTTCAATGTAAGGGAACAAGTTTCACATCCATATAATACTACAGGCAAAATTACTGTTTTGTATATTTTAACTTTTAGTTTCTTAGATATTAAACGAGAAGACAAAAGTTTATGAAGAGAGAAGTAACATGCATTTCCTGAATTAAGCCTACTTTTTATTTCCTCTTTAATATCATTTTCATTTGTTAATATTACTCCTAAGTATTTGAATTTGGAAACTCGTTCAAACGAGTTGTTATCAATAATTAGATTTTGATTATTACCTAACACTTGGTTTCGGCCTGTAAGCATATATTTAGTTTTCTCTTTGTTAACTTCCAAACCTATCTCTTTAGCAGTTTTGAAAAATATTTTAGCATTATTCTTAATTGTATTCACATCATCCCCCAGTAAGTCTACATCATCTGCATATGCTAACAACTGAGTCACACCATTTAATTTTAGTCCTTCTTTAGTTTCTTTTACCTTCCTAACAGCATATTCTAAGGCAAAATTAAAGAGCAATGGAGATAATGCATCTCCTTGTTTTAACCCATCATGAATTGTAAATTTGTCAGACATATTAATACCCACACGAATTTTACTTTCTGTTTCACTGGTGCATACTTTTATCATACTAACAAGCTTCTTAGGTATTCCAAACTCAACTAATATATTATATAATTTATCTCTTTTGACTGAATCATATGCTTTTTTGAAATCAATGAATAGCTGATGGACATTTTGATTATATTCCCACTTTTTTTCAAGTGTCTGTCTGATGTGAAAAATTTGATCTGTAGTTGATCTGTTACGTTTAAATCCACATTGATAATCACCTATAATTTCATTAGCATATGGGGTTAGTCTTGTTAAAAGAATGTTAGATAATATTTTATATGTTGTTGAGAGTAGAGAAATTCCACGGTAATTATTGCAGTTCATTTTATCACCTTTTTTAAACACAGGAACAATTATGGATTCTTTCCACTGTTGAGGGATTTCTTCTTTATTCCATATTAAACAGATTAATTTATGAATTTGATACATTAATGAATTTCCACCATATTTAATTAACTCAGCTGGTATTAAATCAATGCCAGGTGCTTTGTTATTCTTTAGCCTTTTAACAGCATCTTTAACTTCAGTCAAGTTGGGTTCTGGAACTAAAGGTTCTGCTGTGTGGACTTCATTTACTTCTGATTTATCTCTTACATGGACATTTAAAAGGTCATTAAAGTAGTTCTTCCATCTATTTAGAATATCACTTGGGTCAGCTAGAAAATCACCGTCTTTATCTTTTATCAAGTTTACTTTAGGTTGCCACCCCTTTCTAAATTCATTTACACCTTTATATAAATCTCTGATATTTTTATTTTTGCTGTTTGTTTCAATTTCGTTAATTTTGGTTTTCAAGTAATCTCTTTTTTTACTTCTAAACGTGCGGTTAACTTCTCGCTTTATTCTATTATAATTGTTTAGATTTGTATCATCACAGTTATTTAACCACCTAAGTCTAGCCTGATTTCTTATTTCTATTAGATTATGACATTCATTATCAAACCATGGCTTACTTTTTCTCGGTTTATGGTATCCTATACTTTCTTTAGCTGCTGATTCTATTGCATTACGTATGTGCTCCCAATTCTTATTTACGTCTGTTTCATTTATATTTTCATCGTCATTTAAATCCTGCAAAACATCAAATCTATTTGACAGTTTAATTTGGTAATCTTTCTTAATTCTTTCATCAGTAAACTTTCCTGTATCAAATTTTATAACTTTTAGATTTTGTTGCTTATGATTTATCACTGAGAGTCTTTCTCTTAATTTAGCAATTACTAAATAATGGTCACTAGCACAGTCAGCACCTCTATGTGTACGAACGTCAATTATACTAGTATGCCTTCTCTTATCAATGAGGATATGATCTATCTGATTGTGAGTTTTACCATCTGGAGAAGACCAGGTATATTTATGGATATCTTTATGTTTAAAAGTGGTACTTTTCACAATTAAATTCTTTGAGGTTGCAAAAGTAATCAATCTTATACCATTATCATTACTTAATTCATGAAGACTTTCTTTACCAATCGTGGGTTTAAATGTCTCTTCTTTGCCAATCTGTGCATTACAGTCACCTAACAGAATTTTCATATCATACTGAGAAAATTTATCAAAGACCTGTTCTAACTCTGCATAAAAATCATCTTTAGTATTATCATCTTTATCTTCCGTTGGTGCATGTATGTTTATTAAAATAATTTTACACCACCTACCCTGTAAAACTGCATATGATATCCTATCATTAATAAATTCTACTGTTTTAAGAGCCGATATAATTCTATTATTTATGAAAAAGCCTGTTCCAAAATTATGATTTTCAGTACCACCATAGAAAAAAGTATAATTTTTAGTTTTACAATTCCCTTCTCCTGGCCACCTAACTTCCTGGACAGCTACTACATCTAATTTATACTTCACTATCTCATTAACTGTACACTGAAATGCCCCAGGCCGGTAAAGGCTCAGAACATTCCAGGTGCCTAATTTAATATCCTTCTTCCTAACGTAGATCTTATCCTTAGTCCAGAGACCTCCCAAAGTAGTCCCCACCCGGAGATCCGAACGGGGGACTATTTTTCCTCCGGAATATTTTACCTTGGGAACATCCATGGCCTTATATTGTTGTTTCTTGACATGTGTTTTTACAGTGCAGAGTTGTCAGCTCTACGCCTAACCCCCAATATGAATGGAGGAACTACTACACAAGACGAACACAAACACATTAGACAGCACAACTACTACACAAGACACACACAAACACATCACAACTATAACAAAATATAAACACAAACACACCACAACTACTACACAAGACAAACACAAACAAATTAGACAGCACAACTACTACGCAAGACAAAACCGACATACTAGACAGCACAACTACTACACATACATACTAGACAGCACAACTACAACACAAGACACATACATACACAAGACAAACAGAAACACATTAGACAGCATAACTACTACACAAAATAAACACAAACACACTAGGCACTACAACTACTACACAAGACAAACCCAAAAACACTACACAGCACAACTACTGCACAAGACACACAAACACATAACAACCACTACACAAGAAAAAACACAAATGCACAACTACTACTACACAAGATTATATATATATTGGATTACAGGTTGAAAACAAAATACGCACCACTTGTGTCTGTTGACGTTGAACGTTCTTTTTCAACTTACAAGTATCTGCTTAGTGACCGCAGATGTAGCCTCACGAATGGTTTACTAAACCCATAATTAATGTATATAACCAGGCATGTGGTGCAATGAGTTTCATTTTAAGGGAGAAACTATGTATTTAGATATTTACGCTACAAAACTATGATATATGAATTACAGCGGACCCTCGATCTTACATTTTAAGGGGACAAAGCTGAGAAAACTTAAAATGCAGGGGTTCCACTGTATATGTTCATACTGGCCAATACTGTTATTTTCTGCATGACAAAAATAAATTTGGTATGTATATTTCTATTGCATATCATATGTATATACATATATATTCTCAAGAGATGTGAATGTACATTTGCATCTACAAAAGGTTATGTGAACTTAAGAGATTTAACATTAGTATACAAGCAGTTCTTTGAAATGCAAAATGAATTCCTGTTCTGCCAGATTCAATTTCAGAAATACGAGATTTGGAAGCACTTCAGGAAGTAACCTACTTCTTCTCTTATCGCAAATCTGTTCAGCAACACTGAACACTCAATCACTGAATATTGATGAGGCAGGTATGCCCAAGTATTTTCTCAGCACTTGCTTCAGGTTTGAATATTCATTTTTGAATTTCCAATACAACAGCAGATCCTGGTTCAGGAATGTACTGTTTTATTTCCGATTTATAGTTAGGTTGATCCTCTGAATGAGAGTTTGCAATAATTTTATTACAAAAACTCTACAATAATGACGAGTCATAACCAAATTTTCAATAAATCTTACAAAACTAGAATATAAAACTTATTAGAAGGTAAAACTCTAGTATAATCTGTACCGGTTTAAATATCGGATTTTTCCCAATGCCGATATGTCAATTTCGGCCGATTTTCATACATCTGTAATCGGCTTCGGCACATCCCTACTGTCAGATGTCGATAAGATAAGATGGATTACACTTAACTGCACTCCAACACAATGCAGATAAAAGAAAATAGCAGTGTTAAAGGATACGGGCCAAACATAAATGCAAGTAGTAGTACTGCATGCAATGACTTGATTTTGTACAAAATATTCAATCAGCTAGTTTGCAATACGGCTACTGAAACTGGATGGTGAAAGCAATGATATAAGATGAGACAGTAAAATATTAAGCACATGATGTGCACTGAATGAGAGAGACATCTAGCAGGCTAGTGGGGATAGAAAGTTAGAATTTTACAAGGGCATTTGTGGAAGTATTTAGATGTAATATGAGTACGAAGGAAGATGTTTCTTAACTGCACAGAGCAAATGGAAACGAAAAGAAAAGATTGAAGAATAAAAAAATGCTAAAGCAATGTTCTAGTACCTTCCCGATGGCATAGTGGTAATGTAGTCACCGTGTAATCAAGGGGTCCCAGGTTCGATACCTGGTGAAAGCACATAGTGGTTCGAATCCCACTTTAAACTGTAGGTGCAGTCCCTATTAGCCTATCAGTGCATAAAAGTGATAGTGGGAGTCTTTTCATTATCTGGAAGAAATACACAATAGTCTACACACATTTGTTGATGCTACTCTAATACCCTTTACCTGGCTTAATAATTGACATAAAGATCTGCTTGCAACTGCCATAGGGAAGAAATACATACTCTAGAATACATCAGGGCCTTTTTCAAATATTCAAGCACATTTCCACAGAAAGCACCTTATTTAAAACTGAATCGCATGTCCTTCGGTAGAATTATACACACCTGATCCGTCACCATATGAGCTAAGTCTTTAAATATCTCATTAAGGTCGACTATAGACTGCACAATCTGCTTAACTTCCTGCTCACGCTGTGCCATCATCCGCGTATTGTCTTCTAGAAGGAGGAGTTCCTGCTGGCTTACTTTGCCAAAAAATAATTCGTCTTCCCATGCTGGTGGCTCCTCTTCGTCCAGGGCCAACAATGTGTTAAAATACTGCTGTGACCTCTCTTCACGGGAGTTTAACTCTGCAGGAAAAAAAAAGAAGAAATCATACATCTGTATAGAAGTAACTGCAGTCACTAATAGATTAATATCACACAGAATCATTGAAAAAAATGTTAGGACTGCATCACTCAAAAACTCTTAAACATATCAAAATAATTTGACTTACAATATAAGAGTAATATATTATAAAGGCTAAACGAATATATTTTTTTTTTCGTTATTTAATTTTAATAGTTGATAAATCTTTCGGGCAAAGGAAAGGGGGGGGTGGAGATCCCCTAAATACATCATTGCTCTGGTACCATGTGCATATCTAATTTTATATCTTTAACCCTGCAGCCTCCAAAATGTAAGTGGTCCTGTTTCAAAAATGTATCCTTGAAAGTGCCAAGTAAATATAGGATAACAACCTTTTTCATATGCCAATGTGAGCAGGGGTTCCCACAAGATAGATTCTTGACACAATTTGATTGTAAAATGTTTCTGAAGCTTTGCAATGGGAAACATTATTCATCTTAAGTTATTTAGCGTCGCTTTTCTACATTGTGGTTAATCGCGACGGGGAACGGGATTGAGAAGGATGGTATTCAATTTAACGTCGTCTGCCTATTGCACTGTGGGTAGTTACGACGTGAGTTCATCCAGTTCCCGCAAACAAACAATCAGCTGTACTGTACGAATGCTCTGTCAGATGATTTTCGGAATCTGTAGTTTTGATCAAAGCACCAATGTGTAAACACATAATTAGTGGTTAATGTCTACCTTAGTGAGACCGATATTTTAAAAGTGGTGCAAAATGAGGAAATTATCCAATAAGTTTGCTGCAATAACATTGCAACGTCAAATATTATTATCATTTATGTAAAATGTTATTTCAATCAATGTCCAAGTAATATACATGTAATGTCTATATTGTAAACAATACCTAAATAAACATTCAGTCAACTCTCGATTCAACGACCTTTAACAGTTCCCGGGAAAAGGGTCGTTATTTCGAAGGGGTCGTTATTGGAATTTGCACCAATTTTCAGCTTAAAGGGAGCTCAAACGGACACCAAGATGCCTAGGAGATGGTAGTTATACAACCTGTTATGCACAGGATGCGTGTTGTGAGAAGGAAAATACCTAGTCTTACCATAAATACTGTCCCAAAGTTGTAAGTAAATGGACACAAAATGGTGAGAGATATTGTAATATCATAATAACATGAGGTGTATGGATGCATTATGAACCAAAATCACAAATAATTATTCGAAATGGCCACCTTTAGCACTGACACACTTCTGAAGTCTTCGTGGCCACGCATCAATTAAATTACGCAACACATCAACTGGAAAATGAGCAACTGCCTTCAGAAGAGACCGACCGCTTTAAACTTTCAATATTGGGATGTCTCTTCTTCCAAGCCATCTCCTGAAGCTTGGACCACAATTTGTAGTCCAAAGGGTATAGGTCCGGACTTGCAGAAGGCCAATCTGAAGTGGAAATGAAGTCTGGAACATTTGCTATGAGGGCACGCTCCATTTCTGTGAAAAAGGGGTAAAAACATCAGCCAAAGTGTACCAGCAGACAGTGCTTGAGAAACTAAGCAAGAATCTTACCGACACCATCTTCCATGGAGAGAACTTGAGCTTCCAGCAGGACTCAGCCCCAGCACACAAAGCACGCACCACCCAGCAGTGGTTGGAGGCAAATGTTCCTGACTTCATTTCCACGTCAGATTGGCCCTCTGCCAGTCCAGATTTAAACCCTTTGGACTACAAATTGTGGGCCAAGCTTCAGGAGATGGCTTGCAAGAAGATACATCCCAATATTGACAGTTTAAAGCGGTCTCTTCAGAAGGCAGCTGCGGAGTTTCCATTTGATGTGTTGCGTAATTCCATTGATGAGTGGCCACGAAGATTTCAGAAGTGTGTCAGTGCTAAAGGTGGCCATTTCGAATAATTATTTGTGATTTTGTTTCAAAATGCATCCATGCATCTCATGTTATTCTGATATTACAATATCTCTCACCATTTTGTGTCTATTTACTTACAACTTTGGGACAGTATTTATGGTAAGACTAGGTAGAACATGAAAAAGTTTTCACAAAAGAGAATTCAAAATAATGTTACTTTGTTTCAATTGTGCACAGTCGTTGCTTTTCCAGGACATTCTTACAATTCTAGTTCATGAGAAACCCATTTGCACTGAGACCAAAGGAAAGGAAAAGAATCTCTCGCTTATTGCAAGTGAAACTTGAAGAATCTTGACACCAGTCAGACTGGTGCCAGCAAAAGTCGGGAGATAATCGGGCATAATGAATGTTGGATTTTATACGGGTTTACTGGAGCTTTGTCTGTGACAAGATTAACTGGTAAGATTAGATCTCTCGGGAGAAACAACACAACCTCTCTAGGTACGAGACAAAAAAATAAAATGCTGTAATTTTCGTTCTGGTTCGGCTGTGTAAAATACATCGTAAAAAGAAGTCACTTTTCTTTGCTTCAACCAACTTCAACCCTCCTTCCCCATTCAAGGGAGCAGTCCAAACTCCTTCCTTGACTTGCATTGTAATCCAGCGTGAAAAAGGAAACGCGCAACTTGCGATCTATTTTCACCCAATCCGTATTCTAGGACACATCATTAAACAGCGTGGCAGTCGATCATCATTTGGGTTTGGAATTGAATTTCACTTTAAACTGTATATTTAGTCCCGATTAGCCCATCAGCATAAAATGAACTGAAAACAAGCATTATGAAACTGCTGAACATTTTCACATATCAAAATGGTAGATCCTTATTTACTCTCACGTTAATCGACGATTTATTGTTGGATTCAGGAGTATTCTCGATGCCAAACACCCACCCCTCCAAACGTTTTCCCCTTGAATAATGTATTTTTAATGGGTCTCGGCGACCATTCGCTACATTGAACACTTTTTTTTTTCTCCACATGAATGGTTCTGAAGAAAAGCGATGCAAATTAAATTAACAGATTTGCTTATCAGAAGGTGCAGAACATGAAGTTATTTTAACTCTTGTTTTCCTTTCTGAAGATCGAATTTCGTTATCGTCAAATCAAAACAGCTTTGGGAGATTCAAAACAATAACTTTTTCCTTGGCGCTGGATGAGTCATCGACGGGCAATATTTCCTATGCAGACAACAGCATTAAAAAAAAAATAATAAATAAAAAAATCCTGAATTCTTCAATTATCAACATTGCCGTGCACACCAGTTGCAGAGAATGAGCTGGGGCAAGGGATGAGGGTCACTTTTTTTTACTTGTTCTATGGTTTTTGTTCGTTCTCAAGAATATATCCAGAACTGGTTGCCCCATTTTAGACGTCAAAGGAAAGGAAGAGGGGTGGGTCCTTTTCCACCATCGCCTGTAATCAGCCCGCATCAGCAAGAAAATCGTGGCTGAAACAATCTGCATCGCACCCCCCCCCCCCTTCTTACGTTTGCTGACAGGAAAAGAGGGAGAAGTCAGTCAGCCAACGGAACATTTTTTTGGTAGATATTACGACATTGACACAATTAGGAAAACGTATGAAGTGGGAAACGGGAGTTATGATGCACGTAAGATCGAAGTAAAATTTTGTGGAAACCTGGATGACAACGCATTAAGTGATTTGATGATCTTTAGTTCACCTATGTGGTTTTGATTATCTCTAACAGTTTCGCTTTTTTATGAAGTGTTGCAGGGAACAAAGAACACATTTTGAATGAAAGTGGTTATGAGAAGTTGTCTACAAGGCGAAGAGTTGCTCACTCACGGGAACCTGCTGAACTCTAGGTCAGAGCTGGACAGATGGGCCAGACTTCCAGGCACCACGCATCTGTATTTTCGAACATTCCTTCGATCTTATCTCTCAAGGTGGTGTATTTATCGATGAAAGAGCTTGACCTACCACACACATTGGCAAAGACTGCAAGTCCAGCAGTCATTTCGGGCTGCTACCCCCCCCACCCCCACCCCGTGAGTTTTCAGCAGCTTTTAGGACAAGGAAACAAGTCAAGTCGATTTAAAATAACATCCAAGCACATTCGATCTTCTCTTCTCGCGTATCCAAGAGCAAGCGTGGCAAAACAAGCCTGGCACGTTGGGTAGCGGCCATCGGGTTGGTGCGCTTGAGGGAGGGGAGGGCAGAGGTCAAGTGCTATTGGATATCACTCAAGTGTCTATTTTTTAGTTCAGCGGTAGAGTGCTCGTAAAGGGAATGAGTGGAGGAAAAAACAACGCATTTTTCGGCCAATTTCCTTCAATTTTTCAACTTTCTTTTCCGAATTTTTCTAATTTTTTCACGGTTCCCGGGAAAAGGGTCGTTATACCCGGGGTCGTAGAATCGTGAGTTGACTGTAGGCTATATTGCTTAAATATGTCTGTATTATATTGTTGCGCAAATTTTGTCTGACCAAAATAATTTGAGTAAATAATTCAGTATAAAGGGGGGGGGGGTTCTACCTTTTTGGGGTGAGTGCATCACAGGAATTGGGGGGGAGGGGATGGGCACCCCTGAAGGTATCATTTATAACAGTATTTTTATTGGATCTTGTGATAAACTCTACACAAATAGTGACTGTGCTGTACACAGAGTTACAAAAGTACTGGAACAATTTTTTTCCAGAAAAAACAGCAAAGTGGAATCGATTCAGTCCTACTGTCAATGGTTTCAAATAAGAGATTATCCTAAGACATTTATGCATTAACCTTCCATGCTAATCAGTAACAATGAAAGTGGAAAAACAAATCTCACTTCTAAGATAGTTGCTTTGGCTCCGCCGAAAAGATACAGACAAATCCTGAAGTGTAGAGACTAGAGACGACACAACATTTTTTGACAGCATTTGTTCTTTCCTGCTCCCATCTTCGCTCCTATGTCGTATATGTTGCACTAACCGGTGAGCATTGCCAAACATCTGAAACAGACAATAAGGGTAAATGCGATGCAGAACAACAGAGAAATGAGCAATTGATTCCTTCAATGGGCTGTATTAATACAAATGAGCACCTATTCTTGTGGACATCGATAAAAAAAAAACATTTCTTGGAAAATATCAGGAACTCTCAACTATACCTCCACCACATGTTCCAAGATTGGCATGGGGGGGAAATAGCTTAGGGCTATGTTTTCAGTGTTGTTACACGTTCATGCTACAAATCACTAAAAAAAACAGCTGGGAAATTGTGTGCAGAATCAAACCAAACACGACACTGACCCACTCCCTGATGCAGTCTTGTTACAAAAATCTGCAAAATCAGTGTCTCAAGTGTTGGATATGTGTCACTTCACACTTAGACAATATTGTGAGGAAGATGTAGATCAAGTTTGCTTCTTACATCTCGGCTGAACTTTTGGCATGCGAATCGGCGATTTTTTAAAAAATTTTCCTTTCCATTCAAAAAACCTCTTGGATATTTCAAAATATGAAAAATTACATACGCTTAGAATTGCTTCTACAGCATTGATGTGAATTTTTGTGTATTTTCTTTCACTGTTGTATAGATATTATCAATAGTTTTGTGAATACGTAAGTCTATAAAACTAAATTTCATGTAGTTTTCTTTCACTGATGGGGTGTAAGGGGTTCTCCTTCCACGTAGTGCACCCAATAGTCAACCTCACTTCCACATAGTACACCCTGGACTGCAGACTAATGAGGCTCTGGCGACTGGCCCCATGGCCAGTATAATTTTGTTTGTGTTGTCCTGTGTTTTGTCCTTATTTGTGCTGAGTGCTCCATTACAGCTTCAGCTTTTAACGAAAATCGGAACATTTTATGATTTTAGTTATGCAACGTTAGAGTTGTTATGTGTCACGATAAGGGGCTGGACCCCCTATAATGTGACGGGTGCAAAATAGACTTAGTGCTGACGCACCCAAAATTTTAAATTAAAATCAAATCAAATCTTTCACTGTTGTGTAGATATTATCAATAGTTTCGTGAGTACATAAGTCTATTCAACTATTGATAATATCTAGACAACAGTGAAAGAAAACTACACGAAAATTCACGTCAATGCTCTAGAAGCAATTCTACGCGTATGTAATTTTTGATATTTTGAAATATCCAAGAGGCTTTTCGAATGGAGATCGCCCATTCGAATGCCAAAGGTCCGGCTCAGACATAATGTCAAGACTGGTACGTACTCAATTCTGGAGCATGTACTTCATTTTGTATGAATAGAAAGTTGAGAATCTGCTCACATTTTGATATAAAAGAAAAAGAACACATTCTCAGAAATGGATCAGGTTTGCTCTCTCTCACACACACTCTCTCCAAAAGGCAGGTATATACAGGGTTTTCGTAAATGATTGTCGGGGTTAAAAACAAGCACTGTATTTTACGTAATAAAGGTAGATACATGCAATTTTTTGCAAAATGTTAGAAAACTCACCAAGTTTTTATGACAAAGTCACAAATGTTCCATGTTCTCGCCTCGCGATATCCTGCAGATATCTAAGCGATAGTCCATTTCCTGCCACACTCGGGATAGAATATCACGTGTAACACTGTTGATGGAATTAGTTATGCGTGCTTTCAGTTCCTCAATGGTAGTGGATAATGGGAAACGGTATCTTTTATGTATCCCCAGAGAAAGAAAAATCGCAAGGAGAAAGGTCAGGGGAACGAGGCGGCCATGATGAAAGGTTTTCATCCTCATCACTCCCGCGCCCAATCCAACGTTGCTCAATTTTCTGTTGAGCAATGATCGCACTTCACAGTGGAAGTGAGGTGAGGCTCCATCCAATTGCATGATGAAGGTGTTAGAATCTTATTCCACTTGAGGATAGCCACTCATTCCACATATCCAGGAATGTCAATCCCGTAATCGTTTTCTCCATGAAGAAGAAGAATGGACCGTGCACCTTTTCTCGTGACACAGCACAAAAAAAATTCACTTTAGGCGAGTCCCGAACCAACTCAACAAACTGATGATGATTTTCCGTTCCCCATATGCGCACATTGTGTGTGTTTACTTTTCCACTTAGGTGGAATGTCGCCTCGTCAGTGGAAACGAAATTCTCGATGAAATTGTCATCGTCAGCCATGAGATTTTGCATATCGCTGACGAAAGTTCCCGTACACGACTGTCGTTACGTGTTGGCTTTTGATGTAGACTTAGGCGGTATGGTTTCATGTTTAGCTGTTTTCGTAGAACACTCCATAATGTTGTCTTCGGAATGTTGAGTTCCTTGGATCCAGCAGGAATCGATTTCTACGGGCGCGTAGATAGGTTTCACGAACTCGCTCCACATCATGTTCCGACAATGATGGTCGACCACTGATTTTTGCCTTTGCAAATGCAACCTTTTTCTTTGAACTGTGCATGCCACCTTCTAATCGAATTTTCCGACGGTGCATCTTTCCGACATCGAGCACGAAAATGTCGTTGCACAACTGTAACGGACCTCGTTGCGTGATATTCAAGGACACAGAACGCCTTCTCACTAGTAATATTCGCCATTTTAGAAAACTGCCGCCTGGCGGCAGAATCGGGAAACAGAGGTCTATGAAACAAATAAGGAACAAAACTTGTTGAGTTTCTTAACAATATCGTGCATTTGTGTTCACCGTGTCATTCACCCAGATCGATTACAACAATGAGGAAACCCCGACAATCATTTACGAAAACCCGGTATATGCATGTGTGCATTCAGGTAATAAAAATGCAGTTATATCTCAAGTACTTTACACACAACAAGAATGCAACAATAAATCATTGAGAACAGGCACATGCTATGTACCGTATATCTCTGAATGCAAGACAACTCCAAATCCAAGACGACCCCCCATTTTTCAACAAGGGATTACAGAAAAACTATTTTGAAAACCTAAAAATGGTTACCTTATTACAAGTAACTGAAGGAGACAATAAAAGTACCGGACACAAAAAATAAAATAAGATGCAGACATCCTTACATCAGATATGTACCACCTTTGTATAGTAAGGTATATCACACTTTACTACGAAGTTTAAAAGTGGAATCTACAACGTCTCACAACAATTGATAAAAAAAATGTTCTCCACAACATTCACTACGTGCTATCGCAAAACAATGCTCAAAGGATAAAGCAGTAGGTGTGACAGAGGGTAGAGTTCGAGCTTAATGGCAGTACTTGGTTCTGTTCAGTAAAGAAAAGAAAAACTCCACATCATATGCAGCGAAAGCAAGACAACCCCATACTTCTGGCCACGAAATTGCAGGAAAAAAACTCATCTTGGATTCAAAAATATACGGTACTTTCTGAGAATAAATTATGCAATCACCAGTACGAAATATACATATAGCTGTATTGGTCGAATATATAGGGAAAAAAAAGAAGCTACCTTGAAATAAACAGTCAAAAATCTATTGCTCTCTTTTCCTACTTCAGCTGGCCAGTGTGCTCCTCAGTTCTGGTTTCAAGGATGGATTTTAAGGACGGTTTCTAATTCAGTCAGGAACTGAAGATGAGAATGCTCTCTTGAAGTAAGGAAGCCAATCAGGAAGTGAAAGATAGACCTAAGGAACTGGCTTCAGGAGTCCTCCTACGTTCATCATCTGATGGGTTCAACTTCAGATTGGTTAGGTGTGGTTAGTTTAGCATTTTGAAAATTTCCATTCTCTCCTGCATATACAGTGGAACCTTGATTTTACGTTCTTCAGGGGATCAAGGTGAAAGAAATTAAAATGTTGGAAAATGTAAAATCCGGGAAAATTTTACATTTTGCTCTATTGGGACCATGAAGAATGAGTTTACAAAGCAGAAAAATGTAAAACTGAGGAAAAAAAAAAAAAAAAACCCAACTGCAATGTTCAAGCATGGTAACTCCACTCTACATTCTGGGAACAAATATGTGTGAAATTAATTTCTACGACTTCCAAAATTGAAATTACATTCTCAAAGATTCAAAGATGATTCAATAATAAATCAGTGTCTTACAAATGCTCTCCATTCTCTGTTCACTTTACAATATCAGGCACTTACCCAATTTCTTTCATATTTCGCATACTCAATAATTTAGGCCTCATAATCACGTATCTGAAATTAAAATTTGGCTCTCACGCGTAGAACTTGCAAAATAAGCAGGTCCGTGATCACAACCAACACCCTCGATTTCTCAAGAAAACCAATGTTTATCGCAAGATTGTGTGTTCCGAATGCCTAAAAAATGAAATATACAGGGTGTCATTTTAATGGCGCCCACGGACCACGGAAACGTATAGAGGACATCAAAACAAACAACTCTTTTCAGTAACATTTTTCTCGTTGGAGCATCGTTTCGGCGTTACAGTCGTTCAAAAAAGCCCATTTTGCCGCCTGAATGCTGGCAACCACACACAACATTTGATTGTATTTGTGACATCATATCCCGTTGTGAAGCGACAGGATACACACATATTCTGTGAAAAATGACATAGTTACAATCAGCCACATTATGTACCGTAAAACAAAATGAGAAAACACGTTCTGTAACCTAACAGGAAGTAAACAAACGATACGAAAAATGGTAGAAAGAAAATAGAATTCAAGTGGAAGTGGTCATATCGAATTTTGTATCAGCTTTCATGTCAAATATTTGCAAATCTAGGTACCAAGTTGGCATCTACAATTTAGTCTATCCACTTCGTCCTTCTGATACTAGTTGTCTGTGACACGCTGAACAGATGACAAAATAGAAATGAAAGAACTCAAAATTCCAAAGGTAAGCAACACATAATATAATGTATATTCAGGGCATTATGAGGCAAGTGACAAAAATGGTTGAAAATACAGGGATATAAATAGTAGTAAAACAAACTCTCCAACGACTGTGTTTATCGACGCACTGGATACACATGTAATAGTTTGCAACTCTAAACAGGGCAGTATATTCGCTACTGATTCATCATTAGATTGTTACTGTGGTTGTACGTGTTTTAGCCGTAATGTAACAACGTGAACTTCAGATACTTCCGTTATCAGCACAAAGTACCACAAGGCATCTGGACACAAACCTGTAGATATCAACCTTGCAACGAGATTTGCAAATATAATTGGCATGTAGTTGGGCGTAAACAGCCACATGTAAGTTGTAAGTACAATAAAAGTTATTGTTGTTGACATTTGACATGTAGGCTGAGACAAAATCCGATATTGACTCTTCATTTTGAATAAGTTTTTACCATTTCTCATATGGTTGGTTCACTTCCCCCTTCCCTGAGATGACTGCTGATCTTCTGGCTGGTAGGCTATGATGTTCGGTTTACTGGATGCATTTCTCGCTTCGTTTTACAGCTAATAATGTGGTTGGTAGTTTGTGATTTTCCACAAAATTTGTGTGTTCCTTGCAACCCTACCGTGCGCTGTTTCGCTGCAGGAAATGACGTCACAGATACGATCAAATGTTGTGTTGGGTTGCCAGCATCCAGGCGGGAAAATGGTCTTTTCTGAACGACTGTAGCGTCGAATTGACGCACCAACGTGAAAAATGTTACTGAGAAAAGTTGTTTGTTTTGATGTCCTCTACATGAATCTGTGGTCCGTGGGCGCCATTAAAATGACACCCTGTATATTCCTGATATTATTACGACCCCAAATGTTAGCCTAACCTAACCGTGCATGGTTCATGGGGCTATCCGTGAATGGTTTGTATTTTACAACTTCTACACGTTAATTTACAATTTCTACACGTGAGCACCAAATCTC
The DNA here is from genome assembly GCF_977018435.1 of Lepisma saccharinum. Lineage (NCBI taxonomy): Eukaryota > Metazoa > Arthropoda > Insecta > Zygentoma > Lepismatidae > Lepisma > Lepisma saccharinum. The sequence continues at coordinate 33,584,117 of NC_139255.1, read as the reverse complement.
AACCACAGATATGTCATCAGGACTCCATAATTAGTGAGTAATCGAATTAACGGCTTTTTCTGTTATTGTAAAATCACAACCTTCTACACGTTATTTTGCAAGTTCTACACGTTACCGCCAAATTTTACCTGCAGACACGTGATTACGAGGCCTAAATTATTGAGTATGCAAAATATGAAAGAAATTGGGAAAGTGCCAGGTATTGTAAAATCATACCCAGTAATCATCCAGCACATCAAGGATAGCCCAACTGTTACTTGCAGAAAATAAGTTCAAAGCTACTATAAATACCTTGCTGTTAATTCTACTATGCTTATGGCTACAAATGTGATCTGGAAAGTTACCCTTGTGATTTCATGTGTTATGGCTTCTATTTGTTGCTCTTCTTCTGATGAGTCATCCAATGTGGGGCGATGAAGATGTTTGGTATGTAAAGCTTCTAATTCACGAATCTTACTCTGCAATCGACTCATGCAGTACTGTGACTCTTCTAAGCTATCTATCCAGGCTGGAGGCATACGAGACTCCCGAGTGAGACCCAACTCCAACCCGGATTCTAAGTCAGAATCTCTGGAAACAAGAGCCATACGATCGGACATATGCTGCAAGAAAGGGGGAAAAAAATCAGTGTTCATATGCTGTAGAGAAATTGGTTGTTCCTAACCTTTCAAAGCATAACTATATAACCATATGGCATATATATTACCATATTTACCCTCGCTTAAAAATACACACACAGTTCAGAACTCTTATGACCTATTATCTTGTGGTTCACATGTTATTAAACATATACATGAGCATGTATAGGTTTCTGTTTCACTTTCACACTCAAGTTTATGTGCACATCATTTTCTATAATGTGTAACATAGAGTTTAACACCTTAAATATTTTACAAAACACTATGTTTTGTACTTCAATTCTAATAACGATGATAAAAGATCAGAAATAACCCTACGTGTTACAATTTTTGGAGTGAATTTACAATATAGAGAACATCTCCAATTTTGTTAATATTCGGTATACTAACTAATTTTGGCCTTTTTTAGAGCTGTATCGCATTGTTTTATGCATCAAAATTTTAACTAAACTTGCCTAACCTAACCTTACCGGAAATGGCTCTAGGGGCTATCCGTGAATGGTTTGTGGGGCTACCCGTGCATAATGTACAATTTCTACACGTGACTCCCACCCTGCATTTGGAACTACTTTACTATACCGGAGACACCTATCAATGATTTATTTTGCAATTTTTTACATTGCGGAACATTTCTTTAGGTGAAATAATTAATTTCTAACGAAAATAATGTCTATTTCTTACATTAACGAGTACTTACTGTTGTTCCTTATTTCCCACAAACCATCCACGGGTAGCCCCAAAAACCATTGACGTTAGCCCAAAAATTTACGATAGCCCCACGAACCATCACGGGGACGAGGTATGCCGGTAACATTATCATATGGGTAAAACGGATTCCTTCAAATTTCCTTCAAATTTACAGGAGAAAGTACTTACGGAAATCATTTTCTTGAGCGTTTTGGAAGTTCCTGAATGTAGATTTGATCCATTTTAATGTGAATGCGTTTTGTTTTCTGCGAAAATCTCTGTCCGACACGTTGTTTCTGCTCCAGCCATTTCCTTTTTGCATGAGAGTGCAATGTTCCGAGTGTTAAGACGATGCAACCCCGTAGCCAGTGTTTCAGCCTCGCCGAGTTTTCACTAGAAACACCTGTCGAGTTCGGAACAAGCCATTTTCCCCCGAATGGGTGTCACTTATCGCACAACATTGTGTTCGGACGTCACAGGGGAGAGCTGTTTTTACAATTTTTCTTTGTATTTATGCTAATGGAACCTAACCTAACAGGCCTAACCTAACCACGTAGGCATTCCTCGTCTGACGTCAATATTCAAGGTTGCAAGATTGTTGTGCGTAAAGGAAGAGAATTAACGAATTACGAAAGAAAGATGGTTCCGGCCGAATGGGTGTCACTTATCGCACAACACTGTAGCAACATTGTGTTCTGACGTCACAGGAAAGATCTTTTTCATGTTAGGCAATACAAGCTAATGCGTCTCTTAGCGAAAATAATAATTTTTCTTTGTATCTATGCTAATGGAACCTAACCCAACAGGCCTAACCTAACCACGTAGGCATTCCTCGTCTGACGTCCATATTCAAGGTTGCAAGATGGTTGTGCGTAAAGGAAGAGCATTACAAATTTCTAAAGAAAGATGGTTCCGACCCGAATTGGTGTCACTTATCGCACAACACTCTAGCAACATTGTGTTCTGATGTCACAGGAGAGACCTTTTCATGTTAGGCAATACAAAGGTAACGCGTCTCTTAGCGAAAATATTATTTTTTCTTTGTATTTATGCTAATGGAACCTAACCTAACAGGCCAAACCTAACCACGTAGGCATTCCACGTCTGACGTCAATATTCAAGGTTGCAAGAGTGTGCGTAAAGGAAGAGAATTAACGAATTGCGAAAGAAAGATGGTTCCGAATTGCGAAAGGAAGATGGTTCCGAATTGCTGTTTATGGACAATGAACGTGGTAAATCGCAAGGTTATTTTACAAGTTCTACACGTAAATGCGACGTATTGGCATAATTTCAAATAGAGGCACGAAAGTAGATATTTTCCGGTGAACGAGGTTGCACCCCTGCATAAATCGACATAACACTCTCAGAACGCCCCCTAAACCAGTATGCTATCACGGCCATAATGTGTTACACATTCGAAACAACAAGTAACAGTAAGTACTCGTAAATAGAGAAAATAAACATTATCTTAGTTAGAAATGCATTATTTCGCCTTAAGAAATGTTCCGCAACACGTTAGCAATATAAAGAAGTCCGAAATATATGATTCGTAGGTGTTTCACCCATACGATAATAGTACCGGTATGCCTACTAGGTTAGGTTAGGCCTGTTAGGTTAGGTTCCATTAGCACTCCTTTCGTTCAATTTAGCATATACGGACATCGGCTTTTAGTAGCAGCAATAGCGCGTCGGAAATAGATTTTTGTAGAAAAACACATGCATTCGCATTAAAATGGATCAAAACTACATTCCCCAACATCAACAACGCTACAGAAATTGGTTTGCGTAAGTACTTTCTCCTGTAAATTTGAAGAAATCCGTCTCCGGTATAGTAAAGTGTTACCCTGCATTTTAACAACAGATTCGTGATTAGAATGCCAAAATTAGTTAGTATACCAAATATTAACGAAATTGGAGATATTCTCTATATTGTAAATTCTTACCCTATTTTTGAGTTGTCGAACTGTATAGTAAGTAATTCATGCATTTACTTAACAGAAACAAGTAACGCATCATCCAGCCTTTCTTTTATTCAGTGCTTTTTAGTATAATGTTGTAATGAGGATTCCATTTAGACTATTAGTTGGCCATAAACAAACAGGACAGACACAATCCTACAGCAAAATATTATGCTTGAAAAATACTCATTTTTTCTGGAAAGGATAAACATATAAAGGGGAAAGTGATACCACTTCAAATCACTTAAGCTTTGTAGCAGAATATGCAGATCAATACATAAAATTCAGCAATATAAAGCAAAGAATACAATGTAAAATATGCTATTTAATTACTACAACCCAAATACAATAAAATAAACATTTTAAAAATAAAAATAATCTGCTAGCTTTTTGCGTAGATTCGTAGACTGATTTAAACTTTGGGGCAGAATAACATAAAATCATATTCATTACTTCAATAGATGTATCACTTACCTGTTCCGAATAAATATGCCGACTTTGCATGGCATTGTTTCGCATTAATATAAACACCTCAGTTAAACTTCTTGTTGCCATCTTAATGTATAGTTTTTAGTACTAAAATTAAACTAATTTACAGGTGTATTACGCTGAGAATCCCATCATACAAGAAAAACCCACACAGCGACAAAAAGAATAGATTGGTTCCATATTGAGTGCGCATCATCAATTCATTTGTTTTTTTTTTCACGCAATGGAAAGCTTATTCATTATTTCACTCATGAATTCAGCACAGGTCAAACCTAAAATCCAAAAGCAAACGTCGTTGATCCATCAAAAGCCCCCCCTTTCCCTTTTGCATTTCGTACCGAGAAGCTTCTCACATTGTTCCATTTTAAAAAGTACAGAACAACAGTTTGCCCGTTGACATCTTGGCGCTGAACTTTCGTTTGGTGTCTTGTCTACTGTCTAGCTGATGTTGTCTTCTTGCAGAGAGGCGATGGGATCGTTCTCGCAGATAAATTGAATCGAGAATCGATTAATGTTTCGAGTGAAAAATATTGCGCGGGAGAGTTTGGCTCAGGTGTTTCTCGTTCGTTGTACTGTGTGAATATAGAAAAATGGAGCGCAAAGTTCTGTCATTTTGAAATTTAATTTTATGTATAATAACTAAGAACCGGTGCATTTGAAGTGAAACGACATATCATTATCCGTAAAATATGGTTTTACAAAACAGCGGAAAATTCCGACCCGAAAAGGGTGAAGGATCGAAAAAGTTCTCTGGACCTAGGTAAGTTTACATCAAGAAACTTTAATCTTTGACCAAGCTTTCTTAATTACATCTTGCTTTTCATGCTCCAGATCCAGACGAAATTCAACTTGGGGTAGAACCTTCGGTACTACTTTACTATACCGGAGACACCTATCAATGATTTATTTCGGGTAACAGTTTCATGCATCGGAGACACATTTAAATCTTATATTTTGTCTTTCTCGTGGTTTGTACTTACCAATTATGTATTGCGGAACATAGTGGAAGGTGTCAATATGCTTTTTGCACGAAAACAAACACTTTTTCTGCTAAAATAAACCATTTTCCTTAATGCTACGGAAAGCACGTCACGGTGCGATATCGCTTGCTTTGCGAATTGTAACGCTTCTTTTGTTTTCGAATATCAATGTTTCCAACTCTATTGTGCATGAAAGTTGTAAAAAACCGGGGATCAAAAACCATGCACGTGTAGCCCCACAAACCATTGACGCTAGCCCCAAAAACCATCCACGGATAGCCCCACAAACCATTCACGTTAGCCCCAAAAACCATTGACGTTAGCCCCAAAAACCATCCACGGATAGCCCCACAAACCATTCACGTTAGCCCCAAAAACCATTGACGTTAGCCCCAAAAACCATCCACGGGTAGCCCCACGAACCATTCACACAAGGTTAGGTTAGGCCTGTTAGGTTAGGTTCCATTAGCACCCATTTCACCCCTAAATTCATCGAAAAACCATTTTCCTTTCTCGACAAAACACCGCGCGTTTCTCGAAGAAAAAAAATCGCGTTTCTCGAAAAAAATCGCGTTTCTCGAAAAAAATCACGCGTTGGGAAACCCTGATTCCACTAGCGAGATCGCGTGACTTCCGACGCTAGAGCCATCTGCAGGTACATCTTGGAAACAACGGCATGATGTTGTCGATTTTCACAAAATGCGCAATATTATTACATGAAAAGTGATTATTTATTGTTCTGCTGCATTGTAGGATGAAGTTTTAGGAAGAATATATATTGACGGAGGTTGTAAACCTTGGAGAAACTCATTTCCGTAAGTAGTTTCTTGTGTAAAATTGAAGAAATGTGTCTCCGATGCATGAAACTGTTACCTTATTTCGCAATGTTTTACATAGCTAACGTACTACTCTGCATTGCGGACCATTTCTTTAGGTGAAATAATGAATTTCTAACGAAAATAATGTCTACTTCTTACATTAACGAGTACTTACTGTTGTTCCTTATTTCCCACAAACCAGAAAAGCAAAAAGCTTAGTTCACACAGTGCATACAACATGTAGTAGTTGGTCCAAGTTGAGTATTGTTGTCAATGAAGGTTCGGTAAAACTTCGATACGGTTCCAACAGATTTCTTCATTTTTACACAATAAACTACTTACGGAAATGAGTTTCTGTAGCATTTAGAAATTCGTGGAGGTATTTTCTTTCATCGTGGAATCTATTTCACCGGGAAATCATGTATTTTTGAACAGAAATATATCTCCGACGCACAATTGTCGTTCCTTTCATTTCCTTGCACTACGTGAACAAAATGTTGTGAATGTTTGATGACGTAACTCCCTGTCAGTGTTTCCAACCACGCCGTTTTTTGCAAGAAGATGACAATTTTAACTATGTTTGCCTAACCTTGCCGTGCATGGTTTATGGAGCTATTCATGAATTGGGGCTATCCGTGAATGGTTTGTGGGGCTATTCATGAATTAGGGATATCCGTGCATGGTTTGTGGGGATCTTTCAGTTGACAAGGTTGGAAACACTGCATACCCAATGATAATGTACCACGCTAGTCAAGCTGTCTCGCCATATTGTGTCTTATGGAAGCGAAATAAGGAACAACAATAATTATTATTATTATTTATTTGTTCAGCACAGGATACATTTCCCAATTATGTTGAACATAATACACTGTGAATAAATAACAAGAGAAGAGAAAAAAAAAGAATAAGTGAAAGTATGAGCATCTATGGACACAATATTTACATCAATTTTTTTGAACTTATTGTTGTGATTATCATTTTTTTCCATCACACTACGTGAGTCTGTGAACATGTCGAAGTCTACAGTTCTTAATAGTTCATTCACCATGTTCTGCATGCGCACTGCAGGTGAAAACCTATGCGTGTTGACCCTTGACCTCTCCGTGTAGAATAATTTTCGGTTTCTTGCACTGTGTCGGCCTACATTAAAGTTTATACTTTCTAATAGTGCAGAACACTCACAGCCATGATTAATCAATTTCTGTAAGAAAATGACGTCACTGAGGACTCTTCTGTTGAACAAAGTTTCCAGACCGAAATGCTTGCATAAAGATGTATAGTTCTTTCTGTGATATTCAATGTTGACCTTGAAGCACAGCTATTTCACAAACTGCCTTTGGACTCTCTCCACTTCCTCTTGCCATGTTTTGTACTGTGGATTCCATGTGGGACTGCAGTATTCCAGTACTGGACGAACGAGAAAATTTCTTCTAATGAAACCAACTAGCTTTATACACCTTTTCACCCAGGCTTGATAATGGGTGTTGAACGACAGGTCAGATGTGAAGTGGACACCGAGGTCAACAACAACTCTCGTACGCCTCACCGTCGAGCTGCCAATTTTACACTTGTGTGTAATGATTGTTTTTTTTTGTTGTTGGTGAATGACATTACGTTGCACTTATTCACATTTATGATCATTCCCGTCTGCTTACACCAGTTTGCAAAGGAGTTTAGGTCTTCCTGCAGCATGTGACAATCATTCAATGAGCTGATTGGATAGTACAGTTTCATATCGTCTGAGTACATTAGAATATTGACTTTTTTCAGGTGGCTGAAAATATCATTGACGAACAGGAAGAAAAAGTATGGATCTAAATTGGATCCCTGAGAGACTCTCGACGAAACTCTTCTCTCGGCCGAGGCGAACCCGTTTAGTACAACTGCTTGTGTGCGATCAGAAAGATAGCTTGCTAGTAATTTGTGCAAGTTACCGGAGATTTCAACACTAAGTAGTTTCTGGAGAAGGAGGGACTGGTTTATTCTGTCGAATACTTTGCTGAGATCTGTGTAGATTACGTCCAACTGTCCTTTGTTGTTTATACAGTCCGCTATGCTTTGTGTTATCGCTGCTAAGTTTCGGGTTGTGGATCTGCCCTGCACGAAACCATGGTGCTGAGAGGCTATGACAGTTCTTAGATGCCATCTGAGATGATCGAAAATGAGTGATGCAAATACTTTGGAGAATATTGGCAGAAGGGAGACTGGGCGGTAATTGCTAATATTGTGTTTGTCTCCTGATTTAAAAACTGGGGTCACAAGAGCTTTTTTCCATCGGGGAGTGAGTTCATTTGCAGAAGCAGAGATAAAGTGTAAGGGAAGAAGATCTGAACCTGTGAACCTCCTCATGTTACAAATTGAAAGGCAAAATACCGAAGAATCTTTCGTAATGCAGAATATGTAAGTACGAATGTTAAAAATGACGAATGACATGAGTGAGAGGCGTTGGGACCATACCGAAGTTTTACCCATTGGTTTTAACCTAGCTAATTCATATATTTACACTTACATTCTAAGAAAATCGAAACTTGTACATAAAAAGAGCTATTGAACTATTAACACCAAAAACTTGATTTCTATTTCCAAGTTCAAACTGAAAGTCCATCTAACCGACCTAAAAGTTTCTTGTGAATACTTCAATACATGTAAAATATGACCTATGCCATGAAAACTTAAGTGAAAAATAGCTTGTGAGTTTTCAAAATGAAGCCCTTCTTTAATCCAAAAGGCTGCATTCTTTTTTGCAGAGAAATCTTTGGTGATTGGACCATTAATGGACATGAATGACCTTTCAGTTGTCTTTGTTACAGAGGTTAGAAATGGTATTCCATTTTCTTTGAGGGGGAAAAAACATATCTGACAGGAATACAAACACTTTTGTGGGTGTGTGTTGGGGGTGGGGCAGCAGCCCCCTCCCGCATTAATTCGCACACTGGTAATCGCCCTGTCTAGTTAGCTGCATTTTTGGTACTACTTCCGTATAGTGGAAACACCTGGAAATCATTTCTTTTGCACTTTTTACATTGCTAACGTACAATTCTACATTGGGGAACATTACTTTAGGTGTAATAATGAATTTCTAAGAAAAATAATGTTTATTTTTTTAAATTTGCGAGTACTCACTGTTTTTCTTTTTTCCGGTTCTGTAACACAATGTGGCGATAGCATACTGGTTCATTGCACGTTGTGGCAGTGTTTTGTCAATTTGGAGTGTGTATGCAGTGTTTCCAACCTTCTTCACCGAAAAATACCTAATTTCGTGACCGGATTTGAGATTATGCTAATACCTCGTTAGCCTCACAAACAATTGGCGTTAGCCCCACAAACCATTGCCGGTAAGGTTAGATTCGGTTAGGTTAGGCAAGCATAGTTTGAATTTTCGAAAAATAAAAAATCTTCCAACAAAAAGGCGTGTTTGGAAACATTGACAGGGGGTTACGTCATGAAACGCACAGACCATCCTTGACGTATAGATATAGAAGCAAATGGAAGCAACAGGAATTGCGTGTCGGAGAGATATTTTTATGGAAAAAAAAGATTTCACGCTAAAAAATATTACACGGCGAAAGAAAACACATTGAGGAACTTCATCGATGATACAGAAAATGATTTCCGTAAGTAGTTTCTTCTGTAGAAATTAAGAAATCTGTTTCCACTATATGGAAGTGTTACCACATTTTTTGACACTAAGTGTAGTGAAAATGTAACCCAGTGTCAGGATGGTGGAAGGAAATGACATTCAACCAACTAGACGGAACGAGGTGTTCAAGTTCAAAAGATTCAACAAATGCCTGTCTGCTGCTTTAAATGTTCATTTGATTCGTTAGCATGCACCACATGACTATACACCACTCCAGAATGTAGTGTAAACTGTGTAGACACCAAATACACTACATGACACCAAATTAACAAAGTATATAATTCGGTGTTGCACCATGTAACCAACCAGACACGTGAGTGGAGAGAAGTGCAGCGAAGTAGATGGGGCTTATGTGATGTATAGTCCCTTAGTCAAGTGAGGTATGTTCACTATAGTATTGTGCACTTTGTCCTTTCTTGTACATGTATATTGCTTTATTTAATCTATTCATAGATTCCCATTGGAAGCACATTTCGTTTGTATTCTACTTAGTTTCAATGCCATGTTATTTAATATGTAAAAAATCAGTTATCAATATCTTATTATTAATTTTTAAAAAAATTACAGGGAGGAGACATTAGAACTGCGCCTGAGGCTATCTATTGAAAATGATGCCACTGATGCCAAGTATGGATTTGAGAGAGTTAGAGACCACATCGAGAGGACAGGGTTTTTAATTAATATGCACACTGTGAGTATTTTTATTTACAAACATATATGCTAAAGTAACTGTCTTTTGTTGAGAATTAGGGCTGAGCGGATACCACTTTGGCTCAGTCGGTAACGTGTCTGACTACCCAAAATCGAGAACTTTTCTAACGGATGCCCACCCTGCGTCGAATGACATGGGTAACTGGGGGAAACCCTGGGGGGTAAAGGCAGTCAGGGGCATGATGCTGATCACATCACCCCCACTCACGACCAGATCAAGAAAGTGTGATGCGTTACCCTCACACCTCCTATACGCCTTCATGGCATGGTGCTAAGCACGGGGGAGCACTTTACCTTCTTCTTTACCGATACCCTCACTGATCTCGACTGATGCCGACACTTGTATAATTCCAGTTTAAAATAACGAAGGCTAGTTACCGAGTCATACTAACTCAGCACATAACATTGCATTAAATATCTCCCAAGTTATTCTCATGTAGCATATGACATTTGGTATTTTATTTTTACGTGAACTTCTCTCTAGACCCAGAGCATTCAAAGAACAAAGTTTTTGAAATGTTACAAGGCTCTAAAGTGTTGTAATTACACAAAAAATCGGTGGATTGTGTCTCTTCAATTTTCCCGATGGCACAGTGGTACCGTCATCGCCTTGTAATCAAGGAGTCCCGGGTTCGATGCTCGCTGGAGGCACATATTTGTTCGGATCCCACTTTAAACTGTAGGTCCAGTCCCAATTAGCCTACCTGTGCATAGAGTGGACAACAATTCACTTCAATTTCATGTAAACACTATTAATTCTTGTCGTTTGGGTTGATACAAGAGGGAGAAAAGTGACAGTTATTAAAATAATGCTAATTTGACCAGCTCTCTTTATGCCCTCTTCTCTTTCATTCTCTGTCATTTGCAATAAAAACAAGTCACCACAATATCGGTCGATGCCATCACATGAAGGAAACGAATTGAATCCACAACTCTCCTTCCATGTTTAAACATAGATATATCAAAACAAATTCCACATTCACGACCTTCAACCATCTGATGAACTCCACCATCATCTGACCCGGAAACAGCCTGGCATGAAAGTAATGCAGCTCTTAAAAATGTCCACCTATCTTACCTGACGAGTGTGCAAGCAGGAATTGAAAATTACTGATTTATTTTATTTCCCCAAGCCTTTACGTTGCCTTTGGTTGCTGTTTTCCCTTTACCCATGCCTTTGATCTTGACAATCATCTGGTTCCTAGGAGACTTGGGATTTATCCAGCAATTCTTGGAAAATCGGTATGCAGAACTTCTGCTGACCTTCCAACCTGTCACAAGTAAGGGTGAACTAACCTTTGAAAAAGAACAAATGTCGATTTTGGCCATGCTTCTAGCAACTCAAGAGCAAAGGTATTCGAGCGTATTGATGGAAAAATTTCAACCGATACTTACTGATATCAGTACATCGTTATCAGCTCAACCTTATTGAGTATGTATTAGAAATTCTTGGTTGTGAACATTTTCCCCGAAAATTGCAAGTTTGACAAAATTTTATATTTTGGAGGATAATAATAATATCTATTTCCATAGACCTGTCATACAAATAGACATGGAGAGCACCATGGTTGTACAATAGGAAGTTTGAATATTTGTAGTTAATGTTATTCGTGATTACACCAATACATATGTTAAAATATAAATGTCAAGGAAATTAACCTGTAATTTTAATACTTATGCAAATATAAGGGAATTGCATAAATTAATTTAACAATACCTGCAAAAGTCAGATATAATTGTTAATGTGATTGCTGTACTTGACGTAAACATGATTTTTTCCTCCATACTTGTAAACCCTAATTTGATACAGCAGATATTCATATGTTCTTGATTGATTGACTTTGTTTAAAGTCCACTTTGTGCACAGAAAGTCACTATGTGCCTCCACCGGGTATCAAACCCAGGAGCCCTTGATTACAACATACTGTTGATGGTTCCAAATGTTTGGAAGCTTTTATAAGAGAATGAGGAAGTCTTGCAGAATAGTGGAAATGGTTGCGAAATTAATTTGAATCTTCAAGAATGTAATTAGTGCAGTCTTGAGTTTCACAACATATTATTTATTGGCAAAGAATGTAAAAGTATCTTGTGTAAGCATCTGTAATTCTCATCAAGCAGCCATTCTTTATTTACTGTCGTCTTTAACACAGACTACTGTTGTATTTATGTGCTGCTGCATGTTAATGCAAGACTTAATACAAAAGCATTTAGAGGTGTTATGTACCCCATATAACCTAAATAGGAAATGATTTCTTATCACGTAACAGATCCAAAGCAGAAAACCTCATGCCAGCAGAAATCTGTAACGAAGACGAAAGTAAACAAATGATTGGTTGCAAACAAAGAATCATATAGGAGTGCATGGAGGGATTTTTTTCTCTCCAGAATTTGTGCAGTGAGTAACCACAAGACAAGGAAATATATGTGCATTGGATTAAGTAATCAGAACTTTGGCCAAAGTACTTGAAAACCTGACATTTCTTGCTGCTGAGGTCAATTTACAATCAATTTGTATTATACAACTTTTTTGTATTTTGTGTTACCTAAATTGTAATTAGAACAACTTACAAATTATATTCTTATTACAGACTGAGATCCTTGACGAAGACAAGAGGCTTATCAGTGCAGTGGATTACTACTTTATCCAAGAGGATGGTGGGAGGTTTAAAGTATCCTTCCCTTTCAAGCCCTATTTCTATGTGTTGCCAAAAAAGGAATGTCTGCAGGAAGTGTCAACATATTTGGGGAAGAGATTCGGAGGATCTTTGGCCAAAGTTGAACCTGTTTCAAAGGAAGATTTGGATCTGGTAATCTTTAAAATTTATAAGATTTGGATCTGGTAATCATTTAGTTAAGTTGTAATGATCTGATTATTTCTATATATTCTATAAATTCTGTATAATTGAATTTACAAGTCTGAATACATACTCACTTACGTAAGTAGACGAATTTCGATACTCTAAAAGTTGGCTAATCTCATCTGACTTTCCAGAGCTATGTTGCCACATTAGCAATTTTTGGACTTAGAAATATTTTTCAAACATTAGTATCAGTATTGGTCAGAATGAGTAAGAGGATTGGCATCATCGTGGGCATCAGTTGAAAGTAGTATCGCTCAGCTCTCATATAAAGATACGGTGCATGAAAAACAAATTTGATAATGATTATCATTTGAGATTGTGTATATGAATTAGTACTCAATTTTAAGTAGGATTTATATTCATTACTTTCAGCCAAATCACCTGATAGGGTTGAAGCAGAGGTATTTGAAGCTTTCTTTCCCCACTGTCAATGATCTTATGAAAGTGAAGAGGGAGATAATGCCTGCCGTGAGGAAGAATAAAGAAAAAGAAGAAAAGAGCAACACTTTTTACACCGAAATGCTTACTGCTGGACTTGCCAAGACAGGAGGAGGAAGTTCAAAGAAGACAACGGATCAGATGGAAAATATAATTGATATGAGGTAAGTAGAATTGTTTTTAGTTCTGAATGATTTTATGTGGCTTGCAACAACAGATATTGTAGCACTGTAATTATCAGATAGGCCATTTTGTCCTGTTTCCACTGCCTCAGTGGTGAGGCACATTGAGTATTTTACTCAATATTGCCACTGAAGGTTCTGTATTTGAGTCCTCGCCTCGCTGTATGTCTGTGTTGGAGGTGTGTGTGTGTACCAGAAATTGAGAAAAAAATGTCCAACTTCGGAATATGATGTCTCAATTTTCCAGCATCCCGAATAGTTGAGAATTTTGAATTATTAAGTCTTAAAAGTGCTAAATTCTCAAAAATTTTTGCACTATGAATGTTGAGAATTACTCAAAAAGCACAATTTTTATTCTAGAAATGTTGGAAATATTATGAAGATTTCCTAGGAACGAAACTAAGCTGAAAATTTACTGATGCTGATGTACTCACAGATAATTTTTGGAACCAATACCGATGCCGATATTTAACCGATTCCGATACATAATATTATTAAACAGAAATAGAATTTTATTTTCAGCATGACAAAAATAAATTTGATATGTACATTTGTATTGCATATCATATGTATATACATATATATTCTCAAGAGATGCGAATGTACATTTGCATCTACAAAAGGTGGTTATGTGAAACTTTAAGAACATGGATTCTCAAGAGATTTTACATTAGTACACAAGCAGTTCTTTGAAATGCAAAATGAATTCCTGTTCTTAATATTGGAAATTTACTGCTGCCAGATTCAACTTCAGAGTTTTGGAAGCACTTCAGGAAGTAACCTACTTCTTCTCTTATCGCAAATCTGTTCAGCAACACTGAACACTCAATCACTGAATACTGATGCAGCAAGTATGCTCAAGTATTTTCTCAGCACTTGCTTCAGGTTTGAATACTCATTTTTGATTTTCCAATACAACAGCAGATTCTGGTTGAGCAATGTACTGTTTTTTTTTCGATTTTGAGTTAGGTTGATCCTCTGAATGAGTTTGCAATAATTTTATTACAAAAACTGTACAATGATGATGAATCATAACCTAATTTTTAATAAATCTTACAAAACTAAAATATAAAACTTATTAGAAGTTAAAACTCTAGTATAATCTGTACTGGTTTAAATATCGGATTTTTGCTGATGCCAATATGTCAATTTCGGCCGATTTTCATACATCTGTAATCGGCTTCGGCACATCCCTAAGATTTCCATCCTGACCAAAAGATTTCAACCCTGCACACCCCTACTACATTTGTCAGTTTGATCCAATGATTTTTCATTCTTATTGTTACAATTGAGCTAGAGAAGTAAAACAAAAATTGTTGTTGAACTCCGTGGCAGAGTGGTCTGCATCATGTACTGTGAAACTGGATGTCTGAGGTTCAAACCCTGGTCAAGGCATAATTTTGTCCATTTCATCATTCATCCTCATCGTTGCAATTAATCCAATGAAAAGTGATGGAATATAACAGAAATAAAAATCGAAACCACAAAAAAATTTAGTAAATTTAGTTATAAGAAGGCCTTTTCCTTGTTATAAGTTTGTCTTATGAAACCGCTTCCCTATCATTTACTTCTTTGTATTGATGTGTGGTTACTACAAGAAATTGTGTTGTCATTCACTCATCCCTTTATTAATTATTTTCTTTATAATTGAAAGATAAATACTGTGATACTCTCCCTCAAAAATCTGCGGTGCGTACGTATTATGCACGGAATAATTTGGACAGCGAACGTTAAAGCCATGCATGTTTTCACTATGTCACTGCATATAACATGTATATATCAACAAGCACAAATACAAATTACCAGGTTGGATTTCTTCAGTAACAATAATAATAATAAAAAAACACTATGAAAGTGAAATGGCTATATGTGTATCAACTGCATTTGTTAGGCAAGGAATAATATAGAAAATAACTTCCTGAGAGCTGCAAATCCTTAACATAATTTTGAATCTCGCTTTCTTCTACTAAACAATAAAATAGTTGGTCGCAGAAGTGAAAACTTTGGGATGTTAAAACAGTGAAGAAAGCAGGGGGGGGGGGGGGGAGGTGGCGTGGGCTGGTGACTCATTACATACACAAAATGATATTGTCCTTGGTTCACAGAGCAACAGGTGACTCATTGAATAGGTATAATGTCCCTCACACTTGATCGGCATAGCAACAGCTTTAGGAGCTACAACTAAGGAAGCCATTTCTTGAACTTGAATTGTACTGCACATTATCAGGGTTCCTACGCATCCTGGAAAACCTGGAATTTTAAAATATTCCTTCCAGGCCTGGAAATGTTATGAAATTTCACATATTTACAAGCTTTACCTGGAATTTTGGAGATTGTCCTGGAAATTCCTGTGCCCCATTTTATTTGTATGGATTATGATAAGTTTTCATTTAAAACAGGCCAGTGTCATGGCAGTGGTTTATTTACTTACGTCACGTTGCTGTGTACTGTAGTCATAGTTTTGTGATAAGTTTTATTTTTGTGATTGAAGTATAATGCCCCGCACTTTTGTATTATTTTTTATCTCCCAGAGGTAGGAAATATGATGGTAATAATAATGATTAAAAAAAGGGTTTGCTATCCTAAATATTCCAAGTTTTCTAAGGATATTATTCTTGTTTATTTGTAATACAAGATGGTAATTTTTTATAAACTTATATATACTTGTGTTTATTTTTTCTACCTTTGTATTGTTTCGGTTTTATTGTAAAAATTAAATAACCTTCATTATACTAAGAAATGAAAGGTGTGGAAAGGAGCAGGTGTAGGGGAGTTCGGAGCCTGCATTAAAAAAATTAGAACTATTTTTTTTTTAATAAAAGAAAATATGTAATGATGTGTATTTTGACATACTTACTTTCTACACTTGTCCTGGAGCAATTGTAGAAAATCCTTGAAAAGTCCTGGAAATGTCATGGAAAAATTTGCATAATTTTGTGTAGGAACCCTGATTATATACAAGATATTATTGTTGCTTTTCCCCATCAAAAACCAGGGTGCGCATTATACATATACAAATACGGTAAAACTTGTTTTCTTCTAAAACTCAGTACTACAACTTGCAGTAACTATAGGTCAGTCAAACAATACATACATGCAAAAGAGCCAGGTATTGATATTTTGTATTGGTGCAATCCTAATAAATACCAAGCCACTTGTATCATGTATATTTTTCAGAGAGTATGATGTTCCCTACCATGTACGAGTGTCTATAGATATGAAGGTTTTTGTCGGATCCTGGTATTCAGTGAAGAGTCATGGCATGGAGTCGCCAGACATAACAAAGCGAGAGGATTTAATTGAGCGGCCAGACCCCATTGTTTTGGCATTTGACATAGAAACTACAAAGCTGCCCCTCAAGTTCCCTGATGTAAATACCGATCAAATTATGATGATATCGTACATGATAGACGGTCAGGTAATATATTTCTTTCTCTCACTTTGGTTTATTTTTCTCATTAGCAAAGTACTGGAGATGAGGATTTTGGTTATACTCGGAGGTAATACAGGGTGTCCAAGAATTATCTTTACAATTTCAAGTTTTAATAACTCCAGTTCTAAGTCACATGCTGTTTGTTGTACATGATGCATAAAGTTTTTTTCCCCTCAGGTGTGCACATCATTGTGAGGACCGTTGGTTGCACCGAGCACATCCAGCAGAAATTCAATTTCCACCCATGTACGTGGTAACATGTCATCTGTGAACTTGAGCTAGTGACGTCCACAATGTTCGTAGGGTACACAGAATCCTTCACATAACCACACAGGAAGAAGTCATATGTACATAGTCCGAAAGATGCTCTGTACCTGTGTGTCTGATTTGGTCTCTATGAGCCAAGGCACACATTCTTCTGTGGTGTCCACATAGTTAATCACTAATGAGTCACCTTCAACAGAAACAAAAATACTTTGAGTTTCTGCATCATATACAACAAACAACATGCAAATATGTAACTCGGAGAATTGGAGTTATTAAAACTTCAAGTTGTAAAGATAATTCTTGGACACCCTGTATAGTGAACCATTCCAACATCTTTTTCATTCCAATTTAAATGCAGAAAAACAGTGGAACCTCGATTTTACACTTTTCAGAAGACCAAGCTGATAAATTTCAGGAAAATGTATAATCAGATAAAATTTTGAAGTATAGATTGAATGTATAATGCAGGAAAATTGTAACATTGGGATTCCACTGCACAGTGTTTTTTTTCAGTATGTAGGTGTGAGAAATAGTAAACGTTTTTCACCTTGGTCTGCAATTTGCCAGATTTTTTTTTAAAAAAAATTAAAGTCAGTATTTTTGTGTGCATAACTTTGTGAGTTATTCTTGTTGTTTCATTTGGAGGGTGGGGGGGGGGGTGTTCTTCCAATCTTACCTTTTTTATAACCTGAACATGCTCTTGCTTATCTGATGGTTAAGTTTTTTACACATGCAATACTTACACAATCAGCGCATCTATTTCGGATGAAAAAAATCATGACTGGAGAACTAAATGTCACAGAGATGATTTTTTACAAAAAAAAATATGTAACAGGGCTTTTTGCAGATGTGAAATTTATACATTTTGGCTCTCAATAATGAAAGTTAGTTATTTTTTAAAAAAAATGGTACTCGGCATGCCCCTGTGGCCACTCCAATAGACCAAAGTGAATGGAAGATGCTGTATGTAGCAGTGATACATTCCTACAATCATGCAGATTCATTGAAAAAAGGATGATATTTATTTGGTGAATAAATAACAAGAATGGATATGAATTGCAGTGTTGCCAGCTTACGGAAACAATTTTGCTTGTAGCGTTGGCCCTATGGATGCTGGATGGACGAAATGTGGAGAGAAGCATGACAAAAAACTATTCTTTGAGGACATGCAATGCCCGTCCCTCACTTTTGTAAAGAAAAAACTGAAATTATGCAACTTTTTCAAGTCCTAATTTTCCAGACATTTTGGGTCTTTGCCAAGGTTGGCTGGTTTAAACCAAGTGTGTTTTAAAAATAAACCATCTTTGGTTTATTTAATGAAAGGTATTCCCAATAACAGATAGCAAGCTCACCTTTTGAAGAGTTACTTTTTCAGAATGAAGTCACATCACAGGTTACACCCTACGAATGGTGGAAAAGTCAAAAGAATGACAATGATAAATTTAATGACAAAGTTTTTCCCATTATTGAACAGTTGTGTACATTACAGGATTCTTCAGCGAGTGTTGAAATAATCTTTTCATCACTTGGACTTGTGCATTCCAAATTGCGCAATCTATTATGCACACAGAAAGCATCTAAACTTGTGTTTCTGTTTAAAGTATTTAATAGTGATGTGAAAATGTAAACTAATAGTAAACAGACAGGAAAAACAAAAATATTTTCAAGAAGACAAATGGTTTGTTAAAACACTAAAATAACACACAAACATCACGATATAAAACACTTTGGAGTTCTTCCAAGCTTTCGATTCCTTCACGGAGTCATCTTCAGGGCTGGTCGAGGAAAGACTGAGTAGATGCGGTTTTCGTTACACTGGCTTGGAAGAACTCCGAAGTATTTTTTATCATGCTGTTTGTGTGTTATTTTAGTGTTTTAACAAATATGTTGCCGGCACGTGACGTAAGAAGTTTTCTACAGTCATAAGAGAAATGGTGTTTATTATAGTTTAATTTTTATGTTCAAATCAATAATGAACCTGTAGGTACAGAATGTTAGTGCATTTTGAACTCAACTTATGTGTTTTAGTTAACTAGTTTGAGTATTGTACAGTAATATATGTCACTAACTTTCTTGTTCTTTCTTGTAATATTTAAGAGACATATCTATATGAAATCTCTACATTGTAGTTCTCAAAATAGTATATTTTGTCAGTAAATTAGAATTTTGAGCAAGATACATATTCTGTAATCAAGAAAAACTTAGTATTTACCTCACAACTAGTCTAAATTAACTGTAAATAAATATTTTAAATTATACTTGGTTAAACAAAAAAAAAACTGGTTTTATGTTGTTTTTCTTTTTAAGAAAAAGAAACCGGTTTTTTCCAACCCTGGTCTTTGCCCTTATTTGTTGCAAGTTGTTAAAGTATTCTTTTGTTCTTACATGTAAAATTGCCATATATATATGAAAGAAAATGGTGGTTGAGGAGTCTTAGTTCATTTCATAAGATATATGCCATAGTATTCAGACAAAGAACTTCTTCAAACTCCGCTTGTTATTAGTAGTAACAATATATATATTGTTTTGTAATTCAAGTATGTGATACCTTCATATGTATACTGATGAACAAAAAAGACAATACTGAAATATCAGGTATAGTTTTCAAGAAATGGCACATTAATTGCTTCCGCGTGGTGCTGGGATATATCCCATCAATCTGCTAAGGGTTAAGCAAAAAATGCATTCAACCAGGACTCAAAACCTGGACCTCTGGCATACTGTGCTAGTGCTCTACCAGTATGATACTGAGTGAGCCCTGATTTTTGTCTTGTTTTGAGCTTCTGCTGTGTTTACTACTGTGAATTCAGTTGAGCAATTGCACCGTATACCAGAACATTTATAAATGTTCCGAGGCAAGTTTTTCACAATTTTGTTTTTATTTTTATCGAAGAAGAAAAGGAAAGAAAGCTGCATGAAAAATAAAACAGAATTCTCTCAATTCGTTTACATTATTAGTGTCCTTTGCAGAACAATCTATCTGACAGACGTAAGATAATTGCAAGATAAGATAACTTGAAGTTGATTTCGTAAATTTTAATTTGAAATTCTTTTACAAGTGACAATTTTTCGTAGATTAGTATATCCCATAACACTTTGACTTCTGTTTGTAGATGTATTTACAGTCTGAAATGTGTGACATTTGTTTTTCATCTATTAAATTTCAGGGCTACCTGATCACTAACAGGGAAATAATATCCCAGGATGTAGAGGACTTTGAGTACACTCCCAAACCTGAGTTTGAAGGACCATTCACAATATTCAATGAACCAGATGAGATGAATCTTATTCAGCGTTTCTTCGATCATATCTTGGATATCAAGCCTCATATCTTTGTGACATACAACGGAGACTTTTTCGATTGGCCCTTCATAGAATCCAGGGCTGCTGTCCACGGATTGGATATGGGGAGGGAGATTGGCTTCGCAAAGGGGAGGGATGGCGTCTACACTTCTAGACCTTCAATGCATATGGATTGCTTGTGGTCAGTATGGTAGAATAGTAGATAATAATATTAGCACAATATTTTATGGAAATAGATATCTTTCTTTAATATAGTTCAATACCACTGTCATGGTGACTTTCGTGCAAAAATAGTGCCAAGTGTGTTTTGTTTTGTGTGTCCCCTTATACAGTGCATTCGTTCTGGCTCTGGGCCGAGATAGCACATGATATGGTGCAGATGCTGGGATTTTCATCCTATAACGTGTCACTTATTTATGCACATACCTTCAGCATGTAGAGAATTATATTTATATTGCATAACGAGTACTAACGTGTGTTATAAGAGTTGTTCAAAGTTGTTTATGCGCTATTTCGGCCGGGCATGAGCCAAAACAAATGCACTGTATATTTTTTCATATTTGTAATGTCTTGCTGAATGTGTGAATTATTTCTCCCTTGTGAAATCGAGGTAATCACAACATACTAATTTCAAACCTGCTGACAACATAAGTTGCTAAATATAAAAAGGACGTTAAAAACTGTACTTACGTATGTGAGTATGTTGTTCCTATTTTCCTTTCTTTAGAACTAAGTTTCGGAGACTAACTATCCCCTTCTTCAGGTTCATATGAAAAAACTAGGTACTTAACATAGTACCACGTCGAAATGTAATAAAAGGATTGTGGATAAGGGTTGGTGTGGATACATTTAAGATGATATATCCCCACCCCAGACGTATATAAAAGGCTCGTCGTTCCTTTTATTACATTTCGACGTGGTACTATGTTAAGTACCAAGTTTTTTCATACGAACCTGAAGAAGGGGATAGTTAGTCTCCGAAATGTAGTTCTAAAGAAAGGAAAATAGGAACAATATACTCGCATATGTCAGTACAGTTTTTAACGTTAATTTTTAACGTCCTTTTTATATTCTGGAATTGTGAGTAATATGCACCAAACCTACAAAATGCAAGTTGCTGGTAAAACTATTTTTGCATGGAAGCAATAGTGATGTACAAATTATAAATTGTTGCCAAGATGTAGGAAAAGTAAAGTGGTAAGAATGTTGTATAAACAATTTTTTTAGAGGGAAGTGAGTCTGATAATGGCATTTTAGTAAGTTGTATCAATGCATGTAGAACACCTTTTGTTTCATAAGGTATTTAAGATGTTTGCATGTTCTTCAATTAATAAAATCATGAAAAATGCTAACTTCGACTGTTTTTTTTTAAAAAAAAACTTTTAAATTAATTGCTTAGTGTGTTAAAAGCCTGAAAGGTCAAAATCCATCTATAGAAAACAATTTCCACTCTTCTCTATCTGCAAGCAGAATAACGAGATAAATAAGGATTATTTATCGAGTAACACATCTTATATGCTATGAATGTGAATATCTCTTGTGTTAAAGCACTACCACCTATAAAGTTATCCCTTTACATTGCATTGTGTCATGATGGTGCAGGGTGTAGTAGAGGCATTGCTCCACATATTCTTGATCTCAGTCATATTTGAAGTGCTGTGATCAGCACCGTGCCTACCCTTACCCCTCAGCATTGTCTGCAATGACTAGAGACATGCAAATTTCGTTTTTGACAAAAACACGAAATATGAAATAACATGCTGTAATGTTTATTTTTCATGTTTCTGAAAGGTGTGAGGTGCATTTTCCTATCCTGTTTTGTCACGAAATAATGCGAAATAAACTGCAAAATGCAAAATATACTCTTAAACATGAAATTTACTTCTTATATACCAACGCGACACTTTCTGAAGTCTGAAGTATCCTGTGTGTTATGCAATTTACAGAAAATTTATTAATTCTGCTGTAAATATTTGAGAAGCAAAAATGACCCCTTTTACAGGAATAAACTTAATACTCTGGTAACTACATAAATGTGCCATTAGAAGGGATAAGTTTATTTTGTGTAATAAGTGCAGTTTTTAAATCAAATTTAGGATTATATTCACAATTTTAAAACCAAAAAATCTCATCTTATATAGCACTTTTGATGTGATTATTCACCACTATAACACCGAAATTTTATTTTATTTACTGCTTTTGAACCCAAAATCGACTCTGTTTTCGTATTGAAATTTTGCTTTTTTATTTACCAAAAATATGTGCCTCTAACAATGATCCATTGACTTGAGTTTTGGTAAGCTCCAGCATGGTTATAGAGCGATTAATACCTGAGCTCCCCCACTTTGGGAACTAAACCCAAGTTTCCTACGTGGCAGTCAGATCCCCTAATGGCAGGACCACCAACAAATTAACATTCTCAACACCTGTTTTTCAAATTTTAAAACCTAGTTAGCGTGAACGCATGATTGACCATTGTGAAATTTGGGAGGTACCAATACGTACTGAGGGTGTAAGTGATGACTCTTCCACGTAGTTCTCCCAAATGCCAACCTCACTTCAACTTAGTACACCCTGCACTGCATTTTGCAGACTAACAAGGGTTTGGCATCTGGACCTACGACCAGTATAGTTTTCTGTAGCGCTGTGTGTGTTTTGTCCTTATGTGTGCTGAGTGCACCTTTACAGCCTCAGCTTTTAACCCAGGTAAGAATATTTTAGTAATCTGACATTATACAGCATGTTTCAAAAGTCGCGCAACCCAAACTTTGAAAATTTATATCATGAAAACAGTAAGAGATATTTACACTGGGTTTGCTGCATTATAAAACCTCATCCATTGAGATATTTTTTCAATGCTTAACATTATCAATTTATTCCATACAGAAAATTAAATAAATTAATAACTGGACTCTTGAGAGCCCCTGGCTACCTTGAATTTTCTTCGCTCATGCTTTGCCACTGCAGTGCCTTGTTGATTCAGCATGGCGTATTCATTGGAGCAGCGCACGTTCATTGTTGAAGAGTATTTTACTATTCATTGTTACACTCATGTGCAAGAAGTTTTCCTGGAAAAATACCCTGCTTCTGCTCTACCTCACAAAGCAACTGTTTTGTTTAACCACTAGTGCGTCGATTTTGGGAAAGCGGAAGTGTATGTGACAAAATACGAAGTCGCCCTTCGGTTTCAACCCCTGCGGCAGTGGGGAATGTGTGTACATGTCTGGAACAATCTGCAACCAAAAGCCCCCCCTTTCCCAGTTTTGGGACCCAATCGCTGCCACTGGCTAACAACCAAAACAGGAGAACGTGGTCCACTGAAAATCCTCATGTGAAAAAACTTGGAGTTTGTTATACTGTGACACATGAGTATTGCGTTTACTATTGTTGTCAGACTGTTTCTGTTTTCAGACTTAACAACATTTGATCGATGGATTGATTTGCTTAATTTTTCTTCGCTTTTTGTGCCACTTTTGGCTAATTTTGCAAAGATGGGGATGATTGATGATATGATGAAATTGGTGAATTGACACTCACAAACATCCATGCCCAGGCCAGGATTCGAACCCGGGACCCCTGGCATTGTAGCGCAATGTGCTAACCACTCCACCACCAGGGCAGCCCCTCTTGACAACAATCAACAATATTAAACACCAAAAAATGTATTCATGACCACAATCATCTGATGTTGCACTCATAGTTCGCCGCACCTATTCATTTTATATAAGAGCCTCTGAATGTGAGAACCCGCTCTCAAAACATCAGACGAATATGCAGCCACATACATTGTTACTCTCCCGGTCATTCTCTTTTTCATAACCCTTAAAACTGCAGACACCACTGCACTGGGATACCAATTTAACCACTTCATTTACTGGTATCTCAGGATACCACTGACAGAACGTTACATAAATATTGAGTAGAATCTGTTTCTCGTCCCTTTGGTGCTTTGAAAACAAGCTCTGAGAACACTTCCTTGCTGTTCACATGATTATTTGTAGAAAATAACCAATGTTATAAAATATCATTATGTACACAAATCTTTAAGCTCATTGAAAGTTACAATGCATATTCCTACAAAATGTTCACACTTATCTTGCCTTGTCATGTCACCAAGTTATTTTACTATATTTGGAAGAACAAAAATCGTTATTAGGATGCTTGTCAAAGTTTCCAACCGCAATAAATTTACGAACTTTTTGTCTTGTTTTGATCATCTAACTAAACTAACTCTCTAGCCTTCTTAAACCCGAAGGTTCATGGCTGCAGCAACACAGGCCTTCCATCTGTTCCTTGTTTTGATCATCATCATCAATATATTTATTACACTTACAGCAATGCATATGGCTGTTTATGCCCATTATATATTTTATTTACATAAGATACAATTTACATAAATTCTACAAACAAATTTCAAATACACTCCTATCTATATCATCCTTAGAAATATACATTACCATGTTATACCATTTTGTCTAAAAAAATGCAAGTAAAATATATTCAATTCACATGCAAGAAAGAAGCCAAATTTATGGGAAATGATTACTGGTGCAAAGAGTTAACCATAAAGGTGAAGCAATAAGTAAAAAAATAAAGAGCATTGGGTTTAAAGTGAGACGTCATTTGCGGCAGCGTATCCCATACTACAAATTGGCCATTGTTTTACCTTACGTAATGAATCCTGTAACAATGCTGGATTTTCGTGTGGATTATTTTACTTCTATGAGTTTGCAATGCTTTCTGCATGCAGGTGGTTTTGTTTACAGAAGGTCTCAGGGTTTGTGATTTGAACTTCAGTCGTGTACTTTTAATACGGGTCTGTTTTCTGTTTCAGTTGGGTCAAACGAGACTCGTATTTGCCTGTAGGCTCACAAAACCTTAAGGCAGTAGCAAAAGCAAAACTTCGATACGACCCAGTGGAGCTAGATCCAGAAGACATGTGCAAGCTTGCTTCAGAACAACCACAGGTCCTGTCCAATTATTCAGTTTCCGATGCTGTGGCCACATACTATCTCTACATGAAGTACGTCCATCCTTTCATTTTTGCCCTGTGTACAATTATTCCCATGGAACCAGATGAGGTAAGTGACACACACTGTTGATTTTCACTATCTAGTTGGGAAATGCTATACTTTGGTTCCTTTCTGTATTTAGTGGATCATTGCTTTGGATGACTATATAATATTTTCTATGAGGGATGGGACAGATTCATTAACACTGTATCAGTATCGTCTGATAATGACCTTCTGGTGTATCATCTGTCCAATGACCGATAATTTTATCACTCTGATATATCTATAAATATCTTACAATTGAGTGCAATAATCTGCCGCAGTAGCTCAGTTGTTAGGGCATCTGATTACTATACAAGAGAACCAGGTTTGATCTCTGGCAGGGGAGAACATGGATTTTTTCCACCTGTTCAAGCAGCTCCGGTGCCCACCCAGTGTCGAATAAAGTGGGTACCTGAAGGAAACTGGGGGTAAAGGTGGCCAGGGGCATGGTGCTGATCACATCACCCACCATCTTCGGCCGAGATCAAGACAGTGGGACCTAACTCCACACTGCACAGGGGAGCACTGTTCCATTTTGTTATAATTTGTATGGATATAAACATATAATATCCATTCCTTTCTTTTTTAAGGTAATTGTTCGAAGTATGTAGCTTCTTTTGAATTGCAAAAAACGTGGTTCATCTGTTAATGGAGGTCAATAAACCGTTTGGAATTTTATATCAGAGTGGTAGAATATCAGTATCGGTAAATTTTATATTTGTCCTTTATTGGTATTGTACAAAATGTCATGTCTGTCCATCCCTAGTTCTATTGATGAGGGCATTGGAAAATTTGCATAACATCGTGGACCATTTTCAAGCAGGAACCTGTAGTTCTTGATGTTTAGGTTTTTGTAATGTGTGACAAACATGCAATATTCATATTTTATTGGGGTGTAAGGGGTGATCTTCCATTTAGTACACCCAACTGTCAACCTCACTTCCACGTAGTACACCCTAGACTGCATTTTGCAGACAAACGAGGCTCTGGCGACTGGCCCTATGGCCAGTATAATTCTGTGTGTTGTCCTGTTTTTTGTCCTTATGTGTGCCGAGTGCCCCTTTACAGTCTCTGCTTTTAACGGAAGTCAGAATATTTTAAGATTTTAGTTATGCAACGTTAGAGTTGTTATTTGTAACTGTAAGGGGCTGGTCCTAAGTAGCCTAAGTGCTGACGCACCCAAAATTTTAAAATCAAATTCAAACTCATATTTTATTCTAATTCAAGTGTATGTTATGCCTTCGTATGTGTAAAAATGTACGAAGGACAAGAAAGTTTATATACCATATGTGGTTTTGGAGATGTGCTAATTCCTGTGCTGGTACGTAGTTGGATCAGACATCTGAACGAGCTTCCAGGTAGTAGTATTCCCTATGTGGACCAGCTGTCCAGATTAAAACTTTGGGTATATTTCACTTCCAGGTTCACCCAAATTTTTTCCATCAGCAATCGGACTGTTTAGATTCTCAAGATTTCATGCCTGCATTTATTATATGAAATGCAACCATATTAATTCAGACTATGGCAGAAACTAGTCAAGTAATAAACTTTTTCCAATTTCCAGGTTCTGCGAAAAGGTTCTGGAACATTGTGTGAATCTCTTCTTATGGTGGAGGCTTTCCATGCTAATATAATTTTCCCAAATAAGCAGCAGTCAGAACTGAATAAATTGACTGATGATGGCCATGTTTTAGATCAGGAGACTTACGTCGGAGGCCATGTTGAAGCTTTAGAATCGGGTGTCTTCCGAGCTGATTTACCATGTCGTTTTAGAATGGTAAGTACATATCTTATCTTTGTTATATATTAGGGATGGGACCGATTAATTGGTACTCTATCGGTATCGGCCAATATAGGCATATCGGCTTATCTGTAAAATTACAGATTATTTTACAGATTCGATATATCGATAAATATCTGATAATATAGTGCAAAATTCTGCCATTTTGTTGTAATTTTTATGGATAACCTCCATACCCTACTTTCTAAAAAGTAAATGACTAAATATTCAACTTCTTTTGCACTGCAGTCACCACGAAACACACATTTATTAAGGTCAATGAACCTTTCAGGTTCTTCAAGAACCATTTCTAATATTATATCGGATCGGTAGAATATCGGTTATCGGTATTGGTGTATTGGTAAATTTTATATCGTTACTTTATCGGTATCGGCCAAAATTTCATATCAGCACATCCCTATGGGAATGGGACGGATTAATCGGTACTCTATCGGTATCGGCCGATATAGGTATATTGGAGTATCGGTTTATCGGTAAAATTACCGATTATTTTACCGATCTGATATATCGATAAATATCTGATAGTTTAGTGCAAAATTCTGCCATTTTTGTTGTATTTTTTATGGATAATCTCCATGCCCTACTTTTTTAAAAAAGTAAATGTCGAAATATGCAATTTCTCTTGCACTGCAGTCACTTTGAAACACACATTTTTTAAGGAGGTCAATGAACCTTTCACGTTCTTCCAGGACCATTTCTAATTTTATATCGGATCGGTAGAATATCGGTTATCGGTATCGGTAAATTTTATATCGGTACTTTATCGGTATCAGCCAAAATTTCATATCGTTCCATCCCTATTGTCTAAAAATAAGTATAATGGTATATGGAATTTTGGTATTCTATAAAGAAGATAAAACTTGAAGGCCCTCAAGAAAATCAAAAGTAAATACTATGGTATATGAAAAACTAATTTATATAAGTGAGCCGACAGAGAGGAAGGATAAAAAATTCAGATATAGTAAGACATCTTGGCCCAACTAACATAACCTATTCTAGAGGGATAAATGTTAAGATAAACCAAACCTAACTGCCATACTCTAGATCATCATGTTACATACAGTAGAACCCAAATTTTATATTCCCGGATGTTATATATTCCCACATTATGCTTTCAATCTTGATGGTCGCAACATAGCAAAATGTTTTGAACTCTTCCTCGATTTTACATTTTCTCGCCTTTTAAGTTTTTCCAGCTTGGTCCCCTGAAAAACGTATTGCATTGCAGGCAAGTTCACAATTTATGTGGATGTCCTTTCGTCAAACAAGGATAGTTTTAACTGTAAGGGTAGAAGATAATGTAAAAAAAAAAAAAGGTAAAGTGTTCCCCTGTGCTTAGCACCACGCCATGAAGGCGTATAGGGGGTGTGGGGGTAACGCCCCACACTTTCTTGATCCGGTCGTGAGTAGGGGTGATGTGATCAGCATCACGCCCCTGACCGCCTTTACCCCCCAGGGTTTCCCCCAGGTACCCATGTTATTCGACGCTGGGTAGGCGCCGGGGCCGCTTCCACCGTTAGAAAAGTTCCCGGATTTGAACCGGCCGGGGATCGAACCCGGGACCTTGAGCATGGTAGTCAGACGCGTTACCGACTGAGCCACCGCGGCCACTAGAAGATAATGTACTTCGTCAATATGGAAATGTGAATATGATATCAAAATGAGAATGCATTTTCTACTTTAGATACCTGAAGCTTTCCAGAAATTGATTGATACTGTAGAAAAGGCCATGACTCATGCTATTGAGGTAGAGGAAAACATCCCTCTGCAGCAGGTCACCAACTTCGATGAGGTGGTTTCAGATATCAAGCAGAAGTTGGAAGATCTACGGGATACTCCATGTCGTGTGGAGAATCCAATCATATACCATTTGGATGTTGGTAAGTATGCATGTTTGTCATATACAAATATTGAATTATCAGTTTGTTTTGATTTTTGTGAAATATAGAATGAGTCAGGTCTGTACCCAGGGTTTTTTTGAGGGAGGGGCCAGGTATGTATTTAGAAATATATGTATGGGGGTTCGAATAAAGTGTATCAGAAATAATAATAATAAAATGTAAATAATAATAACAATAATAATGTATGTTTAAATTAATGCATTAATATAATTGATAGGTCTATTAAATTAATTAATACTGTATTGTTATTATTTCATGAATAGGTAAAATGAAGGTAAAGAATAAAGATACAGCAGTACATATTCATTATCAAAATCAAGAATGTGGAACGAAGATGATCTGAAATGCTGCGAGTTTGATTGAATTAGGATAAGTGTTGACATGATGAAATTGATATAATAATAATAATAATTGATAATACGTATCATTTAATTTATATAGAGAACATGTCTAAATGCGAGTTAATAATAAAAAAATACATTTTAGCATGATGGCTGCTTCGAATAAAGTTGAGACAGGGATTAAAATGAATGGACTGTCCCAACTAAATTGGGACGTCTGGTAGCCTAGCCTTGCATCAATGGTTATAAAACTAAAACTACTCAATATTACGGACTGAAGAATTCTCGAGCCTGCCAACAAACCCATTCATTTATGCAATGACAAAATCGAAATTTTTGCACATTTGAAAAATCATCGATTTTATTTTTGTAGCTTTTTACAGGTTCACATTTAATTATTTTGGAGCTCGTGGGGGGTGGGAGGCATGGCCTCCATGGCCCCTCCCCTGGGTACGAGCCTGGAATGAATCAAAATGCCTGTGCTACTTTTAGTGGAGATAGTGTAGCCAAAAGTCGGAAGATTTGGCTTATGTCTAAATAGTGCAAGTACATTATTTATTTTTCCATGGCATAAAGTAAGAGGACCTTTTCCAGGATTGCATAAATTCTCAATGCACTTTTGTTTCGTTTCCAGGTGCTATGTATCCAAACATAATCTTGACTAACCGTCTTCAACCTTCGGCTATGGTGGACGAGACAGCATGTGCAGCTTGTGACTTCAATAAGCCAGGTGCCACCTGCCAGCGGGAAATGACTTGGATGTGGCGTGGAGAATATAGTAAGTTTATTTGCATTGACAGGGAGCAATGTTTAATGATCTGATTTTCGTGCAATCGAAAGATTGCGTTTGACCAAATATTTATTTTATATACAGTGGAACCCCGATTTTACATTTTCCCACATTATGTCTTCAATCTTTATGGGCCCAACATTACAAAACATTGTAAAATTTTCCTCAGTTTCATATTTAAGCACATTTTTAGTTTTTTCAACTTGGTCCCCTGAAAAACGTAAAATCAAGGTTACGCTGTATTATGTTATGAATACTATTCAAATAAATTAGCATAAGTGCAAGAGGTTCCCCTCTTTTTTGGGGATCTTTATAGTGGACGTTCATCACAGAAAGTAGGATAAACAAGTGCGAATGAACACACAATACCTATTATTATTTTGCCAAATGGACAGACACTACCATTTGGTGCTACTTGCTTTAACACACCACATCTGGATTTCGCACTTCTCTACATTTGTTCCTTATTCCTTTCAAAATTACCACAGGATGATCAAATCCGGATATCACAAAATTTTCTGCCAGATTATATGAATAGGTTACATCATCTGCACTGTCCACAAACAAGGTGTTAATGAGGGACGAACTAGTCCCCAAGAGGAGCATTTGGATATCACCTTCCTTCTCCACCATCCAAAATTGTTACGGGATCTCACATTTATTTTTAAACACATTCTTTTCACCACAAAACATTTGGCTGCAAGTTCATAAGTATAAACCATGGCTGTGAAAATGAGCGTACAATAATTTGTTACTCAGATTTTAACCCATAACATCTGACGATAAATAAACCATATCCACGTGAGGATTTTTTTTGGATATCAGAATAGAGGATATGCAGATAACCAGATAATATGAAAATATTTAAATAATCCCGATTATCCATAACATTCAAAATGGATACTGGATAATTTAAAATGTAGATATTCATCCTCTAGAATTTGTAGCCATCCGTAGTAGAAATTACTATATAAAAACCAGGCTATATGAATGGTACGTTAAGAAAACAAGAATGGTGTAATTTTACAATCAATTATAGACTGTTTATATTGGCAAAACTATTGGGAATCTTACCAACGAACAAGTACTAATAAGCACCAATTAATCTGTCCCATTCTTAACTTTGGATATGATTGTCAATTACTAGAGGCATGCATATTTCGTTTTTGACGAAAACACGAAATGTGAAATACACATTGTAATGTTAATTTTTCATGTTTCTGAAAGGTGTGAGGTGCATTTTCCTACCATGTTTTGTCACGAAATGATGCGAAATGAACTGCAAAATGCGAAATAAACTCTTAAACATGAAATTTACCGTTTATATACAGACGTGACACTTTCTGAAGTCTGAAGTATCCTGTGAGTTATGCAATTCATGGAAAATCGATTAATTCTGCTGTAAATATTTGACAAGCAAAAATGGATCGCTTTACAGGAATAAACTTAATATTCTGGTAATGATTTAATGTGATATTAGAAGGGATATGTTTATTTTGTATAATAGTGCAGTTTTTAAATGAAATTTTGGATTATATTCACATTTTCAAAACCCAAAATGTCATTTTATATACCGCTTTTGAACCCGAAATTGGCTCTGTTTTTATATCGAAATTTTGCTTTTTTATTTACCAAAAATATGTGCCTCTATCAATTACTACATACAGTACAAGCATTTTTTTTTGAAGTGAAAGTCATAGTAGTTACTTGGTTACATACATTATTTATTTAAGTTAATGAACCATTTATTTTCTTCAAGGATCCTTGACAGTTTAATATTGGATTGGTAGAATATGAATATCACTAAATTCTATATCTGTACTTTATCTGTATTGGCAAAAAAAAAATTAAACCCCATTTTTGATGGAGGATATTCTACATAAAATGTATTTGTAGTGTATTTTTCTTCATTTATATTTAACCAGTGGATATATTGATTCTTTTGAATAGCAAGTGCAATTTAACACTTAGATGTAGCATAGAATGATGTGAAATTTATTTTAAAATTACCTGTAAGGGTCAGGCTTATTTCTCAGATGTCTGTTCATCATCATCCTTCACATTTTCATGCCTCTGGCTGGGTCAGCATAGAAGTCAAGCCTCTCCATTTTTTCCTGGTCTTCCACCACTCCTCTCTTTCCACGGTGTTCCAATCTTGTCCTCTTCTCCTAACATTCTCCACTATCTGCTCTTTCCACAGACATCTTGGTCTCCCCCTTGGCCTTATTCCCACTCCTTGTGCATTGTAAGCTCTTACTGGCAGTCTTTCTGCTTCCATCCTCTTCATGTGTCGAACCATCTCATCTGTGTCTGATTCAAATCTCCTCATTCCTTATTGTATTCCTTCTAGTCTTCCCCAATATACTCCTCTGTTGAGGATTGTAATTTGACAAATTTCTGTTTTGCCATATTGTCTGGAACCAATCTTTCCAGTGCCGGCCAGTCGCAGCGAATTCCAAAGCATACAGCAGCAGTTGGAGATGGAGAAGTTCCCCCCTGAATTCCCCGGTGGCCCTGTGCGAGCGTTCCATCAGCTCAGTAGAGAGGACCAGGCAGAGTATGAGAAGAAGCGCCTCTCTGAATATTGCCGTAAAGCATATAAGAAGGTGCGTGTAACGAGGACAGAAGAAAGGATCACCACAATCTGTCAGAAAGAAAACAGTTTTTATGTGGACACTGTTCGTGCATTCCGTGACAGAAGATACGAGTACAAGGGCTTATCAAAGGTAATCTTTAATGCACATCAAGATAGAGATATGTGTCAAAGAAAGTTGTTATCCACATATTTGTGTGTGTGTGTGCAGCTAGGCACATATCTAGAACTACTGGATGCCCCAGTTAAAAGTAGCCCACAAAGACATTTGTGTATGAGGCAAATGACTGCTATATTCCACCAGTAAAATGGAATAGTCCATTGTAACGTGAACCGTGGTAGCTACTCAGGGTCATCAGTACATACACTTAATTTCTTTTCATGGCCCTTGGCATGTAACTGTTGATCAGAGCCAGGCTACTTTTAACTGGGACACCCTGTATATTTTTGGAAGGGTATGAAGCAAGCATTTTGCATGTTATAATAATAATAAAGTTAGTTTATAATAAACAGATTAACAGGATTGATATGTCTATTAATAATAAAAACAGTAAAAATAAGTTTGTTAATAATTATGATTGTTATTGTTATTGCATGAACAGGTAAAAATATGATATAAGAAAAGAGATATAAGAACATGTATTCATTATGTAGTTCATGTCTAGTTAACATCACTAAAATTTTAATTAATAAATGTAAAAAAAAAATTGTAAAATAAATGATTCGTTAAATACCAAAAAGATTGTTGGGTTCAGTTGATGTAAAGACTCTAATAACTATTTATATGTGTATTATTGTAAGTTGTTGTATGCATAAATTGTCACAGGCAATGTCAAAATGCTTTATGATCACAACCTAATCCTTATCTTTAGTTAAATTCTGTGGAAATTAGTTAACTCAATGTTAAATAACAGTAAACAAGTATTTTGCTATTTAATTTTGGACTTAGTAAGACCTGGGCGGGGTCTGAACCCCATGGACCTGCCTAAGTGTCTCTTTGTCGCAAAATAAAAAAAAAGTGGAGTGAATTAATGCATCATCATGATCGTTTGTTGTTTCACAGCGATGTCCGTTGAACCGTGGAAAATGTGGGCTGTTGCAGCGAGTCAGTGAGTGTGATGTCGCCACCTTCAACACACATCTTTACTCCGTTGAGTAAAAATCTGCATAAAATCGGTTTCGCAATGTGAATTGACAATGATAGTGTATCAGATGCAAAGAATTTCGAAACAAGACCTTATTGTATTTGTAGGACTACCAATACTGAGAAAAAGTTGTTTCACAAAATTGATAAGAACGTTTTTTTGACCAATTTTAAAAATCTGAAAATTAAGAATTGTGTTTAAAACGTTTCTGCCTGTACCATATTCATATTAAATTTCATCAGGATCGGAACACCCATTTTTTTTATTTATAGAATTTCAAATAGAGTGACTGTTTGTAAAACTAGAAAGAAAGGCACTTTTTTGTTCTCACGACAATATAAAATAGAAATTTGGTTACCATAGTTGAATGCAGAATTGAATAATCTAAATTTTGATGTAATTTGTTTTTATGTAGGTCTCCTGGTTAATTTTTAATTGGAGTCCAAGCTCAAGTATCCAGAATTTTTAATCTGCTGGTAGGAGTGTTGGTGTAGCCAATTTGTCTGCTATCTTTGCTGCACATACTGGGTTTCAATTGCTGCAGAAGTGGGAGCCAAACGTGATGCGCCTGACCAGAGTTTAGTTCATGCGGAAAGTGCATAATTGCTTGCATCTCTGATTTTGGTGTCAATTAGTGTGTGATGTATGCCTGATTGAAACTTTCTTGACCGTGTGCTTGTTGTCTCTTATTTAATATCCATTACAGAAGGTGACAGAAAAGTTATGACAGGGATAACTGACTCATGGCTGCCAAGCATTCATAGCAACATGGCTTTCTTTGATTGTCCGATGTCGGCTCTTCAAATGGTAATTCTGTGTGTAGATAATTACTTGTTACTTTTTATTTCTTATACGTTGTTTTCATTGTTTAGGTAGCAAAGAAACAAGTAACTGAAGCAGTTGCGAAAGGAGATGCTGCAGAAATTAAATCTGCAAAGAATCGAGAAGTCCTGTACGATTCTCTCCAGTTGGCGCACAAGTGCATTCTGAATTCATTCTATGGCTACGTCATGCGAAAGGGGTAAGTGTGCATGTACAGCATAGATAGAGGCATGCAAATTTCGTTTTTGATGAAAACACGAAATATGAAATAACATGCTGTAATGTTCATTTTTCATGTTTCTGAAAGGTCTGAGGCTAATTTTTCTACCCTGTTTTGTCACGAAATAATGCAAAATGAACTGTAAAATGCGAAATTGACTCTTAAACACAAAATTTACCGTTTATATACAGACACGACACTTTCTGAAGTCTGAAGTATCCTGTGAGTTATGCAATTCACGGAAAATTGATTAATTCAGCTGTAAATATTTGAGAAGCAAAAATGGACCCCTTTATACAGGAATAAACTTAATATTCTGGTAACTACATCAATGTGCTATTAGAAGGGATAAGTTTATTTTGTGTAATAAGTGCAGTTTTTAAATCAAATTTAGGATTATATTCACAATTTTAAAACCAAAATGTCATTTTATATAGCACTTTTGATGTGATTATTCACCGCTATAACACCAAAATTTTATTTCATTTACCGCTTTTGAACCCGAAATCGACTCTGTTTTTGTACCGAAATTTTGCTTTTTTATTTACCAAAAATATGTGCCTCTAAGCATAGGGTAATACACTTTGGAAGGGAAAGTGTTATCAAGTACCAGTACTGCATTGAAACAAGGAATCGTAAACAACTTATCAGGTTTATTGTTAAAAAATTATCTGAATGAGGTTTGTTGTATAACAATGAGAAAATCTTCAAGTTTTGTTTTTGTGCACAAGACTTTTATAAACACTGTCATTGTGGCGTTGCTGTAGTGTTAAAGAAAATCTCGAATTTCTCAGGTTTAGAAAAATCAGGCTGTGTTTTAATGTTCCGTGGAACTAAGTCTGCGACAACTGTACAGCGATGGTTGTGTACTATCTACAAGGAGCCGGCACCAACAAGAAAATTAATTTACCAGTGGCACAGTTTTTGTTGAAACTGGTTGTTTTTGAGCGAGGAAACGCACAGTTAACAGTGACCCACTTAAGTTAGGAAATGTTGATTGCATGCGGGAAGTGTTCCTACATAGTCCACAAAAATGAACAAGTCGAGCAAGCAGAGAATTGGGTGACGTTTCTCATTCCAAAGGTTGGAGTGTGTTACGCAAGATAAGTGTGTCAAGAACTCAAATTTCGATGGGATGTGTGTTGCATAACTGGTGGAAGCCACATTGAATATTTATAGCCGTTTGTAGACACTCATAGAAACTTGAAGTGTTTCTGATTGATACATAACAAATATCATTGTTGTATACCATATAGTTTATTCAAAATAAATTAGAGATAAGCCGATATAAAATTTACTGATACCGATAACTGATATTCTACCGATCCAATGTAAAATTCCAAATGGTCCTTGAACAACCTGAATGGGTCATTGTCCTCCTTAATACATGTATGTTTCAAGATGACTGCAGGGCAAATGAAGGTGTATATTTAAACATTTACTTTTTTTAAAAGTAGGGCATGGAGATTATCTATAAAAATTACAATAACATGGCAGAAATTTAACTAAATTATAAGATATTTATAGATATATCAGATCGATAAAATAATCTGTAATTTTACCGATAAACCAATTAGCCTATATCGGCCGATACCGATAGATTACCAATTAATCTGTCCCATCCCTAAAATAAATTCTTAATGTTGTTCACTCTATTATGATTAATTTGACTCACTTTTCTTGGCCAGGGCAAGGTGGCACAGTATGGAGATGGCTGGAATCGTGTGCTACACAGGAGCATCCATCATTACCCGCGCAAGGGAGATCATTGAGCAGGTTGGTCGACCTCTGGAACTAGATACTGATGGCATTTGGTGCGTTCTCCCTGCTTCGTTTCCAGAAAATTACGTCGTTACAAGCACTCATCCCAAGAAGTCGAAAGTCACCATTTCGTATCCAAATGCAGTGTTGAATGCCATGGTGAAGGTACGGTTTTCATCTTTTATGATGTTCTTCCTAGAGCTGAACCAATGCAATGCTCATGCTGGTTCCCACATATGCCAGTACCAGTACTTGAAAGTTGCAACAATGCAAAGTAGTTCATAATATTTATACATTTTAATATACAAGGCTCGTTAAAAAAAATGACCGATTATTCGTAAAAAGTAAATGGCAACAGTGATGAGATTGTGCCTGTGTACTGACATTGACTAGTCCATTTGCAACCCAGCAATCATATTTTGATGGTGGTTTCAATGAAAGGTACTCAAAAATAAAATTAGTTTTAAGCACGTCTTACACCTTATGCCAGCATGATTTATGTTTAATATACATCTTATACATACTTTATTTTATTGGTTTATCTGGCACACTTTTTCTTTCCAAATGTTTCAAGCAGTATTCATCCAATGAGCAATAAAAGGATTCTTGGTCTGGTGGCATGTTGGTCTCATGCGAGTTTTAATGTTTGTTCTTTTTTTATCTTATTTTTCCTTCTTTCCTTTTATTGTAATATATTTTGTGATTCATCAAGAGTGGCAGAAAAGTGACACAAGATAACCAAACCCTTGTTGTACCACTAATAAAAAATATAAATTTATCGTTTATTCAGTTAATGTCATGTATTGAAGTGTTGCATTTCTCTCCTGTGAGTTGCTTATTTAATTTTGGACTTGGTAAGACTTTTGTGGAGGTCTTCATAATAATAATAATTAACATTTTTGATTTAATAGTCGTACATATTTGTTTCAGTTACATTTTGTTAATAAATTATTAGAGGCATGCATATTTCATTTTTGACAAAAACACGAAATATGAAATAACACATTGTAATATTAATTTTTCATGTTTCTGAAAGGTGTGAGGTGCATTTTCCTACCCTGTTTTGTCACGAAATGATGCGAAATAGACTCTTAAACACGAAATTTACCGTTTATATACCCACCCGACACTTTCTGAAGTCTGAAGTATCCTGTGAGTTATGCAATTCACGGAAAATTGATTAATTCTGCTGTAAATATTTGAGAAGCAAAAATGGACTCCTTTATACAGGAATAAACTTAATATTCTGGTAATGATTTAATGTGCTATTAGAAGGGATATGTTTATTTTGTGTAATAGTGTAGTTTTAAAATCAAATTTGGGATTATATTGACATTTTTTAAAACCAAAATGTCATTTTATACAGCAAAATTTTATTTTATTTACCGCTTTTGAACCTGAAATTGACTCTGTTTTTGTACTGAAATTTTGCTTTTTTATCTACCAAAAATATATGCCTCTATATATTATTTATTAATTGCATGAAATAAAATTTATATTTGTAAAACTATTCACAGTAAACTCTATGGTTGACTTACACACCACCATCACTATTATGGAGCAGAATATTAGCGTTTCATTTGTGTTGGTAGACACATTTAAATTATATCTAAACCAATCTCTAGTCTTCTTTTTATTTATTTATTTTAATTTTTCAACAGGAATTTTATACAAACCATCAGTATCATGAGTTGGTGGACCCAGAGAATCTTGATTACACCCAGCGAAGTGAAAACTCAATTTTCTTTGAAGTGGATGGGCCTTACCTTGCCATGGTGTTGCCAGCATCCAAGGAGGAGGGCAAGAGGCTGAAGAAAAGATACGCCGTCTTTAACTTTGATGGCTCATTGGCTGAATTGAAAGGGTACGTGGTTATTGCACTCCAATGTTAACAGTATATTCACATGAAATATTATAGAAAAAAAATTTGCAAATTTCTTAGATATGGAAGATATTAATGGGTTCTTGATAAGCCTATTGACATATTGATAAAACCCTTGTTATTTTACCGGTCCCAGGTTCGAATCTCAGACTGTGTGAATGTCTTTTCGTAAGTTTCATCCTATCATCGCTAGAGCCATATAAAGGGTGTCCCAAAAGTAACGCAGGATTTAAATTGCGTGCCATTTTTTTTCCGTTGGGTTGCCAACGCTGTCTGA
Source organism: Lepisma saccharinum (assembly GCF_977018435.1). NCBI lineage: Eukaryota > Metazoa > Arthropoda > Insecta > Zygentoma > Lepismatidae > Lepisma > Lepisma saccharinum. The sequence continues at coordinate 33,545,125 of NC_139255.1, read as the reverse complement.
AGCACATGATGTAGTAAGCACATTCCGGTTAGTAGTGAGTTAGTCGTGATTGAGAAATACACGATGCAGGAGCGCATGACTATCGTAAAAACATATTACAAATACGAAGAGTGTTGTGCTGAAACCGTGCGCAAATTACGTGGTATATTTGGGCGGGAAAACGTGCCAAATGGAATGACTGTGAAAAGAGTGGTTCAAAAGTTTGAATAAACAGGTTCGGTGATGGACGACAGAAGAAGTGGGTGTCCTTGTACCGTACGCTCGGCTGATAACATTTACGCTGTGAGCGCTAGTGTCGCTGAGTGTTCGAGAACGACAATTTGCCGCAGGTCTCTTGAGTTAGACATTTCGAAGAGCACCATGCAACGGATTTTGGCAAAAGATCTGCATATGCACCCATACAGATTCAGATGACTCAACAGCTTAAGCTGCAAGACCATGTGCAGCGACGGGCATTCATCGATTGGGTCCTGGACAATCTGCAAGTAGATGGTGATTTTGCTAAGAAAATCATCTTCAGTGAAGAGGCACATTTTCATCTGGATGGGTATGTAAACAAGCAGAACTGTCACATTTGGGGCACGGAAAACCCTTGTGTTATTGAAGAAAAGCCTATTTATTCCCAACGAGTGTCTGTGTGGTGTGAACTTTGGTGTGGTGGAATTATTGGGCTGCACTTCTTCGAAAACGAGTCCGGAAGTGCAGTAACTGTCAATGGTGTACGTTATCGCGAGATGATATCAGCATTTTTGTGGCCTCAGGTGGAAGCCATGTACTTCGGCTTTGATGTTGATGAGATATTCTTCCAACAGGATGGCGCCACGTGTCATGCGGCACGCGAGACCATTGAGTTGTTACAGAAAAATTTCATGGACGGCTGATTTCGTGCAACAGTGATCACAATTGGCCACCAAGGTCATGCGATCTTACACCGTGTGACTTTTATCTCTGGGGATTTGTAAAGTCCAATGTTTACAGGAAACGCATACCAACCATTCACGAACTTAAGGAAGAAATCCGACGTGTTATCGCAACATTTGAGCCACAAGTTTGCGAAAATGTGATTGCAAATTTTGTCAAAAGATTGCTCGAGTGTCATATGAGACGTGGAGGACATTTTTGCCGGATATTATTTTCCATATTTATCAGAGTGTTTACTCTTTCAAAGTATGTCACAACTTTGCCAATTCATGTATAAATAAAGGTTCATTTTGTAAATTTAAATCCTGTGTTACTTTTGGGACACCCTTTTTTTATGGTGAATAAAAGATCCAAATTTTTGGTACAAAATCTGGATACATTTTACGAACAAAAGCAGTATTTGAAAAGGCATTTTGATCTTAAAATGGTGAATATAACCCTAAGTTTGATTTTAAAAACTACATTTATTACATACAATATAGATTTCGCTTCTGACAATACATTTATGTAGTTTTTAGAATATTAAAATTGCTATGTTCTTGCCACTTTACCACACAGTGGCTACACAAAGCTGTATACACTGCAATTAGGTATGTGGCAAAGGTTTACCCACATGTGCTAACTCTTAATAGTCTGAGAACACATACTCCAATATACAAAACTCGGGCTTGCTGGGATAAGGAAAGGTTACACCAGATCTATTTATTTATTATAAACAGAATATAAGAAGGTCTATTAGCACACTTACCCATGTATCTTTTACCTGTAACTCACACATGCCTTTTACCTGTTACCAAGGAGAATATGGGGACCTATTTTATTTAGGGCTTCAATTGTGGATGACGTCACGTGCCTTCCCTGTAAATAGAGTATGAAGCATGCAGTACCCCCATTAGCTGGGAACTGGCGGTAGCCAATCTGAACCCTCGACAAATGGGATGTAGGAGTAGTGGCACCCCCATACACTAATCGGTTTGATGCCTTGGACAAGTGGGCGCTAGGTCCAGGATCAAAGGATATCGCAAAACCCCGGAGCGTTAGCTGGCAATTGGTGCTTTCTGTGCAGGGACTGCAGGTTAGAATTGAAGGCATGGGTACTTCCTAGGCAGCAAGCTGGGCAGGTAGAACCTGAGTACCTATCAGCTTAAGCAATGAACCAGGTAGATAGGTTGCTGCTGGGCACTTGTTCTTCTCTCTTCTCGCTCCTTCCTTTTATAACACCATTAAGCCTTGTTTCCATGATCTGAAAAACTCAATATGCTGACCAAGGCAGTAATTTATTTTATAAAACATCCTTCTAGCAAGGTCTTCTTCAGACTCTGCACCAAGTACAAATGTAACATGATACAAAAACAGGAGGATATATATACACAAACATTCCTTCCCTCCAAACTATTAGAAAGTTGTTCTGGAACATTCTAGCAGGTGGCTTTCCGTTGTCAACTGTACTTTCACCTAAAAGGCTAAACATGTTTTCTTCCATCTAGAATGTGGTTGGACTCTTTATCTCATGCTCTTTTTCCTTCATTCTTCTTCCTTCTTCTCTCCTCTTTCTCTTGTCCTTTCCACTCTTTCTAACACCTTCTTCCATTCTTTGTTTATCTTCAGTCCCCCATTCCAGTTCATTGTGTCTTCTTCATCTTTCTTCTCTATTTCCCTGGCCTCCTTCCATTTTCTCACTAGTATTCTCTTCTTCCTTCCTATTTGCTTAGCCTCATCCCACTCTATGTCATGTCCTGTTTCTCTCATGTGTTTAAATATCACATTTCTCTCTCTCTTAAGTCGTACATCATCCTTCCTTCTGGGATGGCTGCTAGACTGGCTGGGAGGCCAAGTTGCCCAGGATGTTTGCCTGTTAACATCCGGTAGCCAACTGAGCTCTTGGCCTCGCTGCACTGGTTTATATACTCACAGTGGCGCATGTGTGGCGACAATTCTAAGTCAGCACAGCATTGCCAACCCATTCCAGTCACAGGCTGCAAGCTCCATGCTGATTATTATCATGTGTTATTATCACTAGTGAAAAATTACTAGATCATGTGTTCACATGAAACCAAAACTGTGTCCTTTAAGACGATACAAATAATACTAGTCAACAAGATTTTGCTTATCATTGTTTTGTGATGAATTCTTATAGATTTCGACCCACTAAACACGAATCCGGCAACGATTTTGTCAAAATATCAATATTTTGAAAGATATTAGCATGTTTTGATCTCTCGCACTGCTGGCTTAGCCACAGCAATATAGGTTTATTTACTCTTACAGTCGCTAGATGGAAGCACAGTTACTGTTGATTTTAACTCGTGTAAAGGTTCGAAACTCCCCCTTCATGTCTACCTTGTCTGTGTGGTTTATCTAGTTGTTTTTGTGTTTTTATCGGTGCATAAATTTGAAGAGTACAAGCGCCCACCTGAATTCCTACTTTGGCTTTGTGGTTGTGTGTCTCAAGGTTGTTTTTTCGCCACCATGTCTACTACTTTAGTCTGGGTGTGTGTTAATCTGCGTTAAGTTCATTTGCTTTGTTATGGAACATGACCCACATGTCAGCGGGTCGGAAGTGCAAATTACATGAAGACTCGTTCTGTTATGTATGTGGATACTGTGTATATTGGGCCAAAGCAAGTTAAACATGTCATGGTGCCAGGAACAGAATTTTGTGAATGGAATGGCTGATGGTGATCTGGACAAACCATGGGCTCCACATGTTGCGTGTGGTAACTGCAGGTCGACGCTGGAACATTGGTTGCTTGGTAACAGGAAAGGCATGCCGTTTGTGATTCCGCGTGTGTGGAGGGAACCTACAGATCATCATGATTGTTACTTTTGCATGATCGACTTGACACATTTCGAGAGAGCGAAGAACAGGCGTCAGCTACAATACCCTGACGTACCATCCTCCCGAGCACCTGTTCCACACAGTGAAGATCTTGTTATACCATCGCCTCCAATCCAAACCACGTTTGAAGAAGAATGCAGTGATTTGGACAGTTCTGGTGACCCTTTTACTGATGATGAGAAGAGCAAGAACCAGAAAGAGCTAGATGACCTTATAAGAGACATGAATTTACCAAAAAATAAGTCTGAACTTTTAGCTTCACGGCTGAAGGAGTGGAACTTGCTACTTCCTGCCTGTAGAATAACAAAATACAGAAAGAGGCACCAGGTGTTTTCGTGTTTTTTGCTGTGGAAGAGTCGCTGTGCTACTGTTCTGATATAAGTGGTCTCTTTAGTGCAATTGGCTTTCAGTACGAACCAAGACAAGGGCGTTTATTCATGAACAGTTCCAAAAGTAGTCTGAAGGCAGTTCTTTTACACAACGGCAACCAGTATCCTTCAATTCCAGTTGCGTACTCCATCCACTTGAAGGAAAGTTACTCAAGTGTGAAGTTGATGTTGGAGAAAATCCAGTATGAGAAACACACCAGTGGGACATATGTGGTGATTTCAAAATAATTGGGTTTCTTCTTAGGTTACAAAGTGAGTATACAAAGTATTCTTGTTTTCTATATCTCTGGGACAGTCGAGCAAGAAGCAAGCACTATGAGCAAACTGTGTGGCCTGAAAGAACAGAGCTAATCCCAGGAAAACACAATGTGATAAGCACAGCTTTAGTGCCCAGAGAGAAGATTCTCATATTATGCTGCACATTAATCTGGGGTGGGCAAAACAATTTGTTACAGCATTGGATAGTGAGTCAGCTGCTCTAAAGTACATAAAAAAATGTTTCGTAATCTGTCAGAGGCAAACATCGTGGGTGGCATTTTTACAGGACCACAGATTCGTTTCATGCTAAATAGTAATGATCTTACACAAAATATGACCAAGCTGGAAAGAAATGCTTCGGAGGCCTTCCATACCTTGGTGAAGGGATTTCTTGTCCAGAACAGAAGTGAAGCTCTTGACGATCAAGTTAAGACACTAATTGATAGATATAGAGCACTTGGCTGTAGAATGTCTGTAATATTACACATGCTTCATTCGCATTTTGATTTATTTCGGCAGAATTTGGGAGAGATAAGCGAAGAACATGGCAAATGCTTTAATATGGACATTCAATCCATGGAAAGCAGATACCGGGGAAGATGGGACTGCACCATGATGGGTGATTACATTTGGGGATTTGTTCATGACGAAGGGGAAGGGAGTGTTTCCCACAAAAGACAAGGAACAACAAATATTCACTTTTGAGCATGTTGTCACATAAGATGAACTAAATTAAGGGACTGATGTGTAATATTAATGTATTCTGCTCACTTCATTGTATTGCTTTATCTATATTTCATTGTTACCTACTGTTCATTATATAATTTACTGGGTACTGACTGTACTGTGTTTGTAATTTTATGTTTTTCTACATAATACATATGACACATAGGCTACATATTGCACATTGGATAAAAAAATAATAAACGACCCATATTATCCGAAAAACTGACATTACAGCAAAACCAATTTCATATTCGTGTTCAGCGGCTCCAAATTATGAAAATAAGACTGAAAAATAAACATAAGCAGAAATTTCATGAAAATTTGTAGGGCTTTGAATGAAACAATGAATTTAACGATGCAAGTCGCAACAATTACTAAATTCGCGCACAAGTTAAGATAAAGATTGAAGGCATATGCCTCACATAACACCTTTAACAATTGTGAGTGCACAGAACAGAAGTGTATTTAAAGGAATATAGCGACTACACAGGGTCTATTAACAAGCATGTGGTGACTACGTGCAGTCATTACAAAGTTTGTTCCTGCGTAAAGGAGTCCATGATTTGCATAATGAACAGAATAATTCAGACTACAGACTACTCTAAATTTTGTGTTTAAGAGCTTATTTCGCCTCATTTCGTGACGAAATATGGTAGGAAAATGCACCTCACGTCTTAAAAATATGAAAAATGAACATTATAGTGTGTTATTTCACATTTCATGTTTCCGTCATGAACAAAACATGCATGCCTCTAATAATCATTCATCAATAAGGGTCTCAGTATGGTATTAGTTCAGAGTGGTTCTGCCCAGACCTATTCTATATCTAAATTCAGTTTTTCATAATTGGGAAAAGAGACGCGGTAGTATATAAATACGGAGAAACTAGTACTCACTTTTATCCGCGAAGCTGTTTTTTCTTCTTTGTTCTATTAATTTCAGTGGCCACTGCCACCATCCTCGTTGGAACTTGCTGTGCTTGGTGTGTGTCTTTTGTTTGTAGTTCTCCGGCTGCCGCTAGGTGCGCTGTTGTTAACTGTACGTCTGTGTCAGTCTGCTATTTCCTGGTGTTAACTGTTGTAGTAGTGGAATCCAAGTGTGGTGTGCCTGTCCGCTAGGTGCTGTTGGATTCTTTCATTGACAGATCTGATGGATCTGCCAATGTAATGTGCCTTGCCCTCGCACTCTGCATCGTATACACCTGAATCACCACAATCAACCCATCCACAAGCAACCCAGCCACAATCAACCTTCAACGACCAATATAAGTGGTTTTTCTTCCCCTGTCATCCCACTACATCCAACCGCATATCCAAAGCCCTTCTCCCACATGGCATCAAAGTAGCGCACAAACCCAATGCCAAAATAGCTGATAAACTAAACAAACACAAACGATACTTCCTCTCCCCCCTTGATAACCCAGGTGTATACAATGCAGAGTGCGAGTGCAAGGCACATTACATTGGCAGATCCATCAGCACCTAACAGATGCGAAAAAAGCCCAACCCACTACTGGTCTTGCCAAACACATGAAATAGCATAGCCATAAAATTCAAAAGGTACAAGTCAAGCACACTGCCCACACACTCGTAGACACCAAAATCAAGGAAACATGCCATTATGCACTTCCCGCACGAGCTAAACATTGATAGCGGACAGGCACACCACACTTGGATTCCTCTACTACAACAGTTAACACCGGGAAAAAGCAGACGACACGAATGCAGACGTACAGTTAACAACAGCACACCTAGCAGCAACCGGAGAACTACAAACAAAAGATGCACGACAAGCAACAGTACAGCAAGTTTCAATGAGGATGGTGGCAGTGGCCACTGAAATTAATAGAATAATGAAGAAAAAACAGTTTCGCGGAAAAAGTAAGTACTAGTTTATCCGTATTTTAATTGCAGTTTGATTTCGTAATGCAAAAACCCACTACATTCATCTAGTCACTTATGTTAATTAATGAATAACTATTCAGGTTATTCACATAAATCATTTGTAGTTTTATATGTGACCATTGGTATTGTTAAAACTTTCATATGTGTTGGCTCATCCTTTATATAACTTGAATTTACAATTTTAGGTTTGAAGTGAAGAGACGAGGAGAATTGCAACTCATCAAAATTTTCCAGTCATCTGTGTTTGAAGCTTTCCTCAAAGGTGATACCTTGGAAAAGTGCTATGAATCTGTGGCTAAAGTAGCAGACTATTGGCTGGACGTTCTTTATAGTAAGGTATCAGCATTTTAGGACATTTAGGTGCTTATAATAAATTAATAGCCATAATTATTAATTAATAATTAATTAATAATAATATCTTGTTTTAGATGCAATTTGTATACAAAACTTACTAGTTTTAGTGCAACGAAAATTGTAAAAAAAATTATTATATTTTGAAGTACCTCACCACCATATGCTTTTCAATGTTCTCTGAGGTGAAGTTCTTCCAGTCGTCCATGAGTGGGCACTTGTACAGTCATGGACACATCTGAATTGTAACAATCCCATTAACTTTCGATGTGATCGTTATAACCCAGAAGTGCCCATATAGAACCTTCTCTCCAAACTGCAGGAAGTTATTGGTGCAAACTTTATAAATGCAACTGCTGCTCATTCCCAAGGCAGGTTTGGTTCTCCCCGAGGCATAGTGATAACGTCGTCGCCTTGTAACGAAGAGGTCGAAGGTTCGATATCCGTTGGAGGCACATAGTGATTCGGATCCCACTTTAAACTGTAGGTTAAGTCCCGATTAGTCTATCCGTGAATATGTGATGAACACTATACTCTGTCCCTGATATCTCTGGAGGAATGCCTTGAGTAGTGGCAGAGAAGTGGGGGGGGGGGGATCGAGTGGACAGAATGAAGCAGTACAGACTGCTGTCACATCACTCCCACACCCCCTATACACCTTCATGGTGTGGTGCTAAGCACAGGGGAGCACTTTACCTTTACCTTTAATATTGAAATACGGCTGTTATCTCTAAATATATGTACATGTTCGTGATAGGTAAAATGTTGCCAAATATTTTTTTAAGTTTTAGTACATATTTATAGCATTTAAATATCTGGACACTTGTTATGTATAATTATATGCTAATTTTTGTAGTAATAAGGATCCTCGAAAGTACACTAGATACAAGTTAACTATAGTTTATATTAAAGCCTTAAAGTTTAGTGCATCCTAATCTAATAAAGTAAATTCAGTACTGTTTCAACTAACGATAGCAGACCTTCATTTAAGGAGGTTATTTTTAAGAATAACTCAAGGTTGTTGTCCTTTCATGTATCATCATTAAATGGTTCTTCAGTTAAATTATATGCATGTAAATATAAATTTGCTTTATTTGTTATTTACGTGTGGACCATCCATTAATTGAGTAGGCTTGCAACATGCCAGATTCGGAGCTCTTTGAGCTGATCTCAGAGAATCGTTCAATGAGCCGTAAGCTGGAGGACTACGGAGCTCAGAAGTCGACATCCATCAGCACCGCAAAGAGACTAGCTGAGTTTTTGGGAGATCAGATGGTGAAGGATGCTGGTCTCAGCTGCAAGTTCATCATCTCCAGGAAACCCGAGAGAGCTCCGGTCACCGAGAGGTAGGTCATGTGGACCCTTACTGATTTCCACCCCTACCAGTACTTGAATGTTATATCAGATTTTAGGTGTTCATCTGCCTTGGTGTGAAGTATCGAGTGTGTCAACAACTTTGACTAAACTATTTGGAATACAATGTCCTCCACTGTGGCCGTGTAGTCTAAGGCACTGTGCTTTGGGCTCCAACTGCGGGACGGCATGGGTTTGAGTCTGCCTGGGTTCAGTCTCTGGGTTTTTGGCCTGTGTATAGGACCGGTGGCAACCCAACATCGTGAAGAAATTAGGGAGCTACGAGTGAGCACCGTAACCCGGTCTCGGAAATCTCCTATAACGGCTGGGGGTTTGACGTGCTGACCCCACTTCACCCCATTACCGGTTGAAGATCTCCACACCTCTAGGTCGGATTGTGGGAGGGAGATCTGCCTAGGCCCTTCAAGGGCTGTCAAGCTATGGGTTATTATTATTATTATTATATGGAATACAACAATGATATTTGTTATGTATCAATCAGAAACACTTCAAGTTTCTATGTGTGTCTACAAGTGGCCACAAATGTTCAATGTGGCTTCCACCAGTTATGCAACACACATCCCATTCGAGTTTCGCCACATTTTACTTGCGTAACACCCAGCAAACTGTGGAATGGGAAACATCACCCAATTCTCTGCTTGCTCGCCTTCCTGATTTTTGTGGATTACGTTGGAACACTTCCTGTACACGATCAACATTTTCCAAGTTAAGTGGTCTTCCTTTGTGTTCCTTCGCACACAGTTTCAATGAACGATTTGTGCCACTGGTAAACTGATTTTCTTGTTGGTGTCGGCTGTTTGTAGGTAGTAAGAACCTTTCCTGTACGGTCGTTGAGGACTTGAGACACGCACTCCTTTTTCTGGACCTGTGAAATTCACCATTTTCTTTAACATTACACCAGCAGAACAATGACCGTTTTTACAAAAGTCTTGCACATGAAAACAAAACTTGAAGATTGTTACACAACAAACCTCATTATTGTGTTTCAGATAATTTTTTAACAATAAACCTGATAAGTAGGGGCATGCATATTTCGTTTTTAAGGAAAAAACGAAATTGGAAAAAACACATTGTAGTGTTAATTTTTCATGTTTTTGAAAGGTGGGAGATGCATTTTGTGACCATATTTTGTCACGAAATAATGCGAAATGAACTGCAAAAAGCGAAATTCACTCTTAAACACGAAATTCAGGGTTTATTCACCGATGAGACACCTTCTGAGGTCTGAATTATCCTGAAAGTTATGCAATTCCCGGAAAATTGATTAATTCTGCTGTTAATATTGGAGAAGCAAAAATGGACCCCTTTATACAGAAATAAACTTAATACTCGGATAACTACATAAATGTGCTATTAGAAGTGAAATGTTAATTCTGTGGAATAAGTGTAGTTTTTAAATTAAATTTAGGATTATATTCACAATTTTAAAACTAATATGTCTTTTTATATACCACTTTTCATCCATTTTTTCACCGTTATAACACCGATATTTTATTTTATTTACCGCTTTTGAACCCGAAATTGACTCAGTTTTTGTACCGAAATTTTGCTTTTTTATTTACCAAAAATATGTGCCTCTACTGATAAGTTATTTACTCTATTTGATGCATGCTGTACATTGGCTGATTGGCCCACTGTCTGTCTACTGAAAGTACCAGGTTCAAGATGTAACCTGGGCGTGTTTTTTTTTTTTTTTTTTTTTTTTTTTTTTTTTTTTTTTTTTTTTTGTCTACTGATCAATTTCATCTAATCATTAGGGGTATGCATAATATTTTGTTTTTGACGAAGAAACGAAAGTCAAAAAACACATTGTAGTGTTAATTTTTCATGTTTTTGAAAGGTGTGAGATGCATTTTGCTACCATGTTTTGTCACGAAATGATGCGAAATGAACTGCAAAATGCGAAATAAACTCTTCAACACGAAATTTAGTGCCTATTCACCGACGCGACACATTCTGAGGTCTGAATTATCCTGTGAGTTATGGAATTCACGGAAAAATTATTAATTCTGCTGTTAATATTGGAGAAACAAAAATGGACTCCTTTACACAGAAATAAACTTAATACCTTGCTAACTACATAAATATCTATTAGAAGTGAAATGTTAATTTTGTGTAATAAGAATACCGTATTTACTAATGTATAATGCACACCTTTTTCCAAAATTTTTGCCCCCGAAAACTGTGCTGCGTATTTTGCACGGAATAATTGACAGTCAACATGAAACCATACAGGGTCATTGCATGAATTTGGGACACTTGCATTGATTTTTCATGTTTTCGGAACCCTATCATGTTATATATCGTTGTAAAGCTTAAATCCTGCAGTTTCTGAATATGGCAACAATATTCCATTCAAGATAACGACACTAATGTGAAATGCAGTTGAAAATAAGTTCATCAAAAAATGAAGAAAAGAAACGTTCTGATTTTTAAGGTGCTTTGGATGAAAGAAAACATAAGGAAAAAGAAAACAATAATTAAAATGTATTACTGGCCAAATAAGTATAATGGAGTGTGTAAATTCTTTAATGAAAGAAATCTTGTGCTGCTAACTACTAGTTTAAAGGTCCTGAATGTGCCTTGTATAAATGTTACATTAGTCACGGAAAAAGTATATATTTTGAAGTTCTTTCAAAAAAAGTAAAGTAGGAATGAGCAAAACCACGTATAAAAGTTTGAAGGCCATTTCACACGATTCTTCACTTTGTAATGTAATTTTCTGAGACACCAAGAAAAGCAGTGCAACTCTGGCAAAATTCGAGCATGTACCTTCCGTCACATGGGATGCATATCAGCAGTATTTGTTGGCGAGAAATAATAGAAAATACGAGGGGCGTATCATAAAGAATTACACTTTATTGTATTCGATACATACAGACATAGATACATTTAATCGGCTATATGCACTTTCTCAACATAGTCCCCCTGGAGCTGTAGACACTTACGCCAGCGGTGTGGAAGTCGTTCGAGACCATTTTGAAACCAGTTCTTTGGAGTTGTGTGCACCCATCACTGGACAGCCTCATGGAGTTCCTCACAATTGTTGAAATGGTGACCACGCAGGGGCTTCTTCATGGCGCCAAACAAGTGAAAATCGGACGGTGCCAAATCGGGAGAGTATGCTGGATGTGGTAACACCTTGAAACCCAGTCGGTCAATAGCAGCTGTTGTTTCATGACTGGTGTGCGGCCGGGCATTGTCATGTTGGAGAAGCACACCTTTGCCCCATTTGCCTTGCCTCTTCTTTTGAATTGCACGATGCAACCACGTCAGTGTTGCCACGTAGATTGCACTGTTAACGGTGGTTCCCCTCGGTAGCCAATCAATGAGGATGATGCCATCACTATCCCAAAACACAGTGGCCATTTGTTTCCCAGCCGTGGGCGCTGTTTTGAATTTCTTGGGTGGGGGGCTACCCTTATGTTTCCACTGCATGGATTGGGATTTGGTTTCCGGTTCGTGGTAATGCAGCCACACTTCATCACCTGTCACAAGCTTCCCCATGAAATCAGCTGGATTCTGGTCATAAAGTTCCAAAAGCTCCCTGGAAATGTCTACGCGTTGTTGTTTGTGGCATGCGTTAAGACATTTCGGTACCCACTGAGCTGACACTTTACCCATTTTCAAGTCACTGTGCACAATGCGTTGCAGGGTTCGTCTGCTTAATCCCGTAATCCTCTCCAGTTCCGTAAACGTCACACGCCTGCTCTCCAGTATGACATTTTCCACACGCGCGATGTTTGCGTCTGTTTTCACACTCACATGTCGCCCTGGACTCTTTCCCTTCTCCGTCGACGTTTGACCGTTTTTCCAGCCAGTTACCCAATTATACACCGTTTTCCGTGACACGGCATACTCGCCACACACAGCCACTAACTGTCTATGGATACGTGCCGTTGTTTCCCCTTCCTTCCACAAAAACAACTCGTCCATCGTTGACCACGTTCATCTTGTTCCATGTTGTCCGCAACAGCACTCGTGACGTTGTGCTTCGACGGCTGCACAGGCCACAGACTACGCACTGTCACACGGTGCTGCCACCTGGCGGTAGACAAGGTACCTATGCGCCCATCCTGCGCAGTGCGTGGAATTACGCCATTTCATTTTGCATTAAAACAATAAAGTGTAATTCTTTATGATACGCCGCCCCTCGTAACTTTCTGAGCACTACAAATCCATAACGTAATTTTGATCTCGCTCTCTTATTACACAATAAATAAGGTGGTTAAAGAGTGAAAGCTTTGGGATGCTAAGGGGGAGGTGGCATGGGTTGGAGACTTACTGTTTACACAAGAGGATATTCTCCTCTTGGTCCACATAGCAACAGATGACTCATTGAATAGGTATGATGTTATTCACTCTTGATCAGCATAACAACAGATTTATGACCTACAACTAAGAAAGCCATTTCTTGAAACTGGATTGTACTGCGCATTATATACGAGATATCATTTTTTGTAACTTTTACCCATCAAAAACCAGGGTGCGCATTATACACGCACGCGTAAACATGGTAGTTTTTAAATCAAATTTAGGATTATATTCACAATTTTAAAATCAAAATGTCTTTTTATATACCACTTTTCATCCTATTTTTCACCACTATAACACCGAAATTTTATTTACCGCTTTTGAACCCAAAATTGACTCTGTTTTTGTACCGAAATTTTGCTATTATATTTACCAAATTTATGTACCTCTACTAATCATTATGCATCCTCATCATCACAATTATCCAAAAATATTAAAAATGCAAGTTACTGCGCTTTAAGTCTCAGGGTGGTGGATGCCGCCCTGACTGGAATATTCCGAAAGGAAGGGCAATTAGGCCACTCGCCAGGGCCCCTCAAATTTATGGTAATGTTTGGTGATGCATTGAAAGAGGGTAGGGAATCGGACAGTACAATTGTTGAAAGGAGAATGAAGTAGATTAAGATTGCAAGAATGTCAGAAAGTTCTGAATGTTTTTCAATTCTAATCAATAGGGAGCGGAAGTTGATGAAATGTCATCTTTTTTCTGACATCTCGGACACGATGCCCATTAAATATACACAATATTACACTTCGTCTAGAATCCCAAAAAGGAAATTTTAAAGTTCATATTTTTGCTTTTTTTTTTTTTTTTTGGCATATTTTCAGGTTTTAGATCATTTTCCCTGATTTTCGGCATTTTTACGTCATTTTTCGCAATATTCGGTGTATTGTTTCGTCATATTTTGTCACTTCTTTCATTTTGGTAATATTTTTGAGTCTTTTCACCAAGGTGAACATAGGCCTATCCTCGCAGGATTGTAATTTACGAGCAAAAGAAATGCTGAACTGGTGACAGTGTTGTGTCGGGGGAAACCACCAGGTGCCCGTCTGGGGCAAACTCAGATATTTCAAACAATTTTCTGTTGTTAAAAATTACTTTCCGATGTACTTTTTCCTTGGGGGAGGGGGGTGTCTATGAAACCTTTTCCAGATGTGTCCCTGATTTTGGATTCCCTATTTTTTATTAGGGATGGAACCAATTAATCGGTACTCTATTGGTATCGGTGTATCGGTAAAATTACCGATTATTTTACACATCCGATATATCGATAAATATGATAATTTAGTGTAGAATTCTGCCATTTTGTTGTAATTTTTATGGATAATCTCCATGCCCTACTATCTACAAAAGTAAATGTGTAAATATGCAACTCCTTTTGCACTGCAGTCACCTTGAAGCACACACATATATTAAGGAGGTCAATGAACCTTTCAGGTTCTTCAAGGACCATTTCTAATTTTATATCGGATCGGTAAAATATCGGTTATCGGTATCGGTAAATTTTATATCGGTACTTTATCGGTGTCGGCCAAAATTTCATATCGGCTCATCCCTATTTTTTATAAAATTTGTTAAATTTCTAAACAAAAATTGTCTTACGTGTATCGTGATTATTTATTTTCCTTTACAGTGCCACAGAAACACACCACACTACGTCACTAGGCAAAGATGCAGGAAGTTAATGCATTTGACACCAATTCATTTAGTCTATATGACTTTTTCATTAAATTGTTTTAAAATTATTCGGTTGATTCCATTGGAAATCCTCGTTGCATATGTTAATTGAATGTGCATGTGGTATCATTTGGTTCCTTTTTTAAAGAAAAAAAACAAGATTGCATCCTTTTCATTTCAATTTTTAACCTGAAACTAACAAATTTAATGGTCATTTTTTGCATTTTTTACGTCATTTTTCCCATTTTTTAGGACATTCTATAGGTTATGTACCTATATTTTTTAGGTCATCAACTTCTGCTCCCTACTAATCAGTATATAAACTTTTCCTTCCAACTATGCTTGTCTGGAGAGAGGGTATCTCACAGGTTATGCAGAATTAATACTTACTGCCATAACATGGGTTCAATTCCCTGGGATCAGTGATCTAAGGTCTGAATTTTTCAGGCCATGTCCTTGCATAAAGTGGCCCTGGGGCTCACACAGCCTGAAATCAATGGGTACCTGGAGGCTGGCACTTTCATGGAGTCTTAGTTATCCAGGAAATAAGCAGTGTGAGATTTTCATTAATTTTACACCAGCATTGTGTGTAAAAATAGCTTTTGATACGTATTCTGATACATAAAGCTTTAAATGTTTAAAACCGAAAGTGGTAAATTGATATGATACATACGTACACTATATATTAATACAATAAGTCAATTATTCTGAACACAATTTAATTGATACCATGTTCAAACATCAGTATTAGGATCAAGGATCTGTAAGAACATCAGTTTTAATATTGGTTCAATGTGGTATTGGCTGATACATTGATATCACTATTGAAATAGATTCGACATTGATTTAAATCGTTTCACATGCATACTTTTTTTATTGAAGTAAATTTTTTGTGACTAGGATTTCGTCTTCAGACATGGAACATCAATTGCTAAAAGTTCCTTAAGCATAAACACTTGTTTCAAACCTTGTGTATTATTTTATTCTTAGGGAGCTTACAGACTAAAGTATCAAGTGGCATACAATCTTTCACACCAAATTGACATGAGAAGCTGGGTGTATTGCTTGGACTGGGCCAGTTTCTAAATACTAGGGATATGACGAATTTGAAATTTTTGTCGATACTGACAAAGCATTGATATAAAATTTACTGATAACTGATATTCTACCAATCTAATATAATATTCCAAATAGGCCTGGAAGAACCTAAATGGATCATTAAACTACTTAATAAATGTGACTGGAGTACAAAAGAAGGGACATTTACTTTTTTAAAAGTAGGCATGATTATTATTAGAGGCACATATTTTTGGTAAATAAAAAAGCAAAATTTTGGTACAAAAACAGTCGATTTTGGGTTCAAAAGTGGTAAAAAGAACGATATTTCGATGTTATAGTGGTGAATAATCACATCAAAAGTGCTATATAGGATGACATTTTGGTTTTAAAATTGTGAATATAATCCTAAATTTGATTTAAAAACTGCACTTATTACACAAAATAAACTTATCCCTTCTAATAGCACATTTATGTAGTTACCAGAGTATTAAGTTTATTCCTGTATAAAGGGGCCCATTTTTGCTTCTCAAATATTTACAGGAGAATTAATAAATTTTCCATAAATTGCATAACTCACAGGATACTTCAGACTTCAGAAAGTGTTGCGTTGGTATATAAACGGTAAATTTCATGTTTAAGAGTCAATTTCGCATTTTGCAGTTCATTTTGCATTGTTTCGTGACAAAACAGGGTAGGAAAATGCACCTCACACCTTTCAGAAACATGAAAAATAAACATTACAGCATGTTATTTCATATTTCGTGTTTTCGTCAAAAATGAAATTTGCATGCATCTAATGATTATCCATAAAAATTATAATAAAAGTGGTAGAATTTTGCACTAAATTATAACATATTTATAGATACCGATCGGACCGGTAAAATAATCACTAATTTTACTGATAAAATTATACACTGACATGCCTATATCGGCCAATACCAATAGATTACCGATTAATCTGTCCCATTCCTTCTAAATATCATGTCATCTTGGTTTGATGTTTGCACGTTGAATGCCTGGTTATAGACTGAAAGGCCCATGCCTGTTCCTTATCACATCAGTCTGAAAGCTTCCTTATATTGAATGAATGTGGATATGAATTAATCGAAATTATTTCTCTGTTATAGGGCTATTCCTCTTGCTATATTCCAAGCGGAACCAAGTGTGAAACGTCACTATCTTCGAAGATGGCTGAAGGATTCAACTTTGAGCGATTTTGATATTCGAAATGTGTTGGACTGGGATTATTATATTGAAAGATTGGGTGGAGCAATCCAGAAAATTATAACGATTCCGGCTGCCATGCAAGGGGTGAGTATGATCCATTTTTAGTTATATTGGCATTTTCTTTTAGTTAATGTACCAAAATATGTAGAAATTTGTAATGTATTCTTTGTTATTTCATGTCACATGTCAACATTGTAAAAATAGCCCAGACAAGTATCGCAACATGTGGGCACAATAGGTGAGTCCTGCACAAAAATATTTTAAAATACCTCCCTCGACTTCTTTATGTGGGGCATGGAAGAAAGAAAGAGAAGACATGGAAAAAAATAGAGGAGAAGGATGAGAAGAGGAATACATCAATTTCACTTCACTCTCTTCTATTCATCCTTCCACTAATAGAGCCGAGAGAAGGGAAGGTTCCAGGAAAGGAGAGATATAGTGTGTGTGCATGAGAGAGAGAGAGAGAGAGAGAGAGAGAGAGAGAGAGAGAGAGAGAGAGAGAGAGAGAGAGAGAGAGAGATATATCTTTCTTTCTTGCTTTCTCTCTCTTTTTCTCTTTCTTTCTCTTTCTCTTTCTTTCTCTCTCTTTCTTTCTCTCTCTTTCTTTCTCTTTCTTTCTCTTTCTTTCTTTCTCTTTCTTTCTTTCTTTTTCTTTCTTTCTTTCTTTCTCCCCCCCCCCCAAGCCCCTACCCCCGCTTGATAGGAAGAGACAGGACTCTGGGGACACAAAAAAAAAAAAGAGAAAATAAGAAGGAGAGAGTTTAATGTGTCTCCTCCAGCTCTCTCTCTCTCGCTGCCTTCCTTTTTCTTTCTTCCTTTTGCCGCTGAGTTTTTCTGCACCCTTATATATAAGAGAGAGGAACTGAGATCGAGAGAGAGAGACAGAGGAAATATAAATAGAGAGAGAGTGAGTAGGGATGAAATCTTTCATTTTCTGCTGCTTCTTCTGGGGAGGGTAACAGTCTTCTTTCTTTCTATATCTCCACCTCTCTGTCTCTCTCTCTTCCTTCTTTCTGTGTGAGAGAGAGAGATAATTAGAAAGGAGGAGAGAGACATAATCAGAAAGCAGGAGTGAGAGAGGGAGAATTAGAAGGAATGGGGAAGAGAGGTTCACGAGTTGAACGGCATTGGGAGTGCACGGTAACCGTACGGTCTATCGTGCAAGCTTTGGGCTCTGGCTACAGGATGCATGCAGGGTTGAGTCTCCTGGGGGAAGCATAATGACTTTTCTCCTGAGATTTCGGCCTGTGTATGGGACCGCTGGCCCCCACCATCGTGAGGAAATTGGGGAGCTATGAATGAGTAGCGTAACCTAGTCATGCAAACCTACAACAACTGGGGGTTCATCATGCTGACCACACATCACCCCACAACTGGTTGAATGATCTCCCACCTCTGCTGAAGCATGAGGGAGCGAGCCCGGTTGGTAGGTAGGCACTGGCCCTCATGGGCTGTTACGCCATGGTTATTATTATTACTACTGTCGCAACATGTACCTAGTTTTGGGCCTCCCGGATAGCATAGTGGCAACATCTTCACCTTGTAATCAAGGGGTCCCCGGTTCAATACCCAGTGGAGGCACATAGTGGTTCAGATCTCAATTTAAACTGTAGTTTCAGCCTCGGTTAGTCTTTGAAGCCTTTCTATAGATAAAGTGAACTTTAAAACAACCTCAGTTTTCTTATATGTACATATTGCTTGCACTGTACTCGTAGAATTGTTCCTTGGGTAGTTTATGGTTGGTACAAACATGTAAACACACTTTTTGATGTAATGTTACAAGAAAACATACGCCCCCTTCATCAGACTTGGCAGGGGGGGAGTAATGTTTATCAAATGCTAACGTTCATTAATTAGTCAAACCAAAAATAAATGTCTGATGTCCAAAATGTTACATAAAAAAAATGTGTGTACATGCTCGTAATAACGTTAAACCACAAGAGGAACGTAACAAACATACCTTCCATTTCTTATCCTAATTTTCGGAGCAAGAAAAGGTTACGGAAAGAACACGACGAAGATTTAAAGTACGGATAAAGTGTGTTTAAAACTTTGTTTACTAATTAAATTCATTGCAATGATGAGGATGAATGATGATTAGATTAAATCAATGAAGAAGGGAGAACACCAATGCACATGCTGGAATTCAAACGCAGAACCTTTGGTGTCAAGATTGTGATTTGAATACTCAGATGGCCACCAAGGCACTACAGTCAAACCGTGGTTTTAAGCTTTTCACAGGAGCAAGGTGACAAAATTAGAATGTGATAAAATTTTACATTTACCTATGTTGGTACCATAAAGATTGAATGCATAGTGGGTGGAAATTGTAAAATCTGGGTTCCACTGTATTGATAGAGCATTATTTTTTTAAAAAAATACATATTTTATGTGGTATTGGTTAATGGTGCCATTATTATTTTGATAAATATGTGTTTGTTTTTAAGTCTATTTAGATTTCATATTTAATCCAATGACAAATTTCCTACAGTTGCCTAATCCTGTCCCTCGAGTAAGGCATCCTGACTGGCTGCACAAGAAGATGCTTGAGAAAAATGATGTCCTCAAGCAGAGGAAGATTAGCGAAATGTTTACCCGACAATCAAAGCCACAAGAAACGGAACCAATGATAGATGTAAGTGTTCTGCCCATTTTCCAGGAGAAAATTGAAAATGACTCATTTATTTACTTTTGATGTGAAATATTTTATGAATAAATAAGAATTAAATCTGTGTTACTTGTGGGAAAAAGAAACATTATTTGCTTGTATATTTTGGTGACTAACTGTCACCATTGACAAAATATTGTTTTGGGACTTTGTCTGTTGATTAATCTATAAAATCAAATGTGTTTAAATCATGTTTAAAACTCATGACTATATTTTTAGATTTAATTGAATATATTAGATAGTTTCAACTTTTTTTGTGGCTGTTCATTTTGTATTACAAGAGCCAAATGAAAACTTCAAAAGAACTAACTAACTAACTAATTCGCTCTCTAGCCTACTTAAACCCGAAGGTTCATGTCTGCAGCAACACAGGCCTTCAATCTGTCCCTGTATTCTTTTCCATCCCTCCCAATTTCCTGTAGGGCCATCTCAACATTATCCCTCCATCTTCGGTCTACCTACTGGTCTCTTACCATCAGGTTTCCCAACAAGAATCCTGTAAACTCTTCTTTCCTCTCCCATTCGTGCCACATGGCCTGCCACCAAAGTCTTCTTGATTTAATCATTCTAATAATATCTGGACATGAATACAAACATGTACTTCTAAATTATGTAACCTTCTCCACTCACCTCTCTCTTCAAATCTTTTAGGCCCAAATATTTTCCTAAGGATTTTATTTTCCAATACTCTCAATTTATATTCCTCTTTCAATGTAAGGAACCAAGTTTCAAGACCAAAACATTAAAAGTCCTATAAAAATTGTAGGGCAGACTGTATACAGCTCAAATTTACATGAGGTATCAACTGTTATTCACAAAACGACCTCAAGGCTGCAACACTGATCAAGTATACACACTTATACCAGTGAAGAGCGAGTGGTTTCTTGGCCTCTGTCAGCCTGAAACTTACAGAAAGTTCTAGGCAAATGAAAATTCAATATCTGTTTGCATGCTTACCACACCAGCAAGTTTTACTAATGGAGGAGAAAGTTCGACAATGACCTCAGTTCGCAGCCAGATGGGTTAAAAGGCCTTCACAGCAGTGGCTCATAAATGTCTACACATGGATTCCAAACACTTATTCTTCTTAAGGTATACAGGCATTAACTAAAATTGAAAATTCGAGGTGTGGCTAGAATAAAACCGGATTGACGTTGCTGTCGATAAACTGCAAGCACGTCAAGGTCAAGCAATGCATGAATGCATAACGTGATATCCTGCCTATCGACTGCGTGTTTGCCCAGAGTACGCGGTGCTCAGTTCTGCTGTAACTTGTGGACGAAGTGAACCATATGTCTGTGCTCCGTCGGAAAAATGTTAAATATGAAAGTGGAACAGCGTATCAATGTAAAGTTTCTTATGAAACTCGGAAAATCTGCCACAGAAACTTATGGTTTGTTACTGAGATGAATGTTTGTCATGCACGCAAGTGTTTTAGTGGTTTCAAAGGTTTAAAGAGGGACGAGATGTGATCGCGGAGGACTTGCGTCCTGGACGGCCTTGCACGTCAAAAACGGAATCAAACATTGCAAATAACGGTGAATTGATTCGACATCCATGGGATTGTGTACGTTAATTGGATACCCGAAGGTCAAACAGTCAACCAACGTTATTACATTACGGTGCTGACGACTGTTCGTGAGCGAATAAGAAGACGACGACCTGATTTGTGCAAAAGCAAGTCATGGATTCTTCATCAGGACAATGTTCCTGCCACATGGCATTGTCAGTCAAGACTTTTTTGGACAAGAATGGGATCCCAGTGTTAGAACATCCACCCTATTCGCCAGATCTTGCTCCGTGCGATCTTTTTTTTATTCCCAAAGGTCAAATCAGCAGTGAAAGGAACCAGATTTACGACCGTAGAATCTGTGAAAACAAAAGCGACGGAGGTCATGAACATGGTTTCAGAAAATGATTTCCAGCACTGCTTCCAGCAATGGAAGATTCCTATGGAGCGGTGTATCGATAGTGCAGGGGGCTACTTTTAAGGGGATAATGTTTCGTATTGTACAAAATAACCAATAAAAAATTTGTAGCAACAGTCAGTTTTTTTTCTAGCCACACCTCGTATATGTAGATCTGGTCTGTGCTAATAGCAGCAAACTTGTGCAACCCTACATACAGAAATCTACTAGATAAGAAACAAAAACAAATGAAGGTTTTCATTTGATTCTTCCTTGTAATATTTATGGCTGAAATATTATTGCATTAATGTGGTTTGTATTTTAGTCTGAAGCGGATCTCTTCGCCTCTCAACTCCAAGCTCCAGGGGACATAGAAGACTTGGGTGGGAAACAAGTGGCACCCATGTCTGGACCTCGTCCTGTTGTTACTTCAAACAAGAGAAAAAGGACTGCTTCTGGCGATCGAGATGGTGACAGTTCAGTCACTAGTATTACTCAGAGCTGGAAAGAAGTTCTTGGACCCCCACCTCCACTTGGAACGACAAAGGTAAGGAGTGCTTCTTAAAATTGTAAAGATGAATAACGGCAAATAATTTGCATGAATTTTATAGTAGGGAAAAAGTAGGGATGTGCTGAAGCTGATTACAGATGTATGAAAATCGGCAGAAATTGACATTTCGGCATCGGTATCGGAATCAGCAAAAATCCGATATTTAAACCGGTACAGATTATACTAGAGTTTTACCTTCTAATAAGTTTTATATTCTAGTTTTGTAAGATTTATTGAAAATTTGGTTAGGATTCGTCATTATTGTAGAGTTTTTGTAATAATATTATTGCAAACTCTCATTCGGAGGATCAACCTAACTATAAATCGGAATCGGTTACCATAAACAGGGTTCCTACGCATGCTGGAAAACCTGGAATTTTAAAATATTCCTTCCAGGCATGGAAATGTTATGAAATTTCACATTTTTCCAAGCTGTACATGGAATTTTGGAGATTGTCCTGGAAATTCCTTTTGCCCCGTTTTATTTGTATGAATTGTAATAAGTTTTCATTTAAAACAGGCCAGTGTCATGACAGTGGTTTATTTACTTATGTCACGTTGCTGTGTACTCTAGTCATAGTTTTGTGATAAGTTTTATTTTTGAGATTGAAGTATAATGCCCCACATTTTTTTATTATTTTTTATCGCTCAGAGGTAGAAAATATGATGGTAATAATAATGGTTAAAAAAAGGGTTTGCTATCCTAAATATTCCAAGTTTTCTAAGGATATTATTCTTGTTTATTTGTAATACAAGATGGTAATTTTTTATAAACTTATATATACTTGTGTTTATTTTTCTACCTTTGTATTTTTTTCTGTATTATTGTAAAATTTAAATAACCTTCATTATACTAAGAAATGAAAGGTGTGGAAAGGAGCAGGTTAGGGGAGTTGGGAGCCTGCATTAAAAAAATTTAGAACTTTTTTTTTTGTAATAAAAGAAAATTTGTAATGATTTGTATATTGCCATGCTTACTTTCTACACTTGTCCTGGAGCAATTGTAGAAAATCCTTGAAAAGTCCTGGAAATGTCCTGTTAAAAATTGCATGATTTTATGTAGGAACCCTGATAAATTAACACAGAATTTAACAAGCTAAATGTTGATGTAACTCGTTTTTATGTAGGTCTACCAGTTAATTTTTAATTTGAGTTCAAACTCTAGTATCCATAATTTTTAATCCGACAGTAGGTGTCCCTCCTTAGAAGAATCAACAACATTGATGTTTGGGAGAATCATGAAGATCAAGTTTCTTTCTTAATATCCCGAACCATAATGGTTATTTCCTTTATAGGAAGAACGAATAGCATGGATCCAGTATCAGAAGAAGAAATGGGCTCTACAGGCAGAGCAGAGAGGTTCACGCAAGAAGCGAGCATTTGAAGATGGCTACGGGGGAACCTCCGCCAGAGCTATTAGACCAGCTCCTAACACGCTTGGAGGATTTCTGCGGAGAACACAACGCACCTTGCTTGATCAACCATGGCAAATTATCCAGGTATGTGTGTACAAATTTGCATTTTAAAATTATTAAAAATTCTTATTATATCGATGAACTATTATGCGATTTTCATGGGAGATGAACACCAGGGGTCCCAGGTTTGAATCCTGGCCTGGGCATGGATGTTTGTGAGTGTCCATTCATCAATTTCATCACATCATCACTCATCATGAAACTACAAACAGATTTAAACAGCTTATTTGAGTGGACTGTTAAAAGTAATCTTGGACTCAATATCAAGAAATGCTGTTTTAAGATAATATCAAATATAGAACACACCACACATTATGAGTACTTCATTAATCAGGAAAAACTGAAACAAGTGAAAAGTATTAAAGATCTGGGAGTAATAATTGATTGTAAACTAGAGTTTCATGAACATATATCTCATATAATAAATAATGCGTATAGATCATTGGGTTTACTAATAAGAAATTGTCTCAATTTTAACAGTACTACTTCTATTAAGCTTCTGTAT
Source organism: Lepisma saccharinum (assembly GCF_977018435.1). Taxonomy (NCBI): domain Eukaryota; kingdom Metazoa; phylum Arthropoda; class Insecta; order Zygentoma; family Lepismatidae; genus Lepisma; species Lepisma saccharinum. Next base: position 33,520,980 of record NC_139255.1, on the reverse strand, counting down.
AGTGCCTTAGTTAGAAGCAAACTAGAATATACATCTATTGTTTGGTCGCCACTTTACAAAACCCACATAAAACAAATAGAACAAGTGCAAAAAAAAGTTTTTGAGATACCTATATTACAAGAGGTACAACATGTCTGCATACGCAAACAGAGTTTCATATGTCCTTTTACTGAAGGAATTCTCATTTATGACACTCAGCAATAGAAGAGAATTAGGACAACAGATATTTCTTTATAAAATTATAACTGGATTGTTGGATAATAAAGAGTTTCTTCACCAAATATGTTTCAATGCTAGCATATGTAATTTAAGAAAATTAAATTTATTGCTATATAATATCCCTAAAACTGAAAAGTACAAACAATCACCATTAATTAGAATGAGTAGTATGTATAATAGAATAACATCCACAAATCCAAATATTGACTTTAATCTTAACATTTTGGAATATAAAAATGCTATAAAAGCCACACTTAACAGTGATACTTTCACAAATGGCTGATTATTTATTGTATTTATTAATTATTGCAGAATATGTTCTATATGTATCCCTATATCCACATAAATGTGTGTGTGTGTGTATATATATATAATGTAAATATATGTATGTAGATAAGCTTAAGGATATGTACCCATTAATATGTGTATGTATTTATTTCATTGTTGTTTCTATCTTATTATGATCATATTTATTCTGTACACCTCATGTGAAAGGTGATAATATTGGTTGAGGATATATGAATAATTTATATGTGTGTGTGTGGGGGGGGAGGGAGAGAGAGAGAGAGCACGTCATTACTCTACGTTATATAAGTGTACTTATGTTATAGTTAATAACTATGTAATATGTATGCATGTTATTTAATCCCATTTATATTCATATTCACATTATTTATGTTATATTAATGCCTCTGTAATTGGAGATATCCTTTCTCTGTTGAAGGCTAATAAATAAATAAATAAATAAATCCCCATCTTTGCAAATTAGCCAAAAGTGGCACAAAAGGCGAAGTAAAATAAATCAAATCAATCAATCAATCAATCAAAGGAGCTGAAAACTAGGGATGGGCCGATATGAAATTTTGGCTGATACCGATAAAGTAACGATATAAAATTAGAAATGGTCCTTGAAGAACATGAAAGGTTCATTGACCTTAATAAATGTGTTTCAAGGTGATTGCAGTGAAAAATAAATTGCATATTTAGACATTTACTTTTTTAGAAATTAGGGCATGGAGATTATCCATAAAAATTACAACAAAATGGCAGAATTTTGCACTAAATTATCGGATATTTATCGATATATCAGGTCGGTAAAATAATCAGTAATTTTACCGATACACCGATATGACTACATCGGTATGATAGAGTACCGATTAATCGGTCCCATCCTTACTAAAAACACTATGTAGGGGTGCACAAATTATTTGAGTAGACATGAAGCATTAGTTTAGAGCTGTTAATTCACCTCTACATAAGCTGAAAATATAAGTGAAAACTTTGATGACTAAATCATCTAGCACTCACGTTGTATTAACCATTTGCATATGCAGTATGTACGAGGGAACAATATGAAATTTTTGCTGACAGTGAAAAATTACCAATGTAAAATTTACTGGTACCAGTAACTGATATTCGATGAATGTCATAAAAAAATTCAAATGTTTCTTTAACATCTTTTAACCTTCGAGCGGGCACGCCTGCGCAAAATTTACGACAAAAGTAATGTTCTTTAATTTTCTTGTGTTTCCTTTGAATTTGGTGACCTATGCTTTTTATGTATTCCTCAAGGAGGTCTTTGTGTTGCATACATGCATGTGTCATTGTTACTAATCCATATGTTATTCTCTTTCAATTGTTGTTTATTTGAGATCAGAACACCATGTCATAAAGTTTGCGCTGCGTGCCTGCTCCTGTTCTGCAATTTTTTTTGACAGGTCATTGTTGAAAATGAGTCGACAGAACGTAGACGTTTTAACAAGTGAGGTTTCTTGAACTTGGAATGTAAAGTATATACTTGTAACATTTAGGTTTTCAGCAGGAATATCACTGTCGTAAAAAGTACGACACGCGCCTGCTGATGAAAACCGTGGTGTGCTATAAAAATGTATTAAGTTACGTACTGTCTTTTTTTCACCATTCTAACTTGTATTTCAATATGTTTCATTTATATTGACCTCAGAAATGATATAAATAAATGTAGACCCAAAAAAATGTACGTTTACATTATAATTTCCTTGCTCATTTTGAATGATACTAAGTGATGTAAAAAGTGTGTCATGTGCCCGCTGGGGAAAAGATTATTACCGTGCCAGCTTGAAAGTTAATAAATGTATATGAATAAATAACAGCAATGAATTTTGTCTTAGGAAAGAAACTGTATATTTAGACATTTAGCTACAAAACTAGAACGTATGAATTATATGGTTTTATCTACACAAATAGTACCAAAATGGCAGTATTTTGAAATAAACTGTTGGTTACTTATAGATACATTGGATCAGTAAAATTGTCAGTAATTTTACCATTACACCTCAGGTTGTGAATTAAGTGGCTGTTATTTTATATTTATCATTATTTATATACAGGGTGTTTCTGTGACCTTGATTCGAACTTGCAGAGTGGATGGAGACTGACCCAAGTACCAATATGAAATAAGGAACCCCAATCCAGAAAGGTGTTGTTAAAATTTTATAAGCCAAAACTAGTTGGGACTACCTATGACAGTGGAATAAGAAGACAACTCAAAGATGCAGCTTGTAGATTTAATACGGACCATGTATCGTAGCCCTCTACAATGAAAATGTTACCGTAGTTGTTCAAAATGATGGCACAATAGCATCACAAGAAGCTCTGTTGCATCCGATCTGGAGTTCTGACGATATCATGGGCAGCAAGGATTCTTGCCAGTAGGGATGCAAGGGGTGTCCCTCAACTCGGCACACAATCGTCAGCCAATACTGCCAGGCAGTGCACCCTGTATGTCTGTATTATATCTACAAGCTGCATCTTTCAGTTGTCTTCGTCTACTGTCATAGGCAGTCCCAATTAATTTTTGCTTATAACTTTTTAAAGATGTGTTTCCAGATGGTGTTTCTTATCTCATATTGATACTTGTGCCAGTCTCCATCCATCCTGCTAGATTGAATCAAGGACACGAAAACACCCTGTATTTACATGTTACACTTAAATGAGGTCCTTTCTTTGTTGCAGATCACTGAAACCAACCAACCTGGTCTCTTCAAACTGTGGGCCATCGTAGGGAATGAGCTCCACCAAATAAAACTGGTGGTGCCGAGGGTGTTTTATGTGAACCAGCGTGTTGCCAAGGTGGAGGAAGTTGAAAAGGGAGACCACCTGTGGAGGAGATGCAGTCGGACATTGCCCCGTTCTCGCCCGGTCTTCAACCTCTACGAGTATAGGGTGCCGGAGGAACTATTTAGGGAACACAGCCAGTAGGTTATAGCTTCTCTTTTGACTGTCTGGCAGTAGTATTTAATATTGTTATTGGGGGTATAATAAAAATAGAAATAGAATCAGGGTGGCTACTTATTGGGAATTATGTGTGAAATCTCTGTGAATTTTTTTCTCCGTAGATGTGAATAATTGAAACTTTTATTAATCCAAATGAATTCATACATTTATAAATACCCCGAGGCAAGTTTTTCACAGTTTAGCTTTTATTTTTATCAAGGAAGGATAAATCGAAAATAAAACCGAATTCTCTCAATCCGTTTACTTTGCTAGTGTCTTTTGCAGAACAATCTAACTTACAAGCAGACGATTATTGCAAGATATGATATCTTGAAGTTGATTAGATAAATTTGAGTATGAAATTCTTATTATAACAATTTTTCGTAGATTAGTATATCCCGTAACATCTGTGACTTGTGGTTGTAGATGTATTTGGAGTCTGAGTATGTGAAATGGCAAATGTAAATGCCGCACCTTAAATTGAATATTTTAAATAGTATATATACTGTTTAATTAAATTGAATTAGAAATTTTGGATACATTGAAATCACACAGACCATTTATATTGTTAATATATTGTGTGTGAACGTGTGTGGGTGGTAAGAGGCTGTAATATGTAATGTTGAAATAGAGATAACATCTGCTTGTACCCGGTGGAGGCACATAGTGGTTAGGATTCCACTTTAAACTGTAGGTCCAGTCCCAATTAGCCTTACTGTGCATAAAGTGGACTTAAAACAATAAATCAACCAACCAACCAGGAGCAAGTTAAATTTATTGTCAAATAAGTGCCTGCTCCAGTACTAATGTTATTAATTTATTGAAAGATAATATAAGGAACAAACATCAGAATAGAATGCAGTTTGCTACAATGGAAATCGCTCAAAAGAGTTTTGTTTTATTAATGTGAGACTGTTATTGGGATTGATGGCTTGGAGCACAAATGTTTGATATCAGACCTACAGGGTGAGTCAACAGTCCCTGATCACCCCTATAAAATGAAAGTTTTCATAAATCTGACTTCACCACTGAATTCCTGGTGAAATTCTAGCCCAAAACCATACCCCATATGCCCCCTTTCCCATTTAAATAAATGAAGTTGGATCCAAGATGGCGGACGTTGTCATGACATGCACCAAAAATGTTTCCCCCTAGACCTAACATGTTACTACCATGACCAATTGCTGCAATCTACACTCCCTTTCATTTTATAAGGGCTGGTAAGGGACTTTAGACTCACCCTGTACTTCCTAATAATATAGTTGTTTTGTTTTTTGTTTTTTTTTCCCATCCCTAAAATATATTGCGGCACCCCTAGGCTGATATCGTGGCACCATGGTTGGGAATCATTGGCCTACACACAGGTCAATTTTGCTCATTAACTGACTCATATTTATTGTCTTTGTGCATGCTCTAATTAGAATCATCTTTCATTTCCTCTTTTACAGAGAGCTCATGGCAGACTTGTCAACCCCAGACATAGAAGGCATTTATGAGACTCAAGTCCCGTTAGATTTCCGAGCCATACTGCAGCTTGGCTGCTTGTGCATCGTGGACAGACAGCACGCACGTCAGTTGGCAGCATCGAAGGACATGGACACCTTCCAGTTGCATCAGCTACAGTTTCGGAGCCTGGCTCATAATTCATACCTGGAGAAGAAATCCATTCGGCGCCTGTATCTTTACCATCACAAAGCCTCTAGTGGAGCCAAAGCAATGTTTGGACTCTTCATGCCTCCAAGTCAGAAAGCAGTGGTGTTCGTTGTGGACACAGTCCGGACCAATCAGATGCCAAATTTGCAGTCTTTGTACACAGCCGAAAGGAATGCTAAGTAAGTTTATTTTGTGTACATTTATAACCACTGCTATTTCTCTAGTACTGCTTGCTTCCCTGGTACCTGAGCTTATAGAGTGCTGTACACATGATCTTTGTCACCAAAGGTTCTGGCCAGGATATGGGTGTTCCAATTTGTTTAACACAACCCCCCATATGACCTGGAAACAGTGGAAAGCTCCGGAAAATCATTCGTTTAAGAGTCAGAAAATTGAAGCGGCCCCGGTGCCCACCCAGCGTCGAATAACATGGGTACCTGGGGGGTAAAGGCAGTCAGGGGCGTGATGCTGATCACATCACCCCCACTCACGACCGGATTAAGAAAGTGTGGGGCGTTACCCCCACACCCCCTATACGCCTTCATGGCATGGTGCTAAGCACAGGGAGCACTTTACCTTTACCTTTTTTATGCATTTTCAAAAGCTTGGTAAGTCAGAAAATATTAAATACGAGGCTCGTCTACTATCGGATTAAAAATTATAGATAATCGAGTTTGGAGCCAATTAATTAACCAGTAGGACTACATAACAACGAGTTACATCAAAATTTAGCTTATTCAATTCTGCGTTAATTTATACTAACCATTTTTTTTTAAGTGTGCCTTATATTTTTTATCGCCGTGAGAACAAAAAGGGGTAGTTTTTTGGGGTTTTGCAAATGAAAATTTTGTAAATCTGTAAATCTAGAACAGGTTGTTTGATTGTTATGAAATTTTAGCAGGGTTCAGACAGAAAGGTTTTAAACACAATTATTAATTGTGGCCTCCCTGATGGCACCGTGGTAGCGTCGCCGCCTTGTAATCAAGGGGTCCCGGGTTTGATACCTGGTGGAGGCACATAGTGGTTCGAATCCCACTTTAAACTGTAGGCCCAGTCCCTATTAGCCTTACTGTGCATAAAGTGGACAAAACACCAAATCAACCAACAATTATTAATTTTCAGATTTTCAAAATTTGTCAAGAAACCGTTCTTTTCAATGTCGCGAAACAACTTTTTCTTAGTATTGGAGAGTCCTACAAATACAATATTGGTCTTAACGTAGATATTTTAGCAAAAAATGCAGGACTCGAACCTGGGTCCCTGGCTTCCCATGCCAATTCTCTACCACTGAGCTACCGAGCCAGCCTGGCCTCACCTGATTTTTCGCTGTGGCTGTTTTACCTGTGTGAAATCGTCTCTGCTAGTGCTACTGCAATGCAACAGTGTTTTAAAGGCAACAGATCCCGTTGTGGTAGCACTAGCAGAGACGATCCCACACAGGTAAAACAGCGACAGCGAAAAATCAGGTGAGGCCAGGCTGGCTCGGTAGCTCAGTGGTAGAGCAATGGTACAGTATGCCAGAGACTCGGATTCGAGTCCTTGTCGAGCCTCCATATTTCACTGAAATATCTACGAAGTGCATCTCCTGTGTTTGCCTACTTTAATGAATATTGGTCTTGTTTTGAACTCTTTGTATCTGTTTTTAAAATGCAGTACTATTGTCAATTCACATTGAGAAACCGATTTTTTACAGATTTTTATTCAGTGCAATAAAGCTGTATGTGGATCTTGGCAACACTTCACACAGCGATGTCCGTTGAACCGTGGAAACTGCAGACTGTCACTGAGAGTTGTCAATGCTTGCGGTCTTGCCACTTTCCGGTTTCTCAGTGTGAATTGACAATGATACTGAACAGATGCAGAGCTTCAAAAAAAGACCAAGATTGTATTTGTAGGACTACCCAATACTAAGAAAAAGTTGTTTCGCAAAATTGAAAAGAACATTTTTTTTGACAAATTTTAAAAAAAAAATATAATGTCTGTTTAAAACCTTTCTGCCTGCACCCTGCTAAAATTTCATAACGATCGGACAACCCGTTTTTGATTTACAGAATTTCAAAGAAAGCGATCGTTTGCAAAACTCAAAAAACGCCCTTTTTTGTTCTCAAGGCGATAAAAAATATAAGACATACTCGAAAAAAAAATGGTTAGCATAGATTAACACAGAATTGAATAAGCGAAATTTTGATGTAACTCGTTTTTATGTATGTCTACTGGTTAATTTTCAATTGGCGTCCAAACTCGAGTATCTATAATTTTTAATCCGACAGTAGAAAGTGGTACCCATTTGGTAATAAAACAAAAATAGTTGGAATCTTTTTAAAAAATCTGAATGTACATACCTTGAGCTATATTTTTAAGTATGCACCTATGGCTTTGAGGCACTTGTTCACTTAAGTTGCATAGAATTGTAAAAAGCAAGTTATAAATTGTAAACTGGGATTTGTTTCAGGATTCAGAAAGGGAAATCGGAAAGTTCTCTTCCGCCGCCGGAACACACCTTCGAAGTGAGAGTGGAAACCGACATTAGACAGGTCTACAGACTTCTGCAAAGGGCTTTGCAGAATTATAGGGATGAGAAAAGGGGTCCCACCTTACTAGCAGTACAATCTCCCCATGGTGAGAATCATATTTTATTACTACTTCTTGATTTATAAAATATGTGACTAATTTGAAGCAGCATTCAGTGGTTCGTAATTTTTGTACAAATCATTATTTCACTGACCTGGAAATTTTGTAAACGTCTGTAAATATAAGTTATTTTTGTTGTACTTTCAGTGATTGTGAATTTTTTTAAATCATTATTCCACTGGCCTGGAAATTATGGAAAAGCCAGGGAATAAAATTCATAAAATTATTCAAAATCTGAAAAGTCCAGTCATATATTTTTTATATATTTGTAAACCCTAATTTGGTGCAATGTGTGTTCACTTATCCACGATTTTTTTTATGATGATCTATAACTTTTGGTGGCCGACTGCCACCATCCTTGTTGGAACTTGTTTCTTTGCACGTTTCTGTTAGTTTTTGTTCCTCGTTTCCTGCTAGATGCACTGTTGTCACCTATCTGCCTATGTCCATGTCATCTGCTGTTCACTCATGTTAATTGCGTATCATTCTAAAGAATGATGGGATCAGAACCAGTCACTTCGCAATTAATTGCTGGGTGATGTAAGCTATTCATCATTCATCCTCTGATGAGAGCACTCGTCATTGGCATGACGAGTTAACGCTTGGCAATAGGAAAGGTACAAATAAGATTTAGGAATTAATCAACTAGAAAAGACAATGGTCACTCGTTGGGTTTTCTGAACCTTTGAACCTGAATCATGGCTGGGTGTTAGGATAGTTACCTGTCTATCTGATGTATGAAGATAATTACGATGAATAAAAATATACTAAGTCCTCTGTTGGCTTCTCTATCGGTTGACCAGAGCCTCGTCTCACTTCTGCTCCACTGCTCTCCTAACCTCTACTCCCTTCTCAATTCCAATCCAAAGTCCGTCCCCTCCCAGCTTGTCTCACCTCTATATCCCTAGGCCATGGAGCTCTTCCTCCATGCCGAATCGTGTTTTTAATTGTCACTATGCAAACCGCTGACTCCATAGGCAGAAGAAACTACCTGTTTCCTGAATAGCTCAGGAGGTTTGCATAGCACAACACTGTGCATTGTTTACATGCCTCAGAGGCTGAGACAACTGAGGAAAACAAGTGAATGCCCTGGTCAACATGAAGCATTCAGAGAGGCTTTTATAAAATAAACATATAATCTTAGGGATTGGTACGATTACAGTAGGGGAAACCATGTGTGGTGTGCTTGTTCACTATCAATGTTCAGTTCAGGTTGGAAGTGCACTTCACAGTTTAATTGTTATGTTTCAACAATCTAACATTACTGAGAAGAAAAACTCAATATGCTGACCAAGGCAGAAATTTATTTTATTATAAAACATAAATAAACTAAACGTAAAGTTTCAACTGTCTAGCAAGGTCTTCTTCAGACTCTGCACCAAGTACAAATGTAACAAGGTACAAAACAGGACGATATATATACACAAAAATTACTCCCCTCAAGACTATTAGAAAGTAGTTCTGGAACATCCTATCAGGTGGCTTTCCCTTGTCAACTGTAGAACTTGCTAGAAGGTTGATACGTTACGTTTAGTTTATTTATGTTTTATAATAAAATAAATTTCTGCTTTGGTCAGCATATTGAGTTTTTCATATCATGAAAACAAGGCTTAATGGTGTTATAATTACTGACAAAATTCATTGTTGAACTGCTTCTTTTTATTTTTGTTCAATTAAACCATTGTTATAACTCTTAACGTTAATCAAACTTAAAATAAATGTCTGACGAAGCGAGTGTATGTTCTCCTGAAACATTACATCAGAAGTGATGAATAGATTCTCTTGAGCTATCGACCAGGTCAGTTGTGGAAAATATTCCAAGCTTTCGAGAGCTAACGTCACTCTCATCTTCAGGATAGAAGTGCAGATCTGAGCGTCAACCCGATGTATATGCGTTTGTGAAGGGGGATCCCCTCCCCTCAAATCTGCACTTCTACCCTGAAGATGAGAGTGATGTTAGCTCTCGAAAGCTTGGAATATTTTCCACAACTCACCTGGTCGATAGCCCAAGAGAATCTATTCATCAATCATCGCCAGGAAATCTTCAAGTCTTACTTTATTACATCAGAAATTGTGTTTATGTGCTTATAAGAACCATAAACTACAAGACTAATAGTTTTACAATTCAAGCAATGCATACATGCAAGAAAAACCGTAAATAATGTTAAAGTAAGTTAAAACATTAGAGAATGTTATGGAAATGTACTAAAATACACTGAAAAGTATCTAAAAACACAACCAATTACAGTGTCTCTCCTCTGAATGTATTCCAGACATTCCTACTCTCACCACATTTATGCCTGGATTGACAGATTTCCCTTTGGTGCCAATCCACATAGTGGATTCGGACATCATGTTCAATACACTCGACTGGCAGAGAGTGGGGTCGAAGGCCATGGTACGGCATTACTTGAACATGGAGACTGTACTTGAACTGACAACAGAACAGTGTCGGTACTTTCACATGCCAATAGGGAATGTTCCAGCTGATCCAACACTGTACGGGGCAGACTTGTTCTACGCCAGGCACCTTCAGAAACACAATTTCGTTCTCTGGTGTTCTCCGACAGATCGTCCTGATTTGGGAGGAAGAGAAGCAGATGATAACAGGTACGTAGTGAAAATATAAGATGCAGGGTTGGGTATCTGGGGTACAACTGTGAACAGATACCCACAACAATGTTGAAAATGTTATTTGAACATCATTTTACTAGAATTTTACCTTATGATTTGGCACACAGAAGATGTACTATGTAGAATTTTAGCAAAAAATGCAGGCTCGACCAGGACTGTTTGTCTGTTGCCTTTGAAACACTGTTGGCAGTGCCTAGTTTCTCCCAGCATATACAATGAAACTCCAATTTTATGTTCCTTGATTTTGCATTTTCCCATATTATAAAGGGCGATTCAAAAAGCACGCCGGTTTGAAATCACTCGGCATGTTGTTGTTACTTGGTTGGCAACAATAGCCTGTAGTACATTATATTCTGTGAACTTTCTGATTTAAAAAAACTGTTGGTTGAGAATCGCTCGCCATATTGTTGTCAACTGTGCACCATCACAATTCAGTCTGTGTGTGAACATGGAACCCTTCACAACGGAGCAACTTGTGCTAATTGTGAAAACGTTTTATCAAAACGGAGAAAGTTGTGCTGCAACTGTCCGACGACTTGATGATGAACCACCGAATGAATCAACAGTGAGCAGACTTATGAACAAGTTCAGTGAAACAAGTTCAACAGTCAACTTGAAAACATCTGGGCGTCCGTGTTCCGGCCGGTCTGTTGAAAACATTGCATTGGTTCGTGACAGTGTGATTGTTAGTCCAAAAACTAACCAAAGAAATCGGTTCGTCGCCGTTCCCAACAATTGGGCATAGGATATTCTTCACTGCGTCAAATTCTTGTCCATGGTCTCCATTACCACCCCTATAAAATTCAGTTAACCCAAGAACTGAAAGTGCCCGATCACCAGAAGAGGCGAGGAAAATCTTCTTCAGTGACGAAGCACACTTCCACTTAAACGGTTTTGTCAAGAAGCAAAATTGCCTTATCTGGGGATCAGAATATCCGTACACGGTTCATGAAAGGAAAATGCATTCACAGCGAGCGACGGTTTGGTGTGGCTTTTGGGCAGGTGGTGTCATCGGCCCTTATTTTTTTGAAGATGAAGCAAAACAAGCAGTGACAGTTAATGAAGATCGATACCGTACAATGATCAGAGATTTTTTGTGGCCTCATTTCGATGCAATGGACATTGAACAGTTATGGTTTCAGCAAGACCATTGAAATTGCATTGCTTCACGAGAAGTTCCCGGATCGGCGCATCTCGCTTCGTGGTGACCAGCAATTGCCCCCAAGGTCATGTGATTTAACCCCTTGTGATTTTTTCTTTAGGGTTATATTATGTCTTTGGTGTATGTCAATAAACCCCAAAATATCGGTGAGATCGACATGCAAGTTTGTGAGGCTGTGATCAACAATTTCACGAAGAGAGTTTTGTCGTGCCAGCAAAGTAGAAGGGGTCATATGCCCGATATCATTTTCCATACCTGAAATGGGAAGTTTTGATTAACATGTTTCTGTCCTTGGAACATGTATTTTTCCAAAATAAAGTTTGTATTTTGATATATTAAAACCGGCATGCTTTTTAAATCACCCTTTACATTCAATCTTGATGGTTCCAACATAGAAAAATTTTATAAAATTTTCCTTGATTTTACATTTTCCTGTATTTCAAGTTTTTTTCTGCTTGGTCCCCTGAAAAACGTAAAATCGAGGTTTCACTGCAGTTGTAAATTATCTTACTTGGTCTCTGGCACAGTATACTAGAGACCCAGGTTCGAGTTCTGGTGGAACCTACATTTGTTGCTAAAATCTCCAGAATGTAACTATAAATATTCAAAGAACTACATTGTGCAAATTATGTGCCTTATGTAAAGAATTTCTTACATTTTAAATTAGCTGTTATTTAATAACAAAGTCAATTTAATTTTCATACGTGCAAAATGAATGGCAATTATGATTTTTGCATAGTTTCCTGGATAATAGGGCTAGGAAAATGGTCCCCCACTGAAATTTGCTTCTAGAATCGGCCCTATGGACACTGTATGGACCAAATTTGGAGGGGAGGATATGTAATGCATGTGCCGCAACTTGGAAGAAAAAAAATGGAAGTTATGGGATTTCGGAAATTTTGCTTAATTATGGGAAATTTCAAACGTTGGGCCTTTGCCCCTGCTTCCCCCCTGAATCCTTAATTGTCAGATGTTGCTTAAGAAATGTTGCTTTTTACTCATTCTTTCTTGTGGAATTTACGTTTTTCAAAAAGATGCAGTAGTTTACGAGGAAACACTTTTATAAATCTATCCCATAATAATGTGGCGGTAACAAGGGGAAACAAAGGACTTTTTCAAACTTCGCTTGTTAATAGTAGTAACAATAGATGTATTGTTTTGTAATTCGAGTATGTCATACCTTCATATGTATACTAAAGATGAGAAAAGACAGAACTGAAATATCGTGTGTAGTTTTTGAGAAATTGCATGTTAATTGCTGCCACATGCTGCTGGTCGAAATATCCACCATCCGGCATTAAGGAGTTCACATGTGGCGGTTGAAATTTCGACACTCTGGCCGCTAAAGGTTAAATTCAAACTGATACTACCTAATATCAATACCACTAGTATCACCTGATTGATACATCAGCATTAGTATCAGATCAGCTCTAGCTGACTATTACTAAATGCTTTTTATCCTACTTTTCAAATGTCATGCATTCTGACCATAATTTTTCTTTACAGGATGTTGACGGAGTTTGAAGAAAGCAGCAGTGTAATAACCAATAATGCTGGGTGCTACTCAACTGTGTGTGTCGAGCTTAGCATTGATAGCTTGGCAGTTAACACCTTGCTTCAGTCTCATCATGTAAATGACGTGGAAGGTGAGTAATTTTCTTCATACTACATATTATTATTAACATGGAATTTAACGAACACCAATGTAATATTTACTGATAATCTTGTGTAGTGAATTGTTTTTTTGTATGTATGTATCTGTCTCTCTCTCCCCCTCTGTGTGTGGGTGTGTGTGTGTGTGTGAGAGAGAGAGAGGTCCATCTTATTTGTTGCCCTTTTGTCTTTTGTTACAACTCCTGGATCATCATATGCATTTTTACAAATATTTTACCAATTTTTAATGATTAGTTATTTAACTGTCCATTATTATTTATTGTTTTATTATGTTTTATTATTACTTGTGCACTTGCACGACTAGAGTTTAGCCAGAATTTCCATCCCGGGGTCGGAGAGTTGTAAGTTCGTATTTAGGGGTGTAAGGTTATATTTGGAGCGAAAATGACCATAAATCTGGCCTTTGTGAAAACTTTGCACTAGTGCCAATATGATATGCTTGGATATATGGATTAAACTAGAATTGAATAGTCTTATTCCTTCTGTTGTCTTTGGTTTTGCCTTGGTAAATGAAACTGCATATTTGCGACTTATTTTAAGGAACCAGAATGTAGGAATGATGTGTTTATATACATAAAAATATGAACAAAATGACAGAATTCCATATTAAATTACAGGCTATTTATAGGTATATCTAGAGGCACACATTTTTGGTAAATAAAAAAGCAAAATTTCGGTACAAAAACAGAGTCGATTTCGGGTTCAAAAGTGGTAAATAAAATCAAATTTCGGTGTTATAGCGGTGAATAATCACATCAAAAGTGCTATATAAGATAACATTTTGGTTTCAAAATTGTGAATATAATCCTAAATTTGATTTCAAACTGCACTTATTGCACAAAATAAACTTATCCCTTCTAATAGCACATTTATGTAGTTACCAGAGTATTAAGTTTATTTGTGTGTAAAGGGATCCATTTTTGCTTCTCAAATATTTACAGCAGAATTAATCAATTTTCCGTGAATTGCATAACTCACAGGATACTTCAGAAAGTGTCACATCAGTATATAAATGGTAAATTTCGTGTTTAAGAGTATATTTCGCATTTTGCAGTTTTTTTCACATTTTGCAGTTTAATTTGCATTTTGCAGTTTATTTCGCATTATTTCGTGACAAAACAGGGTAGAAAAATGCACCTCACACCTTTCAGAAACATTAAAAATGAACATTACAGCATGTTATTTCATATTTCGTGTTTTCGTCAAAAACTAAATTTGCATGCCTCTAGGTATATCAGATCAGTAAATTTACCAATACCAATTGTCTTCCAATTGTGTTTCATCCCAACAGACATATATATATATATATATATATATATATATATATATACAGGGTGTTGCAAAATACCTGTTACACCGCTTAGGAGGTGATTCGACAAGTAAAAACAAGGAAAAAATGCCATGTGAAAAAATGTCGAAATCGGCACCGTTTTCGAGTGACAGGCGTGCGAAAATCGCCTCACACCATGTGTAAAGTACAATAACTCAAGAAGGAAGAAAGATATCAATGTCGGAATAAAATAATACAAACAAAATCGTACCTGGCGAATACTATGGTGCATCAATTGAGGCCCAGTGTAAATTGCGCAAGGGGACTCTCAAAGAAAGTGGGGAATCCCCTGATGGAAAATACAAGAAATTTACTACTATCTTCTACATAATGTTGAGATCGGAATGTAGCCAGTAAAAAATGGCGACGTATGTCCACATGTCCCACTACTGCTGGGACACCGTCCCACACCCGGGAAATAGGAAAATAACTGCAAATCTCCTGTTGTACACGGTTCACATTGCGGTACGAAGAAGAAAAGAAACCAATTTGTCGCATGTCTCACTACTGCTGGGACACCATCCCAAATGGAAAAAAATACGGTAAAATCATAAAAAAACATTTTCAATCCCTTAATGTTGACACACTACTTTGCAGTACGAAAAACAAAAGTTAAACAATGGCCACATGTCGTCAGGCTGTGCATATAATACAAGAGAGCTCCCCAAAGAAAGTGGGTAATCCTCGAAGGAATGAAGACGGAGAATGGCGAGAAAACGCACACAATGGCATGTAACATTTCCAGGCACAGCACATCTGGAAGGGATTCCACTGAGAAGCGCACAACCTCCGCACATGCAGATCGACGGTATGAAGTACAGCGATATCCAGCATCTTCAGTCGCACCTTTCACTAAAGGACACTATGCGGTGTCAGAGACGTTGTTGAAAATGTCCGCCATTGACTCCAAGACAAAGATGGCATCGGCGAAGCACTGATTGTCTGGTACGCGCAAATACCTTTGGCATGTCAACAATTGTCCCAGCAGCGGCACTAACACGAGCAACGAGATCCTCAGCACTTTCCACAGGGGTTTCATACACGAGCCTTTTCATTTCTCCCCACACAAAGAAATCCAGTGGTGTGAGGTCAGGGGAACGAGGTGGCCACGGTAAAGGTCCACCCCTGCCAATCCAACGATCGCCGAAAATATCGTTGAGTAAGGCCCTGGCTCCCCGGTCGAAATGTGCGGGGGCGCCGTCGTGTTGAAACCAGATACGTTGTCTACCTGCCAGTGGCACGTTTTCCAAAAGTTCAGGTAATACGTCATGTAGAAACACCCGATAATTCCCACCACACAAAGTAGAGGGCAAAATGCACGGGCCTATCAAGTGGTCACCTACTACGCCACACCACACACATTCACTGCGAACCTATGTTGATGATGGCGCACAATGATTGCATGCGGATTGTCCATATCCCAGACGTGGCTGTTGTGGCTATTGAACATGCCGTCCCTGGTGAATATTGCCTCATCGGTCCACAAAACTCTTGTTGGGAAATCTGGAATGGCAAGAGTTTGTTGCACGTACCATTGGCAGAAATCCATGCGTAGGGGAAAGTCCATGGGCAGTAAGTGGTGCACCTTATGCAATTTGTATGGGTGCAATCTCTCCTCCTGAAGAACTCGGAACACATTGCTATGGTGGGTTTGTTGAGTACGAGCAATGACACGTGTGCTGGTGTCAGGACTGTCTCGTATCGCGTCCAACACGTCCTCTTCAAATTGCACAGTGCGGGGTCTTCCACAATCCCACCTACGGGGTAGTAGAGATCCAGTTTCACGCAGTCGAGCATCAAGTCTTTGAAAGAGTGCATGTGCTGGTAACCGCCTATTGGGAAAACGTTCGTGATACGAACGTCGTGCTTCACGGCTGTTTCGGTTTGCCTCTCCATAAACGAGATGCATATCAGCAAGCTCGTGGGTAGAGTACTCCACCATTGTCCTGTACGAGAACTGCCCAGCAACAGGGGCACTTTCCCTCCGAGTGACGGATCACAACTACCGTGATTAGCACCCACGTAATGTCACACAGGTGTCCACGCAGTTGTTGCAAACCGAGAATGAACACGGGAATACGTACTCTACGTACAATATTCCTTGGCGCAATTCAACGCCATATACACACGCCAGACTAAACTCCACGCTGCGAGACGCAGAACAAGACAAGAAAAACAACGGTCGACTACACTCTCTACGTAGTATCCACCAAAACTAATACGTAACAGGTGACCTACACTCACAGCGCCTCTAGTGGGGCTTTCTGTATCAATTAGCTGAAATCAATCTGAGCGTAATTTGACGGCATAGCATCATTTTCGAGTGAATTTCCTATTTCCCGAGTGTGGGATGGTGTCCCAGCAGTAGTGGGACATGTGGACATACGTCGTCATTTTTTACTGGCTACATTCCGATTTCAACATTATGTAGAAAATAGTAGTAAATTTCCTATATTTTCCATCAGGGGATTCCCCACTTTCTTTGAGAGTCCCCTTGCGCAATTTACATTGGGCCTCAATTGATGCACCATTGTATTCGTCAGGTACGACTTTCTTTGTATTATTTTATTCCGACATTGATATCTTTCTTCCTTCTTGAGTTATTGTGCTTTACACATGGTGTGAGGCGATTTTCGCACGCCTGTCACTTGAAAACGGTGCCGATTTCGACATTTTTTCACATGGCATTTTTTCCTTGTTTTTACTTGTCGAATCACCTCCCAAGCGTTGTAACAGGTATTTTGCAACACCCTGTATATATATATATACCGTGCGTCCATTTCGATCTGCAGCCGAGAGATCGGGAGAAGCGTGGCGGGCGGCACTGACGGAGATGCCGACATTTGCGGCCTGAAATGCCCGCTTATTTTTATGGACATATGCAGACATTTATATAAATATTGCAAAACGAGCACTAACCTGTGTTATAAGAGTATGGTTTTAATTTTAGTAGCTTAGTGACTGTATGTGCCGATGATTTTGACACGCCCACCTGTTGTGAAACACGGCGTAGAGGTTTGTTTGGAGAACGTTCTAACGCTGCACCAATATCATCGAGTTTTGCTTCGGTTAGAATCCGTCGTTTTTGCTTAGGTGTTTTAAAATTTAACGATACAGTTTCTCGTAATTTAAGGACAAGATGTCTAACCGTATCTCTGTGTGGAGTTGAAACGCATGGGAATTTCTGTACAAATTACCTACACACGTCTCGACACGAGTTTGTTTTCACGTAGGTACGTGTCATACATAAAAAAAATCTTTGTTCTAACGTGAATCTTGCGGCTGGCATTCCAATCGTCTCACTGACACGTCACACATACACACTACAATAACACAAACAAGTAACTGCAAGTAACCAAGAATAACACTCTTGCGCACAGTACTAAATTAACACGCTCTTGGTTTACATTGCTCGCCACTATATTTACAACTCTGTCTTCATCTAGTCGCGAAGGAACAAAAAACTCGAGCTCGGAGATTTCGGATTGCAAGGAAGCTCACAAACACTATTGACTTTTAACGGTTTCTTCTACAGCGTAATCTTGATACAGTGTTGCACATTCAAAACCTCCAAACCTTCCCCATCGGCACAAAACTCTTTCAAGGATATAAACTTAAGCAGGACGTTACTGGTCAAAACTATGATTAAAATGTTTTATTATCTGTGGCTCTTAACATCGTTTCTAAAGCGTATTTTTTTGTGTATATAAGAGCAGAACTTGGATGAATTACAGAAGAACTTTTGCATGTTATAACACAGGTTAGTGATCGTTTTGCAATATTTATATAAATGTCTGCATATGTCTATAAAAATAAGCGGGCATTACAGGCCGCAAATGTCGGCATCTCCGTCAGCGCCGCCCGCCACGCTTCTCCCGATCTCTCGGCTGCAGATCGAAATGAACGCACGGTATTATTTACATTAATGTTTTTACATTATTGTGTTGCAGGAACCAGTTCTTGCGTGGCTTTTGACACAATTCCTCAGGCGTCTCTGGAGGAGATGATTGGAGGCCAAGGAGCAGTCCTTCCCAGCTACGATGAGACTGCCCTTTGCAGTGGTGCCTTCAGAGTCCTCCGGTCCATGGTGAATGCGTGGCTTCGTGATGTCTCCCTGTACAGGAATGTGTATGCGGATTTCCAAATTGTGCACTTTTATAGGTCAGTACATATGAAGACTGTAGCTCTAGAACTTGATCTAACTACAAGGTCAGAACCGATACGCTTACCGATTTCCGCCATTATTTGAAAGTTGTAGCAATTAAAAGTTGTTCAAATTATTGATCAATATTAGTGTGTAAGTATTCTGTTCCAATTATATGCAAGAACCATTTTCTCGCACAATTTAAATTCGGTCCAAGTTGCATATGGTTTCATTTCAATGCCGAATTTGGACCGTATTTAAATTCATCCGGGAAAAAGTTCCTGAACTGGATTGATATACTTTAAAGATAAAAAGGTTTCTTTACGGTCCATAACCCATTTTTGCTTGCTGATTTTCTCTCCAGACTGGAATTGAATTTATTTATAAGGGTTGCCCAATTGAAACTAAGACTTTTGTCGTAGCTTAACTACGCAGGGTGTTGTGTTTGCTCTGGTAGGTGTCGTATGTAAGAAGAAGGCAGAAGGTGTTAGTGGAGCCAAAATATATCGTCGTATGAATTATGTGTATGGGAATGCCAGTCTGTTGCGCAGCAGTGTTCAGATGGTGTGGTGGATTTCGTGACAGACGTGTGCGCACTAAGGACATGCCTAGACCTGGTCAAGCACACTTAGCCATCACCGAGAAATCAATTGCAGCTGTAGACAACTTCGTAAGGGGGAATCGCCGAATTACCACCTGAGAGGTTGCAGAAACATTGTCGGTTGAAATACCACAGGTGTGCCTTGATCTGCTGCAGTGTTTCCGCTGAGAAGTCCTCAACCATTAACCCTACAGCGCCGATCTCTCGCCCTCCAAGTACCACATCTTCGACCCACTAAAAAACATCAGAAGGGCCACCGGTTCGCCAACGATGCGGAGGTCCATGATGTTCTTAAAGATTGGTTCCGCAGTCAACCACAGACGTTCTTCACTCAGGGTATCCATACTCTTGTAACGTGCTGAGACACTTGCTTGAACAAGGTGACTATGTGTATAGGATATGTCACCCATGGATCAATTTTACTTCCTTTATGTTCATATATTCCAACCAATAAATCATTAGAGGAAAAACCAAGAGACTCACTTTCATTTGGGCAACCCTTATACAATTACTGGACTTTCAACAACCCTGTTTTAAAATACATGTTAGGTAATCACAAAATCCAGTTTTACCCTCAAAATGGAAAGAAAGTTCGAATTTGGCCTGGTTTTCACATGGCATGAAAGATCAGAATGCTGGAAAAGGATCGG
Organism: Lepisma saccharinum; assembly: GCF_977018435.1. Taxonomy (NCBI): domain Eukaryota; kingdom Metazoa; phylum Arthropoda; class Insecta; order Zygentoma; family Lepismatidae; genus Lepisma; species Lepisma saccharinum. Next base: position 33,501,027 of record NC_139255.1, on the reverse strand, counting down.
CCGGTATCAGTAAATAAACTACAACCGATAATTTCTAATACAGTACTGATACCACTGCTATCAGCACATATCAATATATCAGCATGGGTATTAGCTCAGCTCTACTAACTACTGTATTACTTTTCGTCTTTGGCAAGTGATGACCACACACTCCTTCTTCCCACCCTGGCAAGAATAAGTAATTTGCACTGCTACTCACCTTTGCCTGTCTACCGTTTTTCTATCAATTTAATAGTATTTTTATCTAGGCCATGCCGATATCAGTACAAAAGATTGTTGTATTTCAGTGTTTAGTTACCAATACAAAAGATTGTAGCATTCCAGTATTTAGTTACCAATACCAAAGATTATTACATTCCAGTGTTCCGTTACCAATACAAAAGATTGTTGCATTCCAGTGTTTAGTTACCAATACAAAAGATTGTTGCATTCCAGTGTTTAGTTACCAATACCAAAGATTATTACATTCCAGTGTTCAGTTACCAATACAAAAGATTGTTGCATTCCAGTGTTTAGTTACCAATACAAAAGATTGTTGCATTCCAGTGTTTAGTTACCAATACCAACGATTATTACATTCCAGTGTTTAGTTACCAATACAAAAGATTGTTGCATTCCAGTGTTTAGTTTCATTAAATTTGAATGTGTCTTCTACAAAATATGTTTTATGATAAATTGGCCAAACACTTCACTCATAGTTTCTGTAATTTGATTTGAAATATATTCTTGTAACATGTGTTCCTTGATGACTAATTTTAGTGTAAGACTTACATTCTAAGTGGCTCTATAAATTTGCCTTCTAGATGGCTTCGATCGCCAAGTGCCCTGTTGTACGATCCAGCTCTGAGGAGGACATTGCACAGTCTAATGAAGAAGTTGTTTATGCAGGTAACATGTCATATTTTCTAGAATTTGTTTTTATGTTGTATATATTATTTTAGTGCAATGATTTTCAACCAGGTTGCCTCGATAGATTTTAGAGATAAATGAAATATATATATATATATATATACATATACACACACACACATACACGAGGGTGGATCATTAAGTATCGCACAACAATTTTATCCCGTGATGTTATTGTGGCTGGGAAGTTGAAATTTTACAGATGTATAGTTTGAAGTTCGCGCTAGACACGTCATTTGTTTGATTAGGTATAACTCTTGCAGCAGAAGCGTGAACTACTTAGCAAAGATGACACGCGTGTGATTGTCGTCAACGTGTGAAGAGCAAAGAGCTGTAGTTCGGTTTTTTTGGGTGAAAGGACAAAACCCTAGTGAAATTCACAGGGAAATGTTGGGTGTGTATGGGGAAGACTGTTTGAACCGTAGCAACATCTCCAGTTCAACATTTCTTACGGTACGGTACGTGATATTCCTAGGTGGCCGATGAAGAAGTGCAATCGGTTGTGCGCAGATGGCTGTATTCCCAAATGACAGGAGTTCTATGAACAGGGTATATTGAAACTAGTGTCACAATGGCAAAAATATGTTGAAAGACTTGGCTCCAATGTCGAAAAGTAGCTAAAAGATGTGGTTTCATTGTGTATAATTTATGTTGTCTTACCTATTAGGCTTCTGTTTTAAAAAATTGTTGTGCGATACTTAATGATCCACCCTCGTATTAGGAAGTAGGCAAAATAAATATTAAGTCGCATTAATTACTTTCATGCACAACAGATGGTGACACTGATCAATGCACTCGTTCCTGAGGCTGAATTGAATTAGTTACTCTTTTATCCGTCAGATGGCAGTACAATGAATCCTTCACGAACATTCCCAAGGCTTCGACTGAGCCTATAAAAGCAGACGAGTGCTCCCACACTTTCCGTTTTGTTTTCAAAGTGTTTGTACACTGTGTGTGTTATGGATAAGTTCATGCTATGGTCAAGTTTATGATGTTTGTTCCTCATATTATCTTTCAATAAATTAATAACACTAGTACTGGAGTAGGTATCTATTTGACAATAAATTTAACTTGCTCCTAATAACATTGATTTAAGATTAAAAATTGAAAATGGTATTTTCTACTCTTACTATGGGTGCTCTACATGCTGGCAAGGAAAGTGGAGAGTGGGGAATACGCAGCAGACCAACCAGACAACGGCGGTGGTGCCAAGAGTTACGATGCGGTGGAAGGAAGTACTACATGCACCTCGTTCTGCAGGCTGCTGCATTTCTTATCGTGCTGTATTGGTCACTTTCCGGCTACCCACTTCCCTTGCCAGCATGTAGAGCATCCGCCGCAAGAGTAGAAAAGAGCTATAACAACGGTACCTCAAGTTTTTAATCTCATTCCCAAGGTTGCTGCAAGCGTAAAAAGATTGGGAATCCCTAAAATAATGTAAAATGTAATGTGTAGTAGGATATATATGAAATATATTATTCATATGTTAGTGAGTATAAGCCATTTTTTACGTTCTCATTCAGTGTGTGTACTGTATTGGCAAGGGTGAAATGTGGCAACCCTTTGTATTATAGTAAGTAGTAGTATATGGTGCATTTTTGTGCTTGTTCTTTCATGCTCTTTCGTCGGTTATTGCCGTCATGAATAACCTACAAAGATGGAAATGTGATGTATATAATAATCAACAAACTATACAAATATTATGGTCCTAAAGCATATTTTTCCATTCATACCTTGTAAGCTCCCAAATAGTCTAATGCTTAGTGCAATTTATGCCAGGTTTGATTTCCCTTGAAAAGTCCAATATATCTGTGTTGACCCAGCATTGAGGACAGTTACTTGAAAGTAATAGTTGTTGTGACATGGAGTTTAGTTGAGTTTAATACTTGCCTTGTACTTAAACACAACATACTTTATTCCTAAAAGTATATGTAATACCTAGGGACACAAATTTATGGTAAATAACAACTGAGGAGAGCGGTAAATAAAATGTTAGATCAGCGGTATATACCAGCGGTGGAAAAAAAAAATGGCACACACTTTTTCATCATGAGAGGAAACAACATACCAAAGAGCTATAAATTGATAAACTATTTCTTCATTTTTATATACTGTACACATACACAAGTACTTAGCTGTCCAACCGAAAAGAAAACATCAACACAAAATCACTTCATTTCTAAATTGCATATTCGGGAGAAGAAAGGAATGCAGCTTGACAGGGAGCGATGTTTTCGAACTGAGATTATGTGCATGGGAAATCCCAATTTGCAGCGTCTTCCTGATGTGATCGAAGATAAAATGTTCTTCAGCTGCAAGTGGTAGGAAACTTTAGGCAAACGTTTCGTTACAAATCGACAGTTTGCGCGCACAACCTCGATTGCCGGTTTTTGCGTGTTTTCTACTTAATTTGATGATATTTCACGGTTATTTCGTGAAAAAGCGTTCATTTTGTGGAAAAGCACACATTTCGCATTACTTCGTGAATAAAACTCATGCATATTTCATCATTGGGGGTGTAGTTACGTGCAGAATGTTCAAAATTGCATCTTTTTTTCACATTTCGCGATTTCATGCATCGCAAAATTCAATGTCCCTAGTAATACACTACTTGATATATTTTAATGAACTTTTTTTATCAAAATTCATCTATGCCTCTTCCCCTCTTCACAGTGGCCACATTATGAACAATCAAGTAAAGATAAGGCTGCCCTTGTTTACTTTTTAGTTTCTCATTGTACAGGGTGTTCATAAATTATTGGCCGATTTAGCAGGACTATATTTTCACCAGTAATGAACAGAAATACGTGATACTACCAGCTTTTGATAGAGGAATATTTTAAGTTTCACACAGAGTTTAAATGCATTCGGTGTGCACCCACATGTGGCAGGACACCATGTCCAGTATTCTCGCCAATCCTTCTCAAGCATGTTTTGTGGGAAGTCTCCGATGGCTGTTTCCCTGGTCACCGGACCCACAGTGTGCGATTTCCTCCTGTGAGGTTTCATCGAAGACAAGGTTTTCATTCCTCAACTTCTACAGACACTGTCAAAATTCCGAAGGTGCACCGACACCATCATTGGAATCACACACGACATGCTTGAGAAGGTTTGGCAAGTTTGGGAGTATCGCCTGGACATCTGTCCTGCCACATGTGGACACACATCGAATGCATTTAAAGTCTGCGTGAAACTTCAAATATTCCTCTTTCAAATGGTGGTAGTATGATGTATTTCTTTTCATTATTGGTGAAAATATAATCTTACAAAAAATCGGCCAATAATTTATGAACACTGTGTATTTTGGGAAGGGTACCCAAGAATCTCAACATGAACATAACAAGCCAAAACTGATACAACAGAGTGATCACAGTACAGTGATAACTTGCGTAACAAATGCAGTCTGTTCCAGGAAGGTGTTCATTATGTGAATTGTTCGTTATGTGGGATGCTGTTTCCCATAGTTTACTACAGAGCATTCCGTAACATTCGCTACGAGACTTAGCGGCAAGCAGCCCGGCGTCAGCGTTTGTCTTTCCCGGTGAACGGGTCCGTGACAGTCGCACGCTAGAGTCTGTTTTGTTTTTTTCGCTCTCCCTGACTTTGCTCTCTTTCCCTTTCTGTTGACGTTGCAGACTGACGCCAGTATAATCCTCCCTCGGAAGTTGTGTTGTGTCGTGTCCGTGTGTTGAAGATTGTCGCTTAATATGACACCACAAAAATTTACATTACAACAAAGGATTTATCTTGTCGAGTGTTACTTCGGAAAGAGGAATTGTGGAGAAGTGAGACGACGTTTTGCAATGAAATTTCCTGGTGTTCCCGTTCCACATAGGACCACTATATTAAATCTCGTAAAAAAGTTTAGAGTAACAGGGTCAGTTCTGAGTAAAAGTGGAAAGAAAAACCCACGTATACTTACTGAGGAAAAACTCGATGAGATAGGACACAGGTTAGAACAGTCTACTCGGAAATCTATCTGCTGCCTCGCACAAGAAATGGGTGTTTCAAAAACCACAGCATTTAGAGCCGCTAAAATTCTTAAATTTTAGGCCTTATCTAAAAAATAAAGTATACAAAGACAATCTGCACAGCATCTGTGAGTTAAAAGACGGTATTGTACAAGAAATCGGGAGAATTACAGTAGACGAACTTACGGGGTCCGCGACTCTAGCGACTGACGTGAACCCCGTTCACTGGGAAAGACCAGCGCTGTCGCCGGGCCGCTTGCCGCCTGTCGTGTATGCACACACATGATTCACACGAGGATACAAAATAACAACTATTTAATACTAAACTTACAATAACCATTTCTAAGATGGCTGAACACCCAATCTATCAATCAATAACTTTACAAACAATTGAATATCGATTCAGATATTATGCACACTCAACACCGCCGAGTCTCGTAGCGAATGTCAGGGAATGCTCTGTATAAGAATAAATTTGAATCCGTTTCCGAGCCTGGTCCAAATCACGAATCATCATTAAAGAAATGCATGAATATCAAAATTACCACCAGTGTTGAAAATGCTAGAGATTTACTAATTTATAAGTTTTATAAAATGCAGTATGTACAATATGGTTATGAACAATACATGAAGTACAGCAAGTACATATGTACATACAGAGTATCTAAGTCATTGTTATTTCGACTTTGAGTGTTTTGGTCAGTCTTTCTTTTAGTGCATTAGTGCATTTATAACGTTTTTATATGAATTGTAGCTAGGTTGCTGTTGTACTTTATACAATACCCCCGTGCTTGCTCTGGTAATATAATGAACCATACCTGCTGAGAGGTTCACATATGGTCATAATGCAGGACATTCGTTAACCGAGGCACCACTGTATAGAACTTTATTTCAGTGCTCACAAGACTTTTTTTGTACTCCCACTTAGTAATGCTTTTAAGTTTTTATTAAATGCCTTGTCCTTCACTGTCCACTTTTTATTCTTTCCCAGTTGGTAGCAGAGTTCAAGAGGTTGGGCTCTATTATAGTGTATGCAAACTTTAACAAGATAATAATCTGCACTAAGAAGAAGAGGATAGAAGATGCCATTGCGTATGTGGAATTCATTGTTCAAAGTATCCGCAACAAGGAACTGTATCATAGCATTGAAATCACATACCAACAGTGCTGGGAGTATCTTATGTGGCTTGATCCTGTAAGTAGAAATTTAGTGTTATTAAGTTAGTTAGGTCCGACACTGTGGCTGTGCGGTCCAAGGTATCAGGTTACGGGATGCACGAGGTTCGAGTCTCGTGGGGGAAGTGTAACAACTTTCCTCCTGAGATTTCAGCTACGACCGAGTAGCGTAACCCAGTCATGGAAACCTACAACAACTGGGGTTTATTTCTCTTGTAGTCTGTGGTTATTACAAGCATAAAAAACACTGTTTGTAGTTGTGACGTTTCAGGAGAACACACGCTCCCTTCATCAGACATTTATTTTTAGTTTGATTAAAAATGCAGTTATAACAATGGTTAAATTTTTTTAACCAAAAAGAATCTGTTATGCAATGGATGTCGTCAATGTTACTTTGTTGTAATATAGGAACTTAACTGTGAAACAAGCAGTCTGTTTTATTTATTTATTTTGATCACATTCTTTTTTATTTTAAAATTATGAATACCAAATATCATCAGGCAATTCAAAATCATCATTGCTTTCACAGAGTTTCTTGATGTTTTCCGTTACATTAAATTTTAAAGATAGTGGCTTACTTCACTTGTGAAAAAGAAAACTCCATAGTGGGTCTATGTTAGCATTTTCATTATTTAATTTATTCCAGTGTTCTTCTGCAATGAACGAAGCTTCCCAGACATTCAAATCTATGTTTCCTGTCACACTTTTTAATCAAATGCTTCTCTTCGATTATGTGAGCTGACAAACCTGTTCTTGGCTTTAAATTTATAATGTCCAAATTGTGTTCATGTCATCTTATTGCCATTTTGTTTGGGGTTTGTCATGTTGACCACGTGTCATCCCCACCTCTGCTGAGGCATGTGGGAGTGAGGCTGACAGTCGGTACGTACCCTCTGGTCCTCATGGGCTGTTGCGACACAGATTATTATCTTATTAAGTTGGTTAAGTGCTGGTATGATCTAATATAAATCAGTGGATCTTATGTTTTGTAGGTGCAAAATAATCTAACACAGTTATTTTTAGTGGTTTTTATTGATTTTATCTGCGACGTTTCGTTCTGGTTTCCAGGAACTTTCTTAAGCTACACTAAGATACCGTATTTACGCATGCATAGTGCACACTCTGGTTTTGGATGGGTAAAAGTGAGAAAAAATTATATCTCTTATATAATGTGCAGTACAATCCAGTTTCAAGAAATGGCTTTCTTAGTTGTAGGTTGTAAATTGTTGCTATGCTGATCAAGAGTGAATGACATCATACCTATTCAATTGCACATTTCTTCTTTTTCAAAATACAGTCAACTCTCGATTCTACAACCCCGGGTATAACGACCCCCTCGAAGTAACGACCCTTTACCCGGGAACCGTGAAAAATTTAGAAAAAAGTTGGAAAATTTGGAAAATTGAAGGAAATCGGCCGAAAAATGCGTTGTTTTTTTCCCACTCATTCCCTTCACGAGCGCTCTTCCGCTCACAATTGGGTCTGAACTAAAAATAGACACCACCACACCATGCTTGAGTGATATCCAATAGCACTTGACCTCTGCCCTCCCCTCCCTCAAGCGCACCAATGTTACCCCTCACCCGACGTCCGCTACCCAACGTGCCAGGCTTGTTTTGCCACGCTTTCTCTTGGATATGCGAGAAGAGAAGATCGAATGTGCTTGGATGTTATTTTAAATCGACCTTGACTTGTTTCCTTGTCCTAAGAGCTGCTGAAAACTCGCAGGTGAGGAGGGGGGGAGCAGCCCGAAATGACTGCTGGACTTGCAGTCTTTGGCAATGTGTATGGCAGGTCAAGCTCTTTCATGGATAAATACACCACCTTGAAAGATAAGATCGCAGGAATGTTCCAAAATACAGATGTGTGGCACCTGGAAATCTGGCCCATCTGTCCAGCTCTGACCTAGATTTCAGTAGGTTCCCGTGAGTGAGCAACTCTCGGCCTTGTAGCCGACAACTTCCAGTAACCGCTTTCATTCAAAACGTGTTCTTTGTTCCCTGCAACACTTCATAAAAAAGCGAAACTGTTAGAGATAATTATAATCAAATCCACATAGGCAAACTAAAGATCGTCAACCCACTTAATGCGTTGTCATCCAGGTTTCCACAAAAGTTTACTTCGATTTTACGTGCATCGTAACTCCCGTTTCCCACTTCATACGTTTTCCTAATTTTCCCGTTTCCTACTTCATACGTTTTCCTAATTGTGTAGTAATATCTGCCAAAAAAGTGTTCCGTTGGCTGACTGACTTCTCCCTTTTTTTCTGTCAGCAAAGGCGGGGAGGGGCGATTTTCTTGCTCGTGTGTGCACACGGGCTGATTACAGGCGAGGGTGGAAGTGGACCCACCCCTCTTCCTTTCCTTTGACGTCTAAAATGGGGCAACCAGTTCTGGATATATTCTTGAAAACGAACAAAAAACAGTAAAAAAAAAATTAACCCTCCCCCTTTCCCAGCTTATTTTCCGCCACTGGTGTGCACGTCAATGTTGATAATTGCAGAATTCAGTTTTTTTTTTATGCTGTTGTCTGCATAGGAAATATTACCCGTATTATTGTCTGTTGCATGGTAAAATGTAAAGCAAGGGTCATTTCTTTCTTCTTTACACTGCTGTTAAAAGTTCCGTCTTCGACAGTTGCGTTATCTTTAAAATGCTGGGATTTTTCTCTTCCGCCACCTGTTGCTCGAACTTCCAGCCGGTCTCCTTGTTTTTACGATGCAGCTGGCGCCAGTATTTTGTCTAGGGTCTGCAAAGCTCTTGCTTGCCGATAACAGCGATGACTCATCCAGCACGAAGGAAAAAGTTATTGTTTGAATCTCGCAAAGCTGTTTTCATTTGACGATAACGAAATTCGATCTCCAGAAAGGAAAACAAGAGTTAAAATAACTTCATGTTCTGCGCCTTCTGATAAGCAAAACTTTAAATTTAATTCGCATCCGCTTTTCTTCAGAACCATTCATATGAAGAAAAAGAAGTGCTCAATGTAGGAATGGTCGTTGAGATCGATTAAAAATACATTATTCAAGGGGAAAACTTTTGGAGGTGTGGGTGTTTGATATCGAGAATACTCCTAAATCCAACATTAAATCATCGATTAACGTGAGAGTAAATAACGATATACCATTTTGATATGTAAAAATGCGCAGTTTCATAATGCTTGTTTTCAGTTCATTTTATGCTGATGGGCTAATCGGGACTAAATATACAGTTAAAGTGAAATTCAATTCCAAACCTAAATGACTTTCGACTGGGACGCTGTTTAATGACTTGTCCTAGAATACGCATTGGGTGAAGACAGATCGCAAGTTGCAAGTTTCCTTTTTCACACTGGATTACAATGCAAGTCAAGGAAGGAGTTTGGACTGCTCCCTTGAATGGGGAAGGGTGAATGAAGTTGGTTGAAGCAAAGAAAACGTGGCTTTTTTTTTGCGATGTATTTTACACAGCTGAACCAGAACGAAAATTACAACCCTACCTTTTTTTTTTCGTCGTTGTCATCTGGTGCCTAGGAAGGTTGTGTTGTTTCTCCCGAGAGATCTAATCTTACTCGTTAATCTTGTAACAGACAATGCTCCAGTAGACCCGTATAAAATCCAACATTCATTCTGCCAGATTATCTCCCGACTTTTGCTGGCGCCAGTGTGACTGGTGTCAAGATTCTTCGAGTTTCGCTTGCAATAAGCGAGAGATTGTTTTCCTTTCCATAGGTCTCCGTGCAAACGGGTTTCTCATGAACTATAATTGTAAGAATTTCCTGGAAAAGCAACAACTGTGCACAATTGAAAGAAAGTAAATTTATTATTTTAAATTATTTTTTATGAAAACGTTTTCATGTTCTATTTTCCTTCTCATAACACGCATCCTGAGCATAACAGGTTGTATAACTACCAGTGGCGTAGCGTTATAGTACGCCCATACGCCCGGCATTCCCTGATTTAAAATTTCAAAAATACGTAAATGCTGTAAATATAAAGTAAATCTTGACTAATTCCATATATGTTTGACCTTCATGGCATTATAATAGCTATTTTTCGCGATCCGCTTGCAACGCTCCACTAACAACACTCGTTCCAGCATTTTTTTAAATGCCTTTCCTGCCTGGACGCCAGGCAGGTTCGGCGTAAAGAACTCTATATTCCTTGCTGTGTATCTGGAGGGAAAGCTTCGATCTCTAAGCACCAATGCAATGCGCAATGCTCTCTCTTACGCCAGAGTACGGAGCAGAGAGCTACGTGCTTGGTTCTAGGGTTCACGTGACCCTTCCTGCCTTCTGAAGCAGACGACAGCGGTAGAATTCCTACCCGGTTCTTCGTGCTTGTGCCAATCGTGTAATATGATGCTACAATACGCAATATTGATTGACGTAACTTTACCAAACTCAAATATACCATTTCTTAATGACCATTGCATTGTATAATTTATCCCACAAACAGCGATGTGTATTGAAAACTAAAAGATCAACACAGTTTTTGTCAAATAAATTGGTGAAGTCCTCATGGTAGAAGTTCAGCCTCTGGCTGCTCTACCACTTAACCCGCAAAACTATTATTATTTTTTATTATTACTATTTTTTCGTTAGTATGGATAAACATTTCCTTTATTCGGAAAGTGGTTGGACTCTTTATCTCACATTCTTCTTTCTTTCTTCATTCCTCTTCCTTCTTCTCTCCTCTTTCGATTTTGTCCTTTCCACTCTTTCTAACATCTTCTTCCATTCTTTGTTTATCTTCAGTCCCCCATTCCAGTTCATTGTGTCTTCTTCTCCTTTCTTCTCTATTTCCTTGGCCACCTTCCATTTTCTTACTAGTACTCTCTTCTCCCTTCCTATCTGCTTAGCCTCATCCCACTCTATGTCATGTGCTGTTTCTCTCGTGTGTTTAAATACAGCATTTTTCTCTCTTTTAAGGCGAGGAGATACAATTACGCACCAATTGTGCATTTATTTCAGTATCGCCCAAATGGGCACTGCTACTAAAACAAACCCTGAGTGTATCCAAGAGTATAAATTTCTCTCCATGTTGCAAGTGCAAACATTTTGTTATGTTGATTATTAAGCTGGACACGATGTTTGAAAAATATGATGAATAATAATTTTCGGAATCCCATGTATTCCTTATGGGGAATCAACTTCAACATCAAGTTACGGCTAATCAAATGGAAGTTTCGACTTTTCCGCTGGTGAAATTCATCTTCAAACTGCCCTCTTAGCGTTGACATCTCTTTCTATTCCATCGGAAGTTTTATATTCACAAGAGAATGAATCAAATCATACTCCCATATGATCAATGCTTTTTTCCTTGCCTCCTGGCAGTGTTGCCAAACCTGATGGGTAGGGAGACATATTTATGGTAAATAAAAACTGAGGAGAGCGGTAAATAAAATGTTAGATCAGCGATATATACCAGCAGTGGAAAAAAACAAAAACAGACTAATCTTATCTCTGCTACAGCTAGCAAGTTAAATGAAACTGGAAGTTGAGTAGACATTCGGGGGAAGTAAGGAATGCAGCTTGACAGGGAGCGAATTTTTCGAGCTGAGATTATGTGCATGGGAAATCCCAATTTGCAGCATCTTCCTGATGTGATCGAAGATAAAACGTTCTTCAGCTGCAAGTGGTAGGAAACTTTAGGCAAACGTTTCGTTACAAATCGACAGTTTGTGCGCTCAACCTCGATTGCTGGTTTTTCGTGTTTTCTACTTAATTTGATGATATTTCACGGTTATTTCGTGAAAAAGCTTTCATTTCGTGGAAAAGCACACATTTCGCATTACTTCGCGAATAAAACTCATGGATATTTCATCATTGGGGGTGTAGTTACGTCCAGAATGTTCAAAACTGCATCTTTTTTTCACATTTCGCGCATCACGAAAATTCAATGTCCCTACTGATGGGCATAAAAGAACTAAATTTCACCTTAAATGGAGTTAAAACTGACTCTCATGGAGCTAGATTTAGGATGGCTGGATAAAGTGCCTTCTAGGGTAATGTTAGTTGTCAAAGGGGTGGGGCACTGCTATCATCATTAACTCTAAATTGATGACAATTTAATCTTAGTTTTCAACATCTAGATCCAGCGGCATCGCCCATCTCAATAATCCACCGATGGTGGTATGAAATCGAAAGTAAAGAATTCCCTGACGACAAAATTATGTCAATTTCACGTCTAACATTGCGCTATAAAGAAGTAGCTGGGGAGATAAGAGAGAGTGGGGCGACGCAGCCAATATAACAATTTCACGTCACGTGCAAAATGTATAATTATGACGAAAGGTGGTCTATGTGGGTCGGAACCAGAGATGGCATCATAGTGGGGCACGGGGGTGGGCATCCCAGTTCACAGCCGAACGAGTTCACGAAAGATTGATTGATTGATTTAGTTTATTTTACTTCGCGTTTTGTGCCTCTTGGCTAATTTGTGAAGATGGGGATGAGTAATGAAATTGATGAATGGACATTCGCAAACAACCAAGCTTGAGCGGAATTCAAACCTGGGTCCCTTGGCGTCTCAGCGCGATGTGCTAACCACTCGGCCACAGGGTCCGGCTAGAGTGCACGAAAGAGCCAGATCTGGTTCCAAGATAGCTAAGTTGGCATACTGCCATGGGCGGAAGGGCTTGGGAAGACTCCTGTGGAAATTGTATCGCATGCCCTTAAGTCGTACATCATCCCTATGTTGTTTCAACCTGTCTTTTAGCCTGTTTTTCGTTTCTCCTATGTACACACACTGACATTCTTTGCATTTCACTCGTAGATAATCCGTTCCTCTTCTCTGTTTTCCTTTTTCTTGTTTGGATTCTTCGCTATTCTTAAGATGCTTCTGCCTCCCTTCCTGTAAGTTTTAATGCCCGCTTTCCTAAGCACTTTACATATCTTTTCTGTGGTCTTCCCCATACTCCTTATTCCAAACCTCCTCTCTTTTTCTTTCTCTTCCTCTTTTTCTTTCTCTTCCAATTCTCCCCTGCCACTTTTCTTCCTTCTTCTGTTTATGTCCAGTCTACCCTCCTTCTCTTAGCCATTCTTTTCCAGCTGTTTCCATAGGCTATTTATTTTGCCTTCTTTCTCACATTCTTTCGTGCATATTTTCTTTATTCTGTCCTCCATATTCTTTATAAAATTTATTTTTGTCACCTCACTTACATCACTTCTTTTGTGGCAGAATACCCCTGCTGCACACTTCTTGTGATGCCAAGCGGTTTCAATTTCTTGTCCTCTCTTCTCTGATAACTGTATAAATAGTATATAATTGAGTGCATAAGCCTGCTATTTTGTTAATGTTTTTGTGAATATAAAGTAGAAATTCACACCGTAGTTGTGTAAAGTAAATTTTTATGTAGCGCTGTTCCTTTTTCCTAAGTCAAGACCGAATTGCAGAGACCTGCTTATGAGTAATTCCGGTTCTTCAAGAAATGTTCCATTTTGTAACAAATCAGTAAAGTAACAGTTCGAATTTAAATCACCCATACTGGCTGATACATTGTTTTATTACTAGTTCTAACATATATATGTTTTTTTAAAATTATAATAAACTGAAATAAAAATGACAACAGGTGTTGCTCAAAGAAAAATGAAACAATGATTGTGGTGAATGATAATAAGATCTTGTCTCAAAAAAAACCATATGGAATCGCCCAGTGAGAAATAAGATGGAGTACTCCTTACGAATAAGGAAAATCAGCTCAATAGATGGAAAGAACATTTTTCAGAAGTATTAAACCAAGCCATAGAAGGGACAGAAGATTTGCTTGAAATACCGGAAGAAATGCCAGAATATGAAATAGAAGATGAAATAACTACTAAAGAACCAACAAAAGAAGAAATTAAAAAAGCACTGAGAGAACAAAAGAGTGGTAAAGCACCTGGAATTGATAACATTCCACCAGAAATTCTTAAGGAAGACATGGAGATGACAATAGAAATATTACAACCACTTTTTGCAAAAATATGGAAAACAAAATCAATACCAGAAGATTGGAAAAGAGGTTTACTAGTAAAAATACCTAAGAAGGGAGATATTACTAACTGCAATAACTGGAGAGGCATAACACTACTTTCAGTTCCTAGTAAAGTTGTAAGTAGAATTATTTTAAATCGAATTAAAGGATGTGTTGAGAAAAAGATCCGGAGAGAACAAGCAGGCTTTCGAAGCAACCGTTCCTGTATAGATCAGATAAATACACTGCGTATTATTATAGAACAGAGTATGGAATACTTCTCTAGTCTGTACCTTATATTTGTGGACTTCCAGAAAGCATTTGACTCTGTAAATAGAATGAAAATGTGGACAATTGTAAAGGAATATGGCATTCCAGCACATATGATTGATCTTATTAAAAACTCTTATGGTAGTTCCACATGCCAAATTGTGCATGAGGGAATATTTACAGATCCAATAAGAGTTATTTCAGGAGTAAGGCAAGGATATATTTCATCACCAACAATATTTCTGATGATAATTGATGAAGTAATGAAGAGGGTAACAGAAGGAAAAAGGAGAGGTATAAATTGGAGTCTCACCCAACAGCTAGAAGACTTGGACTTTGCAGATGATATTTGTCTGCTATCTCACACATATGGAAAAGAAATTAGGAGATTTGGATAAGGAAGGGAAAAGAGTTGGTTTAAAGATAAATAGTACAAAGACGAAATCATTAAGAACAAATGTAAAAAAGATGGAAAATTTCCACTTGAATGAGGAAAATATTGAAGAGGTTAAGGAGTTTACATATCTGGGGAGTTTGGTGACAAATACAGGGGAACAGAATATGATGTTAGATCAAGAATTAGGAAAGCAAATGTGGCATTTATTCAGCTATATAAAGTTTGGAGAGCCAGATAAATTTCAATAAGAACTAAGCTGCGAATTTTTAGAACTAATGTGAAGTCAGTTCTCCTTTATGGATGTGAAACTTGGAAAGTAACAAAGAAAATTACTAAAGACCTACAGACATTCATAAATAGATGCCTAAGGAAACTTCTGGGAATATATTGGCCAGATATTATCTGAAATGAAGATCTATGGAAACGTACGCAAGAGGAACCGGTGGCAATACAGATCGAAGTGGAAGTGGATTGGTCACACATTGAGGAAAGATCCATCGGCAATAGAGAGACAAGCATTGAGCTGGAACCCACAAGGACAACGTAGGAGAGGAAGGCCAAGAATGAGTTGGAGAAGGACAATAGAGCAAGAAATATGGGAAGCAGGAAAGACCTGGAATGAGATAAGGAAGATGGCTGGAAACAGAGTCCGTTGGCGATGCTTCGTTGAGGCCCTATGCTCTGTAGCAGAGTAACAGGAAATTAGTCAAGTTTGTCATAATAAGCGAACAAAGGAAGTTACAAACTATAAGATTACATATTTCATAAGGAGCTAAGTACATTAGTAGAGGCATGCATATTTCGTTCTTGACAAAACACGAAATAACACATTATAATGTTAATTTTTCACGTTTCTTAAAGGTGTGAGGTTCATTTTCCTACCCTGTTTTGTCACGAAATGATGTGAAATGAACTGCAAAATGCAAGATAGACTCTTCAACATGAAATTTAGAGTTTATTAACCGATGCGACATTATCTGAAGTTTGAAGTATCCTGAGAGTTATGCAATTCATGAAAAATTGATTAATTCTGCTGTAAATATCTGAGAAGCAAGAATGGAACCCTTTATACAGGAATAAATTTAATATTCTGGTAACGACGTAAATGTGCTATTAGAAGGGTTAAGTTTCATTTTGTAATAAGTGCAGTTCTTAAATCAAATTTTGGATTATGTTTACAAGAAATCAAATTTTGGACTATGTTCACAATTTTTAAACCAAAATGTCATTTTATATACAGCTTTTCATCTGTTTTTTCATGCTGTAACACAGAAATTTTATTTTATTTACTGCTTTTAAACCCAGAATTGACTCTTTTTGTACCGAAATTTTGCTTTTTTATTTACCAAAAATATGTGCTTCTAGAATGCAAGGATATGAT
Source organism: Lepisma saccharinum (assembly GCF_977018435.1). Taxonomy (NCBI): domain Eukaryota; kingdom Metazoa; phylum Arthropoda; class Insecta; order Zygentoma; family Lepismatidae; genus Lepisma; species Lepisma saccharinum. The sequence continues at coordinate 33,484,989 of NC_139255.1, read as the reverse complement.
GAATTAGCATTACTCTAGGCATGAATATGTTCACTCGTAACCCTGAAAGATGAGAGGCACATTTTCCTACCACATTTTGTCACAAAATGTTGGGAAACAAACTACAGAATGTGAAATAAACTCTTAAACCATGACATTTAGAGTTTATTTACTATCACAACTTTTTCTAAAAGTCTGAATTATCCTGTGACCTGTGCAAAATCACAGTAAATTGATTAATTTCTGTAATTCTGCTATTTACAGAAACTGCATTTTTTCACTTATTTTTTATCAGGCAAACCATGCTGGAGTGAAGGGGAAACTTCCAAATGGGATTGAGAATCCCTGCACGGAAAAATCAACAGCAAATGCTGAAGATGATGATAATGAGGACAGTCCCCATGAGGAAGAGGAAGTGTTGAATGAAGATGAGGAAGATGAAGGTGTAAGTATGATTGATTGTTGTTTTCTTTTACTTTGCATTCCTCTCATGTTTGGCTAATAGCAAAAATAAGCATGACTGATGATATGAGGAATTTGATGGACACTCACAAAGAATACCCACGCCCAAGTTGAGATTTGAACCCAGGACTCCTGGTGTCGTACCATGCTGTGATAGCCACTGCTACTGAGGCTGACAGGTGTAAGTACGAAAATATCCAATTGTGTAATAGGTGTTCTTCTTGAAGTAAGTCCTGAAGCTTTCAGGAGTAAGTCTCTGAAGTTTTCCTGGCAACAAATGTGATGAAAAGATTCTCTCGGGCTATCAACCAAGTGAGTTGCGGAAAAAATTCCAAGCTTTCGAGAGCTGTCACTCCCATCTTCAGGGTAGAAATGAAATCATCTTGAAATTCCACACAAGCAGTGTGGTATATTACAATTAAGATGTTTTGTGTTATTTTATAATATGCAATTGTGGAATATGCACATTTTGTCACAGAATGATTTGAAACGAACTGCAGAATGTGACATAAACTCTTAAACACGAAGTTCAAAGTTGATCCTGTGAGTTGTGCAAAATCATAGCAAATGGATTAATTCTGCTCTAAAACTTTGATATGCAAAAATACACTCCTTTAAACAGGAATGAGCATAATATGCTGATAACTACATAAATGTACTATTACAAAGAAAAATGTTTATCTTGTGAACTAAGTATAGTTTTCAAATCTAATTTAGGATTGAATTCACAATTTTTTCTTATATACAGGGTTATTCAAAATGATGGATACACTTTCATTCATGTATATTTCCTTGAATATACCTTGAATATGAATAATATACATACAAGAGAGAGGGGAAGGTCTAAAGTTTCGAATACTACCGCAAGAGCGCAGTTGTGTAACCAACCACTCGAGTGCGCATGCTCGTGCCACCAAGGACCCTTCAGTTCAGTTCCGAGTAAGATGGCCACCGTGCAGCACAAGGTTTTCTGCGTTCTTGAGTTTGGCAAAACTGAATCGGCAACTGCAGTGCAGCGAGCATTCCGTCTTCGATTCGACATAGAACCACCAAATAGGAGGAGCATATGCCGTTGGTTTAACCAATTTCAGCAAACTGGATGTCTCTGCAAAGGATAAAGCACGGGCCGACTGCGTGTGTCAGAGGAGGATGTGAGACGAATTGAAGGCAGTTTTGTGCGCAGTCCTAGAAAGTCAACTAATGCAGCTAGCAGAGAACTTGGAATACCTCAAGCAACTGTATGGCGAGTTCAGAGATGCCGTTTCTCAATGAAGCCCTTCCTCACCGATGGATAGGTCGCATAGGAAATGAAGACCTGGCTCTTCTGTCATGGCCCCTGAGATCCCCTGATCTCACACCATGTGATTTTTCCTGTGGGGGTATGTCAAACAAGCCGTGTACGTACCACCTCTACCGCAAACTCTGGGCAACCTGCAGAACCGTATCACAGCTGCAGTGAACTCAGTTACACAAGAGATGTTTCTTCGTGTGTGGAATGAGTTCGGCTACCGCTTAGATGTTTGCCGAGCAGCAGTCGGTGGCCATATTGAACATCTGTAACCTCTATTGTAAGATTGTAAACTTTAGACTTTCCTCTCTCTCTTGTATGTATATTATTAATATGTAATGTATATTCAAGGAAATATACATGAATGAAAGTGTATCCATCATTTTGAATAACCCTGTATATGTATTGCTTGCATTGTAGAAGTTTTCTTCTTGTACTTTACACAGGGTTCCCACGCAAACTCCAAATCCATTTTCCCTGAGATTTCCCTGAGTTTTCCAGAATCCTCATATTTTTTCCAGAGTATTGAATGCACAGTAAATGACTACTATAATTTTACAATGGCCTCCTCCATTTTCCCTCATAGCCATACCATCTTCACCTTCTTTATTACTGTTGTTTTCTGATGAAAATAACAAAAGTAGTCCAATAATAAAATAAAATTACACTTCTTTGCATGTAATTAAGAACAAAGACGACCAGTTTTCTAGAACTTTAAAATACTCTGAAACAATTTCTAACATATCTGATATAGAACATTGAAATATTTTCACACTTTTCATAGATGTTTATAAATGGATACAATATCGATTAATCTGTAATGCGTACAATAATAGTTAAGACAAAGAAATTATTGGAATTTTTAAAACATATAAAAATGAAGTGACAATTCTTAGTACCAATTTAAAAAGGAATAATAAGTTACTGAGACTGAAACATAAAACAAGAAATGTACTTAATGTTGGATACTGCAAATTAAGAAACATTACTTCTCAAAAACTTCAAGCTTTTTTAATGGTTCTGCAATAGCCTTTGCTTCTTCTTGCATCTTTTGTTGTTTGGCTTGTAAAGCACAGATCTCAATTGCTTTACATTTCATTTCTTTCCTTTTGTTTTCTTTGTGATCACATTTCTTTCTCAACTTATGTAATGCTTCTTCGTATCTAATATGTGCACCTGTAACACTCTGGATCATATCTTTGCTTACTGCTACATTTGACACTCCTCCTACCACTTTCACTGCATCATAAACTTGCCGAATAGCCACAACACTCTTCTTTCAAGTTTTGTATTAAAACCTGCTTATTTACAGAAAACCCACGTTCCACATATGCATTGTCATGTGATAAAATCAAAACCAACTTAACAGTGCTCCATAACTCAGAGAAGTCATCCTTGTTCTTCATGACACCTGTAAAAAAAGAATCTAGTGCATCGGTTTTATTGAAAAGTTACAAAACTTCTCTTTCAATTCCTTTAAACTGGCAAATTACTTTATCACCAGTTACAGCGTTCATTCTCTTTCTCCTGAGAAGTTCCTGTATCAGGTCTTCCATGCGCTGAGCACATCGCTTTGGATGAGTCATTTGCTTCGGAACTAAACAAGTAGAGGCTCTCACCAACCTGAACTTAAGGGGACTACGTTCCACAATCTTCTCCTGTTGTTGGTTAAATTCTGCAGCTAGTAAAAAACATAAGCTTCTCCTTTTCATTCACCTCTTTAGCTTCCAAAGCAGCTTTGGCACCAATTCCAATATCAATCTTTGTCAAAGGAATCAAGTTGTAAGAATTCCTGACATCAATTTGCATTAATTTAAAACTATTTTTTGCATTGTTCAAGATGTCACTTTTTATGAATCTCCCCATTACATCTCTAACAACACTTTCGAGGGAGTCATGAAGAAATGGGAACATAGGTTTGGGGGTTTGGAACATTGTCAAATATATCATTCTGGCATATCTGTTGAGAAAACTATTTCACTACATGATATTAATGTAGATCTGCTGGTCCTACAAGTAATTCCATTTTACACACATGTGAGCTTTTGAGGCATGTAAAAATTCACATGTCATGTCATGACTATAACAATAGTTGAACATGATCAAAAACTTAAAATATGAACAAGTATTTATGAACAAAACATAATTCATATATGGCACTAGTAAGTAAATATTTAAAATTCTGTTCTAAATGCAGTAAATACACAATCAACAATATTGTACACAGAAGATGGCAGAAAATAAATATTTTCCTAAACAGGACACTCAATTTTTTTACTATTTTGTAAAAAAAGAAGGAAGAAAAAACTTAAAACTACTCCCTAATAAGGGAAATCAGATGAACACTGGTTAACTTTAGACATCAGGTTATCGTTTTCCACATTTTGAAATATATTTTACGTCATGTAAAAGATCGAAATCGCTTAATTAAATTTTAAAAAACGCAAAATTTATGAGGGTATAAACTTGGTCACCAGCCCTGGAATCACATTTAAAAACAAGAAACAGACAAACAAATAGATATGAGTTCCTTGCTGAAGAAGAAATGCTACAACAGCTTGCAGCTTGGATTATCCACAGACAGGTGCATATTATAATCCCTCAGTTTTGCTTCATTGGGAACCATTAATCAATTACAAAATTTTCCCTGAGATTTGTATTTTTTTCAAATTCCCTGAGATTTCCAGGTTTTCCAGGTGTGTGGGAACCCTGTTTACAGTCAAAATATAAATAAAGGAAAGGTCTGATGAAGGGAGCATATGCTCTTCCAAAACATTGCATCAAACAACATGTTTAAATGCTTGTAAAAACCATAAACTTCCAGAGTACAACACCGAAGTACAATTTTATACACTGTTTTTGAGCCCGAAATTTGCCGTTTTTGTACCAATATCTTGATCCTTTATTCACCATAAATACGTGGTCCTACATATTACTGTATTTATGTGTGTATAGTGCACATTGTTTTTTGATAGGGAGAAGCGACTAATAATTATAGCTCTTATATAATGCGCAGTACAATTCAGGTTCAAGAAATGACTTTCTTAGTTGTACGTCGTAAAGCTGTTGCTATGCAGATCATGAGGAGAGTATTGTCTTGTGCATGCAATGAGTTACCAACCCACGCCACTTCACCCTCTCTCCCTCCACTGTGTTTACCATCCCAATGCTTTCGCTTCTGTAACGGCCTTGTTTATTCTGTAGTAGAAGAAAGTGAGATGCAAATTATGTTATGAATTTGCAGCGTTCAGGAAGTTCTTTTCTATTATTTTTGCCCCTACAATTACCGCTGATACACATCCCGTGTGATGGGAGGTGCATACTCGAATTCTGCAAGAATAGTGCCGTTTTTCTCAGTCTTAAAACATTCCGTTAAAAAGTAAAAAGTAAAGTGTTCCCCTGTGCTTAGCACCATGCCATGAAGGCGTATAGGGGTGTGGGGGTAACGCCCCACACTTTCTTGATCCGGTTGTGAGTGGGGGTGATGTGATCAGCACCATGCCCGTGACTGCCTTTACCCCCCAGGTACCCATGTTATTCGACGCTGGGTGGGCGCCGGGGCCGCTTCCATCGTTAGAAAAGTTCCCGGAACATTCCGTTACAAAGTGAAAAATCATGGGAACTGACCATTTCACTTGTATAGTGTATTTAAAAAAAAAAATATTACCATAGAAATCCAACCTTGTAATTTGAATTTGCGCCTACTGATGTGTACATGTTATACGCAGTGACATAGTGTAAACATGCGTGGTTTCACATTGGCTGTCGAAATTATTGCATGCATAATACACACCAGAAGTTTGTGGGAGCAAAAATGTTGGGGAAAAGTGTGCATTATACATGAGTAGAGCTCGAAAAAAAGTGAAGTTGCAAAAAAAAGCCATTTAGACCTTAAAAAGGCTAAAATAGGACCAATAAGCCAAAAAACACCGAAAAAGGCAGAAATGGACAAATAAACCCCAACTTTTTCTGGCCTTCAATGACCCAAAATGAACATATATTATGTTGGGCCTCGTCTTCGGACACTAGGAAAAAAAAGGAATTTTCCTCAACTTTCGAGCCCTATACATGAGTAAATACAGTACTTAACAAATTTGTATTATATTTCCAGCCTGAAATAGTAATGAACTGGAACATGATGGAGTACTTACCAGAGGCAGCCGCATGTCAAATGAACTTCAGCGCGGTGGTGGCTGGCTACATCAGTGCCATCTATCAGCACCTACACCAGGAGAAATCCAGGATAGCTCCCGGGAGCACACCCATGAGGAAACTAGGGAGCCAGACTCCACAGCTAGGATTAGGTGCACACGCTTCGACAGCCGGGTATGCAAAGGAACTCATTTCAGGGGATATGTCGCAGAAATTGTTCCTGTGAGTATATATTTTTTCGTTTTGATTCTACTTTTACTTTCCACCATGTTTTCTAATGCTCGTGGGCCTTCCCTGATGCATAGTGTTAATGTTGTTGCCATGTAATCAAGAGCTTTCAAGTTTGATTTCCAGTGGAGGTACATTGCACATTGTTTGGGGCCACTGGGCTCACTTTGCCTTGTTTTGTAATGAGACAGGTGGATTGCAAGAATTAGGGATGGGACTGTTAATCGGTACTCGACATACCAATATATCGGCAAAATTACCGATTATTTTACCGATCTGATATATCTATAAATATCTTATAATTTAGTGCAAAATTCTGCCATTTTCATGATGGATGCAGTTTAAGAATTACTTATGTGAAGTTTCATATTTCTGCATTGCAACGTGGAAAAACGAAATTTCACGTAAGTAATTCTGTCATTTTGTTATAATTTTTATGGTAATCCATGCTCTTCTTTTTAAAAAAGTAAATGTCTAAATAGGCAAGTTCTTTTGCACTGCAGTCACCTGGAAACAAACATTTAAAGAGGTCAATGAACTAGTCAGGTTCTTTTGGAATTTTATATCGGATTGGTAGAATGTCTGTTATCAGTATTGGTACATTATTTAAAACTATAATTTGTACTCATGTCGAGATATTAATAGAATAATTAAATGAAGAAGACTTAGGTGGGCAGGCCAAGATGAGTTTACAGGATTCTTGTTGGGAAACCTGATGCTAAGAGACCTGTAGGAAGGCCAAGTCGAAGATGGAGGGATAACATCGAGATGGACCTAAAGATAATTATCTTTATAATTATAATCAGTAAGGAAATGATTGGATTGATCTTGCCCAGGATATGGACAGATGGAAGGCTTGTGTTGCTGCAGCCATAAACTTTCGGGTTTAAGAAGGCTAGAGTAAGTTAGGTAGTTATATTGGTACTTTATCGGTATCAGCCTATTCCTAGTAAGAATTGTGTGTCTTTTGAGAAGGCACCCAAATCAACCTCACTTCCGCATAGTACACCCTAGCAACTGCATTCTTGCAGGCCAACGAGGCTGTGAAAAGTGAAAGCGAACGGACATGTTTTGGGTTGTCTCTAGAGTGCAGTGAAGCTGAACAAGATGGGAAATTCCTTGGGGCAGTGGCAGCAGGCGATCGGCCTCTTTCGCGCAGCTTGGTGCCCAAGCATCCAAACAGAAAAGGGAAGTGTTTTTCCGAAAACTGTGTACCATGCTTATGGAGTGGTTCTGCTATCATTGCTGATTATAGGCGGCAACGAGCAAAATCCAGGCCCCCGTAACAATGTTGATTTCTCAAGCGAAATTATGGAACTGAAGCAAGTTATGCTTCAAGTGAAAAGTTCGAACGATGTTGTTATGTGTGAGGTCAAGCAGCTGACCGTCACTGTGAACAAACTCGTTGGAAGGATTGACATGGTTGAGGCCGAGACAAGCAAGATTAAGTGTGACATCGGCGAGCTTCAATTGTATGTTCGGACTCTGGAGGATCATCTGGACGATCTCGAAAACCGATCGAGGCGACAAAACCTTGTTTTCCACGGCATGCATGAAAAAATTAACGAGACATGGGATGAATCGGCTAGCGCAGTGCGACAATTATTCGAAGAAAGACTTCATCTTTCCTTACCAACGGACGCAATCCAGAGGGCTCATCGTACCGGAAGCATGTGGTCCGGAAAACCTCGTCCCATTGTGTGCAAATTCCTCCGCAATACGGAGAAAGAGAAAATTCTTCGAAATAGCAGCAAATTGAAAGGCTCAAATATTTACATTGAGCAAGACTATTCCTTTTCTGTTAGTCAACAACGACAGAGACTTAAAAAGCATATCTTCGAAGCCAGACAGCAAGGATGTAGAGCTCATCTGCAATATAAATATATCAATGTCAACGGCAGAAAATATAGAGTTTAGAACTTGGAAGACTTTCAAGAATGCATTGAGACCCGAGAACCTTCAGCTGCGTCCAGTTCCCAGAAACAGGGTTTCCCTCCACCCCCCAACAATTGAAATGTGACGTCTCAGGGAGCACAAGTGACAACGACCGCATTCCAGCCATCTTCATGCGGTGATCCGTTTCCCCCTTCCACCTCTAACGGGACAAGGAAAGAAGAGAACAACCGGATATCGCAAATAGGTCACCAGTTTCCCCCTCCCTCTACTCAGCGATATCCCAAGCGCCAGGGAAGCAACCGAGGAACGAGAGCCTGAGGTGAGGCCAGATGTAAAAAAGTAAGTGGTAATGGTCACGTGACCAGCAATTCTGTCAATAAAGTGCGACAGAAAAACAGGTGGGGGGAAGGGGCAAGTTCGCAGCAAGTATAAATTTACGTCAGGATAAAAAAAAAAACTGTCATTAAACAAATTCAAATAGTTTTCCATAGCATTATGTAATTGAACTTTTACGATTGGAATGCAATGAAAATGTTCATCGGGTAAGGTTAGTCAACAAAAAGTCTGGGGATTGGGAAAAACTGTTTAGGACTGTTTTGCACGGGAGTGTACAAAATGGTTTGAAAAAGACAAAGCATCTCCATTATGAAGTGTTAGTTGAGGGATTATTCTTGATTGAAACAGATACAAAGTTGTTTTGGGGGAGTATTAAAATGTATAGGTAATTTGTACTGGAGTGTATAAAATTACGTGAGAGCCAAAAGCATCTCCACCATGAAATGTGACTCGTATAAAGATCGGGGATCAAGAGTCACCGGGATGTAGCAAATCATAAAGCGAGAGGTTTATGGTTCATAACTAATTCAAAAGGGACCCCCCACCCTCCCGGTCAATGAAGGAAAAGATGAATTATAGAGGAGTGAGAATGCTCTCTCCACACTACCATACCTGTCCGAAGTTCTTGTAGAGTCTTGTCCTAGACGAAGATGTATGTTGTGTCCATATCGTGTCAGAGTCAGTACTTCGACTCTGACCAACATGTCCTCCATTATCCCGCGCTGAGTGTATCGAAGTAGATTCAGAGTAAAACTGTAAGAGAATGAGAGCGATGTCCTTCCGGACTTCGCATTTATACTCCTGCCGGACTAGAGGTTATTAGACCTCCAGTCCTCTATCAGTGAGGCTCACTTTCGTCACCTCCCGTAGAACTTCAGTATTGAAGCAATATGAAATGCAGTACATTTCTGGGATAACTTGGAGGCAATTGATGAAGGAGGCAGGTTAATGAACAGTGGAAGTGAGCATTAAACGAGCCTCTTCTCTAACTTCACTCATTATACTTCATCAATATACATATGCACATGTATCTCCACGTAGCATTCGCGATCGTTTTAGCTAATGTTTACATCGCTATGGGTTTCTGGATGTGTGTTTATGTTTGTATTGCACATGCAATTTTACACTACTCTCTTTACTGCAGAATGTGCACAGTAAACATCTCCCAAAGTGTATATATAGTAACATACTACATATTTCTTACCTTTTATATACATAGTTTGAGTCTATTACTTCCATTTTAACATTTATTTAGTTTTGAAATTCTGAAGTGATACATTGCCGGTTGCGGATGGCAGCCATTACTCTGCTGCACGTGGGTTAACTCTGCTTTTACTCGCCGATCTTGGAGGGTGAAGTTGGGTGAAGTTTACCCTCCTTTTACTCCCAGCTGACCTGGTGTTTCTGTTGATGCAACAGATAATCAGCCGATTCGTGGGTTAACTCTGAGTTTACTCTTACTCGCGAGTAAATCGACGTTGGTGCAAACGGGCATCAGAAGCTATAAGAAAAATTGAATTTAAATTACTATGTGTAATTTATATTAGGGATGTGGCAGATTAATTGCTACTCTTATCAATATCAGCCGATATAGGCACATCAGTTTATCGCTAAAATTACCGATTATTTTACTGATCTGATATATCTAAAATATCCTACAATTCAGTGCAAAATTCTGCCATTTTGTTATAAGTTACCATGCCCTATTTTTTCAAAACATAGCTGTTTAAATATGCAACTTCTTTTGCACTGTAGTCACCTCAAAGAACACATTTATTAAGGAAATCAATGAATCATTCAGGTCCTTCAAGAACTATTTGAAATTTTGTATCAGAAATTTTATATCGGTATCAGACAAACTTTCATATCGGCCCATTCCTAATTTTTATCATTTCTGCAGCATTCTTTTTGTTCTATATTATCGTTATTATTTCAGGATTGTCCAGAAAATTCACAAGAAATTGCCAAGCCAAACAGTAGAAAGCGATAATTCCATCTTCCCTGAGCTTCCAGGATCTCACCTGAAGCTGATGAATCCAGCACTGGAATTTACAAAGGCTGTTTGTAAGGTAAGGTCTCCAAACTAAAAAGGTTTGTCATCTAGTGTGCTCCCTTGTGACTTTGTGATAGAATTAAGTTAACCTTTTTAAATGTTCCACATGTTTTTTTTCAATATTATAATATAATATTATAACCACGATTTGACATTCCCAGATTTTACATTTTCCCACGTTATAGATTCAATCTTGATGGTTCCAATGTAGCAAAATGTTATAAAAATTTCCTCAATTTTACATGTTCCTCCATTTTAATTTTTTTTTGGCTTGGTGCCCTAAAAAATATAAAATTGAGGTTCCACTGTATATTGTAATCCTGTCCATTTTTAACTGCTTCCTTTATCTTCTGTTTTCTTTTTTGTGTGTTTTTAATTGTCCATTATTTTTTGCTTCCTTCTGTGAAATACTCTTACGTTAACAAAAGTATCCGGACATACTGCGAAATGTGTGTTTTTCGTAAAGGGTGACACAGTACTGCTATCTTAATGCGTGGAACACAAGGTCAGCGATCTCAGTAGTCTGCAGACAGTGCGAGACAGCAGTATGGGACATTCTGAGGAACTCGTGGACTTTCAACGTGGTCAGGTTGTTGGGTGCCACTTGTGTAAGAAGTCTGTGCGTGAGATTTCCACCCTCCTAAACATCCCTAGGTCCACTGTTTCCGATGTGATAGTGAAGTGGAAACATGAAGGGATGTGTACGACCCAAAAGCGTGCAGGCCGACCTTCCATGTTGACCTCCAGAGACCGTTAAGTGTTGAAGAGGGTCGTACAGCCTAATTGTAAATCATCCATTGCCACCATCACACAGGAATTCGAAACTGCATCAGGATCTACTCCAAGCAACATGATTGTTCGGCATGAGGTGCGGCAACTTGGTTTCCATGGCCGAGCAGCTGCCCATAAGCCAAACGTCACACAGGTAAATGCCGAACGCTGCCTCAGGTGGTGCAAAGAGCGTCGAAACTGGACCATAGAACAGTGGAAAACCGTTGTGTGGAGTGATGAATCACTGTGCACAATGTGGCGATCCGATGGTAGAGTGTGGGTGTGGCAAATGCTTGGTGAACGACATCTACCATCCTGTATAGTGCCGACAGTGAAATTTGGGGGTGGCAGGGTTACAGTGTGGTCATTTCTCCTAGAGTGGGCTTGGTTCCCTTGTTGCTTTATGTGGCAATGTCAACGCACAAGCTTACGTTGACATTTTAATCACTTTCATGCTGTCTACCATCGAAGACTAGTATGGGGATGACCATTTTGTCTTTCCACACGACCGAGCATCCATCCATACTGCAGGGCTTGTGGGGGAGTGATTTGACGACAGCAACGTCCCTAATGGACTGGCCTGCGCATAGTCCTGATTTGAATACCATAGAACATCTCTGGGATGTTTTGGAACGCCGACTTCGTGCTGGACCACATCAACCCCACATCGATTTCGGCGCTACGTGAGGAATGGGCTGCCATTCCCCAGGAAACCTTCCGCCACCTGATTGAAAGTACGCCTGCGAGAGTGAAGGCTGTCATCAAGGCTAAGGGTGGGCCAACACCGTATTGACTGCCAGTGTTCCCGATGGAGGGCACCCCAAACTTGTACTTCATTTTCATGTGGATGTCCGGATACTTCTGACCATGTAAGCCTCTTTTTCTCTACATGTGCGTAGAGCTGTTCTTGTAAAATTTTACACAATATATTAGGGATGGGACAGATTAATTGGTACTCTATTGGTATCGGCCAATATTGGTGTATCGGTTTATCGTTAAAATTACCGATAACTTTACTGATCTGATATATGTATACATAGCTCACAATTTTGTGCAATATTGTGCCATTGTGTTACAATTTTTTATGGATACTGTATAAACATGTAACCTTCATTCTGTACTTTTTTTTTTAGTAATTGCCTAAATATGCATCTTCTTTTGCATTGCAAAAGCTTGGTTCATCTGGTAACATATATTTATTAAAGAGTCATTGAAACGTTTGGAATTTTATATCAGATCAGTAAAATATTGGTATCTGTACTGTATTGATATTCACCAAAATTTCATATCGGTCCATCAAAACAATTTGACACAAATTAGTGATTTGGGAGTAAAACGTGATAATCCACACAAGTATGGATCTGAGAAAAATGCAAGTGAATAGTCGTCCATTGCATTGTGGCTTATGCATTACCTAACCTTCCTGTGTGTTCTTAACGACTACTGAATTGACTTTTTTCACCAATGTGTGAGCAACAGGACACAGTGCAACAACTGAATCCGATGTTATCTGAAATTTGATTGGAGTGAGGCTATCATCAATGCTGGTAATTTGTTCACCTAATTATACTGAAGGTCCCGCATGTGGCTGTGAAGTCTAAGGTGTCGTGCTTTGGGCTCAAGCTATGCCCAGGTTCGAGTCTCCTGGGGGAAGCGTAACAACTTTTCTCATTATTATACTGTATGCTCAAGACATGCAAGTGGCTTGGTTGGTTGAAAGTGGCAGCAAATCAACAAGGATGAACATGTCACTTAGCTTTTATAGTGTACTATCTGATTACCCAGCACTGCGCGGATATTTATTTTTCCCAATCTTCTATTAGACAGGAAAATAATGAATTCTAACTATAGTGTTAACACGTGTGCCGGTCAATAATTCTTAATTTCGTCGCTGGATGGCGCTGGAAGCAAGGGTTGGTGCAGTCTCAACTGTTATGCCGTGGATATGCAACTGAGTGCGAGTGATCATGATTTTGGGTTTGTGTGGGAAACATGTTGACCTTCTAACCAAATAAGGAGCATGTGTGGCACGTCCTGCTTTTCTTGTTCAATCAAAAGAAAAACGCGAGTGAAAGCCGTCATATCCTTGTGGAAACGTACGGTGACAATGTCCTAACACAAGACGTGTGTTAGTTGGTTTCGACGATCGATTCAAAAGTGGTGATTTGGACTTGAAAGACAAAGGCCGAAAAAATTCCAAGACTCCAAATTGCAAGCACTGTTGGACGAAGACGATACGCAAACGCAACAACAACTGGCAGAGAAGTTAAATGTTGGTCGCCAAACCATATCTGATCGTCTTCATGCCATCGAATCCAGAAGGCATGAAAGTTGGACCCACATCATCTAAACGACAGACAAATGGAAAAGCGAAAAACGGTGTGTGAAGTGTTGCTTTCTCGACATGAAAGAAAGTCTATTTTGCATCGGATAGTGACTTGGGACAAAAAATGGATCTACTTCGAGAACCCAAATTGCAAAAAGTCATGGGTTGACCCAGGACAACCTTCAACATCGACCGCAAAACCGAATCACTTCGGAAGGAAGACAATACTGTGCATTTGGTGGGATCAGAAGGGTGTGGTGTATCATGAGCTTCTGAAACCAGGTGAAACAGTGAATGCCGTTTGCTATCATCAACAACTCATCAATTTGAACCATGCATTGATCAAAAAGCACCTAGATTGGGCAACAAGACACGGAAAAGTGATTTTGCAGCAAGACAAGGCCTCATCACACACAGCGAAAGGCATCAAGAGACACCATTTCTGCACTTGGCTGGGAATTCTTGACTCACCCACCATACTCACCAGACTTAGCCCCTTCGGACTACCACTTGTTTTCATCGATGTTCCACTCACTTTCCCAGCAACATTTCAACAATTACGAAGATGTCAAACAATGGCTTGCTGACTGGATCACCTCAAAATGTGAACGATTTTTCTGGAAGGGCATCCACAATTTGACGGACAGATGGGCACAATGTATAGCTAGCGATGGTGCATATTGTGAATAAAGCATTTGTTACCTTTCTCCCCAGATACACTTGTTTTCTTTCGGATCAATTAAGAATTATTAAACGGCACACCTGGTATATGTAACTAATTTTATTTACAAGTATTTAAAAGTATAAGTATACAAATTATAAAGTAAAATATTTTACAAATTCACTATAATATTAATTTAACTCAAAACTTAATTATAAACAACATTTTTAGTTTCACCTCCAGGAGCAAGAATAAATAAAGTGAACGGCATTGGGAGTGTCACTATTCATCTTAGCGACCCTGAAAGCAATGGATTCCACACTAATATTGATCGTTTTCAATTATTTTTACATGACACCCCTTCCCACCCCCACCCCTAGGGGTGCCAGATGTGTCTTACCCCCACAGTATTTCTTTCCAGATTGTAAGTCATACGTGTACCAAGTTTGGTTCAAATTTCTCCAGGCGTTTGAGAGTTATGCTGGAACATACATACATACATATATACACACATACATCCATTTATATATATATATATATATATAGATAGATAGATGGTGCTTAATGAAAGTAAAGTGTTCCCCTGTGCTTAGCACCACGCCATGAAGGCATATAGGGGGTGTGGGGGTAACGCCCCACACTTTCTTGATACGGTCGTGAGTGGGGGTGATGTGATCAGCATCATGCCCCTGACCGCCTTTACCCCCCAGGGTTTCCTCCAGGTACCCATGTTATTCGATGCTGGGTGGGCGCCGGGGCCGCTTGCATCGTTAGAAAAGTTCCCGGATTTGAACCGGCCGGGGATCGAACCCGGGACCTTTAGCATGGTAGTCAGACGCGTTACTGACTGTGCCACCGCGGTAATTCTCTACCAATTCTGAGTTATACATAAAGCAAATGGTTACATTTTGTACACTAACCCATACTATTGTTTTGGTATTATTTTGTGGTAGATGTACCTAAACATGTTAATCATGCTTTTCCTAATGATTCTACTTCAGGTGTTGAACTTAGACCACAGTGTGGAAGAGGAGGTGATGAGGTTGAGGAGAAACATGCTGCGTCTGATTGGGGTGAGGGATTTCAGCGACATGGCCGAATGGAAGGATCCGTGCATATCTTTCGTTCTTCCTGAAGTCATCTGCAAGGCTTGCAACCACTGTAGGGACATTGACTTGTGCAAGGACCCACACCTTGCTCAGGAGAATGGAAAGTAAGTATTCATTTTACATTGGCACAATTAGTTGAATCCATAGCATTGATATTGAATTTTATAAAAATGTATGCTTTGGGCTCTGGCTTCGGGATGCATGCAGGTTCGAGTCTCCTGAGGGGGAAGCATAACGACTTTTCTCCTAAAAATTCGGCCTGTGCATGGAACCAGTGGCCACCCATTATCGTGAGGAAATTGGTAAGCTATGTAATGACCGCCATGTTAGGCAGATTTCAGTCGTATATTGGCATTTACCTTGTTCGTATACTTTCAAGTTAAGAACTTGGATTAAATTATTTATACTTAATTGTTTTCATAATTCATGTATATATTTATGTTTTATCTTATATTATAATATTATTCGCGTATTTTTGCAACATTTATTCAGAATTTACAGGCTAATAATTATCCCAAATAGTATATGCAACGTTTTTATTGTTTTTCAAATCCAATATGGCTAGGATTATTTTATCATGCAAATTTTGTTGTTCAAGCACAAGTTAAATACATTTCTTCTTAATATCGATTTTTGTTCAACAATGTACAAGATTGAAGTAATTTGTCTTCGTTATAAACTAAATCTTTATTTAATCATTTTTATGTGCAAGGGCAAATATGATTTATTTGATAAAATCAGTTTAGTTATTTCTATATAGTTTAATATTGTAATATTATAGCAAAGTATTTCTCCCTCGTTTTCAATAAAATATCGTTGTCCTATTGGCTGTTTATGTTAGGAGTGGGGGAACCACGCTTCATGTTTTTGGCGATGTAAAAACTTCCACGATGGCATTTTTAATTGTTGCCAACCTGAACTTTAGCTTACTATCGCTAATTAACATTGCTCTGTTATATAAATTATCAGTTTTCCTTGTGTTATTTTATGTTATGAGTTTGTATTATTGTAAGATAGAACAATCTGTTATTCTGCGCCTCACGCTTGAGGTAGGCAGTTGAGGTCTTGCTATTAACTGTGAAGGCTGTACGCATACTCTTGTGTTAAATAAGTTGCTTATCACTGCCTTCGAGCGTGCATGACCCAACAAAATATAATTTTAACTTGTGCAAATCAGTATGTGCGCACGCGATTCGTGATTCAAGATTTTGGACATTTTAATTATAAAGTATTTGGAATTTTATTTACTGTCACGTGTCCTGGAGGAAGGGTGGATCGTCTTAATCCCGATCCCTGGGTGAGAACTGGTGCTTCCAACTGACCAGCCGGAGCAAGGAGCGGTGTGTTTCCAATTCGGATCTCCATACCCTGGAGTTATGAGTTGTGGCACGTTGCAGCTACAAATGAGTTGCGAAACCTAGTCATGGAAACCTACAACTGGGGGGGTTCGCCGTGCTGTCCACATGTCGCCCCATAACTGGTTGGGTGTTTGACCACCTCGGCAAGTGGGAGTGAGTCCGGCAGTTGGTAGCTAGACCCAGGCCCTCACAGGCTGTTGTGCCACAAGTTATTAATGGAATCGTTAACATTTTTATTTAAATACAAATGGAAAAGTACATGCATCCATGATTTTGCATAATTACATCATGTAATTTTGGCTTTTACAATATCTACATCTGGAGCAACACAATTTGAATCCCACTGTTCATGAATATATATTGTCTACTACTCTGAATGTTAGGTGCAAGAGTAAAATTACTAATATATGCTTCTTTCCAGACCAGTATGGCAATGTTCCCTGTGTAAGACTAGCTATGATACTGCGGAAATAGAGTACTTGTTAGTGGATATTCTTCAGAGGAAAGCAATGGCATATGTCCTGCAGGATCTCCAGTGCAAGAAGTGTCTGCAGGTATGTGAGATTCTCTTTGCATGTTCCAGTAACTGTAGGAACTGTGTGTCAAGCTTTTGTGCAAATGTTCAGGATTTGGGATTACTTGGCATACTTCTCTACCCGAGAGAAGGGGAGTAGAACAAGTTTTTAATACAACACAATGTCAGTGGTTTACGGAGTGTGGAAGTTTTATTTTAATTGGTAAATCTTGAGATAAAAAATAATTACGGATACATCGGTATTGGCCCAGCCCTAATTGTAATCTCCATTGCTTTATTTGCAGATTAAGCTTGAGAACATGACTGAGTACTGCACTTGCGCTGGTGCCTTCAAAACGCTGACCAACACAAAGGAGCTAAAAGACCACTTCAAAACATTCCACAGTATAGCACAGCACTTCAAAATGCCATTGTTACTCGAAACCCTGGATTGGATTTTGGAGAAGAATCCGTGGATATCAACATGATAAAGGAACAGTTGTAATATAGATATGTACAAAGACACTAAAGGTAACGGTCCTGTTTGCGAGACACAAGAGTGACATACAGTAAAACCTCGTTAATCGGGACCCCGATAAACTGGACTTCTCTTAATCCAGACAGGCAAAAGCTCCCCCCCCCCAAAAAAAAATGCAAGGTTTTCTCAACTAGATAACTTCCTAAAGAAAAGGCAGTTAACCATGGATAAAATTCTGTTTCCCGCAGACTTTGTACTGTACTGTACTGTACAGTGTATTTAGGCCTATGCCCTTTAAATACACCATGATAAACGTGTTTTGTTGCTATAAACTGAGTTCTAATGCACTTTCTACTGTTCTTTTAGGTTATTTCAGTTAATCCGGACTTTTGTTAAACCGGTCAACTTATCCCCCCATTAGTCCGGATTAACGAGGTTTTACTGTATGTGCAAAAGGACATCTTTTTAAATGCAAGACCACTGCCATATTAGTACGGTAATGTGAAAAAGGCACACCTTTCTTCTGTTCTTATCAAAGGAAATGGTTGTCCATTGTTCTCAGTAGTGAATGTAGTTGGAGTTCATGTAGCACTGCTATTGAAAATAAAATTTACAAAATCATATTTACATTCCTGATTTAATACAGAACTAAACACAACTACATGATATAGCCTGGTAAACAGATGGAAGTGGTTTCCTGTTCCCCTGCTGCATTCTATTCAGATAAGGTGCATTTCAAACATAAGGGTTGATTGGTTGAATACAAACGCATACATACCGTATTTATGCATGTATAATGCACACTCTGGTTTTTGATGGCGAAAAGCGACAAACAATTATATCTCGTATATAATGCGCAGAACAATCCAGTTTTCAAGATATGACTTTCTAAATTGTATCGGTGTATCAGTTTATCGGTAAAATTACCGATTATTTTACCGATCCGATATATCGATAAATATCTTATAATTTAGTGCAAAATTCTGCCATTTTGTTGTAATTTTTATGGATAATCTCCATGCCCTACTTTCTGAAAAAGTAAATGTCTAAATATTCAACTTCTTTTGCATTGCAATCAGCTCGAAACACACATTTATTACGGAGATCAATGAAAATTTCAGGGTCTTCAAGGACCATTTCTAATTTTATATCGGTACTGTATCGGTATCGGCCAAAATTTCATATCGTCCCATCCCTATATAATACTATTTGGCCAGTAATACATTTTAATTATTATTTTCTTTTTCCATATCTTTCAGTTCATCCAAAGTACCATAAAAATCAAAACATTTCTTAATTTTGTGATGAGCTTATTTTAACCGCATTGCACATTAGTGTCACTACTGTGAATGTAATACTCTTGCCATATAGAGAAACTGCAGGATTTAAGCTTTACAAATATATAACATGATAGGGTTTCAAAATCAGTGTCACAAAATCATTGAATGACTGTCTGCGATTTCAGGTTGGCTGTCTGAATTATTCCGTACATAGTACACACCACAGTTTTTTTTGGGGGGGGGGGGGATTTTGGAAAAATGAGCGCATTATACATGAGTAAATAAGGTATCCACTTCATTTTTCTACATAGTCGTCGTTATTTTACAAGCACTATGGTACAAGCTGTTGTGTACCCTGTGCATTAATTTCTAATGTGCTGCCTGGGAATTCAGCAAGTCCATTACTGCCATTTTCAACACCTCACTTTTGCGTACAAAGTTTATGATGGCCCAGTGTGTCAGTAAAAAAGTCACTAGACCTACCACTCATTTTATTCATGAATATTTGTATGACCTCATGACACAATTGCAATATGTTTCCTTCACCCATCACTGTTGGACACTATTTCACAATTGGCGGGATTGTTTATTCTCGCAACACCTTTACTCACTGTAACACAAAGGGAAACAACAGCAGACTCCTTTTACAAGCTGTTGACGCTATTTGTGAAATGCACCTCGTATTTGTTGATAATGATGTATAGTTGCTTCATCTCTACTTGGAAGATAAATTGTAATTGGAGACTAGTAGTACAGTTGTTTTCTAATTTCACATTCTCCTCTGTTATGCCCTGTTCATTATTTTTATAGTATTTATTGATATGCTTAACAAGAAGTACGTTATTTGCTGGTGTATAATATGAATACATTTGTTTTTACTTATACACACTTGATTGCTACAGTAATTTCAATAAATATTATGCTTGTTAAAATTTGTTACGGAATAATTAATTACCATTCATATGTCTGAAGATCCAACTGTAACACTGTATTCAATGTATCAACACTACTGTGCCTTTGTTAATGCATATTGTTATTGTCAATTAAATTTTGTATTTATTGCAAATGTAGAATTTCTGAAATATATTTTGTATATATTAATGCTGACTGCTAATGTATTACTTTGTCTTTTTCGGTACTACCTTTTGAAATTTCATGTCATTTCAATCCAATCAGAATCTAAGATATAAAGTGGAACCTTGATTTTACATTGTTCAGGGGCTGAAAAAAAACAACTCAAAATACAGGAAAATTTTATAATGTTTTGCTATGTTGGGACCATCAAGATTGAATGTATAATTTGAGAAAATGTAAAATCCGGGAACGTAAAATCGAGGTTTCACTGTAAATGCAAATTGCAAATAAAAAACGTCACACGTGTGAGAACAGTGCTCGACCTGAATATGATGTGCAAACTAGACATGCAATAGATTAATCTGTACTCTATCAGTATATGTATATTGGTGTATCAGTAAAATCGGTGATCATTTTACATGAGAGATATCTATAAATAGCCTATAATTTTGCCATTATTTTTGGAAAGTGAATGTCATAATGTGAGTTTCCTTTTTCTGAGGTGAAGCCTATTGCAGTCACTTGGTTGCACACATTAAATTTCAGCCTCTACATATCTGACCAGTATATGTACAGGTAATGGACAAAATAATATGAACACCAATGCAATTGCAGAAAACTTGTATTAGTAGGGGGTTGCCCCCCTCCCCCTTGCCTGAATGACAGCTTGTATCCTCCGTGGGATAGACAAATAAAGGTCCTGTACAGTGTGAACTGGAATACGTAGCCACTCCTCGCACAAAACAATCTCAAGTTCCGAAAGTGTCATTGGAGGTGGAAACAGATTACGCACTTTGGCCTCCAAAATACCCCACAAAGGCTCAATGATGTTAAGATCGGGGGACTGTGGACACCAGATGAGATGTTCTACCTCATCACTGTGCTCATCAAACCATGCATCAACGCACCTAGCAGTGTGAATAGGGGCGTTATCATCTTGGAAGTTGGGGCATGCATCGGGAAACAAAGTCTGAACCATGGGATGGAGGTGGTCACCCAGGATGGTGCAGTACTTCTCTGCGTTGATTCTCCCACGCAGGACGACAAGTGGGCCAACACCATTCCAAGATATAGCCCCCCCAAACCATCACAGACCCCCCACCATGTTTCACGGTAGGCACTAAGCAGTCAATATCAGATGCTTCAGCAGGAGTTCTCCACACACATAAACACGTCCTGTGGTCTGAAATAATGTGAAAGACGATTCGTCTGACCATATCACATGTTCCCATTGCTGCTGTGTCCAATTCTTGTGCTCTTGGCACCACTTTCTTCGTGTCACTGCATTACGTGGAGTCACCAACGGTTTGGGGATGGCAACTCTGCCATGAATGTTCACAGAATGCAGCTCCCTTTGAATGGTTTTCGTTGATACAGGGTCCTGGAGGTGATTGTTCATCTCTGCGGTTATCTGGGACAGTGTTGTCTTGTGCTCTCGAGTCACTATTCGCTTCAACACACGTCGATCCCTGTTGGATAACTTTTGTTTTTCGCCCACTATTCTCCTTTGCAGACGTTGTCTTTCCATGTTGTATGTAGGCTGTCAGAACAGTTGACACTGCTCCGTGCTACACCAACAAGTGTAGCTGTTTTTGTCACAGATGCTCCAGCCAGGCGGGCTCCTATGATCATGCCTCTTTTGAAGTCTGAAAGGTCGGACATACCTGCATTTGACGGATAGCTGACTGCTCGCATGCAACTCTCACACCAGCTTCTGATAGACTGATATGTTTGCTTTCATCGCCACTAGATGGTTGAAATCTCTGCTGAGTGTTGTTCCTTTTCCACGACGGCGTATATAGGCCTTTGCAAACCAAGGTGTTCATATTATTTTGTCCATTACCTGTATATTCAGTCCCACGTGTGACCGTGTGGTCTCAGGCATCAGGCTATGGTACGCACAGTGGTTTGTCTCTCCTGGAGGGAAGCATAACAACTTTTCTCCTGATGTTTCGACCACCCACGATTGTGAGGAAATTTGGAAGCTACGAAAGAATAGCATAACCTGGCCATGGCAACGATTTGGGGTTCGACTGACTACACGTCACCCTGTAACTGGTTGAATGATCACCCACCCCTGCCAAGACATGTGGGAGTGAGGTGGGCAGTCCGTAGATAGGCCCTGGCCTTCAAGGGCTGTTGTGCCATAGGCTATTATTATTTGTTTATCAGAAATTTTTAGAGATTGAATAGATTAATTGCGTGTGCAGGTGTGTTCGTTTTAATTTCCCATCACTTCAATATATATATATACATCCTGTATATTATTTTAAGAACTGAATTTGAAAATTCAGGCACCCTGAATTTTTCTATCCCTGTCAATGAGTATTTGTCAAGCCCTGTATTTTCTTGTTGCAAGTTGAAAAATATATGTACTTATAGCTGCACACTGAAAAATACTCTGAAATTCACTTGAAACTATGGTTGGACCAATACAGTGTGTTTTCCACTGATACCAATATTATAACAACTTAAAGTAGTTTGTAATATTTATACATTTTAAGTAAGTATTCCGTGGAAACTAGACTGGTACAAAATTAATGAAAATTATAAACTTTCCATAGTTTTCCAGAAAAATTAGACTGGAAAAGTATTTGCTGGTAACTAACTAACTAACTAACTCACTCTCTAGCCTTCTTAAACCCGAAGGTTCATGGCTGCAGCAACACAGGCCTTCCATCTGTCCCTATCTTGAGCAAGATCTATATACTTGTTTCCATCCCTACCGATTTCCTTTAGGTCCATCTCAACGTTGTCCCTCCATCTTCGTCTTGGCCTTCCTACAGGTCTCTTACCATCAGGTTTCCCAACAAGAATCCTGTAAACTCCTCTTTCCTCTCCCATTCGTGCCACATGGCCTGCCCACCTAAGTCTTCTTGATTTAATGATTCTAATAATATCTGGACATGAATACAAATTATGTAGTTCTAAATTATGTAACCTTCTCCACTCACCTGTCTCTTCATCCCTTTTAGGTCCAAAGATTTTCCTAAGGATCTTATTTTCAAATACTCTCAATTTATGTTCCTATTTCAATGTAAGGGACCAAGTTTCACATCCATATAATACTACAGGCAAAATTACTGTTTTGTATATTTTAACTTTTAGTTTCTTAGATATTAAACGAGAAGATAAAAGTTTATGAAGAGAGAAGTAACATGCATTTCCTGAATTAAGCCTACTTTTTATTTCCTCTTTAATATAATTTTCATTTGTTAATATTACTCCTAAGTATTTGAATTTGGAAACTGGTTCAAACGAGTTGTTATCAATAATTAGATTTGGATTATTACCTAACACTTGGTTTCGGCCTGTAAGCATATATTTAGTTTTCTCTTTGTTAACTTCCAAACCTATTTCTTTATCAGTTTTGAAAAATATTTTAGCATTATTCTTAATTGTATTCACATCATCCCCCAGTAAGTCTACATCATCTGCATATGCTAACAACTGAGTCACACCATTTAATTTTAGTCCTTCTTTGGTTTCTTTTACCTTCCTTACAGCATATTCTAAGGCAAAATTAAAGAGCAATGGAGATAATGCATCTCCTTGTTTTAACCCATCATGAATTGTAAATTTGTCAGACATATTAATACCCAGACGAATTTTACTTTGTTTCACTGGTGCATATTTTTATCACACTAACAAGCTTCTTAGGTATTCCAAACTCTACTAATATATTATATAATTTCTCTCTTTTGACCGAATCATATGCTTTTTTGAAATCTATGAATAGCTGATGGACATTTTGATTATATTCCCACTTTTTTTCAAGTGTCTGTCTGATGTGAAAAATTTGATCTGTAGTTGATCTGTTACGTTTAAATCCACATTGATAATCACCTATAATTTCATTAGCATATGGGGTTAGTCTTGTTAAAAGAATGTTAGACAATATTTTGTATGTTGTTGAGAGTAGAGAAATTCCACGGTAATTACTGCAGTTCATTTTATCACCTTTTTTAAACACAGGAACAATTATGGATTCTTTCCACTGTTGAGGGATTTCTTCTTTATTCCATATTAAACAAATTAATTTATGAATTTGACATATTAATGAATTTCCACCATATTTAATTAACTCAGCTGGTATTAAATCAATGCCAGGTGCTTTGTTATTCTTTAGCCTTTTAATAGCATCTTTAACTTCAGTCAAGTTAGGTTCTGGGACTAAAGGTTCTGCTGTGTGGACTTCATTTACTTCTGATTTATCTCCTACATGGACATTTAAAACGTCATTAAAGTAGTTCTTCCATCTATTTAGAATATCGCTTGGGTCAGCTAGAAAATCACCGTCTTTATCTTTTATCAAGTTTACTTTAGGTTGCCACCCCTTTCTAAATTCATTTACACCTTTATATAAATCTCTGATATTTTTATTTTTGCTGTTTGTTTCAATTTCGTTAATTTTGCTTTTCAAGTAATCTCTTTTTTTACTTCTAAACGTGCGGTTAACTTCTCGCTTTATTCTATTATAATTGTTTAGATTTGTATCATCAGAGTTATTTAACCACCTAAGTCTAGCCTGATTTCTTATTTCTATTAGATTATGACATTCATTATCAAACCATGGCTTACTTTTTCTCGGTTTATGGTATCCTATACTTTCTTTAGCTGCTGATTCTATTGCATTACGTATGTGCTCCCAATTCTTATTTACGTCTGTTTCATTTATATTTTCATCATCATTTAAATCCTGCAAAACATCAAATCTATTTGACAGTTTAATTTGGTAATCTTTCTTAATTCTTTCATCAGTAAACTTTCCTGTATCAAATTTTAGAACTTTTAGATTTTGTTGCTTATGATTTATCACTGAGAGTCTTTCTCTTAATTTAGTAATTACTAAATAATGGTCACTGGCACAGTCAGCACCTCTATGTGTATGAACGTCACATTGGCTGGTAAGGCATTACATTTCACCTAATACCGATATATTCTACTTGGTACTACTTGAACTATAAATCAGGTGATGTCCTCTTGCAACTTCAAATTGACAATGATACTGCACTGGCTCCAGTCATAACTTGTAGACCCAGTGGATGACACCACCATTGCAGCAATCGCAACGAATGGCTTAGGCAGGGAAATATTTTGTGTTTTCTTAATGTAACTTTTTGGCTTCTTTATGCTAATTGCGATAATTCCCAGGCCAGGACTTGAACCCACAACCTCCAGTGACAAGATTGTGTCAAGCATCAAATCATCTCAAGACTCAAATAACCATCTGGGATACACCAAATTTCACTGCAACACAAAATTGGTCCATTTTCATCCCAGTTGATATGCTATTGTAATTCTATGTATATATCCCAATACCCATCTCTATTTTATTGTTTGCAGTTTTTTTTATCTAGTCACACATGAGGATGTAAAAAAGTAAAAGTAGATGAAATTGATGGAAGGGACAATTAGCTCAGGTTGCACTGGGCCATTATACAGGGCTAGCCTAAAAGAAACTGACAGTTTAAATGCTTTGTAAATTGACATTTGTTTGTTACATCAGAAAGCATTGTACAGAGAAAGTCTTCAAGTTTACGACCTCTGCTGTTAGTTTGTCTTCGTGATGTCAGCATAACGTGAGCAACCTTGACGTAAGTCTAGCAGTGTGGCTGCTAGCTAGGTGGAGAAGGCTTTCCGTGTGATTGAATTTCCAAAAACAAATTCTGTTACTATCATGCAGCATCGTTTTATAACTCTGTATGGCAAACAACTACCCACAGGGCAGTCAATCTACGATTTGAGCAAGAAATTTGAGGAAACTAGTTGTGCAAGGGCAAAGTCCTGGGAGAGGAGAAATGGACTATCGCATTGATATCTGTCCTGTTACAATAGGGTCACGCATAGAACTCTTATAACTAGGGCTATAAAAAGACCTAAAAATATCAAGAAAAGGACGTATAAATGTGATCCAAATTAATTAAAAACTTCAGTTTTAACCTCCCCACCCCCTCCGTGGCACCTTGAGATCTTTGCAGGCATTGTCTGGTTGTATACACAATGCTGAAAGCTTCAAAACAAGAGAAAGTTGCCACTTACAGCGAGACCTTCCAGACAAGTTACGGTTAAAGGATCTTGTACCGTACCTGCTTCAGTCGTCCAAAAATGTTTTTCTCTCGTTTCAGGGATTGGTTCAAATATATTTATTTCTCTTTTTTTTTTTTTTCTTTACTACAGAAAGGATGTTTAAGAGGTGATGAACTGATGATGATTCGAATTGAGAATGGGCAGTAAAAACGTAGTCGAAAGAAGGTGAAGTTGCAAAAAAAAAAGCCGTTAAGACCTAAAAAAAGGCTAAAAAAGGACCAATAAGCCAAAAAAGGCAAAAAAGGACAAATAAAACCCACCTTTTTCTGGCCTACAATGACCCAAAATGAACATATATTATGCTGGACCTCGTCTTCGGACACCAGGAAAAAAAAGGATTTTTCCTCAACTTCCGAGCCCTAGTGATAACATTACCACTGTAAACTTCAGGATGTACTCTTCAAACCATGTAAGTATTTCAGCCTTATTATTAAAACTCTTCTTTCTGTAAAACGTTGAAAGTGTCTATTTTAGGCTAACCTTGTTCTGTTTTTGGCAGCCACACTATCTAATTCACATATATTTAGGTGAAATTACACCAGTTTGTTTGAGGTGGATTATTGGTTAATACAGAACCAAGAAATAAATACAGAATATAGAAAAAAAATGTATTAATGCCAAAATCCAGGTACGTACAATTAAAATGTAACACTTTTCCACAAGGCAGTCTTATACCTGTACAAAAATATATCAATACTTTTCATGTTGTAGCAAATAAATACAGCAGAGCCTTCACGAACTGAAATATTTCTGAACCTCCAAGCTTGGATTCTCCATAAACACGGTCCACGAATGTGATGGGAACCTGAAAATAAATCACAAAACTTCATATTTCAATCTGTATAGTCCAGAAACCATTAAAGAAAAAGAAAATGTTATGCAGTGGAACCTCGATTTTACATTTTTTCCATCACATTTGAATGTATAATGCGGGAAAATATAAAACCAGGGTTCCACTGTAATTATAAGCACCCATATACTCAACTTTTAAAAAAAATCATGACTGGAAATTGATTAAGCAAATACAGGGTGGCGCAGAGAAACGGCAAAATTTGAATGTGGAATTGGCAACACTGTAGCCCCGATGCGACATCATTGAGGAGGCTTTGCCATTTAGTAATGATGCAGCATTGGAATGGTTCGGAGCATGCTTTCACTGTGAAAGCTTTTTTTAAGAACGGTGATAGTGTGACTGCAGCGCAAAGTTTATTTCGGCAGCATTAAAAGCTAGGACGTCATCCTTGTGTCCCATCGGCTGGTGCGATTACATGGGTGCGTAATTTTGAAGAAGAAGCCCCCAGGTAGAGTTTGAACAGTACGCATACCAGAGAATATTGAAGCAGTTCGAGTTGCTATTCAGAGGAGCTCTCGCCGCTCCGTTCGACAACATGCATCAGCCCTACAGTGTAGTCAAAGAAGCGTACAAAGAATACTGCATGAAATTAAGTTCCACCCCTATAAGTTACAGATTGTGCAGCAATTACATCCTGAAGACCATGTGTTCCTAAAGAAGTTTTGCAAATTGGTGTTTGCTAAGGTTAACGAGGATGCCAATTTTCTTAACAATTTGTGGATGACGAAGCCCATTTCCACCTTAGTGGCTATGTTAACAAACAGAATATCCATTGCTGGTCACAGGAAAATCCTTGTCAGCTTCACGAGCATCCATTACATAGCACCAAGGTTACAGTATGGCATGCAGTGTCAAGTCATGGTGCTTTCGGCCCTTATTTTTTTTAAAGTGAGGAAGACATTGCAACAACAGTGACATCAGATCGATATGTTGCTATGCTTGAAACATTCTTCGCACTGAAGTTGCACGACGCACATCTTGACACCCACAACATGTGATTTCAGCAGGATGGAGCCACGTCACATACTGCTCGACAGTCGATGGAGGCGACTCGCAAATTGTTTGGAAGGTGGATCATTTCACGTAGAGGTGACATTTCATGGTCTCCGAGATCCAATGATCTCAGTGTTTGTGATTTCTTTCTGTTGGGACATCTCAAAAGTAAAGTGTACAGCACACATCCTGCAACCATTGCTGAACTGAAACAGAAGATTGCAGCAGGAATCACTGATATTCCTCGAGACATGATACAGCAGGCATTCCAGAGTTTCCACAGCAGACTTTCAGAATGTGTACGCCAAGATGGAACACATCTTTCTGATGTGATCTTTTAGAAGTAAAGTGACATGCAAATGTCATAGTTAATGGCATACTATTAATATGTCTGACAAATTTACAATTCATGATGGGTTAAAACAAGGAGATGCATTATCTCCATTGCTCTTTAATTTTGCCTTAGAATATGCTGTTAGGAAGGTAAAAGAAACTAACGAATGACTAAAATTAAATGGTGTGACTAAGTTGTTAGCATATGCAGATGATGTAGACTTACTGGGGGATGATGTGAATACAATTAAGAATAATGCTAAAATATTTTTCAAAACTGATAAAGAGATAGGTTTGGAAGTTAACAAAGAGAAAACTAAATATATGCTTACAGGCCGAAACCAAGTGTTGGGTAATAATCAAAATCTAATTATTGATAACAACTCGTTTGAACCAGTTTCCAAATTCAAATACTTAGGAGTAATATTAACAAATGAAAATTATATTAAAGAGGAAATAAAAAGTAGGCTTAATTCAGGAAATGCATGTTACTTCTCTCTTCATAAACTTTTGTCTTCTCGTTTAATAACTAAGAAACTAAAAGTTAAAATATACAAAACAGTAATTTTGCCTGTAGTATTATATGGGTGTGAAACTTGGTCCCTTACATTGAAATAGGAACATAAATTGAGAGTATTTGAAAATAAGATTCTTAGGAAAATATTTGGACCTAAAAGGGATGAGGAGACAGGTGAGTGGAGAAGGTTACATAATTTAGAAGTACATAATTTGTATTCATGTCCAGATATTATTAGAATAATTAAATCAGACATGGGCAGACCATGTGGCACGAATGGGAGAGGAAAGAGGAGTTTACAGGATTCTGGTTGGGAAACCTGATGGTAACAGACCTATAGGAAGGCCAAGACGAAGATGGAGGGACAACGTTGAGATGGACCTAAAGGAAATCGGTAGGGATGGAAACAAGTATATAGATCTTGCTCAAGATAGGGACAGATGGAAGGCCTGTGTTGCTGCAGCCATGAACCTTCGGGTTTAAGAAGGCTAGGGAGTTAGTTAGTTATGTACATGCATATCCATCATTAAATGTTTCTTTTCCTGTGATTATTCGTGCATTTTACGTCAATTGAAATTTTGCAGTTTCTCTCCACCACCTTGTATAATGTATTTCATAGATGACAATATGTTGCAGTAGATATTTTACAAGACTGATAAATGCAAATGACATTGGTACCTGTACATCACAAAACTACCAGAATTTATTCAAGCAGTGTTAGTGGGTTGGGGGATAAGGTTTTTGAAAAGAATATCAGTCTTGCAAAAAATTTTGAAAATTATGTATTTGAGGCTTTTTGTCAACACAGGAAACTTAATTGCCACAATATAGATATGGACCAATATAAAATGTACCAATAACTGATAATATACCTGATATAAATATGCAAAGCTTCCAGAACTTGAACAGTTCACTAAACTCCATAACTCATGTACATAACCAAGCAACTGCAATATGTTTTGCCTTAGATGAAGGACTATGCAACATTGCTGCCTCGTCGCTTCAAGCACCTTGTAAATCTTTACTCTCAACTCGAGGAACAAATTAAACGACTGCCTCCATTAATTCCAATTAGTTTCAAACAATCAACAGCAAGCATTGGTTCGTGAGACTTGCACCACATGTAACAAAAAATTGTTTTTAAGGAACGCATCTATTCCTTTTATCTCTAGTGTACAGCATGTGAAAATTAAAAAATAAAATAACAATAATTTTGAATAACCAACACCTGATCTTACCTCCCCAACCTTATAATTGAACTGTCTTGCCCTGATGATCATTTCCATCTGGAAGACGTAGCCTTTCGACACACATGACTGAACAAGCTTCTCCAGGACAGGTTTCTTGTACAGCCTGGAAAAAAAAAAGTATCCATTCCAGCATTTGCCTTCCAACTGTCACGACCTCTACAGATCATCTAATTTCTAGATCCGTCAACACATCTGTATTATCTAGGGGTGTGTGGGATCCCGAAAAGTCAGGGAAATACCGAATGATCATTTTAAAAAGTTTTCTGCATTGCAAGTGTCTGGAACTTATCGGAAATTGTTTGTTTTTATTCCATAAATGCAAAAACAATCACTTAAGTTAAGAAATTTCTTAACATTTCCCGTCCTGAAAATTTTGTCGGGAAATGGCGAATTTTTCCCCTCCCGACCAAAACAATTCTGTCCTGCACACCCCTAGTATTATCTATGGGGTAAATAACATTTTAATGTTAATTTTAGTGTTTCATTATTTTTAAGGGAGATCTCTGACCAAAGTTACACGGCAAGCTACACATGTCACTTGTCGAGCGACCACTGGAGCACCTCTTCCGCAGTGTGCAGTTTGTGGTCGCAATCTCTGTAATGTGAAACCTCCAAGTCGCATGTCACTTCGGTCTGAAAGCTCCTTAAAAATTTCTGTTTGTGACTTTCTTAATAACTATTACAAATTTATGTAACTATTCAACTATTACGAAAGCTTTGAACATGTGGTTTCCTTAGCCCCAATATGTTCAAATGACAGACGTTCTAAGTGTTCCCTTGTTGCAATGGACATCCTGCTGAAGGAAATACAAGGTAGTCAAATAAAAACCTTCATTTGTCTGTTTCTTATCTAGTAGATTTCTTTATGTAGGGTTGCACAAGTTTGCTGCATTTTAGCACAGACCAATTGCTGATCTACATCTACAACTTTGAGTTAGTGCCTGTATACCTTAAGAAGAACAAGTCTTTGGGTGCCACGTGTAGTCACTTATGCGCCACTGCAAAGGTCTTTCCACCCATCTGCCTGCAAATTGAGGACATTGTCGAACTTACTCCTTCGTTTGTGAACTTGCTGGCATAGTAAGCATGAAGAGATCATGAATTTTCAGAGAATCTTAGCACGTTTGAGGCTCCCAAAGGGCAAGAAACCATCTTCACTGGTACAAGTGTGTGGAGGAGGCGCCATCTTAAAATCACAAAAATTGTGTTATGATGTTCACCTGATCAGTACAGCATTGAGGTTGTTTTGTAAATAATACTTGATGCATTATACAAATTTGAACTATATACAGTCTATCGTACACTTTTTGTACATTTGCCTCTATCCCTCATAAAGAATCTAGTTCTTTAAAACTTCGTCCCAATACATACAATTTGCACCACATGATGCTTCCACATTATGTAAACATTACCTTCCATAGTGCCACAAAGAAACGTGCAAAAAAAACGATCTTTGCATGAACATGAAAAAGTGCAGATCAGTCTGTCATTTTGAATGAAAATATTTTAGCTACATACAGTAAAACCTAGTTATTCCGGACTAATGGGGGGGGGGATAAGTTGACCGGTTTAACGAAAGTCCGGATCAACTAAAAGAACAGTAGAAAGTGCATTAAAACTCAGTTTATAGCAACAGAACACGTTTATTATGGTGTATTTAAAGGGCATAGGCCTAAATACACTATACATCTCCCATGGACGTTGGATGTATGTATTCTTAGCCGTTAAGGAGCAAAATATAAAAAAGGAAAGTTAAAAATTGTACTTACGTATGTGAGTATAGTGCTCTTATTGTAGAACGACGTTTCAGAGATTGACTATCTCTTTCCTCAGGTTCGTATAAAAAGCTAAGTACTTGGCATAGTACTGCATCAAAAATGTAATATGAGGATTGTGGTTAAGGGTTGGTTAGGATACATTTAAAATATTAAGTTTTTGCTATTAGAAGTACGTAAAAAACCAAGTCGTTCCCTAAAAAAATTTGTACAGTAGACCTATTCACAGGTAAAAAAGTTAAAAATGTAAAAAACGTGCATGAATCGCAATGCAACCTGCAGGTTTGGCCATTCCTACCCAACTGTGCTTCTCAATCCACATGACGGTCAATTCTCCACGAATGTTTCCCCTCCCCTTAATTTTCTCGTTTCCCCTTATTACGTCACAAATCCAACGTAAATTCACATTCCTCTCTTGCAGCTTGCATAACTTCCGGAGTGACGTGGAAACCGATATTGGGTTCAATCTTCCAGGCTTTGTCCCATTTTTTTGAGGAAATTGATCCACCCTTCTTCCAAATTTCCTTCGTCCCTATTAAGATTATTTCCCCCCCCCCTACAAATATTCGCTGTTTCATACACATTTCTTCCTAATTTCCTCCCCTCTTTTCTGATTATCTCTTTTTTTGCGATTCTATGCCCACTTTCCAAAATGTGTTCTGAGAGACCTGTTTTGGGAACTTTTCCCCTTATGTCCTTTTCATGCTCGCTCCATCTTTTACCCATATTTCGGCCCGTCTGTCCTATGTACTCCTTCCCGTATTGGCATTCTATTCGATAAACCCCCTTCTGTTTTTTCGTGGAGAATTGACCTTCATGTGGATTGAGAAGCACAGTTGGGTAGGAATGGCCAAACCTGCAGGTTGCATTGCGATTCATGCAGGTTTTTTAGATTTTTAACTTTTTTACCTGTGAATAGGTCTACTGTACAAGTTTTTTTAGAGAACGACTTGGTTTTTTACGTACTTCTAATAGCAAAAACTTAATATTTTAAATGTATCCTAACCAACCCTTAACCACAATCCTCATATTACATTTTTGACGCAGTACTATGCCAAGTACTTAGCTTTTTATACGAACCTGAGGAAAGAGATAGTCAATCTCTGAAACGTCGTTCTACAATAAGAGCACTATACTCACATACGTAAGTACAATTTTTAACTTTCCTTTTTTTATATTCTGGATTTGTGAGTAACACGCGACTAACCTACAAAATCGTTAAGGAGCAATATGATGAATGTGATTGTTGACTTCTAGCCACATTTAAAACCTTGCATTCTGTTGGTTTTTTTTATTCTTTTGTCTTTTGCTTGTCCAGATTAAGCGAAGTCTGGCTTATCGGGATCCGGATTAACGAAGTTTTACTGTATTTCCTCTGTTATTAGAACATAAAAAAAATAATATTTTTTAGTTTTTAGCACCTAAAAATCCACACTCTAATAATTACATACTCTGTTAACTGTACTGTAATAGCATACCGAAAACTGCCTGTTAGATCTGAAGCTCCTGGTCTGAGTAGTAGCTGCGTAAGGAAATTGGCCCCACGACTCACTAACTTCCTTTTGAAGTCCCACCCATGCACACCACCTCCATTGATGTAGCGGGTGCCTGACACAACATCACATCCCTCTTTCTTCTGCAACTCAATGAACTGAGGAATGAACTTTGGCTGAAATAGAAAGATAGAATCATTTTTGTTCTGCTTAATTTGTACAATGTAGGCCAAAAGTCATGATCAGATACCATTTATAGTAGAAGAAAGTTTACTTGCGAACGAAATTTATGTAAAAAGTTGTTGTAGGTTGAGAACAATGCACAGGAGATGGTTTTATATCTTTACTTACATTTATGGGCCAAATTAAATCTTAACCTCTCTCTTGAATTCCAA
This sequence comes from Lepisma saccharinum, assembly GCF_977018435.1. Lineage (NCBI taxonomy): Eukaryota > Metazoa > Arthropoda > Insecta > Zygentoma > Lepismatidae > Lepisma > Lepisma saccharinum. The sequence goes on along the minus strand of NC_139255.1, from coordinate 33,451,325 downwards.
CTGATTAGCAGGGAACCGATTTATATGTAAATATAATATTCATATGATGCTAAAATCAATGTTACATTGTATAGTTTTTGCACATTGTGGTATGTAAACTCAAAAAAAATGCTATTTTTATTCTCCATATTTTTACATATGTTAGCTTTTAGCACAAAATTTAGTTACTTTACATAAAATTTCCTTTTTTTCAAGCATTTTCCGATATATACTCTAAAAATTCATGGTATTACTAAATCTTCTCGTCTTTTGTTAAATATCAAATGTTTTTTATTCATCTGTATTCTGTTTGTTTTGTACAGTCATGGACATTTCTGGATTGCAACCAAACCATTGATTTTCACTGATATCGTTACAAGACATAAATGTCCATGATTGTACTCCATTTATTTAAAATTTTGACAACAGACAATCCATCTGTAACTTTAACATTAACGTTTTATACAAAAATAATGCCAGAAAAAATTAGTTGTAAGGTAGATAGAAAGGAAGCACAAATATTTTCTGAGAGACAGTCACATTTAATATGGACAAAAACACCATGGAAAAAAGTAAATTTTGGCTGATAAAAGTTTTTACTTCCTCTTTGGTGTGATGGTAAGCGATTTACACTTTTTTTTCCTGCTATCATCACAAATTGTACAACTTCTACATTTCAATTTGGCACATCGCGCACAGATGGTTACCCAAATTAGAAAACAAAGCAATTGGAGGGTTCAGGGAAGGGGGGGTAAAACATGGTAGGTAACATTTTGGTCATTGTTGAGTTTATTAAGCAGAAAGATTGTTTTTGTGTTGTGTTCATCAATTTCAGAAGGGTTCAATGAGTCCAATGCAAACTGCATGACATAGCGATTACATGTGACAATTGAAGGATGGCTCTTTTTACTTTGTAACTCAGTAACGATTAAAATTTTACTTACCTCCGAGACCTTCAATTGTCAAAATATATCACTCCTGGCTGCTGCATTAAATTAGGTTGCTTACCTAGTTAAAAAAATAAGGCATTACGAACCTTCAAGCCCAAACCTAGGGTTCCAACTGCAAAAGATTGACCACAAATGGCAAAATTTCAGTTTTTTCTCCTAAAATGCTAGTTTTTTTTTTATTGGGAAAGAAACACTGCATCTAAATAGCCAGCCTTTTTCCAACTCTACCATTGCAACTGCTTTGTCACTTAAAATATGACTACTTACATGATGCGATAAATCTGCATCCATTATGACAACGAAGTTGCCGGTAGCATGCTTCATGCCATGAATATATGCCGTACCCAGTCCCAGCTTCTTAGGTCTCGGCCGGAGGACCTAGGTATGAATAAAGAACACAAGATAAAGAAAAGATTCTTAAACTATTTCTACACCAGGGTCATACATATGATTTTTCTTGGGAAACCATTTTGTTTTGCCTCCTATTCAAGCACTTCACACCTGCATTACAACTGTACCTACGGTGATCACTTTTCGACCATGAATTTGTGGGAGATTTTTGTTGATTTGGTGTTTTAAGACTGGACCTACAGTTTAAAATGGGATCCCGAGACCCCTTGATTACAAGGCGACGACGCTACCAGTGCACCATCGGGGAGGCCCTTGTGGGAGATTTAGTCACGGCAAATCTTGCTAATTTTCAGTGGCGTGGCATCACTCCAGCTAATGTTTATGGAGTGGATAATATTAAACAAAATAATTAATTTACATTTCATATCATATACAGATCAAAATAGAGAATAAAAAATTACAAATTTGCATGCTTAGTCCTAACCCATATGTATTTGTCCACTGCTGCTGTTGAACTGAGCATCAACTACAGCAAAATATTACGGTACTTCCGCCAGTCAAGGTATCTCGCAGTCGACTTGAGGTTTTGTATGGCTCGCCAAACTCAGAGTGAGTTGAACTTTTGTGATCTTCATTGATAATGAAAACTACGGAGAAATAGAATGTCAATACGGCAGCCAAGACGATCCCAAAAAATTAGCTGTTATATGGGAGATCCCAGGTATTCCGGGAGAGTTGGTCACCCGAACTGAACTGTACCTTAGAATATTCATAATGTGTGCAAGTTGTATTTACAAAATAAGGATCCAGTTGTGTAACATTTTTTTGCAAATTGGACAGGGACTGCGAAGGTAAGTTTGAAATTTGGATAAACTAATGTGTGTGTTTTAATACAAAGTATTAATTTGTGAGGAATTATTTTGTGGAAAGTAGGTTGCGCAAGTGGCTGTGTTCTTACAAGCCCAAAGCATATTTTCGTAAGTGAAACATTGTATACACATGCAGAAGGTGAAGCAATGTGTGGAAATGCTAACGCAATCACACCTAATACTGTAATCCTTACCGACTTAAAATGCATCAATAGTAGCATGGGAATTCAAGTGCAAAGAGCACTAAACCAGACTCGCCTAACCTACTCACGAACGCACGGAGGAGGAGGACCGAAAAAATTCTGCACAAAAACATTTGTTTGTTTGTTTTTATACCCTCTTTATGCACAGAAAGGATAATGGGAACTGGAACTACAGCTTAAAGTGGGATCCAAACCAATATGTGCCTTCACCAGGTATTGAACCTGGGATCTCACAATTACAAGCGGATGACGTTTCCACCATGCCATTGGAGGAGGCTTGTAGATATGTATAAGATTTGTGTAGAAAACACAAATCATGAAGATACCGGAATTACACAAATAGAATTGGGGACTGAAACAGAATTTTCAATTTAAAAAAGTTATTTAAAGTTAACCCGGGATCGGTCGCACTCGCTGTCGTCGGTGACGGGTGAGTGCGGCGCTCACCCTTGCTTTTCAGGCATATTTCACCAGATTTTTTTTTTTTAATTTATTTTTACCACATGTAATGACCTGTTTATTATAATCCTTCTCATTCATTACATTTTTGTTTCGAAATGTTTATTTGTTTTCAAACAGCGTAGTATACATCGTCGAAGCCAACAAGTCTCAGCGTTAAGGGGAGGAGATACAGTTACGCACCAATTGTGCATTTATTTCAATATCGCCTGAATGGGCACTGCAACTAAAAAAAAACCTGGGTGTATCCAAGAGTATGAATTCCTCTCCATGTTGCAAGTGGAAGCATTTTTCTATGTTGATTATTAAGCTGGGCACGATGTTTGAAAAATATGATGAATAAGAATTTACGGAATCCCATGTATTCCTTATGGGGAAACAACTTCAACATCAAGTTACGGCTAATCAAATGGAAGTTTTGACTTTTCAGCTGGTGTAAACCATCTTCAAAGTGCCCTCTTCCCGTTAACTTCTCTTTCTATTCCATTGGAAGTTTTATATTCCCAAGAGAACGAATCAAATCATACTCCCATATGATCAATGCTGTTTTCCTTGCTTCCTGGCAGTGTTGCCAAACTTGGTGCGCATAAAAGAACTAAATTTCACCTTAAATGAAGTTAAAACTGACTTTCATGGAACTAGATTTACGAAGGCTGGATAAAGTTCATTCTACGGTAATGTTAGTTGTCAAAGGGGTGGGGGCACTGCTATTATCGTTAACTCTAATTTGATGACAATTTATTCTTAGTTTTCAACATCTAGATCTGGTGGCATCGCCCATCTCATTAATCCACCGATGGTGGTATGAAATCGAAAATAAAGAATTCCCTGATAACAATATTATGTCAATTTCACATCAAACATTGCGCTATAAAGAAGTAGCTGGGTAGATAAGAGGGAGTGGGGCGACGCAGCCAATATAACAATATCACGTCACATGCAAAATGTATAATTATGACAAAAGTTGGTCTGTGGGCCGGAACCAGTGATGGCACCATAGTGGGGCACGGGGGGTGGGCATCCCAGTTCACAGCCGGACGAGAGCACCAAAGAGCTAGATCTGGATCCAAGAGAGATAAGTTGGCACACTGCCATGAACGGAAGAGCTTGGGAAGACTTCCGTGGAAACTGTATCGCATGCCCTTATCAAAAAGCACATGTTCCTCTGAGGTAGTTCCAGCTGATCTCCAGAAATCTGATATGATATAAAATAACTGCGACACTTTTCGAATTTTCTATTAACACTACAAGAACATATAGGTATGAAACTCACTATTGACTAAATAAGGCACAAATGTAAATGAAAAACTATATAATGTAATCAGTTGCATGTGAGCTCGGCGCTCACTCTGACAACACTATTTCCACAACAATGGTTTCTCTAATAATGTTGTTTACGTTATCTCATAAAAATGTGATCACGTCGCTCGTGAAACTCTATAAGTCAGCTAGTGAGCACCACAGGCCAATATTTTAAATACTGTTACAATGGCACTTCATTAAAATTTAAAGTGAGCAAGGTGCTCCTCCGCGACCGATTGCGGGTTAAGGGGCAGTCCCTTAAAATACAATTGCCTGGCAAACCTGTTCTGTTTAAAAAATTAAAAAATGTTTAATAAAATAATAAAGTATGGAGATTCCATGATTGAATGAAAAGGGAATTCTTTCCTTAGATATAGCTAGCTAAAAAAAGAATTGTGGAGTACTGGTAAATAACTATACTATTACTTAAAGTCTCTCTGACCTAGAACAAGAGGACTCATTAGCCTTTTATCAAGATATGGGAGGGTGGGACTGCTTTTCACAGCCATAGGATGTTAAATCAGACATTTGTGCACCTTCTTCAATGCACATTTTATCCTGTCACTGAAGCGTAAAAGAGAGGAGGGAGAGGGGTTAATCACGGTAAACTGTAAACTTGTAAATGAAGAGACAGTTTTTTTTATTTATTTATTGTAACTTTTAAAAAAACATTGCAATTCTTGTGGCATTAAAGTCAATGAAAATCCTTGAAATCTGCAACCACCAACCTTTTGAGTACAATTTGACAACTTAGATGTATTCCTTTTGCTAAAAAAAATTGTTAGAAAGAATGTTGTCAAACGGTAATACAGGGTTGTTTGCTTTATATCCGACCATTTTTGACGGGTACTCACCTTAAGAGATACCGTGCCGCCACCACCGATCATGTTCTATTGAACCCCCAGCATTGTGGACTATCGCCCGGCATCGCAGTTTCCATTGCAGCAAGCTCCGGCGCAGGACAGGCATGGGAATTCTGTCCCACTCCTCCCTGCAAGCGTTCCATAGACCATCCAGGGTGCGTGGGCGGCGATGTTGAAGATGTCGTTTCAACAGTCCAAATGCACAAAAATCTATTGGACTGGCATCTGGGCTTTTCACAGGAATGTCTTCAAACGGAATGACACAAATTCCTAATTCCTCTGCCATTTCCTGATAAAAAGTAGTGGTGTTCTGGTGGTATGACTCGAAGCCTTGTCCATATGGATCATCACCTGGTTCGCATCCATTCCATACAATTGTGGGATGTCTCTCCGATAGATAGGTGTCAGAATGGAGTCTTTGAAGTATCTGGCATTCACCTTCACGTTTTTGTCCACCTTGCGTATCATCAACTTACCCTCATATCCGAATCCCGTCACAACCATAAAGCCACGAGGGAAACTTTCCCTGCACTGACGAACAAAGTTGCTGCACCCCTTGCCGTCAATGTCACTGTATGTGATCGCCCGAATGTGACACTTTGCTTGCAGCCCTTCTCCTGTTGGTTTTCATGGGTGAATGTTTCGCAAGGAGAACCTGTTGTGTATAACTGGCCACAATAGCTTTCGCAGTAGTCACCCCGAGTGTTAACCCATTCTCCCGACACTGTTTCACAATGCGTACGTATGAAAACTTAGCATGGAAAAGGGCCATTACGTAACCCTCCCAATACCGGTTGATTTTCGGCGCCATTTGATAACATTCACTACCAACACTCACGCACCTACAAGGTCAGACACAACACTGCTCCCGCCAGCAGACCCATAGTTCCAGCATGATATGCCAGGTGGCAGCACCAAATCGAAAATAGTCTGATCAGTAGCGTACGCAGGATTTCATCAAGGGGGGTGTTATTTCTAAAACTTTTTTCTAAATTCACATTACCATTGTTTTATTATACTTTAATTAAATAATAATAATCACAATTAATTAATAATACTTATAATTAATTAGCTGAATTAATACTAATAATAGTACAAATACCACTACTACTACTATTAAGTAGTAGAGATCTACATAAATATAGTATTTATGAAAACAATAGAACGAAATTACTTTCTAGTCATTCGATTTTTATCAAATCCTGGGAGCATTGTTTTGTTTCTTTGTTACGAAATAATTGAGACATTTCAATGGTGAAGAAGATCCATAAATACAAGAAAATATATTAAAATAAATTGAAATAATCAAAGTATGGAACTCATCCAAGGAGCTGCGGTGATCTGGTCGGTAGAGCGTCTGACAAGTGACAATCATGCGGAAGATCCGGATTCGATTCCCGAAATTGGTTGAATATTTTCTGGCTTTTTCCCCGAATAAAGGTCTTCGATAATTCACATCTGGATTATCTCGCTGTTCTTAACAACAAAACATTTTACAATAGTTAAGCTTATTGTCGTTTTAATAATTGTCTAGTCAACAAGGTGAGACATTTTAAAGAGAGACATTCAAATGTGCTGCGGTAAATAATACAATGGGAAGGCAGACTGGTGACTGTATTCTTGTCCGCCTAGCCTTTGTCTATACATTAGAATCTAACAACGAACCAAGAACTTTCTTTAGTTAATTCTCATTGTTCACACACAAAAAAAAAATACATGTTCGTTGAACACTGGCGTACGTAGAGGGGTGGCCGACGGTGTTCCAGCCCCTACCCAAATTTTGATAAAATCAGAATTTTCAAATAAAAATCCGTTAAGAACTTTAAGAAAATCAAAATGTGTAAATGCGAAACCTCTTTTAAAGTGAATCCCGATTACCATTTTTGTCTTTGAATACAATTTTAATAGACTGAAAAGCTCCAAAAATACGAAATATTTTATTATGCATACTGCCCTCCAAATCGAAGCCATTTGCTATTCACATTTACTATTCCAGCCCCTCCTGAAAAAATAATCCTGCGTACGCCAGTGTGTTGAACATTGTTGCAACTGAGATAGAAAAAAAACTTTTTCTCTTTTAAATCATAGTTACCCTAACCTAACCTCATAAACTCGTGTTTATTTTCAAGGCATCACTCTGAAAGACGCGTGTGTTTGGAATGCTGTGCTTTTCTCCATGCTGCATGGAAATAATAACTCAAATTATTATTATATTATTATTATTAGTAATAGTAGTAGTAGTAGTAGTACTAGAAGTAGTAATAGCAATATTATTGTCCCAGATCTTTGACTGTGAAAAATTGGTCATTTAATTTTTTTCAGCATTTTTCATAATATTTCACAAGCTCAAGGGGGGGGTTTAAACCCCGTAACCCCCCCCCCTTGCGTACGCCACTGAGTCTGATATAAAGCGAACAATGTGTGGGGGGGTTACAATTTGAGATAAATGTGAGAAAAGCCATGTAAGGAACACTCGCCCCCCCCAAGAAACTGATTTTGCCCCTAGCACTTCCAACTCTAACAGTAGTTGTTGTTATTCCCCGAAATAATTTTTTTCTAAGTGATTCACAAAACTTCGGCAGAGGGATGTTAGTGTGATCTTTCTTCCCATATCTGATATCCTCGACCACCAATAAGAAATTGTTCTTACTTGATTCCACGAGAAATCAAATATTTGGGGAAAAACGACTTTGTGCCCACCCTTTATATACACAAATGTTACTGTATGGGGAAAATTATAATTATGTATGTGGTTATGCATGCATGCAGTGTTAGTAATAATGTTGGTATGGATTCTAATTAAAAAAACAATAACTTTAAAATATTCTACTTACTATCTTATCATTTCCATATATACTTTGCAGTTCTTTAGCAGCCTCTAAAGTTCCATCTGGACTGCCATCATCAATAACAATGATTTCATAGTCAAAACCACTAGAACAGAACGTAACATTTATATAATCACACACACATACAAAACCTTTCACTAATAACATTATTACATCTAAAACATTTACTTTCAATATTCAATTTTAGTATGTAGTAGTACACTTATTGTGTCTTTTTTTCCTATGCATTTATGCGTAGATGTTTCATAGTAAGTTGTCACTTCACTACAGTTGGCCATGATTTAGGCAAATATAGACCTACAGTTTAAAGTCGGATCTGAACCACTTCACTGCCTCCACCAGGAATGAAACAAACCTGTAATACAGCCAATTCTCGATTGGTTATCCATAGATCAGCATTGTTATAACTTATGAGCATGTTATGGATGATTTCTGTTCTCATATTCTTGTTGGTAAAATAGTAAGTAGTTAATCCTTCAACACATTTAGAGTAGGTTAGGTTACCTTAGAACTACTGCATATCTTATGTACTTGTATACAATGTTATTTCATGAAAAATAAACAACTGCTGGATATGATGATGATGCCTCGGGACCTAAGATCCCTGTAATTTATGGTTTCTGTTGGGCCAGTAACAGTGGTGTGTCCCAAGATTTTCGAAAGGGGGGGGGGGTTATGTCTTATTTTAGTCTGTCATATTTTTTGCCATATTTTCCTGCACTTTCAGAGATAACGAGCAAAAGTAAACCCCCCCCCTCCCCCAGGTACACAACTGGCCAGTAATTAAAAAAGAAGACAGTATGATGCACTATTTATTTCTGTTGAGATGGGTTACATAGGATTGACATTTATCGTACGTACTTGGGCTCATTCCACTAGTTCACTACACTAAATCGTTTTGGTAACAGTTTCATACATCGGAGACACATTTCTTCAATTTTACAGAAGAAACTAGTTACGGAAATGAGTTTCTCTAAAGTTTCCAACGTTCGTCGAGGTATTTTCTTCTTTCGTGGAATCTATTTGACCGGGAAATCATGTATTTTTCAAGAGAAATATCTCACCGACGCACAATTGCCATTGCTTTCCCTACATGAACTGGATGCTGCGTATGTTTGAAGACGTAACCCCCTGTCAGTGTTTCCAATTCCCCTTTTTGTAACTATGCTTGCCTAACCTAACCTTATCGGAATGGGAACGACTTAAGATGACCAGACCCCTCTCCGATTTTCTTCATATTTGGCATACTCACTAATTGAGGCCTCCTAATCACGAATCTGAAGTTAAAAGTTGTCGGAAACTTTTAGAAATTGCAAAATAAGCTAAAATAAGGCGTTAGTTTTCGGAATGGAAACAGTCTATTTTCGTGAAATTTTTTGTTTCACAAGGAAATATATATATATATATATTCCTGATACTACCACGACACTAAATTTTAACTATATTTGCCTAACCTAACCACACGTCAATGGTTCGTGGGGCTAGCGCCAATGATTCGTGGGGCTAGCATCAATGGTTCTCAATTATTTTGCAATTTCTAGACTTTTCCGACAAAGTTTAACTTCAGATTCGTTATTAGCAGGCCTCAATTAGTAAGTAGGTCAAAAATGAAGAAAATCGGAGAGGGGTCCGGTCATCTTAAGTCATACCTCGGAATGGTTCGTGGGGCTATACGTCAGCTATCCGTGCATAATGTACAATTTGCACACGTGACGAACACGATATTAGGTATTTTTCGGTGAAGAAGGTTGTAAACACTGCATACTCACTACAGCAGTCAAGTTTTGCCCGCCATATTGTGTGTTAAGGAAGCGACAAAAGGAATAACAAAAATGACTCTCTATGTGAATAATTGTGTTTGTTTTCGTGTAAAAAGCATAATGGCACCTTGAACTATGTTCCACAATACACAATTGGTAAGTACAATCCATGCGAAACACAAAATATCCGATTTTAATGTGTCTCCGATCTATGAAACTGGTACAATCGTTTTCAGTGCACTTTTTCACCCTAGGTGTCATGCTCTTCGGTGTTGAAAAGCTAGATAAGTTAAGATTTATTCCGTTCGTTTGATCATCTATAGTACAGAATGTACAATGATATTGAACAGGTCATTCTTATAATTAAGTATCTAAATTATAAGGTTATGCTACATAAAAAATAGTAAAACAACACTAATACAATTTATATAAAGATGAAAACAACACAGATTATAGTTATAAAAGGACAGTTACAGTTGGTACATGATGAAAAACAGGACCAAATCTCAACTAATACACGTTTTTTTGTGGATCTATAGCTAAGGAAATGAATTGTATGAGATTTTTTTGTAGTAAATAAATGATACACCGAAACGAATGCAATTTTTACATGGTTCGATTTCGATGTATGTCTGTTAACACATACTGCAGAGTTTTAGCGATTACTTAAGATTTTGTTCAATATATGCTTTCGTGGTTAGGTTAGGTTTGGTTCCCTTAGCACTAACATAAAAGTCCCTAAATGCATTATACTAAGATTCCGATTTACTTCTACATTCATTCCCATGCTTCTACGATATTTACTGTCGCTTGTCGACGGAGAATATCTTGTCCATGAAAAGTGCGTAAGGTAATTTTCAAGTTGTTTTTTTCAACATAAATAACTTTTTTTCGAGTCCAAACGGTGCTCATTACTTTAAGGAAGATTCAAATTTCATGTGACAATGATTTCCAAAATTCTACAATAATTAGTCTTTGTGCTAGGAGAAATCATAAAACAATCGGAACCGTTACCGTAGCTTTTAGTAGACAGCAGAACTTATCTTCCTGACACATTATTTTGTAAAGTGCAAGACGTTCTATATGTTAGCGACACCGGAATCCATCGACAACCAGGAAACCGCTGCAGGCCATCGGCGCGCTCAAGGTTGCCAGGGGTACGAGAAAGTTCTAGCCGATATATCATGTTTTCGCCACAATTACAAGACGGAGTGAACTGTCATTTACGTGGGATATACCTGATACTTAGTGTAACAATATGAAGTAAAAAAATTGAAAATTACATCATTTTCTCCCCGCGATTACGACCGAATGGGAAGACGTAGTGAACTTTCGTGTACGTGGTGGATACATGATACCTTTTATAACAATATTCAGTAAAAAAAATTGACCTAACACTTTTCCCCGATTTTCACCCACCCCATCGACTTTTCCCCGATTTTCACCCACCCCATCGACAACCTATTACGCCAGGGGTACGAGAAAGTTCGAGAAAGTTCTAGCCGATATATCATGTTTTCGCCAGAATTACAAGACGGAGTGAACTGTCATTTACGTGGGATATACCTGATACTTAGTGTAACAATATGAAGTAAAAAAATTGAAAATTACATCATTTTCTCCCCGCGATTACGACCGAATGGGAAGACGTAGTGAACTTTCGTGTACGTGGTGGATACATGATACCTTTTATAACAATATTCAGTAAAAAAAATTGACCTAACACTTTTCCCCGATTTTCACCCACCCCATCGACTTTTCCCCGATTTTCACCCACCCCATCGACAACCTATTACGCCAGGGGTACGAGAAAGTTCGAGAAAGTTCTAGCCGATATATCATGTTCTCGCCAGAATTACAAGACGGAGTGAACTGTCATTTACGTGGGATATACCTGATACTTAGTGTAACAATATGAAGTAAAAAAATTGAAAATTACATCATTTTCTCCCCGCGATTACGACCGAATGGGAAGACGCAGTGAACTTTCGTGTACGTGGTGGATACATGATACCTTTTATAACAATATTCAGTAAAAAAAATTGACCTAACACTTTTCCCCGATTTTCACCCACCCCATCGACAACCTATTACGAAATTTCAAAGAAATAACATGGGAAATTACATTATTTTCTCCCCGCGATTACGGCCGAATGGGAAGACGTAGCGAACTTTCGTGTACGTGGTGGATACATGATACCTTTTATAACAATATTCAGTAAAAAAAATTGACCTAACACTTTTCCCCGATTTTCACCCACCCCATCGACAACCTATTACGAAATTTCAAAGAAATAACATGGGAAATTACATCATTTTCTCCCCGCGATTACGGCCGAATGGGAAGACGTAGCGAACTTTCATTTACGTGGTGGATACATGATACCCTTTATAACAATATTCAGTAAAAAAAAATTGAGCTAACACTTTTCCCCGATTTTCACCCACCCCATCGACAACCTATTACGAAATTTCAAAGAAATAACATGGGAAATTACATCACTTTCTCGCCGCGATTACGACCGAATCGGAAGACGTAGCGAACTTTCATGTACAGGGTGGATACATGATACCTTTTGTAATAATATTCAGTAAAGAAAATTGAGCTAACACTTTTCCCCGATTATTGCTCACCCCATCGACAACCTATTACGAAATTTCAAAGAAATAACATGGGAAATTACATCATTTTCTCCCCGCGATTACGACCGAATCGGAAGACGTAGCGAACTTTCATGTACGTGGTGGATACATGATACCTTTTATAACAATATTCAGTAAAAAAAATTGACCTAACACTTTTCCACGATTTTCACCCACCCCATCGACAACCTATTACGAAATTTCAAAGAAATAACATGGGAAATTACATCATTTTCTCCCCGCGATTACGACCGAATGGGAAGACGTAGCGAACTTTCATTTACGTGGTGGATACATGATACCCTTTATAACAATATTCAGTAAAAAAAAATTGAGCTAACACTTTTCCCCGATTTTCACCCACCCCATCGACAACCTATTACGAAATTTTAAAGAAATAACATGGGAAATTACATCACTTTCTCGCCGCGATTACGACCGAATCGGAAGACGTAGCGAACTTTCATGTACAGGGTGGATACATGATACCTATTGTAATAATATTCAGTAAAGAAAATTGAGCTAACACTTTTCCCCGATTATTGCTCACCCCATCGACAACCTATTACGAAATTTCAAAGAAATAACATGGGAAATTACATCATTTTCTCCCCGCGATTACGACCGAATCGGAAGACGTAGCGAACTTTCATGTTCGTGGTGGATACATGATACCTTTTATAACAATATTCAGTAAAAAAAAATTGACCTAACACTTTTCCACGATTTTCACCCACCCCATCGACAACCTATTACGAAATTTCAAAGAAATAACATGGGAAATTACATCATTTTCTCCCCGCGATTACGGCCGAATGGGAAGACGTAGCGAACTTTCATTTACGTGGTGGATACATGATACCCTTTATAACAATATTCAGTAAAAAAAAATTGAGCTAACACTTTTCCCCGATTTTCACCCACCCCATCGACAACCTATTACGAAATTTTAAAGAAATAACATGGGAAATTACATCACTTTCTCGCCGCGATTACGACCGAATCGGAAGACGTAGCGAACTTTCATGTACAGGGTGGATACATGATACCTTTTGTAATAATATTCAGTAAAGAAAATTGAGCTAACACTTTTCCCCGATTATTGCTCACCCCATCGACAACCTATTACGAAATTTCAAAGAAATAACATGGGAAATTACATCACTTTCTCGCCGCGATTACGACCGAATCGGAAGACGTAGCGAACTTTCATGTACGTGGTGGATACATGATACCTTTTATAACAATATTCAGTAAAAAAAATTGACCTAACACTTTTCCACGATTTTCACCCACCCCATCGACAACCTATTACGAAATTTCAAAGAAATAACATGGGAAATTACATCATTTTGTCCCCGCGATTACATCCGAATGGGAAGACGTAGCGAACTTTTATTTACGTGGTGGATACATGATACCCTTTATAACAATATTCAGTAAAAAAAAATTGAGCTAACACTTTTCCCCAATTTTCACCCACCCCATCGACAACCTATTACGAAATTTCAAAGAAATAACATGGGAAATTACATTATTTTCTCCCCGCGATTACGGCCGAATGGGAAGACGTAGCGAACTTTCGTGTACGTGGTGGATACATGATACCTTTTATAACAATATTCAGTAAAAAAAATTGACCTAACACTTTTCCCCGATTTTCACCCACCCCATCGACAACCTATTACGAAATTTCAAAGAAATAACATGGGAAATTACATCATTTTCTCCCCGCGATTACGGCCGAATGGGAAGACGTAGCGAACTTTCATTTACGTGGTGGATACATGATACCCTTTATAACAATATTCAGTAAAAAAAAATTGAGCTAACACTTTTCCCCGATTTTCACCCACCCCATCGACAACCTATTACGAAATTTCAAAGAAATAACATGGGAAATTACATCACTTTCTCGCCGCGATTACGACCGAATCGGAAGACGTAGCGAACTTTCATGTACAGGGTGGATACATGATACCTTTTGTAATAATATTCAGTAAAGAAAATTGAGCTAACACTTTTCCCCGATTATTGCTCACCCCATCGACAACCTATTACGAAATTTCAAAGAAATAACATGGGAAATTACATCATTTTCTCCCCGCGATTACGACCGAATCGGAAGACGTAGCGAACTTTCATGTACGTGGTGGATAGATGATACCCTTTATAACAATATTCAGTAAAAAAAAATTGAGCTAACACTTTTCCCCAATTTTCACCCACCCCATCGACAACCTATTACGAAATTTCAAAGAAATAACATGGGAAATTACATCATTTTCTCGCCGCGATTACGACCGAATGGGAAGACGTAGCGAACTTTCATGTACAGGGTGGATACATGATACCCTTTATAACAATATTCAGTAAAAAAAATTGACCTAACACTTTTCCCCGATTTTCACCCACCCTATCGACAACCTATTACGAAATTTCAAAGAAATAACATGGGAAATTACATCATTTTCTCCCCGCGATTACGGCCGAATGGGAAGACGTAGCGAACTTTCATTTACGTGGTGGATACATGATACCCTTTATAACAATATTCAGTAAAAAAAATTGACCTAACACTTTTCCCCGATTTTCACCCACCCCATCGACAACCTATTACGAAATTTCAAAGAAATAACATGGGAAATTACATCACTTTCTCGCCGCGATTACGACCGAATCGGAAGACGTAGCGAACTTTCATGTACAGGGTGGATACATGATACCTTTTGTAATAATATTCAGTAAAGAAAATTGAGCTAACACTTTTCCCCGATTATTGCTCACCCCATCGACAACCTATTACGAAATTTCAAAGAAATAACATGGGAAATTACATCACTTTCTCGCCGCGATTACGACCGAATCGGAAGACGTAGCGAACTTTCATGTACAGGGTGGATACATGATACCTTTTGTAATAATATTCAGTAAAGAAAATTGAGCTAACACTTTTCCCCGATTATTGCTCACCCCATCGACAACCTATTAAGAAATTTCAAAGAAATAACATGGGAAATTACATCATTTTCTCCCCGCGATTACGGCCGAATGGGAAGACGTAGCGAACTTTCATTTACGTGGTGGATACATGATACCCTTTATAACAATATTCAGTAAAAAAAAATTGAGCTAACACTTTTCCCCGATTTTCACCCACCCCATCGACAACCTATTACGAAATTTCAAAGAAATAACATGGGAAATTACATTATTTTCTCCCCGCGATTACGGCCGAATGGGAAGACGTAGCGAACTTTCGTGTACGTGGTGGATACATGATACCCTTTATAACAATATTCAGTAAAAAAAAATTGAGCTAACACTTTTCCCCGATTTTCACCCACCCCATCGACAACCTATTACGAAATTTCAAAGAAATAACATGGGAAATTACATCACTTTCTCGCCGCGATTACGACCGAATCGGAAGACGTAGCGAACTTTCATGTACAGGGTGGATACATGATACCTTTTGTAATAATATTCAGTAAAGAAAATTGAGCTAACACTTTTCCCCGATTATTGCTCACCCCATCGACAACCTATTACGAAATTTCAAAGAAATAACATGGGAAATTACATCACTTTCTCGCCGCGATTACGACCGAATCGGAAGACGTAGCGAACTTTCATGTACAGGGTGGATACATGATACCTTTTGTAATAATATTCAGTAAAGAAAATTGAGCTAACACTTTTCCCCGATTATTGCTCACCCCATCGACAACCTATTACGAAATTTCAAAGAAATAACATGGGAAATTACATCATTTTCTCCCCGCGATTACGGCCGAATGGGAAGACGTAGCGAACTTTCATTTACGTGGTGGATACATGATACCCTTTATAACAATATTCAGTAAAAAAAAATTGAGCTAACACTTTTCCCCGATTTTCACCCACCCCATCGACAACCTATTACGAAATTTCAAAGAAATAACATGGGAAATTACATTATTTTCTCCCCGCGATTACGGCCGAATGGGAAGACGTAGCGAACTTTCGTGTACGTGGTGGATACATGATACCCTTTATAACAATATTCAGTAAAAAAAAATTGAGCTAACACTTTTCCCCGATTTTCACCCACCCCATCGACAACCTATTACGAAATTTCAAAGAAATAACATGGGAAATTACATCACTTTCTCGCCGCGATTACGACCGAATCGGAAGACGTAGCGAACTTTCATGTACAGGGTGGATACATGATACCTTTTGTAATAATATTCAGTAAAGAAAATTGAGCTAACACTTTTCCCCGATTATTGCTCACCCCATCGACAACCTATTACGAAATTTCAAAGAAATAACATGGGAAATTACATCATTTTCTCCCCGCGATTACGACCGAATGGGAAGACGTAGCGAACTTTCATTTCCGTGGTGGATACATGATACCCTTTATAACAATATTCAGTAAAAAAAAATTGAGCTAACACTTTTCCCCAATTTTCACCCACCCCATCGACAACCTATTACGAAATTTCAAAGAAATAACATGGGAAATTACATCATTTTCTCGCCGCGATTACGACCGAATGGGAAGACGTAGCGAACTTTCATGTACAGGGTGGATACATGATACCCTTTATAACAATATTCAGTAAAAAAAATTGACCTAACACTTTTCCCCGATTTTCACCCACCCCATCGACAACCTATTACGAAATTTCAAAGAAATAACATGGGAAATTACATCATTTTCTCCCCGCGATTACGGCCGAATGGGAAGACGTAGCGAACTTTCATTTACGTGGTGGATACATGATACCCTTTAAAACAATATTCAGTAAAAAAAATTGACCTAACACTTTTCCCCGATTTTCACCCACCCCATCGACAACCTATTACGAAATTTCAAAGAAATAACATGGGAAATTACATCACTTTCTCGCCGCGATTACGACCGAATCGGAAGACGTAGCGAACTTTCATGTACAGGGTGGATACATGATACCTTTTGTAATAATATTCAGTAAAGAAAATTGAGCTAACACTTTTCCCCGATTATTGCTCACCCCATCGACAACCTATTACGAAATTTCAAAGAAATAACATGGGAAATTACATCACTTTCTCGCCGCGATTACGACCGAATCGGAAGACGTAGCGAACTTTCATGTACAGGGTGGATACATGATACCTTTTATAACAATATTCAGTAAAAAAAATTGACCTAACACTTTTCCCCGATTTTCACCCACCCCATCGACTTTTCCCCGATTTTCACCCACCCCATCGACAACCTATTACGCCAGGGGTACGAGAAAGTTCGAGAAAGTTCTAGCCGATATATCATGTTTTCGCCAGAATTACAAGACGGAGTGAACTGTCATTTACGTGGGATATACCTGATACTTAGTGTAACAATATGAAGTAAAAAAATTGAAAATTACATCATTTTCTCCCCGCGATTACGACCGAATGGGAAGACGTAGTGAACTTTCGTGTACGTGGTGGATACATGATACCTTTTATAACAATATTCAGTAAAAAAAATTGACCTAACACTTTTCCCCGATTTTCACCCACCCCATCGACTTTTCCCCGATTTTCACCCACCCCATCGACAACCTATTACGCCAGGGGTACGAGAAAGTTCGAGAAAGTTCTAGCCGATATATCATGTTCTCGCCAGAATTACAAGACGGAGTGAACTGTCATTTACGTGGGATATACCTGATACTTAGTGTAACAATATGAAGTAAAAAAATTGAAAATTACATCATTTTCTCCCCGCGATTACGACCGAATGGGAAGACGCAGTGAACTTTCGTGTACGTGGTGGATACATGATACCTTTTATAACAATATTCAGTAAAAAAAATTGACCTAACACTTTTCCCCGATTTTCACCCACCCCATCGACAACCTATTACGAAATTTCAAAGAAATAACATGGGAAATTACATTATTTTCTCCCCGCGATTACGGCCGAATGGGAAGACGTAGCGAACTTTCGTGTACGTGGTGGATACATGATACCTTTTATAACAATATTCAGTAAAAAAAATTGACCTAACACTTTTCCCCGATTTTCACCCACCCCATCGACAACCTATTACGAAATTTCAAAGAAATAACATGGGAAATTACATCATTTTCTCCCCGCGATTACGGCCGAATGGGAAGACGTAGCGAACTTTCATTTACGTGGTGGATACATGATACCCTTTATAACAATATTCAGTAAAAAAAAATTGAGCTAACACTTTTCCCCGATTTTCACCCACCCCATCGACAACCTATTACGAAATTTCAAAGAAATAACATGGGAAATTACATCACTTTCTCGCCGCGATTACGACCGAATCGGAAGACGTAGCGAACTTTCATGTACAGGGTGGATACATGATACCTTTTGTAATAATATTCAGTAAAGAAAATTGAGCTAACACTTTTCCCCGATTATTGCTCACCCCATCGACAACCTATTACGAAATTTCAAAGAAATAACATGGGAAATTACATCACTTTCTCGCCGCGATTACGACCGAATCGGAAGACGTAGCGAACTTTCATGTACAGGGTGGATACATGATACCTTTTGTAATAATATTCAGTAAAGAAAATTGAGCTAACACTTTTCCCCGATTATTGCTCACCCCATCGACAACCTATTACGAAATTTCAAAGAAATAACATGGGAAATTACATCATTTTCTCGCCGCGATTACGACCGAATGGGAAGACGTAGCGAACTTTCATGTACAGGGTGAATACATGATACCCTTTATAACAATATTCAGTAAAAAAAATTGAGCTAACACTTTTCCCCGATTTTCACCCACCCCATCGACAACCTATTACGAAATTTCAAAGAAATAACATGGGAAATTACATCATTTTCTCGCCGCGATTACGACCGAATCGGAAGACGTAGCGAACTTTCGTGTACGTGGTGGATACATGATACCTTTTATAACAATATTCAGTAAAAAAAATTGACCTAACACTTTTCCCCGATTTACACCCACCCCATCGACAACCTATTACGAAATTTCAAAGAAATAACATGGGAAATTACATTATTTTCTCCCCGCGATTACGGCCGAATGGGAAGACGTAGCGAACTTTCGTGTACGTGGTGGATACATGATACCTTTTATAACAATATTCAGTAAAAAAAATTGACCTAACACTTTTCCCCGATTTTCACCCACCCCATCGACAACCTATTACGAAATTTCAAAGAAATAACATGGGAAATTACATCATTTTCTCCCCGCGATTACGGCCGAATGGGAAGACGTAGCGAACTTTCATTTACGTGGTGGATACATGATACCCTTTATAACAATATTCAGTAAAAAAAAATTGAGCTAACACTTTTCCCCGATTTTCACCCACCCCATCGACAACCTATTACGAAATTTCAAAGAAATAACATGGGAAATTACATCATTTTCTCGCCGCGATTACGACCGAATCGGAAGACGTAGCGAACTTTCGTGTACGTGGTGGATACATGATACCTTTTATAACAATATTCAGTAAAAAAAATTGACCTAACACTTTTCCCCGATTTTCACCCACCCCATCGACAACCTATTACGAAATTTCAAAGAAATAACATGGGAAATTACATTATTTTCTCCCCGCGATTACGGCCGAATGGGAAGACGTAGCGAACTTTCGTGTACGTGGTGGATACATGATACCCTTTATAACAATATTCAGTAAAAAAAAATTGAGCTAACACTTTTCCCCGATTTTCACCCACCCCATCGACAACCTATTACGAAATTTCAAAGAAATAACATGGGAAATTACATCACTTTCTCGCCGCGATTACGACCGAATCGGAAGACGTAGCGAACTTTCATGTACAGGGTGGATACATGATACCTTTTGTAATAATATTCAGTAAAGAAAATTGAGCTAACATTTTTCCCCGATTATTGCTCACCCCATCGACAACCTATTACGAAATTTCAAAGAAATAACATGGGAAATTACATCATTTTCTCCCCGCGATTACGACCGAATGGGAAGACGTAGCGAACTTTCATTTACGTGGTGGATACATGATACCCTTTATAACAATATTCAGTAAAAAAAAATTGAGCTAACACTTTTCCCCGATTTTCACCCACCCCATCGACAACCTATTACGAAATTTCAAAGAAATAACATGGGAAATTACATCACTTTCTCGCCGCGATTACGACCGAATCGGAAGACGTAGCGAACTTTCATGTACAGGGTGGATACATGATACCTTTTGTAATAATATTCAGTAAAAAAAATTGACCTAACACTTTTCCCCGATTTTCACCCACCCCATCGACAACCTATTACGAAATTTCAAAGAAATAACATGGGAAATTACATCATTTTCTCGCCGCTATTACGACCGAATGGGAAGACGTAGCGAACTTTCATGTACAGGGTGGATACATGATACCTTTTGTAATAATATTCAGTAAAAAAAATTGAGCTAAAATTTTTCCCCGATTATTGCTCACCGCATCGAGAACCTATTACAGAGGCGGTTCAATCACTTTCCTTTTCATTCTCCCTGTTGGTGCCAGCAGGTGTCCTCGGAGGACGACGACACAGGAGTCTTATCTGTCAAGTATCAGCTTTTGTCCAGTGTTTGCAACCAGGAGCAGGAAAAGATAATACAGTAAGGTTTAGGCCCACTTTAGAGTGAAGCATTTTCCTCAGCAAAAATGCTAGATAAATGCTTCCAGAAATGCCATACCATTTTTGTGGTGGTTCGCATCGACAATCTATTATGAAATTTCACCTATTTACCTTGGAATATTACGTCATTTTCTCGCCCCCACTATGACCGAATCGGAAGGCGGAGCGAACTGTCATTTTGTGGTAGATACGTGATACCTTGTACAACAATATTCTGTTGAAAAAATAGAGGTGACACGTCTTTTTCTATTTATTATCACCCCAGCAACAACCCGTTATGAAGATTCACCGATTTACCTTGGAAAATTGCATCATTTTCTCGCCCCGACTACGACCGAATTTAGTAGACGGAACATTTCGTAATTATCAGTGATATTTTTACAGGGACGGCGACGCGGGTGGGCACGGGTGGGCAAGATATGAATTGATCTTGCCCAGGATAGGGACAGATGGAAGGCTTGTGTTGCTGCAGCCATAAACCTTCGGGTTTAAGTATGCTATAGAGCAGGCATGTCCAACGCGTCGATCGCGGGGCGTTTGTTGGTCGACCGCAGTTATCTATTGTAATTATACGAATATACGTTATTTGATTTCAAGTTCAATATGACAGTTCTTCAGAAAACGAAGAGCAACTTAGCTAATAATCTCTTAAATTCTGAACAGATTTCTCAATCTTACTTGTTTATTACTTATGACGAGTGATATTTTGTCAAAATAGCCTTTCATTAGCCTAGGGATACTTATTGGACACTGAACAAATAATTTGTTTTCCGTGTGTGTTTTAAATCATTCCTAATAAGACGTTCATTTTAATCCAAACATTCAGTGGCGGCGATTAGGTGGAGCGGGAAGTGGGGGATGCAGTTCCCCAACCACATTTTGCCACTTTTTTCCCCCGCACTATGGCCTCTTTATGCTAAACCTTTTCTACCAAGAAAACGTATATTCAGGGGTGCCCACAGGGGGGATTATGGCGCAGGGTGCGCCATCGAAATTCTTTGGGGATTTTTTTCCTTCAAATAATGTAAAATTGAACATTTATATATATTTTCCCAAAATACACCATATTTAATCCATTACATGGAGAAAAGAAAGCGTTTAGGTCATTATTGAAGGTGCGAAGGAGGTGGGGTGATAAATATCCAACTCTTATACATTAGGCCTTAATTGACACGTGGGTTCTTTGGGGGTATTCTGAATTAAACGTTGGCGGCGACAGTATTCAACCCTAAGTCTTAGATTATGGCGAGTATTTTAGTTAGAGGGGCATTGAGCATTAAGGTATCCAATTTTTGTGTATTACTATTGTCTTAGAATGTTGAAGAAATTCTGGTGTGGAGACTGAGAATTAATTTTTTGGAGGAGGCAACATCCAGTCTTCAATATCAACAGTAAGTCTAAAATTGGCATGGACGTTTTTGTGGTAGGATTGAGTATTAAATTTAAAGGGGGAGATAGGAAGCTCTCGATAAAGTGTTAAATCTTAGATTGTCAAGTGATTTCTGTAGTGAAGGGAGAGTTTGAACATTAAATTTTGGAGACTATATTTAGCGATATGGTATCCACACGTTTTCGAGCCCGAACGTGCCAAAACAGAAGTTGGAAAAGACTAAATATCCCGGGATCCTAAGAAAGTATTGACACCCCGTTAAATTAATATTCTTGAAAGCCTGCAAAGAAATGGATGTAAAAATGTTCTTGCTTGCTTCGCTCGCAATAGTGTGTTTGTTACAACAATACGTGTTTGGCGCTTTACTGAGGTGGATGTGAATTTTGAATCTATAGCTGCATTACAAGACATGAGCGATATTCTCCATATTCATGAGTAACATCACTTCTTAAAATATAGTGCTTAGTGTTGGAATACAGCTTATTTTAAAGCAGGTGCATCATTTGTAACAAAAAGCTAAGGAAAAAGTTACTTTCGGTGTAGGGATTACGATATAGTTTCAGGGCGCAAATGATATGATTTGTGTGTGGGGGGGGGGGGCGGATGACATGGACATGATTTTTGTGGGGATGCGCCATTGGCCTTGGAGGGATGGGCACCCCTGCGTATATTGTCCTTGCCTCTCAAATGTTGGCACCCAATCGCTGCTACTACAAACATTCAGATAGATTTGTCAGTTATACAAACCCTGTACTGCTCACCCTAATCTATCATTATGGAGCTTCTGCCTACCCGGTCGAATATTTCTGGCGCCGCCCCTGTATTATTATTTATATTAGTTTTATGTTTGTGCTTTTATCTTCATCTTGTATTTTCAGTTTGATAAGACACGAAACTAGGATTGTTTAAAGGAGGTGTGTGTTAGATCCGAAAATGTGTCACAAAGAGAACAGTCATGCTGTAAGGGTCATTGAATTAGTTTATTTTGCCTTGCTTTACTTCCAAGTTTGTCTAATTGCGACGATCATGATGAGCAATGATATGAAATTGATGACGGAACACATACTCATTTATGCAAGGACAAAATGAAAATTTTTACAAATTTCGAAATCGTAGATGTCATTTTCGTATATTTTTTTTTTATAGGGTAAAAATAAAATACTTCATAGTTCGGAGGGGAGGGCCCGTGACCACAATGGACCCTCCCATGGATTCGGGCCATGGTCCCTACCTTCTTTACTAGGAAATTCAGCTTGATGCCAGACAGCTCAAGCTCAGGGCAGAATACCTTCCTGCTCAGAAGAAATTTGCAATGTCAGTCTAGCTTGGTACCTTGGATTTTCAGACGCACATATTTTGAAAAGATTAAACTGGAATGCTGAGGGGAGACTTTTCCAAGAATCACTGTATCATTCACCTGAGCTGTTGTCGAGTTGGAAAGCACACATATTCAGGGAAACTTGTTTCCTATCTCAAGACACAGGAATTCATTCTGAATGCTTAAACAAAGGCATTTCCAACAGCGTTTAAGCATGAAAGGGTGGAAAATGTACTGAATCTGTTTCAGACGCACATATTTTGAAAAGATTAAACTGGAATGCTGAGGGGGGACTTTTCCAAGAATCACTGTATCATTCACCTGAGCTGTTGTCGAGTTGGAAAGCACACATATTCAGGGAAACTTGTTTCCTATCTCAAGACACAGGAATTCATTCTGAATGCTTAAACAAAGGCATTTCCAACAGCGTTTAAGCATGAAAGGGTGGAAAATGTACTGAATCTGTTGTCGGTGCAGCAAGATGGTGATATGGCATTCCACATAGTCCATTCGTAAAAAAGGAAATTAATTTTAAATAAATATCTTCCAATTGTCAAATAAATCGAAGCATTTCTTTTGTTTGATTGGACAAAAAGCAAGAAGTCATTAGAAAACAGCTCGTTCGATAGACAGCACAGATCTGGTTACCTGACTTCTAAACCACAATGCGATAGTTCTTTCTGATCTGGACCCTTTATGTGCTAATCTCAGTGTAGCGCATCAATTTACATGGATGGCTTCTTGGCATGGTGCGAATGCAAATACAATAGCTTTCCTTTATATAATTTATAATTAAACAATGCTATTCGCTTTGTTTCTTTGTGGCAATGTTAAATGTGTAGGTAATGTGACAAGATCTACTTGGGATTTTTGCGATCGGCAACAACTGAAATTTATATTTTCAGTCCACCTAATTTTACTGAGATAAACTAATATGAACTGGTCCCATTGTTCAAAGTAGAATTCAAATCATCCGAGCTTCCACAGGGAATCGAACCCGAGGCTCCTTCATTGCAAGTGTTACTACTCTGTCAGAAATAAATAAATAAATTAACAACATTCACGATTATTCTCTTAACAGTTAAATACTTTTCAGAGGCTTTCATGTCGTAGTGGTAACGTCGTCACCTTGTAGGGGGCTCGGGTTAGATATCCGGTTCGGATCCCACTTTTAAACTGTAGGCCCAGTTCCGATTAGCCTGCCTACCTGCGCCAAAACAGCGGTAACGCCATAGATAGAGACAAAAATCAATCTTTAAATTATGAATATTTTCACCACTGTAGCCTCAATTTGGACATCATGCATCCGTTAAAGAAAGAATAGCACTCAAAATAAAAGAAAGGAAAATACTAACGTCCCTTTCATTTATAGGGTTCATAGTGCCACATTTTGTCGGATGAAAATTTTGACCTACGTATTATGAATGCGATATTTGTCGTATGTCGCAGTACGACATTTTGTCGTACCAACTTTCAGTCTCTTTCATACATTCAACAAATGCAGAGGATGGATAAAAGAGGTCCAAGTTTATCAGACAAGTTATTTCAATGCACCTTCACATGATCCGATTAATTGTGCTATCTCTTCCGAATTTGTCACATGCTTAGGCGGAACCTTTGACCACTTACAGATTAATGGGGTTATTTTCACCTTCATTACGCCCCACTATGAAACTCGGCAGGAAGGCATGCTGTGCCAACAGATAAGAAGAGCTCCACAGGGGTTCCGATCCTTGCCACGGTTAAAACTCTTTCCCACTTGCCAAAACCAGGAGAAGATAACAAGGGGAGAGTTAGTTCCTTTTAGGCTAGACGTTTGTTTAAAAAGAGATACATTTTCAAAAAGCAACACCCAGAGCTATACAGAAATCAATATGTTGTATCATATTAGTATATCATACCCAATTGACTACAGGGCCTCCCACATGGCGCAGTGGTAGCGTCATTACCTTGTAATCGAGGGGTCCCGGGTTCGATACCCGGTGGAGGCACAAGTGGTTCGGATACCACTTTAAACTGTAGGTCCAGTCCCGATTAGCCTTACTGTGCATAAAGTGGACTTAAAACACCAAATCACAGTCCAAATTAGTTTTTTGTGCACAAAGTGGACTTAAAAACAAAAATCAGTCAATCGAGCAATCGATCAATCATTACATTGGAAAATCACATGATTTTCTAGCCACGGCTACGACCGAATCGAAAGACGGAGCGAACTGTCATATTGTTATAAAGGGTATCATGTATCCACCCTGTACATGAAAGTTCGCTACGTCTTCCCATTCGGTCGTAATCGCGGCGAGAAAATGATGTAATTTCCCATGTTATTTCTTTGAAATTTCGTAATAGGTTGTCGATGGGGTGAGCAATAATCGGGGGAAAGTGTTAGCTCAATTTTTTTTACTGAATATTGTTATAAAGGGTATCATGTATCCACCCTGTACATGAAAGTTCGCTACGTCTTCCCATTCGGTCGTAATCGCGGCGAGAAAGTGATGTAATTTCCCATGTTATTTCTTTGAAATTTCGTAATAGGTTGTCGATGGGGTGGGTGAAAATCGGGGAAAAGTGTTAGCTCAATTTTTTTTAATGAATATTGTTATAAAAGGTATCATGTATCCACCACGTACATGAAAGTTCGCTACATCTTCCGATTCGGTCGTAATCGCGGCGAGAAAATGATGTAATTTCCCATGTTATTTCTTTGAAATTTCGTAATAGGTTGTCGATGGGGTGAGCAATAATCGGGGGAAAGTGTTAGCTCAATTTACTTTACTGAATATTATTACAAAAGGTATCATGTATCCACCCTGTACATGAAAGTTCGCTACGTCTTCCGATTCGGTCGTAATCGCGGCGAGAAAGTGATGTAATTTCCCATGTTATTTCTTTGAAATTTCTTAATAGGTTGTCGATGGGGTGGGTGAAAATCGGGGAAAAGTGTTAGCTCAATTTTTTTTTACTGAATATTGTTATAAAGGGTATCATGTATCCACCACGTAAATGAAAGTTCGCTACGTCTTCCCATTCGGATGTAATCGCGGGGACAGAATGATGTAATTTCCCATGTTATTTCTTTGAAATTTCGTAATAGGTTGTCGATGGGGTGGGTGAAAATCGTGGAAAAGTGTTAGGTCAATTTTTTTTACTGAATATTATTACAAAAGGTATCATGTATCCACCCTGTACATGAAAGTTCGCTACGTCTTCCGATTCGGTAGTAATCGCGGCGAGAAAGTGATGTAATTTCCCATGTTATTTCTTTGAAATTTCGTAATAGGTTGTCGATGGGGTGGGTGAAAATCGGGGAAAAGTGTTAGCTCAATTTTTTTTTACTGAATATTGTTATAAAGGGTATCATGTATCCACCACGTAAATGAAAGTTCGCTACGTCTTCCCATTCGGCCGTAATCGCGGGGAGAAAATGATGTAATTTCCCATGTTATTTCTTTGAAATTTCGTAATAGGTTGTCGATGGGGTGGGTGAAAATCGGGGAAAAGTGTTAGGTCATTTCTTTTACTGAATATTGTTATAAAGGGTATCATGTATCCACCACGTACACGAAAGTTCGCTACGTCTTCCCATTCGGCCGTAATTGCGGGGAGAAAATGATGTAATTTCCCATGTTATTTCTTTGAAATTTCGTAATAGGTTGTCGATGGGGTGGGTGAAAATCGGGGAAAAGTGTTAGGTCAATTTTTTTTACTGAATGTTGTTATAAAAGGTATCATGTATCCACCACGTACACGAAATTTCGCTACGTCTTCCCATTCGGCCGTAATCGCGGCGAGAAAATGATGTAATTTCCCATGTTATTTCTTTGAAATTTCGTAATAGGTTTTCGATGGGGTGGGTGAAAATCGGGGAAAAGTGTTAGGTCAATTTTTTTTACTGAATATTGTTATAAAAGGTATCATGTATCCACCACGTACACGAAAGTTCGCTACGTCTTCCCATTCGGCCGTAATCGCGGGGAGAAAATAATGTAATTTCCCATGTTATTTCTTTGAAATTTCGTAATAGGTTGTCGATGGGGTGGGTGAAAATCGGGGAAAAGTGTTAGGTCAATTTTTTTTACTGAATATTGTTATAAAAGGTATCATGTATCCACCACGTACACGAAAGTTCACTATGTCTTCCCATTCGGTCGTAATCGCGGGGAGAAAATGATGTAATTTCCGAAGTGAATTTTTTGAAATTTCCGCCGGTGTGATAATAAAGATAAAAAACGTGTAAGCTCAATTTTTTTACTTCATATTGTTACACTAAGTATCAGGTATATCCCACGTAAATGACAGTTCACTCCGTCTTGTAATTGTGGCGAAAACATGATATATCGGCTAGAACTTTCTCGTACCCCTGGCAACCTTGAGCGCGCCGATGGCCTGCAGCGTTTTCCTGGTTGTCGATGGATTCCGGTGTCGCTAACATATAGAACGTAAGTGCAAGGGGGTATTATCACTACCGACAACAATGCAATGATGGAGTGAAATCACACTCGTCAAAATTTCATCTATTTTACATTTAACCACATCATGTGAAAAAATAAGAACTGAAGACTTAAACATATAAAATAATAATAACGTTTTGTACAGAAAATTAATTAGCTGGCAAGGTTTCTGATCTGATACCTCGAATCAAATGAAATCAAATCGTACATAGTCAGACAAAGATTTCTACCTTTCATCCATGTACTTGACGATGAGCCATACAATTATTGGAAGATTTTCACGTTCATTGTAAGTTGGTAGTAATATAGAATATTTATCCTCAGACACTTTGTCCACATCACCACGTCCCATGTTGGCAGGGTCGTCTGCTCCAGCTGTTGGCAGTAGCACAAATTGATTGTTTGGAGAATTTCCCACAGGATAAAAGTTCCCCGAGCGCGATTTAATTGGATCTTAAAGTGATCAGCTTTGTTATGTTATATCATATTTATATTGTACACGAGAAGCAGATTTAACGTTAAAGAACACAACATACTGCGAGTGTCGCATACATTTGTAAGTGAAATAACAAGATGACAATCTGCCTAATCAAATATTTGCAACACTGTTCGACAATGATTGTAATGAAAAGATTTGTGACGAAGAACGCGTTTAGATTGAAAAAAAAAATCAAGATATTTCAAAGTACAGTTTTGGAGTTTTACCTCTTTATATCTTTATATTAGACAAAAGAGTTACTTGATAAAGGATTCGAGAGTTCTGCATAAAATATATCAAATTCTGAAAGAGTTAAAAATTTCTCATAACACCAATTAAAAATGGCACAACTTCTGAGGAGGTGGATGCGATATTTAAGAGCTATCTTCTTTAATTTAATATGGTAAGCCAAAAATTTCTTATTTTCTTGGTGGCGGTGTGTGTATATATTTATTTACTTATTAATTGGACAACAAACGCTGTCGATTTGAATTTCTGCGTGTCATACATTGCCCACTTTCTTGTATGCTGAGCGGAGTGGTGTGCGGAATGATTTTGTATCTCGATCGGGATGGGAAATTTCTAAAATCCCGACGGGAAAAAAGTCGGGAAATGTGAGGGCAGGCACGTATCCAGGAATTCCTTTCGGGGGGGGGGCTCAACACCATTTTTCTAAAGGGGTATAGTAAGAACCTCACAACTGTATGTTCAAGACCAGTGGTGGCAATTAGGTTCCAAAACGGGGGGGGGGGGTTTGCAAGGAAAGTTTACTTTCTCTTGGTAGACAAGGCTTAACATTAAGAGGCCATAATGTTGAGCAGGAACGTCGTTAAAGGGGGGCCCGGGGGGCACTGGCCCCCCGAAACGTTCACGTGGCCCCGGCAAACTGTTCTCCATTTGCTGAAAATTTTACTTTCATGACAAATATTGCAAAATAGTTTTTCAGTATTTTTTTCTTTCAGTTAGAAACTGTTCTTAATTTGAGTGGCACGAACCCAAAACCACATTTTTTCTCGTTTTCCTGGTTCTAGCTATAGTGGATCTCAGTGTAGGAACCTGAACTTCGTTGTTTCTCGGAATTTTGAGGGAGCGGTCTTTCCACCCCTAGTAGTCGCAGGTCAACAACAGGCAGGGTTGGGCGTTGAGTGTTGCCATTGCATCAAAACAATGTTTTGAGCTTGAGTAGCCTACATTGAAGAATATCACTCAAAACTTTGATATTCAGTTGATCTACGCAGCTTATTTCTGTTTTAATAAACCACTCCAATATCCGGTACTGCTGAAATATTCACTTTAGAGACAGACAAAGAGAGAGAGAGAGAGAGAAGCCTTGATCTCTTCGGCCCTCAAACAGAACTAGCACTACACTGAGGCCCCGGAAGTTCTGCTGTCGTCAATGTCTTAATTTTCGAATCACTATATCTTATAAAGCAACCAGAGGACGCTGACTGATCTGATCACCAATCGACTTTATGAATTGTCACACTTACCTCTGAAATATCATTAACCGATTCTTTGTACAGATCAACCGAAAAATTGAATCCACGTGTTTATATCCTCATTATATTCTAGAACGTTCCTCAGATAAAACGATTCGTTAATATTGCCAGTAATTTGATTTGATTTGATTTAGTTTATTTTACTTCGCGTTTTGTGCCTCTTGGCTAATTTGCGAAGATGGGGATGAGTGATGAAATTATGAAATTGATGAATGGACATTCACAAACAACCAAGCCCGACCGGGATTCGAACCCGGGACCCTTGGCGTCGCAGCGCGATGTGCTAACCACTCGGCCACAGGGTTGGGCAATATTGCCAGTAGTTGACTCCTTCTCTCATTCAAGAACGTACCCTCTCCCGCTGTCGAGAGATTAGAAATTACAACGAATCGCCCTACGTGTGCAGCTTCCAAATGCTTCTCCGTCTTGCCTCGATAATTGTCTATCTCCTTAAATCATCGTCACATTATTCAAAAAGCCAAAAACCTAATTTTATCTAGTGTAAAATAAAAAAAATCCTGGGGGGAAGGTCTCGAGCCACCTCAACCCCACCTTGGATACGTGCTATTACCAATAACAGGGTTATAGAACATTCTCAGTCTTGTCTCGATAATTATTTCTCCCAAATTATAATCACATTATTCAAGAAGCCAAAATCCAAATTTTATCTAGTGTAATCAGAAAAAATTCCTGAAGGGGGCTCGAGCCTCCTGATTCCCACCTTGGATACGTGCTATTGACAATGATAAGGTTATAGAACACTCTCCGTCTTGTCTCGATAAATATATCTCTCAGATTTAAGAATTTATTATCTTCACATTATTCAAGACACCAAAAATCTAATTTTATCTAGTGTAAAATGAAAAATTTCCTGGGGGGGCTCGAGCCACCTCATCCCCACCTTGGATACGTGCTATTAACAATAACAGGGGTATAAAACATGCTTCGACTTGTCTCGATAATTATTTATCTCCTTACATTATTTTCACATTATTCAAGAAGCCAAAAACCTAATTCTATCTAACGTAAACTGAAAAATTTCCTGCGGAGAGGGTCGAGCCCCCTGTACCCCCATCCTGGATCTATTATCAATAACAGGGTTACGGAACATTCTCCGTCTTGCCTCGATAATTATTTCTCTCCTTAATATATTGTCACATTATTTTATTTCACACCACAAGAAACCAAAAACCTCATTTTATCTAGTGTAAACCTAAAACTTTCGGGGGGGCTCGAGCCCCCTAAGCTCCCCTCTGGATACGTGCCTGTGTGCGGGACTGAAAATATTCGCAATATCCCGACCATCCCGACACTGTCAAAATCTCGAATTCTATCTCTACTTCCTCCTCAATTAATTGTTTTTTGCATTTCTGAAATAAAAACTGTCATTTTCAAAAGTAAATCAGGACTACCTCTGATTTCTCTAACGATGACGCGATGATACATACTCGTAGCTTAGCCTTACTGTGCATAAAGTGGACTTAAAACAGCAACTCAAACTCAAACTCGTAGCTCTCACTAAATTTATTTCCAATTCCCAACTAGCATAGCATTCATTTTTCTTATTTTATGTCGGTTGTATGCTACTTTCAGTTAAACGCAACGATCAGGATGAAATAGTGATAATTAGGGCCCGGGACTTTATGTTATAACATATTTTTCAATTGGCTTCGGATCTATTATTGGGGTGAGATCTTTACATATCTGCAGAGGGGGCCACTCCGCGACTTGCACGTTATGGGCTAGAGCTTGTGACGTCACCAAGAGGGCACGAGCAGAAGAAAGCTATGCGTAGAATCATGGTAGAATGTAAGCAGATGGCCCATGAAACGCTGTGTTTTCACGCATCTTTTGATATTATACACCAAAGCTGTTAATTTAATTTGACAACAAGAGATCAAATACGCGATAGAAGAATACTCTTATTCCGAAACAATGCATAGTTTATTTCTCAGACATTATTAGGCGTGATATCTTGTCCCTGTAGGCTGTAGTCCACTGCCGGCTTTTCTTTCCAGCTAACCTATTGCATTTATTTTAAATGTCTAATTCTAAGGAAAATTCTTGGCCGGGCATATTCTGATATGAATTTTTACTTAATGTCCTGGAATTTCCCTTTAATATTTTTACGCTACTTTTCAAATTCTCCAGTTGATCGCCACGATGAGGATATATTTGTTCTTGTTATTTAGCATCTTCTTCCACTTTTGGCTAATCGCGACGAACAGGATGAGTGATGATTAGTTTAAATTGATGAAGGGACACTCGTAGCAGGCACGTATCCAAGGGGCAGCTTAGGGGACTCGACCCTCACCCCCGAAAGTTTGCGGTTTACAATAGATAAAATGAGGTTTTTAGTTTCTTGTGGTGTGAAATAAAATAATGTGACAGGAGATAAATAATTATCGAGTCAAGCACGTATCCAAGGTGGGAATCAGGGGGCTCCAGCACTCTCTTCAGGAAATTACGCTACATAAAATTAGGTTCATGGCTTTTTGAATAATGTGATGGTAATTTGAGAGAAATAGTTACCGAGGCAAGACACAGAATGTTCTATAACCCTGTTATTGTTAATAGCGCGTATCCAAGGTAGGATCAGGTTCTGGAGTCCCCCCTTCATTTTTTTCAGTTTACACTACATGAAATTAGGTTTTTGTTTTCTTGAATAGTGTGCCGATAATATAAGGAGAGAAATACTTACCAAGGCAACACGGAGCCCTGTTGTTGATAATATTGTATTAAAACTTTTCTTGAGCTTTCGGTGTTGTCGCAGCACTATGCAAGGACTTGTCAGCATTTGGAAGCTGCAAACGTAGCGCCACACGTAGGGCGATTGATTGTAATTTTTTAATCTCTGGAAAGCGCGAGAGGGAACGTTCTTGAATAAGAGAAGGAGGAACGTTCTAGAATATAATGAGGTTAAAATACGCGGCTTCAATTTTCAAGTTGATCTGTACAACAGAATCGGTTAATGAGAATTCAAAGGTAAGTGTGACAGTTCATACTGTCGATTAGTGATCAGTCAGTGTACATTGGTGGCTTTATAAGATCTAGTGATTCGAAGATGAAAAGGACTAAATATCGTAAAGTAACGAAGTCTACTACAGTGCGTTTCTGAAGTCCCCGAACTCTGACTTTAAAAATTCATTGTTGAGCAACAATGCAATTTTTTTAGAAACTGTTGCTTGTGATTGTTTGTTGGTGTTGTTGGAACATACAAATCAACACTAGACAACAATGAACAACGATGCATGCGCAGTAGGCAGCAAGAATGAAAGCCAGATGTCCAGTTGAAAACGCGCACGAATTCAGTTCACCATGAATCTTACACGGGAGCAGAGGTTGCTGTTTTGGAAGCTTACTTTCAAGTTAAATCATATTAACTGTATAGAGATCTTTCATAGGAGATATCCCAACACTCCTTCACCGGGAAAAACAACAGTGTATGATTTAATAAAAAGGTTTCGCGAAACAAGAATCGTTGTAGATAAGCCAAGGAGCGGACGACCATCAATTTTCACAGAAGACTTCCTTGTGGATGTTAGTGAAAAATTGCAGAACTACCCTAGGAAGTCTCTGAGGCAGCTTTCACAAGAGGTAGGAAAATATTTGTCACCTTGTCACAGGGCTGCAAAATGTCTGAAGTTCCGAGCATACAAGGTGCGAATAGTTCAGGAGCTACGCCCGTTGGATTTCGAGAAACGCACAAATTATTGTCAGTGGTTCAACAGATTTACGCGGAACAATGCGGTCAACAAACTGAACAAAACATTTTTCAGTGATGAGGCCTGGTTCTATTTGTGTGGATCTTAACCCAGATATGCCTACCGTCCTTCTAAAAGGTCTCTTTGCCTGTTTGAATCTAAATTCCTCTGGTAGGGTCCTAGACCCCTCGCGATGCTAGTTTTGTCGATTTTGCAGCACTGCATTGCGTAACACAATGCAAACAAGTTCCAGCTATTGTTGTGTTCTTTTGCATTATTTGTGTTTATGAGTCTGTAAAGCCATGTCATTTTTTACGCACTGCAGAATGGAGATGTAAGGTTTTTTTTATACATGTTTCAGTTACTTTATGAGCATTACACGTTTGCTAGGTTCATATGTGTTTGCCTAAAACCAAATAATATTCAAAATTTTAAAACACAGAGATGCAAAAATTACGTAAATTAGGTGTCCTTTTAGAAGGACAGTAGGCACTTGAGGGTTTTTTGTGTTTACCTTCATTCATTTATATACATTTATATATTAATATATATTTAATATATTATTTAATTATTATTATAATTATTATTTAATATATTAATATATATATATATATATTCATTTATCAGTGGCGTAGCATGGACATTTCGGGTGGGAACGCCAAATCCGAAGGAAGTGTCGGCCCTTTCTTGCTTAATAACTTACTTATGGTATTAGTCGCCATAGGTATTGTTTATTTGCCTGAAGTCAGCTGGGTTTTCAATAAAACATCATCCATGCATGTTTTAGCTAGACAATTAGATGCCTCACTATGCCACAAATGTTTTGAACTCTGGTGTTTTATACCTTTTTGCATGACGCAAGTCATTAGAAAACCTATCTGAATCACAAGCGCCTTTGAACAACAGCAGACGTCATTGTTGTGGTTGATCCAACTACTCATTTATTTGGTTTATTTTACTTCGCTTTTCTACCACTTTTGGTTAATCGCGAATATGAATATGAGTGATGATATTGATGAAGGGACACTGACAAAGGACACCCGTGCTCACGCTGGGATTTGAACCAGGGACCTCTGTCGTCTTGGCGCACTGTGCAAAGCAGAGTGGATGATCCAAATATCGTACACTCTACTGACGTAACAGTGCCGAGTAGTAATTCAGACCACTGTTTATTACATCTTGAGAATGCTGATAAACATTTTAAAATAATTTTGTCCAGAGACCATTCGATGTTAAGAGTTTTCAAATGAATGCTAAACATTTCCATTGACACAATATTAAGCAGTTAGATAATAACGAAAAAATACAATAAAAAAATTAATAGTTTTACGGGTTAAGTGGTAGAGCAGCAACACGCTGAATTTCTACCACAAGGACTTCACCAACTTACTTCACAAAAACTGTGTTGATCTTTTAGTTTCTAATGCACATCGCTGTTCGTGCGATAAATCATACAATGCAGTGACCATTAAGAAGCAGTATATTTGAGATTGGTAAAGTTACGTCAGTCAATATTGCGTATTGTAGCATCACATAGCACGAGTTGCATGAGAGCGAGGAACCGGGTAGGAATGCTACCGCTGTCGTCTGCTTCAGAAGGCAGGAAGGGTCACATGAACCAATCACGGTAGACCTCTCGTACGCCAGCGTAAGAGAGCCCATTTACGCGCGTGCTGTAGAAATGGAAGCTTTCCCTCCATAAAGGCAGCAAGGAATATAGGAATCCTGTACGCCGAACCTGCTCGGCGTCCGGCCGGGAAAGGCATTGAAAAGAGATGCTAGAACGAGTGTTGAGAGTGGAGCGTTGCAAGCGGATCGCGAAAAATAGCTATTATAATGCCATGAAGGTCAAACATATTTAAAATTAGTCACGTTTTACTTTATAATCACAGCATTTTAGCATTTTTGAAATTTTAAATCTGGGAACGCCGGGCGTACGGGCGTACTACAACGCTACGCCACTGTCATTTATATACATTTATTTATGTTACATAAATTTTCTATTACAGAGGTCTTACACTTAATGAAATGCTTTCCATCCTTGAGGAGGAAGATGATGATGGTGATAGTTTACAACATGAGTTGGATATTGTAATAATGACACCAACCAATGCCACAGGAAATGTCACCGATGAAGATTCTGGAGAAGATGATTCAGTTTCACCCAATAACCTACAAGGATCTAAGTTGAATGATGAAGCAGAACTCTTTACTTCCAACAATGATGAGATAATTAGAAATTTGGATGAAACTGTTTCCCGAAACAACAATCAAGATTTTCCGTCAGTGTCATCTAGTGAAAATTATATAAGTTGACTAAAGGAAAACTGAAGGTGTCATTTAGTGACTGGCGAACAATTCAGGAAGTATTCAATGAAGAATCTCCACTAGAAATGTTTTTGCATTTCTTTGATGATGCTATTGAATTGTTGGTAGAACAAACTAACTAATATACAGCGAGAAAGAACAAATCAGGAGATGTCAGTGAAGATTAAATGAAGAGCTTTTGAGGAATTCTTTTGTTGAGTGGATATAACCAGGTTCCTAGAAGGCGTCTTTATTGGGAACAATGTAAAGATACAAGCAATGGCGTAGTTGTGAATGCTATGTCTAGAGACAGATTCGAATTTATTATGTCAAATCTGCATTGTTGCGATAACGAGCATTTGGACAAAAGTGATCATTTTGCAAAAGTGAAACTTCTTTTCATCAAATTGAATAAGAAATGTCGGGAAATTGCACCACACTTCGAATATCACTGTGTTGATGAGGCAATGGTACCATATTATGGTCGCCACGGATGCAAGCAATTTTTTCACGGCAAACCAATCAGGTACGGCTACAAGCTGTGGGTTGGTGCTACTTGTAATGGGTATGTTGTTTGGATGGAGCCATATCAGGTTGCAAAAACGAAACTACCTGATGAATGCAAAGTACTTGGTCTTGGCCCATCCGTGGTGCTCATGTACACTGATGTTTTACAATCTATTGGCTCTCACCCTTATCATATCTTCTTTGATAATCTTTTTACCACAATTCCTCTTCTTACAGAACTGAGTCTGCGTGGTTGTAAGCTACCACACAAACAATTAGAATATGTTCTTATGTCTTTGTTTCATGTTAAATAACATTTCTTTCGCTGAAGAAAAATGTGCATTACTTCGTTACACTACCATAATGTACCCCCTAATGCCTACTGTCCTTTTAAAAGGACACCCTCTAGAGCATTGTTGAAACTACATATTTCAAAATAAACACTATTTTTACATTAATCTGATTTTTCTTACTGCATTAAATACAAAAAACAAGAAAAATTAAAGAAAAAAAATTTCAGGCATATCTGGGTTAAGAACATAGTGTACAAAAACAATCCAAGGACAATCCAGGACCTACACGAGAATATAACCAGAGCAGTGAGCGACATCCCGGTCACAACACTGCACAAAGTGGCCTCCAATATGTGTCGTCGTGTTAACTTGTGCCTAGAAGTTGGTGGTAAACATTTTCAACATCTTCTCTAAATGTTAAATTTTGTTGTTCATCCTTATGTAAGAAGACATTGTAGTCACATGTAAATATTTTCATGTTATAATAATTGAAATGTGAAGATTTTATAATTGTTTATCATTTTCTTAAATTAGAGTTCGGGGACTTTAGAAACGCACTGTACTAGTTCCAGTTGGGGTCCAAACCTGAAGACATTAACGACAGCGGAATTTCCGGAGCCTCAGTGTAGTGCTAGTTCGGGTCGAGGGCCAAATAGATCAAAGGTCTCTCTCTAAAGTGAATATTTAAGCAGTAACTGCTATTGGAGCGGTTAATTAAAAAAAGAAATAAACTGCACAGATCAACTGAAAATCAAAGTTTTGAGGGATGAGTTAGTTGTGCCCGGACCAAATTTTCCCAGAATTTTAGAGGAGGAGGGTTATGCATACTATTTTTGGTGGTCAGTCCTCATTTTGCCATCTTTTCCTCTCTTTGACGTTCTTTTTTTTTAGCAATACTTGGTCAAATTGGGTTATGACCTCACAAACCCTTCCTTGGGCACGTCACTGGAAATAAATGAGGAAGCATTTAATCATATTGGGAGAAGAAACACTAGATGTGTTTGGATCGGAAGGGTTTTCATTGTGAATTAATTGTTTCGAACTGTATTCAAGAAGACTTACTTTGTTTCGTGCCGATGTATGACAAGACTGCGGAAGCTGTGACAGACAATTGTGAACACTTGCGAGTGCTTACGCCTCAATATGAATAATTTGGTAGGTTTCGGCTTTTATAAGAACTGCAAACATGGGAGGACAAGACACAGTAGTGGTGTTCAGGCTCGAATCAGAGAGAAATATTCGAGAACTTTCTGCGTCCAGTTCGCAGCCCATAGTTTGAGTCTCGCGTTGTCGAGTGGATTGTCCATCCCGTGTGTGTGTAACAGCTTCGTAAAAACACTCAAAGACGCCATAGATGCTTTGATGCCTGATGAGAAGAAATGGACAAACACACATACTGAGATGGTTCCGGCACACAATGTTAATGCATGGAAACAGAGGAGTCGAGTGGTAAAAAATGTTCCGATTTCACGTTCTGAATAATTTGGCAGCCTTGAACAGTGGCGACGATTTTGGGGATAGTTGCTCCCCATTTTTTTGCCATCACACTATGGCAACTACTACCAAGAGAAGAGAAAGTAAACTTTTCTTGCACCCCCCACTCCCGTTTTGAACCCAATTGCCACCACTGGCCTTAAACATACAATTGTGAGGTTCTATCTATACCCCTTAAAAATATGGTGTTTAGCCCCCACGAAAGAAATTCCTGGATACGTGCCTGACTCTCAGAGAACTAGTGTTGCCCACGAGACGAGACTTTGGCCTGTCTCGTCTCGTGGAAATGCTGTGAAATGCTGTCTCGTCTCGAAAATATTCGTTTGTCAAAGGGACAAATGATCAATCTCGTCTCGTCTCGAATTTTTAAAAGCCTGTCCCGTCTCGTCCCGTGGGCAACACTACAGAGAACACCTATTCCCATGCTGGGACTTGAACCGGGAACTTCGGAGGCGAAATAGAAAGTCGACCACTTAACGCCCTCGGCTACCGAGACGGTGAATGAATTAGATAATGGCTATTGTATAAAGGGTGTCTTTTCTGGAAACATTCAAATAGCAATATTTCTTCCAGGTAATATATCCTAGGAACGTCATTCTTGCGGGCTTACTAGGCTCTGGCATGTGGGCCTACAATCTGTGTATTACTCTGTACTGTTTGTGATCCACATGGATTTGTGATCATCCCTTCATCCATTTCATCTACTCCCATTCATTTTCATCTTTGCGATTAGCCAAGGGCTAAATTATACTTGAAATAAAACAAAAGCAATACAAATACAAAACAAAAATAATGGAACGATTATGCTGTTACGTTTTCCTGTATTTTAGGCACGTCGCATTTATCAGCCAACAGTCAGAGATTGCTTTTCGGTCGAATGATACTTCTAATAATGGGAGGTAAATGCAAGCTGAGAATTATAATTTGGTCTCTTATCCACCTGAGATGAGGATCTAAATTTTTAGATTTTATTTGTAACAATATTTACTACTGCGAGGAATTAAAAAAAAAACTTACGGCTAATTTCGTCACTGGCTTCCTATTCTGTAATAGTTACATTTGTTGTAAGAACATAATACATTAATTTACTTTGTATAAATATTACATTATCCATCGGTTTTCCTAATTAAATCTCATACCATATCCAACACACACATATTTTATTATATAAAGTTGTTAATGGTCTAACCGAAACAGAAGAAGTTTTGCAAAGATTAAACTTCTGTATTAAACCTCAATCATTAAGATTGCGTCAACCGTTTATATGCACTTTTTCCAAAAATTTGGTCCATCAGAATTCTGTGGTCATTAGTATGTGTAGACTACATAATAATATTGTTAAGGATAAAATTGATGTAGATTTTGCATTCCCTTACGCAAAGTACATATCAGTAATAAAGGGCTACTATTCAAGACAAAGTTAAGATGTAACGATAAACGGTATTTAATTTTCTTATTTTTATGTTGTGTATTGTATGTATTGAATTGCACTTAACGTTATGGATTTGTATATTATCTTTTATGTTTATGTTTATATGTTCGATAATCTGAAAAATATCAAAATGAGAGTTGGGTGTTTATCTCTTTTGCTTAGTGCGGGTTTTAATATGGAGTTTCGTTATACTGTTTGAAGTCTGAAGCTTCAGCTTCATGTATATTGGTACTATAGTATTATTCTAATTTTATAATTTTTATTTTGTTGTATTAGTTGTATTATGTTTGTCGGTGGGTATATTGTATTGTATTTGTATTGTATTTTTTATCTTTTTATTTTCTTTTTTCTTTTTTTGTGTTGCATAATGTGAGTATTGTTGTAATATCCCATTGTAATTGGAGCATTGCTCTGTTATGGGATTGCTTATAAATAAATAAATAAATAAATAAATAAAATGTGTTTTACTAATAATACAGTGCGCAATTAGAAAATAAGTCTTGTGAAGCAACACAAATATGACCTCCCCGATGGCCTAGTGGTAGCGCCGTCGCCTTGTAGTCAAGGGGTCCCGGGTTCGATACCCGGTGTAGGCACTTAGTGGTTCGTATCCCACTTTAAACTGTAGGTCCAGTCCCAATTATCCTTTCTGTGCATAAACCGGACTTAAGACACCAATTCAATCAAGCAACACAAATATGAAATATTAAATCTAGTTTTTTTTATTTGGTTTATTTTACTTCACTTTTCTGCCACTTTTGGCTAATTGCGAAGATGGGGATGAGTCATGATGATGAAAGTGATGAATGGACACTTACAAACATCCATACCCAGGCCGGGATTCGAACCTGATACCCTTGGCGTCGTATCGTGATGTGCTAACCACTCTGCCACGGATGCCGGCTATTAAATCTACGTGGAAAGAGTTTCTGCAGTATGTTTGAGTTGAGTCAAAACAAATTTCATAATGTGTCAGTTTTCTCGCGGCATGTATTCAAATGTGTACTAATACAGGGCTAAGGCCTACCTACCGACTGCCGGCCTCACTTCCACCTGCCGAGGCGGGAGATCGTCCAACCTGTTACGAGGTGGCGTGTGGTCAGCACGACGACCCCCAATCATTTTTGTAAGTTTCCATGACCGAATTACGTTACTCATTCGTAGCTCTCCAATTTCCTCACAATGGTGGGTGGCCACCGGTCCCATACACAGTCCGAAATCTCAGATGGAAAGTTGTTATGCTTCCCCTAGGAGACTCGAACCTGCGCGTTCCGTAACCAGAGCCCAAAGCATGATATCTTAGATCGAACGGCCACGGTGTGCGACTAAATATGCACTACGTTTTAAAAGCAAAAGTATCTTTTGCGCGTTGCAACATGCCATGAATGAGTATAGGGATTATGATTCACAATCTCGGCCATTTATGAAGGTGGTGTTAGCATCGTGTTCCGGCCCCCAAAATATTATTTTTTTAGACCCCTGGTGAACCTCAAAACAGTTTTCATGCAAGGACGTTGCTGAGAAAATCCCTTTCGACACCAACCACCCTGGGAACAGAATCCTCGTCTTCAGCGTGACAGTCAGATTATTTACCGACTGAACCAACGAGGCTTTTTAAAGCACATATAAAATAAATTAAAGCCAGCAAAATAGTATTATAGTTGTACGATATCTTTAAATTATAATATAATAGACGTGTATACAACATATTATATTGATAATACAAAAATCATTTATAAAATTTTCCTTGCTTTCATAAGTATGCTTTACATTGAATAGCTTCTTATTTACATGACAGCTCTTCTCATTGATTGATGAGAAGATTGAAAGGATGTGCAGGGGAGAAACGTCTGTCCTGTAAGTCGTACATTATATTTTCAGCACAATTTCTCAACAAACGCACATAAAGTAAAGTAACACAGTGCAATTGTTAATTAGTGTTGGCTACCTACGAGATGTTCAAAGTATTATTTTCGCGGGCGATGTTTTAACTTCAAAGCTAATAAATCTTATCATGCACTCAATATTCAATGAAGCAATACTTAGAAACTGAGTTCCGATTGTGTAAAGGTTTTTGAAAGTTGCATACGTGATGATACGGAAGGCGAGTGTGGAAGTAAGGCCAGAGGCGCAACCACGAATTTGTGTCTGGAGGGGGCAAGTACCAGGATAAACGTACCAATAATAATAATAGTAATAATAATAACATTAATAATGGCATTATTATTACTAGTGGTAGTAGTAGTAGTATCAGAGACGTTATTATCCTCATAAATTACGCAAAAGGGAGGTAGATGTCTGTGCTAAAGCATTTATTTGGAACAAACGATTTGAAATATTTTTTCAACACCAGAAATTTTACATTAGCTAATAATTGAAAACAAGCACACAAACTGTATTTTTGAATGGCAGAAAATGAATGATAAATGCATGCCGAAGATATTTTTTGTATATATAACATTTATAACTTTCATATGTTTTACACATATGCAACATGGAGCGACATAAAATAAGAAAATACATACGTATTCAAAGTTTATTCATTACATACATACAAAACATATTATTTAAATACATCACATTACAGAAAACTATTATATTGCGAACGAAGCGGGAAAGAACATTTTTAGATCCAATTTTTGCAATTTAAAACAATATTGATTTAATAGGGAACAAATAATATCACATGGCGCCAAGTCATTCTCTCTTTCACAACTTTCTTTTTTAATTTAGATTATCTGGCGCCCATGGCAGACTCCCGCCGCCCCCTAGCTACGGCTCTGAACTTGACGAGACTGAGGAAAGCAGGCACTGCAAGAGAATCGAGCAAGAAAATTTTACGAAATGTATTTATATTTGTGTAAAATTTGAAATAGAAGGGGGCAATTGCTCCTCTGTACCCCCTGCAGGTGCCTTTGGCCATCAATGTTTGCCCCTCCTAGAATTGACTTCCGTCGAAGGTTGGGGGGCAATGCCCCTGCCCCCCCTGTGGTTGCACCACTGAGTAAATCCGAAATTTGGAGGAACAAATTGAATCAATCCTGCTACAGCAACTTGTTTTTTGGGAGGCGATGATCACTTTATTCCAGGTGATTTTCTTCTATTATTATTGCACGTGTCAAGAGCACAAATAGGGTGATTTGTTCTCATTCTACCGGCATTCAAGAAAAGGTGTGTATAAGTAAATAATCGACCCATTTATCTCAAGCTTCCGTATACGCTAACGAAGTAAGTTCCATTCTGTCCTCTTCATGATGTCACAGAATCATGGGGAAAAAAATCTCGGAACCTCGGGAATGGCCTACCTAATAAAGGTACCTTGTATCTGATGAACATCAGCCGAAATAGACAAACTTGACAAAGCATATTTTGACATATTTCACCATTTCGCGTTTTTACAAAATGTTCTGTGTCATTGTTGCACGGGAAGTAAAGAAGTTTCGTTCTAATTTACAGGGTGGCGCACGAAATGATACCCCATTTGTTTTTAGTGTAAAAACTTTAGTAAGCAACATTTTAAAAAAAAACATACATTGCAGTGAACATAGCAATGTGGAAAAATGTTTCAATGCAAAACATGCTCAATATGATGACCACCATTGCACTGCACAACTGTAGTCAAACGAACAGGTAGGTTATTGATCACCCTCCGACACATGTCTTCTGTAGTTTCAGTGAAAGCTTGCGTAATTAATGTTCTCAAATCCATGAGATTTTCTGGATGTTTTGGAAAAACCTTTCCTTCAGGAATCCCCACAGGAAATAGTCACAGGGATTAAGGTCTGGACTATTGGGAGGCCAATACTGACCACCATTAAAGCTTTCTGGAAACCTGTTTGAAATGACGCGGAAGTTGAAGATCTCGTGCAAGAAATCCAACACCACATTGGCAGTATGCGGTCTTGCACCATCCTGCATAAACCATTGTGTGTTAAATGGCAAATCCTTCACAAGAAGCTGAGGAATAAATTGATTACGAAGCATGTCCAGGTAACGCTCACTGTTAAGATTTTCATCGAAAAAGAATGGTCCAATGAGTCCATGCGTTGAAATAGCGGCCCACACTGTAATCCTGGGAGAATGGCTTTCCTTTTGATGGAGCACTTGCGGATTGTCGGTAGCCCATAATCGCATATTTTGCCTATTCACCACTCCGTCCAAGTGAAAGTGAGCCTCATCCGAAAACCACGTATTGTTGATAACATCCATATGTCTCTCAGCCCATTCAGCGAATACCAGTCTCCGCTGAATCTTTTCTGGTGTCAGTTTCTGCACAACTGTTATTTTATAGGGGTACAGGTGAAGATCACTTTTGAGAATTCTTTGCAGAGAGCGTCTCGATATACCCAGTTGGGTAGCTGCTTTTCTACAGGACTTACTGGGGCTTCTTTGCATAGCAACCCGTACACTTTCCATGTTTTCCGGCTTACGGATACTATTCACTCGCGGCCGTTTCGGTTCCAGTAATGTCCCTTGAACCCGCAATTGTTCATGGAGTTTGTGAATTGTTCTCTTGCTTTGAGCCCAACGTGTGTTGAATTGGGCGCGGAAACGCCTCTGTGCACCAACAATGCTTTTGGTTTCCGCGAATAACAACACTATTGCTGCACGATGTTCTGGCGTGAGCCTTCCTTTGTCAG
This sequence comes from Lepisma saccharinum, assembly GCF_977018435.1. NCBI lineage: Eukaryota > Metazoa > Arthropoda > Insecta > Zygentoma > Lepismatidae > Lepisma > Lepisma saccharinum. The sequence continues at coordinate 33,406,932 of NC_139255.1, read as the reverse complement.
CCATGCCGCTACACTGGACTGCCAGCGCCACGGTGAAGATTCAGTGAACTACAGCCTCTGGCAGTAAATCTCCATGGATTAAGGTTTCCTAGGAAAAAAATATTTTAAAATTAATACATAAATATTAATTTCATTCAAAAAGTAAATGGGGTATCATTTCGTGCGCCACCCTGTATTTGCCTTTTTCGCTTTTCACAAAAGTCAGTCAAAAGTAAAAATAACATTAGGTACATTACAGCCCCTACTCTACTCTATCGGGTATGGGAGAAATTCGAGAGTACTGTTGTGCATATTTTTGGCTTTACTGGGAATATCTCTGCATTTTTCTGACATATTGGCAATTTTTCATGACATATTTTCCAATTTATATGACATAATTACATACATATTTTAGTTTTATAGGACATAAAGTCCCGGGCCTGGTAATATAAGACTGATGAAGGAGCACTCGCCCAGGAACACTGTTACGATACGATGAAAGGAGGGTTAGGGGGCTGCAGCTCCCGACTCCATCTGCGAAGGTCTCCCACTGGTGTAAAATACTTTGGAAAGTGCCAACAAATGATAGAAAAATGAAATGTGCTAAAATGTATAGGGTATTGGAGTGGATTGATTTGATGTTTTAAGTCCACTTTATGCACAGTAAGGCTAATCGGGACTGGACCTACAGTTTAAAGTGGAATCCGAACCACTATGTGCCTCCACCGGGTATCGAACCCGGGACCCCTTGATCACAAGGCAACGACGAAAATGTATAAGATGTTGTTAACTACGAAAATGCAATTTTTCGAGTTTTTTTTTTCAATTCGAATATTGGTTTCGTAAGTACAGAATGGATGTTTATGTGTTATTTGTTATACGTTAAGTAAAAACATGGGAACATAGCCCTCTACCGAGGACTAATTTGAGATGTGCTTAATATGGAAAGATGTATGGGTCAACTAAAAATTAATGTACACACGTGGAATTATAGCACGAAAAAGGCACTGTGTGCTGCCTTGTGCAGCCAACAGCAAATGTTATTGTAGGGAAATTGTCTTAAAACACGTTCATTCATTGGCGTACGCAGAGGGGTGGCTGTTGGGGCTACAGCCAGTCCCGAAATTTTGACAAAATCAACAATTTCAAATGAAAGTAGTAATAATCTCGGGGGAAAACCAAGGTGGTAACTCAAACCTCACTTTCAAATGACTTCCAATTGTAACTTTTTATCTTTGAGCAATCCTTAAGACGAAGGTTAAAAATGGTACCCCCCCCCACCTAGAACGTAGCTATGTAATATCCAACTTAACAATTCCTGCCCCTCCCCGAAAGACAATCCTACGTACGTCAGTGCGTTCATTAAATTGAAAAGAAACTTCTGCTTCAAAATGAGTTTAATTTCAGAATGCAGCAGAAAATATGAATGACAATAATTATCCGCTGATTGTACAGTGGGGTGCACAAGTATTACTCGGCAAATCGTCCATGACTATTTTCATTATTTTCTCTGGCCACAACACGTTTTAGAGACTGGATTTTTACGTATGCTGGTGCAGAGGTTATTAGTCGTTGTTTGTATTTTGTTTCAATTCCCAACGCTATAGGATAAACATGATGGTTGACGATTTGCTTGGTAATACCTATGCATCGCACTGTACGTACTGCATGTATGTACATTGCAATTGACAGCGATGAGATGACCGAACTGTACATTTACATTTTGAAAAATAAAAATAAAATTGTTTTTCTAGTTTTCTTATTTTACGTCACACTTCTACCGATCTTGGCTAATCGTGGCAATGTGGATGAAAAGACACAAAACACACCCATCGTCGCATTTCCCAAAATGGAAAGAAAAAGTACAAATACACTTAATACAAAAAAACCCATGCGCAAAGGATAAACCCTGTACGTAAAAGCACGGAAAATGTCCATCAGGGCCAATATTTAGCTTTCTAGTTTTCATTCTTCTTCGCCGGCCCCCGTGGCGGAGTGGGCAGCACATCTCGCTACGACGCCAGGGATCCCGGGTTCGAATCCCGGCCTGGGCATGGATGTTTGTGAGTGTCCATTCATTAATTTCATCATCTTCGCAAATTAGCCAAAAGCGGCACAAAAAGCGAAGTAAAATAAAGCAAATCAATCATTCTTCTTAGTTTTAGTAGCCCTTGGTTGTATCACATCCTTCCTTTGCTTGATCATTTCTTCTTCTGTGTCCTTCCATTCTTTTGCTCTCTCTTTTGTACTTTATTCGCTCACTCAGTCTATTTCTATTCATCCAACTTGTTTTTTCAGTTCTTCCCCCTGCTTCTCTTTCTCTCTCTTTCTGTATCTTTCTCTCTCCTTTTCTTTACCTTTCTCTTTCGTTCTCTTCCTCTCTCTCTTTTTCTTTCCGTATCTCTCTCTTTCTCTTTCGTTCCCTTTCTCTCTCTCTCTCTTTCCCTTTCTCTCTCTTTATCTTTCTCCCTTTCCCTTTCTCTCTCTTTCTCTTTCTTCCTTTCTCTCCCTTTCCCTTTCTCTCTTTTTATCTTTCTTTCTTCCCTTCAATTTCTCTCTTTCTTTATCTTTCTTTTCTTTCTCTCTCTTTATCTTTCTCTTTCTCCCTTTCCCTTTCTCCTTCTTTATCTTTCTCTTTCTCACTTTCCCTTTCTCTCTTTCTTTATCTGTCTTTTTCATTCTCTCTCTTTATCTTTCTCCCTCTCTCCCTTTCCTTTCATTCTTTTTATCTTTCTTTATCTTTCTCTTCCTCACTTTCCCTTTCTCTCTTTCTTTATATTTCTCTCTCTTTATCTTTCTTTCTCTTTCTCTTTCTCCCTTTCCCTCTTTCTTTATCATTCATTCTCTCTTTACCTTTCTCTTTCTCCCTTTCCCTTTCCCCTTATCTCTCTTTATCTTTATTTTTCTCCATTTACCTTCCTCTCTTTTTATCTTTCTTTCTCTTTCTCTCTCTTTCTCTCCTCTTTCTCTCTTCCTTTCTCTCTCTTTTTCTTTCTTTATCTCTCTCTCTCTCTCTCGTTCTCTTTTGGTTATGGTACATCTCACTCGGCCGCCATTACAACTGCACTCGTGACCTAGAGATCGCTTCTGATTGGTTATGCTTCGAAAAATGCTATGGAAATAGAGCCGATTCTATCCTTGACTTGTGCCTTCACTTTACATGCTAGCATTTTGGTCATGGTATAAATAAATGCTAAAGGCCAGTTTTTCAATGTCCTATTAATCTTTCTGTTAACTAACTGCCAGTTGGAGATAACAGCCAATGGCTGCGTGTCCATCCTGTATGCTTACGAAATAAATTAACGAAAGCCAGCACTACAGATTTGGCTTTCTTTTAATAAAGGTCAATTAATTCCACGTGGGGGAAATGCTGTTATGAGGCGCAAGCGCAGATACTTTCTTGTAAAAGAAACGTGAAGAACTCGAAAGTCGAAACATTAATAATACCTGTCTGTTGATATAAACACTATTAATATGTAAATATTGTACATTTGACTGCATGCTTTTTACCTCACTATACATGTTTGTTGAGCGAAAAAAAAACATGTTAACAGTAAGCATGCTTTGTAGGTAAACTTCTAAAAATACGAGTAAAAATAATTTTAAAATTTACTGCAATATTTCTCCAAGAAGATCATTCAACAATAAAGCATGAATTGAAGGCAACACAAGTAATAAATTAATGACAAAAAACAGATCCATGGCCAGGATTCGAACTCGTATTACAAAACACAATACGCTCCGAAAGGTGGTGTCGCTAACCACTGCCCCAAATTACTGTTTGGAGACTGTCCCGCCTGGTAGACCGGATATCCTGGCCACAAATTCTCCAACACTACCTTCCCAAGAGAATTCTAGCAACTACCCTGCTTAATTTCCATATTTGCATGGACATTGGTAATCTCTGCCAAACAAAACAAGTCTTCTTCTGTACCAATTTAACAGTTTTATGAATCATATCTTGTTTATACGTCATCAGAACTATGGTCCAAGAGCCTCTACAAACATCTTGTAAAAATCTGTTCACCAAACTTTCAATACTCACAGTACCATCCCTATATATTAGAATGCCTCCTATTTTGTTACAAACAGTATTTGTTTTTTGTTTCTTTTTTGTGATTGTGTATGATTTTTTTTTTATTAACAATATAGATTTATTTTCTTTTTGTGCGAGCCATAGGCTGTACGCACTACATATTTTTGATTTTTCTACACTATTTTGTTACATTTAGTTTTCGTTTAAGCTGTCTCTTACTTTGTCCCCTATATACACATTCTTCCCCTCCCTCGGCAGTTCTTCTTCCAGTCTTTCTCCTCACTTCTCTTTTCCTGCACTATCACCAAAACACGCCTACATTTTGCTTTACACACACTTACACTATAAAGATGGCTCGTCTGGAGCATGATCACTCATTTCGCTGCCTTCTCTAATAGCTTTCCCCCGCCGTTCTCTTACTTCTCCCAGGTATTTCCCCACTTGCTGCCCCGCTTCCTTTATCTTTATTCTGTCGTCTACCACTTCTATCACCTCCCTGCCTGTTAAGTTTTTCATCCATTTGTCCCTTAGGTCACGTGTAGAAGGGCAGTTCAGTAGGATATGCTTGTCCGTCTCCTCCCCCTCGCACAAAGGACATATCGTTTCCCCTGATTCGTTTATCTTTCTTAGTTGTTTCCATCCCCCTAGTCTGAACCATGCCAGCGCGCTTCTTTCATTTTTTCCCACAACCTGGATATATTTCGCTTTCCCCCATTCTCTTACTCTTAACTGTTCCCTGATTGAGGTCTTTGTTTGGCAGTCTGCTATTATTTCTTGTTTGTCTATGTCGAGTAACCTGTTTCTGATTTGATTTTCTGATGAGATGCCCCCCTTCCTCCCTCTTCCCATACCCAACCCATTCCGCTATTATATAAGATATTTTTCACTTCCAGACCCCAGCTGGAAACGTTTTCCTCCCTTGTCTGTATTTCCAAACATTGTCCCCTCAGCGTAGTTTGGCCCTCTTGTGATAATCGCATCCAATATTTAACAACCCTCATCCGTGCTTGTACCGCGTCTCTGTTCAGTCCCAATTCCTTAAGAATCCCACAGTTGGCCGTGCCTCTGCTTACGCCCATTACTCTCTTATAAAATTCTGTTTGTATGCCAATTATTGTGTTGTCCCCCCTTAACCCCCACAGTTCTATTCCATAGTTTAATGTACCTAATACTATTGATGAATAGAGGTTTTGAATGACCGGGAAAGGCATTTGAGGTGCCTTGTTTATTGTCCTTATGACTTGTTCTATTGCAAATTTTGTTTTAGTTTTTCTTGCCCTTATGTGGTGTGTCCAACTCCCTGTCATGGAGAGTGATGCCCCCAGGTATGTGAAGTATGCTTGGGTTTCTTCCATGGTTCTGTGTAGTTTAAAAGAGCCAATAAGGTTTGAACTTTCAGCCCTCCCCAATGCGACGCCGGAGGAAGTATAAATATGGCCTCTGTCAGAGGACAGGGGAGTGTGTTTAGGAACTGGATAGCAGAAGGGAGAGCGATCTTCAGGCTCCAGTGGCCTCCTTGAGAAAAAGCATCCCGAGGCAGTTCTGCCGATGCTTAGCTTCCACTTGGCAGTTCTGCCGTGGGGCTCAAGTTAGAGGAATGTAAATAATGTAAATTAGAGAATTATTCTAAGAATCCGAGCCTTGTTTTGTTGAATTGTAAATAAATGTATAAAGCCCATTTCTGCGAGTTTTCAGCAATCACCCTGCAACATTAATTCAGTAAGTTCTTGCCTGTGATTGATTCTTTGGTTCCGAGCGCTCTGGTGAGGAACGGGATGGGAACCCAGGACTAACGAGCCTATTTAGTTGTTTATTTGGGTTTTTCCTGCCAGAAGCGGCCCGGTAAGGGTGGAGTGTAGCGGAACAATTTGTAAAGTACAACATCAAAAACCTCAATAAAAATAGTAATATACATAATCATAACACAGTACTCCCACACCCCCTATACGCCTTCATGGCGTGGTGCTAAGCACAGGGGAGCACTTAACTTTTTTATAATCATAACACAAGAACAAAGGCAAATATAAACATAGACAACCACAGACTGAACCTAGGCCTATACAAAAGGAGTGCCAGAAACACAGGAATACTAGCCTACTATACAATAAACTTCCATGTGAAATAAAGGAGGAAAGAAATCTTAAGTTATTCAAAAATAAAATAAAAAACTATCTCTTAGAAACATCACCCTACAGCATAGAAGAATTTCTACAGCATATCTAAAACTACTTTCTCTGTCTCACCCATGTACATAATCAATTGGGCACAATATATCAACATGTATGAAACTTTAATTAATCTAATATGCATCCCATATATGTAATCTAGTGGATGTAATATATAGATATTTGAAACTCAATTATGCTGATCTAATCCCAAATGTGTAATCAAGGGTATGTAATATATATTTGTAACTCAATTATGCTGATCTGCATCCCATATATGTAATCTAGTGGATGTAATATACATTTGCAACTCAATTATGCTGATCTACATCCCAAATATGTTATCAAGAGTATGTAATATATATTTGTAACCATAACTGCTATATGCCATGTATGTAATCGAACCGATATGTAATAATATATACATGTAACTTTAATCATACTGCATCCCAAAAAAGTAATCAAGTGGATGTATTTGTACTGAAATCATGCTAATGTTATATGCAGTGGCGAAGCGTAGAGTTCCTAGCAGGGTAGGCACAGTAGTGCGATAATTTCCATTAGTTGCTTAAATCTGTAAAAAGAAAGGGAGGGGGGGGGGGCTATGTCATGGAGAGTGGTTCAATGTCTCTCCAGACCGCTTCTTTACTTGGCAGTGGCATGACGTTTTCAAAAGTGTTGTTACCGGCCATCAGCACGATAATTGTGTCTTAGACGTTCTCCCCCACCCACCAGATGTCATCGATCTAGATTTTTGTTCACTTCTGTTTTTTTTATTTGTTTGTATTTTTTCAACCCCTGATTTATGCACACACCTCCAGAAAGAACTACCAATCATGAGACATCGCGAAAATCCAACGAATAGTGCTCGAGCCCTGTTGTCAATTCTTCATCACTTTTTTCTAAATTTATTTATTTATTTTGCAATTGAGGTGAAAAGGGCTAGAAGAACCCCATAATTTTCGGGTTAGTCTGACGTTTGTGCCGTGAGCAGACGACAGAATTCCGCACTTTCAGCGACTGTCAGTTTGGTATGTTCTATTGCTGCCAACTTAGTTTTTGTAGCAAGACTTCCTCGCACCGAGGAAAACACCATTGTTATCTGTTGTCTAACTAAAGGAATGGTTGTAGTTAATTCCAGTCTTGGCTTTCTAGATAAATGAATTTCTGACACCTGTATGTGCAAGTAAACATAATTTAAATTTTGAATATTTTCGTCTCATTTGTTCTGATCTATGCTAATCGTGACGATGAGAATGTATGGAGAATGAATTAAAGATGACCAGGAAACATTGACATGACCACAATTAGGTCACCTGGCTTCGTAACGTGTTAGGATGACGACTACGGGGCTTTCAAGAAAAAAACATAAGTAAAGGTGACCTCTCTCATTCAGTGTGTATACTTCGCATCCTAGTTTGTTCTACCCCTTGTGTTAGTAGACACCCTTACGTGATAACAGAACATAGGATCCTTGTTTGGGACCCGGCAACACGACAGGTTACTATGTAACATATAAACAGGTTATAATAAATGTAGTTGCTTGAGAGAATAGAATCCCAATTTTAGGCGCAATTTAGTTCTTTTCTGCCAATCCAATGTGACAACACTGGCATGTTCCAGACCTGAAACAGACATGGCCCGCGCAATAACCCCATAACCCTCTTTGTCCTAAACCCAAAAAAAGTCTTCCCTTGCATTGTACTTTATTTGGCCGCCCTCTTCTCTTGTTATCCCTTCAGGGTAAACGAAACTGCCTACCTCTTCGCTTGTGTCGGCTGCATAAAAAAAATATCTGCTTGTAATATTTATTCAACGACAGTGTTAACGCATTAAATAACGTTTCAACAACTTTGAATTTTTAAAAATATTTTGCTGTCACTTGCCACTGCTACTTGCAAAGGAAAATATACTTGAAAACATTTTAGAAATAATTGTTATAAGAAGGAAACATGAAAGACCAAAAGTGGGTCCTACCTTACCGATGATTACTTCTTCACTCAATTAAGAACTCGATTGTTCTTGTTCTTGCATTTCAGTCCAGCACTTCTTGCATAAATCTGATCGCTGCACACGACACAAATCAAAAACAAAGCTCTACCGCCACGAACCTCGCACTCCGAGCCAAGCGCCAAGCTCCCTTCTAGCGTCGTGAGCAGGAGGCAAATTTTCCCAGAGGGTGAACGAGAGGGGAATCCCCGTTTACGATAAAAATAAATTATTCTATTCCCAGTGAAAGTAAAACTACTTTGTAAATATAAAACGTAACTATCATTTTAATTTACGTAATTTGGTATGAAGACTTACTTTACAAATATAAGTTCTTTGGACTTTCTGTTTACGCTACGGTGTTGGGTGAATCGACAAGACCATCAGCACTCTGACCAGAAAACGAAGTCAGAACTACAGTACTCCGTAATTTTCAATTTCACTTACACTTGTCGATGAAAGGAAGGAAAACCTAAGTTTCGTACAAAATATGGAGAATGTACAATGAAATAGAAGTCTCTCTGCACGAACACAGGCTAATGTTTATAAAAATGCCGGTACACCACAAATTTCCAACCCTGGCGGAAATGCAGTGTTGCTGATATGCTGTTCGTCCTAGTGGGTAACACCGGGAGGCCGGCCTCAGGAGCGCGTTATAACCCAGGGGTTTCCAACTGGCGGCCCGCGGGCCGCATGCGGCCCCCGTTGCCTTTTTCTGCGGCCCGCGACGCCAGTTTGCAAAATACCTTAATTTTATGTATTTTTATTAAAATACGTTCTTTTTTTACTAAAGGAACGGATGCTCTGTGAAAGAAGACAATATCACAGGTAGAATTTATTTTGCAGTCAATAATGATAATCAGAAGAATCTAAAGTGACGTAACTTTCTCTTCACACCAAGCACTCTATCCCTTCGCTATGTGGAATGAACTCTGCCGCTTCCGTGAAGGCTTCACTCTTTGTGTTTAGAAACAAACTGCAGAGAGGCGCTGTAGAGATCTGTTTTACTACGCACAAAGTACGAAGAGATTTCCAGTGTTCCAACTCGGATTGTACTGTGACTGATTGTTAAAGTTTGTGCAAATATCGAAATGAGCAATATCTCCAAAAAAACGTAAGATTGAAAATTAAAATAGCTTCTCTCCAACTTGAATTGCGTGATTTGCAAGGCGATGTGTTCCTTCAAACTAGGCAAGAAAAGGTTGCAGAATTTTTCGAATACCTTTCAAAAGAACGCTTTCCAAACCTTCGTAGTTTTGGGCAAAGAATGACATCGACGTTTGGCAGCACATACACGTGTGAAAGTATTTTTTCTTCAATGAAGTTCATCAAGAACCGCTACAGAAGCAGACTGGCAGATTCTTCACTGCTTCACCTTCTGAGACTTTCAAATACAGAAATTCAAATACAACTTTAATAAAAGAAGCAGATCGGGCTCAATTTTCACATTGAGCACTTACTATGAAGAATTCTTATTTGTATGGTGTGTCTTTAATTTGTTTCAATTCATCAATAAGTATTGGGTTTTTGTGAAGTAAATGGTAATTATACAATTTTGATTTGAAATTCCATTGTTTTATTGCCTCATTTTAGAAATTTAGCTCATTCGAAAGTTCTACATTTTCAGTTCAGTACTTACAATTATTGTAATTTTTAATCCTCCTCCCAAAAAAAATTCGGCCCGCCTATCAAATGCTGGATATAATTTTGGCCCTCGGACCTTTCGAAGTTGGAAACCACTGTTATAACCATACGTACAGTACTCGTAAGATTAGGCTTCCCGCATATACCACCGTAGGACGGAATGTGAAGAGAAGAGGCCCCAGCAAATGTGCCTCACTCCGTGGAAAGTTCGTATACTGACTGGACAGGGTTAGAATCTTTTTGTAATTATCATAAATGAAAATTCCAAACTTTTCCATTGCATTGCATGTGTTTTGACGAAATAAGTAAATACACATTTAAAAGAGTAATGGCGTGGGTAGGCCCGGCCTCCTGGCCTCATAGGACGCTTCGCCACTGGTTATATGTAACAAATGACGTGCTCTATACTGCTGCAGATAGAAATATCTACAATGTAGTCAACAGAACAAGAATAAATTACAATTACAATTACAATTTAATGTGACAGTGAAGTTGCGAGTGTGGAACTTTGATAGCTGCATGAAGCAGCCATGTTGCTTCGCAACTTCCAGTTTGGCTGGTAACTGCAAGAAGGAGTAGCAGTAAAGATAATCGCCACCAGAGTTCCAGTTACGAGCTAACTATACATTGAAAAACATAAGTTTTCACAAACTTCCAGTTACGTGCTACCATGAACTTAACTGACATTGAAAAACCGGCCCTAAGAAAAATGCTTACGTCTTTCTTTTAAGATTAGAAATAGATATTGCTTCGCATGTAGTGAACACAAAACAGTGGGTAGTGGGTAATCAACAAAAAGAAGATGATCGTGGGAACTGGGAAATAACAAGTTCTGAAAGATAGTAAAGTTGCTTTTGCTTGGCAAGCAATTTAGTTGCTATGCATCATCCTCTATCAAATGACGAAGCTAGATTCCTCATTAGCAATCTTCCTTTGTTTTGTCTTTGACCCTTTTTCCCACACAGCGAGCAAGGAAGAAGCGTTTGAGGGCTAATTTGTAATTCATGTGGAAATCGTCTTTGACTCTCATGTGAGGCTATTTTAAATAGTTTCACGTGAAACGCGGCTGTGACTCGAAGGAATGGTTGCAACATCGTTTCCCGCCATTATGTGCATTTGGATTTGCAGGAATGGTGAGAGAGGTTTTACCTAAGAGGTGCCTGTGCTGTAGCTTCGAATGGAAGATAGTTCTCAAGAGAGTGAGTTAAAAGTGTGTTCTCGTTTTTTAATGTGCTTTGCAACACGTTGGCCGCTATGTCTATTAGTAATATTTCTCTAAAGCCTGGTGCCTGGTGCCCCGTGGCATAGTGGTGCTACGACGCCAGGGGTCCAGGGTTCGAATCCCGACCTGGGCATGGGTGTTTGTGAATGTCCATTCATCAATTTCATCATTTTCATCACATCATCAGTCATCCCCATCTTCGCAAATTAGCTAAAAGTGGCACAAAAAGCGAAGTAAAATAGAGTAAATCAATCAATTCTAACCACTCTTAAATTTGTTTGAATAACCCTATCTTATAAATATTACAATGTAGGTGTGTGTATGTGTGTGTGGTAGTTTACCCTTCGAAATCTCATGTCGATTGGAGCACTTTTTTTGGTTCCCAACTTTGCCGTTGCTGTGACCGGTTCCTCGTTTTTCACGGTGCGAACACATGTGTGTGTGTGTGTGTGTACACACACACACATTATCAAAGTATGCATAGAGTAAAGAAAAGTGCTTTTATATTGAACATACATTTTCTCACGCAGTATAATTGCAGGTACCTTTAAAAAAATATGTGCTCAAAAGTAAAAAGCATGTTATAATTTGACCTTGTGAACTACAAACACATACCTCCCAAATTCTGTTCTCGAGTACTTTTACACGTTATACTTTATCCGAGGTCACATAGCTGTTTAATTTGAACAAGAACTACCTTTTTGGTAGTTCCTTGATTCGCACGTCCATGATTTTTGTTTGCATAAACAAAGTTCGAATCAATTCTTTCCGACCAATGACTGACCAAGATGTATACTTAATATCAAACAACATAAATATCATACAAACGAAGAAATCGTTCATTATTAAAATGCCAAACAAACACTTTTCGCCAATAAAATAATTAACACAATTATAATGGTGCATACTGTCGACTTCTGTGGCAGAGTGGTTAGCACAGCGCGCTACGACGCCAGAGATCCCGGTTTCGAATCCCGAGCTGGGCGTGGGTGTTCTTTGTCAGGTGTCTTCATCAATTTCATCACTCATCCTCATCTTCGCGATTAGTCAAAAGGGGCGGAAAAGCGTATTAAAATAAACCAAATCACTTAATCAATCTAACCTTTAGTGGTACAAGAGTCCATAGAAAGAACGGCTCAATTTGTTATTCTTTTTATTTGCTGTCGCTCTTCTGGCTTTTTGGCTAATTGCGACGGTGAGGATGAGTAATGATCAGATGAAATTGAAGAATGGGACGCTCACAAATAACATATTTACACAAACCTGGCAGCAGTGGCGGCGATTGGGTCCCAAAACGGGGGGGGGGGGGCAAAGTGACAAGACTAGGGGCAAACTAGGGGTCTAGGGGGCAAATGAGGTTTAGCACAGTGCGGGAGCAAAAGCCCCCCCCCCCTCAATCGCTGTCACTGCCTGGATTCGAACCCGCGAACTTCGGTGGCGATATCGAAAGTCGATCAATTAACGCTACCATCCACAATCACTGGCCGCGGTGGCTCAGTCTGTAACGCGTCTGACAACCATGCTAAAGGTCCCGTGTTCGATCCCCGGCCGGTTCAAATCCGGGAATTTTTCTAACGTTGGAAGCCGCCCCGGCGCCCACCCAGCGTCGAATGACATGGTTACCTGGGAAAAACCCTGGCGGGGTCAGGGGCGTGATGCTGATCACATCACCCCCACTCAAGACCAGGTCAAGAAAATGTGGGGCGTTACCTCCACACCCCCTGTACGCCTTCATGGCATAGTACTAAGCACAGGGGAGCACTTTACCTTTTTTATCCACAGAATCGGCCAAGTAGGTTCAAGGTTTTAGAGTAAGTTCAAATCAAATTTCTACTTTAATATTTCTATGCTATTCGTCACAGTGTACCAAGATGTAATCATATTATCATTATTATTTGTTACTATGTATTAATATTATATTTATTCGATTATCTTGCATATTAACGATGTTGTCGTGATTGTTAAATTCTCGTAAAAAAACTGGAAACTGTAGGAGGAAAAATATATAAAACTCAGTATATGAAGGATTCCTTGCCCTCATTAAGTACTATATGTGTGTATGGAGGAAGGAAGAAAGGCTTTATAGTATTTCTTGAGTTCCCTTCTCGCTCTCGACTCTAGTCTCCAAAATACATTAAATACTAATACCGCTTAAAATTTCCGAATACTGGATTGACCTCCCTGTACGTATACATCTTGGTCCTAGTCATTGGTCGGAAAGAATTGACTCGAACTTTGTTTATGCAAACAAAAATCATGGACGCGCGAATCCAGAAACTACCAAAAAGGTAGTTCTTGTTTAAATTAAACAGCTATGTGACCTCGGATTTAAAGTAAAACGTGTAAAAGTACTCGAGAATGGAATTTGGGAGGTATGTGCTTGTAGTTCACAAGGTCAAATTATAGCATGCTTTTTTTCTTTTGAGCACTTATTTTTTTCTAAGATACCTACAATTATACTGCGTGAGAAAATACATGAACACCTGCGACACGTAAGTATTGCTTCGTATTTTAAACATGAAAATATACAATTAATTTGATATTAATGCCAGAAACATACGTTGACCATACGAAAACAACTCCAGAACCCAATATTCAATGCAAGATCCAATTTCAATGTACTTCTTGTTCAGAAATATTGAGCTATTCCAGTAAATATGCGATATAGCCCGAGCAGATTTCTTCAAATTTACAGGAGAAACTACTTACTGAAATCAGTTTCTGTAGCATTGCCGAAGTTCTTCGAGGTATATTCTTTCGCGGAAACTGAAAACTTCACCATAGAATTCTGCAGAACAAGAAATAATCACTTTTTATGTACGGAACTTGCATTTTCTGTAAAGCGACAACATTATGCCGTTGTTTCCATTATGTACCTGCAGATGGCGCGAGCGTCGAAAGTCACGCGGTCTCGCCATTGTTTCCAAACGTGCCTTTTTTTTTACGAGAATTTTTTTTTTTAACTATGCTTACCTAACCTAACCCAACCTAACCTAACCTTGCCGGAAATGGTTTTTGGGGCTATCGTGAATGGTTTTTGGGGCTATCCGTCAATGGTTTGTGGGTAGGGTTACCAGATCGCTGTAAGGTAATTGTAGGACATGCTGTCCCAAAATGTAGGACATTAAGTCAAAATGTAGGACACAAAACATTCTCAATAAATAATACATATTTCTATAGAACACGTTAGAAAGTAGTTGAAAAATGACACTTTTCAGTTTTAAGAAATGAATTCTTAATGAATTTTTAAGTGCAAAATTTCAAAACTTTCAATCATACTAATAAATGCACCTCTTACTATATGATTTAAGTGGTACTTCTCAGAGGAGACAATTTTTATCAAAATCTCAGGTTTAGTCAAACTATATTTATATTAGAGTGGACAGTCAATTTGAAATTATAGGGGACCAGTACCAAACGAACATTTTACAGACTTTATGAAAAAAATAATTTCTCTCGTGAGTCTGTTGTGCTGATGGTAATGAAAGTACTCTCTCAACATTTGAATTATGACTTGTAATGGCAAACAAATATTCAGCAATTACAGTAATTTAAAATGGTTTGTGAAGTTTCATTTTGGATAGTTTTTAGTTCAATAACAGGGTGTCTACCAAAATAACACATCCAGAATTCTTGAATTTTTCTGGACTCTTCTAGACCTTTTCTTCGTTTTTCTGAACGTTTATTTATTCGACACCTACTTAGGTAAAGCTGGAAATTAGTAATCAAGAAAATAAATATTTATTTAATGAAAATCCCTACCAGAGGGACAGTTAAGATAAAAACTGAAGCTGAATTTAAGAAGAGAATCTGCTTTCTCGTATTAATGCACCCTGAACTGCATTTGGCAGACAAGCGAGGCTTTGGCGTCTGGACTCACAGCCAGTATAATCTTATGTGGGGCTTGTGTCAGTTGTCCCTGTATGTTTGTGACCGTCCCTTCATCCATCTTATGTTACCACCATTCATCTTCATCATCGCGATTATCCAAAAGGACAGAAAAAAGTGAAGTAAAATAAACTAAATCAACCAATCGGTCATTATGATAGCAAAAATTCTTGAGCACAAGAATAATTTATTGCCTTTTTATTGACTTCTTGACCTACTTCTTGATTTCTTTAATATTTCTTGACTATCATGACTTTCTTGACTGAGAGACACCCTGAATATCTTTCTTCTCTATACCTCTGCTTTACAATAAAATTATATTGAATATTGAATAACAATGGGCAACACCTTGTTCCATCAGTATAAACCCTAAGGCAAGAAATTCTGCTCAGGCATTGAAGAGTGACGTTATCAGAAAGTGGTCCCAAAACTTTGTTCATTAAGTGCTTCCGTTTTCCCGTTTGTTTAATAGCAGGACAAACTTTTTTCTTTTTGTGCAATGACTGAATCAAAATAAATTTCACCATTGAGTTTGGAAGCCCAGTCCATAGACTTGTAACTTGCATCATTTTTTTCTGTTACCTATTTTTATAATTAATATTATGTAACGCTCAAAATGTAGGACATTTATGATATTTTTCAAATTCCTCCCGGACACCGGACATATGGCTAAAATGTGGGACATGTCCGGGAAAATCCGGACGTCTGGTAACCCTATTTGTGGGGCTATCGTGAATGACGCGACGCGAGATGATCCATGACGAGTGCACGCCATATTGTCTGTTACCCAAGCGGAATGCTGGGTTTATGACTACTACCCCCTCCCTTGAGCACACCACTGGCGATAATCATAAGCTCATAATCATAACACTCTTCCCCCGGCCCTGACACATTCTTAACCCTAACCAGACTAACCCAGACACACTTTTAACCTTCCCAAGCACTTGTCATCCAAGTGTTTTAACCAACGTTCTTAGGGTTTTGAGAAGAGCTGGTTTTTTCCACTGTTCCTGAGGTAGTTTTAAGCTACCCCACATTCATTGAAGGGTACAAAATGGCCTGATGTTCCGACGCACCCAAATATTTTAATTCAATCAATCAATCTGACGAAGTGCCTACCCTTCCAGTGACACCACACTCGCCACTGTACGTGACATCACCTACTTGTGGAAATAAAAGTGATATTGGTTCTAGTTTCACACTGCAAAGACGAAACTTGGACTTAAATTGTACGAGATCTCTTCATGCAAAAGGGATCTAGCATATCACTTTACCTTAATCCATCGTCGTAGTAATGAAAGATTAGGTTAATTATTGTAATTATGCGTCAAGCACATACATGTCCGATAATAGAATTTTACATTTGTGTAGCAGGCCTAAAATGTGTGTAGAATTGAGCCGTAGGTGTGGAAAGTACAGAGAGCTGTCATTTTCTTCTTGTAGGAGAGTCATGAGATCTATGCAAGGGCTGCTGAAAATGCTGCCCGCAAAATTCCGCTCAGAACAGGCGAGAGTCCCTCAAGTGTACGTGAGCTACTACCTGGGCGCAGACTCCTCCATACCTGACATCAGAAGGCAACTGGAAAGATATGGACCTGGCAGCGTCGATCTGGAGCGAGATGAAACCACTGGGATTGCAAGGCTTTGTCTCAACCAACCGAACAGGAAAAATGCCTTGTCAGGTAAATCCAAGAGGTTCTAACTTACTGCATGACAACATTTGTCCGTTGCCAACCATTTCAAGGGATCTCTGCCGGATTGCCTACCTTCAGGCATTATACGCATTACAAGTTACTTTATTTTAAAAAATGACGCATTACCTTTACTTTACTCTACCTATTCGGATATGTTAATTTTTTAGTCCCTTAAATTTTAATAACACATCTTTCTATAATACATCACTTATTAGTTAGAATCATCTAACTTTGAAACTAGTTTACGTTGGGTAGTCAAAAAGTAATACCTTCTTCCCCCGTTACCTCCAGATCAAAGCAAAAATTACACGTATTGTAGCGTGAAGTCTGTATACTCAGTTCAGCTTCGTCACAATTACTTTCAACACCTTTACGCCATTGTTAAATGCAAGTTGGAAATGCAGTTTGGTAAATTCTTTAGATTGCTTTCATACCCATGACTTTACAACTGATTTAAGAGGCCAAAGCAGATAGAAATCTAGAAGGGCCTAATCAGGGTTACAAAGCGGATGATTGATTGATTTGGTGTTTTAAATTCACTTTACGCACAGTAAGGGTAATCGGGACTGGACCTACAGTTTAAGGTGGGATCCGAACCACTATGTGCCTCCACCAGGCATCGAACCCGGGACGCCTTGATTACAAGGCAACTACGAAAATGCGGATTATGCACTACGGATCACCCCATTTCGGCAATCGCCTGAATTGTGAAGAATGACGCGTGTGGTCGTCCATTATCGCGATGTATCCGTATGGAATGTTTTTTGTTGTTGTTTTTTGTCTCCTAAAGATGGATCTAATGAAAATCGGTAAGAATGGAAAAGATTGGATTGATCTTGCCCAGGATAGGGACAGATAGAATAAAGACTTGTGTTGCTGCAGTCATAAACCTTCGGGTTTGAGAAGACTAGAGAGTTAGTTATTCCCTTCTTCCTGATGGCCTCCTTCAGCTTCTTAAGTGAAATGACCAGTGGCGGTCCCTCCATGGAACAGAGGGAACAGGCTGTTCCCTCCTACTTACTGCGCTTTTGGGCTCGAAATCAACGTTTCCAAAAGTTAAGCCCCTATCACACGGAACTGGATTTCTAGTTGGAATGCCCTAGTTGGCGATGAACTGACTTTCTGGGTAGTAATCATGGCCGCCTGGCTGACTGCTTGACTGGTTTTGAGGAATAGGACATGTTCTAATTGCTACTAACTTTTTCGACTAGATTCTGTGGAACAGCCAATCAGAGCAAAGTTTGGCCATGTGAAGATAATCTGTGAGTTTGTAAAGTAGCCTTTTTTTGTCTGTGGTTTCCGAGTGCATACAGCACGAAAGGCATGTTTACAATTGAAAAAGCTAAAATATTCTTCCATAGGTGTATAGTAAACGTTGTAAAGTATGTATTTTATCAGCGCCGTTCTTCTCTACCTAAAACCATTTAATACGAAGCGATATTCCTCTCGGTTGAATAGTTATCGTATTTTAAAAGTTTGAAGTGATACGTTGTTTACATCTCGCGCGGCCGCCATTATGGGAACGAAAGACTATCGACAAGTACGGTATAACAAGTACCGTGTGAGGCGAAAACTAGCAAATGGATAGCCAGTCCAGCGTCAACTAGAGCAATGCAACTAGAAATCCAGTAATTTATTTTATTAAAAACATAAACTAACGTAACGTTTCAACCTTCTAGCAAGGTCTTCTTCAGACTCTGTATCAAGTACAAAAGTATAAATTACTGCCTTGGTCAGCATATTTAGTTTTTCATAATCATGGAAACAAGGCTTAATGGAGTTATAACTAGAAATCCAGTTCCGTGTGATAGGGGCTTAACACTGAAGAAAATCTTTCACCGTGGCTGGACGTTTGTTGACGTCATCTACCCCAACGCATCATGGTTCTCACCCCATGCTCTACCATGGTCTCTTAGTATCATGCCCTCTACTGTCTGAACCCGAGTATTTCCGACCAGGCGCGAAGGTAAACGATCCCCACGGCACCACGGAAGCTGAACACTCTAGCTGTTCCCTCAGAGAGATA
This sequence comes from Lepisma saccharinum, assembly GCF_977018435.1. Taxonomy (NCBI): domain Eukaryota; kingdom Metazoa; phylum Arthropoda; class Insecta; order Zygentoma; family Lepismatidae; genus Lepisma; species Lepisma saccharinum. The sequence continues at coordinate 33,388,289 of NC_139255.1, read as the reverse complement.
TTGCGGATTCGCTTTTCTTCCAGTTTTTGCTATGTGCTGAAGTTTAATCGCGTCACAAGTGATACATTTGAGTGTAGAAAGTCTATAACTTCTTAATCTCGTTGAGAACTTGCGTCTGACATTCATAACGAAGTGGAAAAATCTTCTACAGTCTAAGCGTCTGCTAAATGCCTTGGCTAAACGCTGGGAAATAGCTTCCGAGGGAACAGCTCACATCCACCTGTTCCACCAACCCCAAGACCAAAGTTTAAAGGCATGCAGTGGCAGGACAAGAAGCGAATGTTGCGAGTGTTGTATGATCGACCGGCTGAGGACGAAAGCCTTTAGTTCATTCAACTTTGCAGAAAATACAACAAACCAACACATATTCTAACTGAATTAAAAACTAAAACGAAATCATACACAGGGCATTTTCAAACGAATTACTACAACTCTGTAAAATTATTAACTGGATATTCTTCCAGTGGCAAATTATATTGTTGTCCTTGTTTGATCCTGAGAAGGGAGTCTGGAACAGGTCGGGTTTTGTCATATTAACAACTTCTACTAACAGGGTGGCTACTCACCGGGAATTTCTTGAATTCCGGGAATTATGCGTGAATTATTGGCTCCGGGAATTGTGCGTGAATTCAGCTTGAAATTTTCTCTGTAGACATGAAAAATTGCAACTTTTTAAAATCCCAATTCCATTGAATTTTTACATATTTATTAATGACCTGAAACAAGTTTTTCACAGTTCAGGTTTTATTTTTATTGAGGAAGGTAAATAAAGCTGCGTGGAAAATAAAACAGAATTCTCTCAATCCATTTGCTTTGTTAGTGTTCTTTGAAGAACAATCCATCTGATAGACTGAAGATTATTGCAAGATAAAATATCTTGAAGTTGATTAGGTAAATTTAAAATTCTTATAGAATTAACAATTTTTCGTAGATTACTATTTCCCGTAACATATGTGACTTGTGTTTGTAAATGTATTTATAGTCCAGAGTAGCAGTGGCGTGCCCAGGATTTTTGTAAGGGAGGGGTTACCTATACTTTTTCTCGGTAGTCCGCCCTCATTTTGTCATATTTTCCTACCATTGACGTCCTTTTTTTAGGAATATTGGGCCAAAGGGGGGTATAACCCCTACCAACCCCCCCTTGGGCACGCCACTGCCGAGTAGCTATGTGAAATGACAAATGTAAACTCCGCACCTTAAATTATATATATGTACCGTCCAAGTGAATTAGAATTATTGGATTCATTGGAATCGCACAAACCATATATTGTTAATATAAGTATTTGTTTGTGTGTATGTGTGTGGGTGGTGAGAGACTGTAAAACCTTAGTTTGAAATAGAGGAAACATCTGCTTGAATTTTTGTAAAGTTCGCTTTGAAAACCGGGAATTATACTTGAATTTTATGATGGTCCTACAGTAGCCACCCTGACTAATCTAGCGAACGTCATGAAAAACTCAACCATCTGTGTGCCATTATTGGATTGAGAAAGTTTGAATTACAAGAATACTCAACTCTATGAAAAAACGTCAACTTAATCTACGAATAAAGAGATGAAACAGGTCACGACAAAATATTATTTTCTTTCTCTGATGACTCATAAATTTATATTATCAAATTTTTCTTTGTTGCGCATCAACAATTTTATTTTTAATGTTTTCTTTATATTATATCACATTTGCTTTAAAATTATTATTGTCATATAATTTTAACGTGCCCCATGTTTGTCACTTCTGACATTTCAATAAGGGTTGAATTTTACTTGATCTATTGTATTATATTAAGACACCCATGTGATGGGGAGCAAGTGCAGGTGACCTGTTCCCCTGCCTGATTTATCACCGCACGCCACTGGAAATGACGTAGATCTCGCAGATGATTCTTTGACACCCACCCAAAAGTCAATTTGAATAATGACCTGTGTCTTATAGCATTGTTGCCATCACCTTCTGTGTTGATCTGGCAGACTTGATTTTCGTTTTTTGTTTGGAACGTTGAGATCCACTGTGGGATTCCTTGGACTAAAACTTAGTCTCTGGGTCCTGCAGGTAATGTCCACATCTCGTCCACATTATTGAAGAATGCCTGTTATTCAGCTTCAAATACATCCAGGAGATCTTGACACACCTCCATCCGCCTCTTCCGATTGTCAACTGTTAACTGTTTTGGAACACACTTAGCATAAACTTTGTGGTATCCCAATTCAGAAATCATCGCCTGGCATCAGCAACATTCTGAACTGTGATGCGTCTCTGTGATGATGTGACGGACTCCTCGGCTTATCTGGCATTTCGGTTTCTCTTCCTTGAAACATCTTTACCCATCGCCTCACATTCCTAATGCCCACTACAACATCCCCATAAGCCTTCTGCAGCTGAATATGGATGTCCTTAGTCAGCAACCCCCTTTCGTCAGAAATTCGATGACAGATTGTTGTTTTAGCTTCACACCCTTTCTTAAACAACTCAATCTTTAAAGGAACAGCAAGTAGAGTAAGGACACCTCTATAGCATCGTACTTATACATTCACAGTAATTGTGCTTGCTCAGAAATTACAAACATGGAGGCGTTATTTCTTCCATTCCCCTTTTACATAATAAGAGGGAACTTTCAGATACTAGAGCGTCTAATAATTCTATACAGTCAAGGATTGAGTAACAGATTTCAGCATTAGTTTTCTAGCATATCTGTTTCAATTACCAGAAATTAATCGTAAATATAATATAATGCTAGATACCGTAGTGTCTATCACACCTATATCAATACATACGGGAAGTTGAAAAGGTCACTGAAAACGGATAAAGCACGTTTTTTAACATTTTGTGATTTCGGGTATAGGAAGAAGTATGTAGGCATAGAAGTTGCCAGATCACTATAATCAAGGAAAGTTAAGCACTGCTGTTTCAACCAATCACATTAGCTCCATCTCCTGCCGCTGTGAAATAGGCAAAATTTTGCATTCAATTTGCTCAAACAAAAGATGATTGATTTAAGTTTTACCGTCATTCCATTGAGTCTTGTAGTAACAACACCATAGGAGAACTATGTATTTCAGTAAGTAAATTGATTTTTGAACTGTCATTTCAGGACGCATGATGGTCCACTTGGAAGCAGCCGTCTCCACATTGGAGCAGTGGAAGGAAGGCAAAGCCGTGATTCTGTACGGAAAGGATCATACGTTTTGCTCCGGTGGCGACCTGAAAACAGTCCGGCAAATATCGAACCCTGACGACGGCTATAGGATGGCCATATTCATGCAGAACGCCCTGACCCGTTTCTCGGCCCTGCCACTCATATCCGTGGCGCTGCTGGAAGGCCGCGCTCTCGGCGGTGGCGCTGAAGTAGCCTCGTCGTGCGACTTCCGGTTGTTCACTCCTGGAGCTCGCATGGGCTTCGTCCACGGGAAACTAGGAATATCGGCAGCTTGGGGAGGCGGAACGATGCTAACCCGAATAGTTGGCTACCAAAAGGCTCTGGACATGGCGCTGACGTGCACACAGCTGACTGCCGAAGAAGCGAAGCAGATCGGACTGGCGGACGACATCTTGAAAGGCGACGATCCGCTCGAAGAAGCCACCGAATGGATCGCGAAACATACGGAGGGAACACACGAGTTCATACGGGCAACTAAATCCATCATCTCAAGTGCTCGTCGATTAAGTTTCAAGGAATCGCTCGAAGTGGAGAAGAGATTCTTCGCGCCTCTTTGGGGTGGACCTGCCAACCAGGAAGCTTTGCAGATGAGTATCAAGCATCGCCTGTAGTGAAGATAGCTATTGATCCTGACCTTCAGAACAGAAAAATTCCTGTAGGTTCAGAGAGAAAAGACTGATCAGGAAGTTCCGTTCTCGAGTACAATAAAGTATTTACTCTGTTTTACATTAAGCTTTGTACATGTACTTAGTGCTGTGTTGTTGCTTCCTTATATATGATTCAGAAGAACAAGCTACATATGGTAATAGTTGCGCACCCTCAGGGCACAAATATCAAGCAGCACTGTATCTACTAGATGGCAGAACCTGTCACATGCGATTTACTTATTTTGGATTGGTCAAGAATCAAACACCTGAGAGAAGCCATCGATTTTTGACCAATCCGAACGCAAGGAACTAAATTGCTCCGACAAGCCCTGCCATCTTGTAGAGAAAAAAGAAAGTACTCATTCTATGGCCTGTATGTGATTCTATCGTATGCAACTTTTTTCTCTGTTCAGTCTGTATGCCTAATGGTTTAGCTCAAGCCACAGTTTGCACTATATTTCGTTCTTTTCTAAAGAATTTACACAAGTTAGTATTCAGTTGTATTTTAGTGATTATCCTCCGTTATTGTGCATATTTGCTTTTAATTTTTATTTAGAAGAGTAGACACGAAGTTTACATTCCAAAAGCATTTTATTTACTTTTAAAACATGCTCCTCCTACCTTAGCACTTACCCATCTTTATGATTTCTCTGGTAGAATATTTAGCGTAACCAGGGTTCCTAGATTCAAATATCGGATAAAGCTTACCGTGTGTCATCGAGTTTGTCCACGGCAATCTTTATTCCCATTATCAAAATTTTCATTCTTACGATTAGCCAAAAGTGGAAGAAAAGCGACGCTAAACAGCAATATGTTCATTCATCCCAACAGGAATTTATACAGAATTTTCCATCTGAAAGGGTAAGTTTGGAACCAAAAGTTGGTCATTTGTGAAAATTTTTAGGAGAGTGTTGAGTATATTTGGTGGGGGGAAAGGGGGCGGTTGTTGCAGTGTGTGGATAAATCACTGCTGATCCTCATCGTCACGATTAACATGGATACGTAGAAAAGCGACGTAGAATAACATAAGTAAAAACAGAAATAGACTATTAACGAACCAGAGACTCTTCCAATGCCAAATTACCTGCTAAAATCAAGTCTTGTTCATTTTGCTTGGGTTTTATCTTCAGTCTGTAACCAAACAAATCTCCTGCTTAAAACGACTATCAAGCCGGGGAAATAATTACTTCACGATTATGGAATATTAGAAGGATAGTAAAGAGAATGGAGTTTTGAGTACATATTTTGCTAAGAACGTCAACACTATCCATTCGTCGAAGCACGAATATGGCCTCGTCTTGTTCGCTGCACTTCTTGACACTAGCTGCAGTGCAGGTGTATCCCGGTTTCAGGCTGGTGCAAGGAAATGACGCTCAACCAAGTAGGTAGCAGCGTTCAAGTTGAGAAGATTCAACAAATGCCTGTCTGCTGCTTTAAATGTTAATTTGATTAGTTAGCACGCACCACGTGACCATACACCACTCTGTACACCGCTCCAGAACGTAATACAAACGGTGTAGACAGCAAATACACTGTTGACACCAACTCAACGAAGTAGCCGAGATGGTGTTGCACCGTGTAACAAACTAGACGCGTAGAGTCAAAAAGTGCAACGAACTAAATTAGACAGGCTACTGAAAACTCTTCTGATTCTGATTTTCGTTTCTTAAATCACAAGGATTGCCCCCAAATTTATCTACTAATCTGGCGATAAATGTTAAATCGACCTTTGTGTACCTATTGACACAAACACAGAACAACGAACTTTATATAGAGCAGGCCATTCCGATATAGACGGAAGGGAATTTGACAGCTGAGCAAACCAGTTCTCAAATTCCCCACACAACAGTTACTCATATCATTGACTCGAATGTTCGTCGAACACAATCAAGATATCTATTTGCATACATTTGCATGGTTTCGTAGTAGCAGTTCAAGTTCGTGGTAAGTGAAGAAACAACTAATTATAAAATTACAAGACTGAAGGACGCGGGAACGAAACAACCTTCACGAAGTTTCTCATTCGCTGGGCCAGTTTACTCAACCAAATCCTTTGAGGAAATCTCCATAAGAACTAATGAGGTTCCATCACAATGTTATGTGTAGAATAATTGCAACTCACACAGGTAAGTCTAATTTAATTATTGTTTCCTCCGTCAGGTGTTACTATCAAATATAGGTACATTACCTCTGTTACTAACTGACCAAACCATATAAAGCATCTATGTAGGTACTGACATAATATAGGTAGATTGTACAGTCATGGACACTTCTGGGTTGTAACCAGTGACGTACGCAAGGGGGGGTTACGGGGTTTAACCCCCCTTGAGCTTTTGAAATATTATGAAAAATTCTGTGGAAAACATTTAAAATGGCCGATTTACATGGCCGTATTTAGAGGGGGGGTTTCTAGGGTTCAACCCCCCCCCCCCGAAACTTCCGACATGTTGGATTAATGGAAGTTCAGAAACCAAAATCTGTAACAAATTTTCAATTTTTTCATCACAAAAATACAAGGAGACAATGTTGAAGCGATGGAGCTACAATTTTCATAAATTTGGAATTCTGAAACTTGAGTGAAACAGGATTTATTATCAGAATCGTAGCCCACCCGCGACCCCTCCATTATCACTTCTGTTGTCATCTTTCCAGTGTTGCTCCTGCGTCACAAGGAATATAGACTGAAGATTCCCTTATGATTGTCCCAAAATTCCCTTTCCAGCTTTTAAATTCCCTGTCCGATAAAGTCGAAAATCCCCCTTGATAGGAGTTTTCAGTTTCGTAGCGGATTACGTTCGCGAATGAGGTTACAATCCATGCACCAGGCTAAGTTTTTAAAAGGAATAATTGGTTCCACACTTTTCAAAATTCCGAACATTTAATTTTAAAGTGAAACAGCAAAAACTTTATGACTAAAATTTCCATCTAACTTTTAAAGCTCTTTCTTGAAGGTATCTAGAGTTTAATGACGAATTATAATAATAGTGCATTTCAGTACACACTGTATGAAAAAAAATTGAAAAAAAAAACATTAAAAAAAACTTGTGCTGGATATTCACTCCTCTTCTGGATTGAGTAAGCCCCCTCAAGGATATAACAATAATATAATAATAATTATTATTAGTATTATTAATATGGAATGAAATTGTTTCATTATTATGAAATTTTAATTATTAGTACAATTATTGTTATTATTTATATTCAAATTTCTGGTGATGCCCATGGGAACAATTTTGAATGAACCCTCCCTGAAAATTTTTTCTGCCTACGGCCATGCCGATTTATCACAGTCAAAGATCTGCGACAATACTACCACTACTAATAATAATAATAAAAAAAAATAATAATTTGAATTATTATTCCCATGCAGCACTGAGAAAAGCACAGCATTCCAAACACACGCGTCTTTCAGAGTGAATGCCTTGACAATAAACAGAATTCTTGAAAATAAAATATGACGGCAACGATGATTTAAAAGTGAAAAATGTTGTTTTGTATCTCATCTGCAACAATGTTCAATGAACATGTATTTTTTTGTGTGAAGAATGAGCATTAACTAAAGAAAGTTCTTTGTTCGTTGTAAGTGACTAATGTATAGACAAAGGTTAGGCAGACAAGAATAGCTACGCTGTAACCAGTCCACCTTCCCATTGTTTACCGCGGCACGTTTCAATTTCTGAATTCAATTTACAACAATTTTAACTATTGTAAAATGTTTTGTTTGTAAGAACAGCGAGACAATCCAAATGTGAATTATCGGGGACATTTATGCGGGGACAAAGCCGGAATAATTACAACCAATTCCAGGAATCGATCACGGATCTCCTGAGTGGTTGTCAGACACCCTACCGACCAGACTACCGCTGCTCCTTGGATGAGTTCCATACTTTGATTATTTCAATTTATTTATATATATGTTCTTGTTTTTATGGATTTCCTTCACACTTAAAATGTCTCACCTCGTTAACTAGACAATTATTTCGTAACAAAGAAACAAAAAGAAAAAAACTAGAATTTGTCAAAAATCGAATGACTAGAACTAATTTCGGTCTATTGCTTTCATAAATGCTATATTTATATAGATCTCTACTACTTATTAGTGGTAGTGGTACTAGTAGTATTATCAGTAGTAATTCAACTAACTAATTAATTATAAGTATTATTAATCAATTATGAGTATTATTATTTAATTAAAGTGTAATAAAACATTGGTAATGTGAATTTGGAGAAAGTTTTAGAAATAACCCCCCTCCTTGATGAAATCCTGCGTACGCTACTGGTTGTAACGACTTTCAATTGAAGTGTTACAACCCAGAAGTGTCCGTGACTGTACATGAGGTTATGTTGATATGTGAACCTTAGTGGCGTAACCAAGATAGGTGAAAATCCGCTGGTGAAACAATGCTGAACGGACACGTAGCCAGGAGGAGGGCTCGGCGGGCTGAAGCCCTCCTTGAAATCCTACGAATATATATTTTAAATAGTGTGTAGTGGTAATTAATTTTACTTCCTTAGCAGGATTAAACATCTTGTACATTAAGTTGAGAATATACTGAGAAATTCATAAACAGGGCTTATACCTCCCGCTTTTTCGTCTTTAGATGTAGGCCGTTTATAAGGGATACTGGCCATTGGCCTGACGCTGAAGTTTCACGCACAGTAACGTCGTTGGCAAACCCAACAAATCAAGCTATAATAAACAAAACAAAATTAACTGAACTAAAATTACAGTTACTTATTTTAAAAAGTAACTCTGTTAATTTTTCTCTAACTTGAAAAGTTATTTTTAGTTACTAGTTACTTCCGAACTCTGACATTCGAAACTAGGAGTTTTAAAAATTCCAAAGTTATGGCTAATGTAATTAATGTACATTAATCCAATATTTAAATCCAAATTGTTTGCAGAGAAAATGTTATTGGTTATATTACAAAAGTATTTATTAATAATAAATAAATAGTAACAAATAAATTACAAGTCTTAAAATTGCACCATCGTGGACTGCTAGGTTGAAGCATATTACCCCGATAATTGCGTACCCCCTCAAGAAACGCCTCTTGAATTTGAAGTTATCGCATTCCTGCATCCCCATTATAATAATTAATGTAAATTATTATGACTGAAATCAAATTATACGTGTGTAAATGTACTTTTAGGTTGACATTCATTCGTTTTCTAATGGGGAGATGTGGCCATCCCCTTCCAGACGTCCATACCCCTATTTTATTATATTTTCACCTAGAAATTTAGGATAGAGGAATCTTATAACGGTCAAATATTGAGTGACAAGTAATTAATCTAATTGCCCGTTAGTAGGAATTAATTGCAATTGGTATTATTAATATCCGTCGCGAATACAGGTGTCTAGCGAACTGCCTTAGCCAACACTAGCTTGCTCAACCACCGTTTTTCGCCCGAATTCGGATTTACATGCATTCTTATGGGAATAACAAGAAAAATGCAACTTCTAAACCAATGGACCGAATTTGATGAGATTTTAACCAGCGGAAGACCACATCATGAAAGTACTGATTCCAAGATTTGAGCCTAATCAGAACAGAACTACGGGAGTTATGAATTATTAAAGATTCATCGCTGAATTGAAAGGGAGAAGCTACCCTACTGAGATGCCTTTGCTTTTCGTGACTGACTACAATGGAGGAAGAGTTAGCCTAATCTCTGCGCGAGGGGCTGCTACCAAAGGTTAAGGACCGGGGTGAGCATTGACCAGGATAGGAGGACAACGGTCAAAGCACCTGAAACAATAAACAAGCACCTGATCATAGAGGGTAGCGCGTCACTACGTTCAAATCTGGAATAAAAGGGATGATTTGAAACAGTTTTGCACAGTTTTGCCTACAATCGCCACCGGAGTGTGAGCTACGCGCGACCGAGCTGCGAGTTGCAAGCAGACTCGAGGTCTGGATTTGTTTTTCCTCGAGTGAGTGTTTCAGAGCCATGGAGTAGAGCAGAATAGAACCAGGGGGTCGTTACTCCCCTTGCCGTCAACGCATCCGTGCACATACGTGTGGTTATGTGAGAATAACGCCAGACACGTCCACCCGTGTCAATCGTCCGAAACAACGTCCTAAGTAGTGAAAGTTAATAACATTTGATATCCATGTGAAACCGCGAATGGCTAATCGCGTATGTTCGTCTCGTCGCCCAAGTCACGTATCTGTACTTACGAGTGACCGCGAAGAACTGACCTATTATTGCGCAAGTTGTCGTATGGAGTCGACAGTGAACGAGTGAAGCCAGGATCCGATGAGGCCAGATGGAGCCGCCGACTGATCCACTTTCGCCAACCAGGATAACCGCGAGGTGCAACGATGGAGTGTGGGGAGGCCTTCCAAAACTGTAGGACCACTTTCACCCAACCCAGGTCAGAGGGAATGCAGCGAAGGTAAGATCCAACCATGTGCGTGTGTGAGAGAGATGGCGACAATCTACCGCGAATCTGCGTAAATCAAATCATTGCTTAACTTAAATCAGTGCTATGGCATCCCTAGACATCTGTTTTCCGGCGGAGTAATCAAATGTTAAAGATGAGAGTTTATGTTAACAGCAAACAATAGTTCATTGAATATATGTATACCTTCAGAAAAGATAGAAGGGGTCCGCACAAGGAACCATTATTCACTTTATACTTAAAATCCTAAACGGTAAATTGTAAAAGGCAATGTAGCCAAGACATAGCAAGAGTATGGTCAAAGTAGTAATTAATCTAACCTTTGTAATTGTCATATTGTCGCCATATGCCATGGAATGAGAGTATGAATGTGAGATCGAGTGAAAGAGGGCAAGATGTAATGTGTATTTATCTGTGCTTTAATATATGTGTATATTCAGAAACACCGTAGTATTATGTAACGTCATTTCAGGTATTTAAAATCAAATCCTCCTAGGTTTATTCTTGGTAACACCGACTGTTAGGCACTTATCCTGACCGTATTATATTTCATGTAATGTTTAATTCGCCCAGCAGGTGAGGCGAGAGATTCTTCGATGTTGCGTTGCTAAGTTCAGTTCAGTTGAGTTAATTGAGTTAACTAGTTAGTTATTAAATTAGCAGTCCGTGACAAAATATGGCGCCCGAACATTCGACGAGTAGGCAAATAAAATAAGTAGGCAAGTAAAAAAGTACGCCGAATAATCGACGAGTATGTGAATAGACAAGTAAGGGTGTAAAGAGTAGGCCCAAATAATCGACGAATAGGCAAATAGAAGAGTAGGCAAATAGGAAGCAAATAGGAATTAGGCTCGTAGAACGATGTTACAGGCAGGCTAGTAAGGAACCTGGAGGTCACGAGTATTCTAATTAGTTGCTTATCTACTCAAGGTGAATTTTTATTAAGTTTGATTGTAATGGTTAACAATCAGTTATGTCTATTACCCAAAGGGATTTAATACTTGTTGTTAAAGAGAGTTTTCAGCCTACGAATGTCTACGACAGGGTACCAGAATTTAACGCTAAGGGGGAACTAAGATTTTTTTGTTGAAAGTTAAATAATTGCAACCTGTAACTGAAAATCCTGATAAGAATCTATCAAGACGTTTTCATTTAAAGTAAGAATGTGTAATTTGTACGGTGATTTTAATTAACTGAATATGCAATCGATGTGTAGCTAGAACCATTTGTGTGTTTTTTATGGTGTAATAGTGAAATACTTTGTCGCGACTATAGCATTTATCCATAGCAGAATTATTAGAGGATTTTATTATTTTATTAACAATGGGCGTTATTAACTTCGGACGATAAAGGACAAAAGGACACGCGTTATGACACGGAAGCAGGTGAGGGGTGCGATCCCCGGGATCTGAAACCAGAAACCAGGAAAATAATTTTGATATCTTTTTCCTTCGGCGATAGCCAGCCACGAGAAGAAGAAGAAGAAGATTGGCATGCAAAGAACTACTCGTCTCCGCCAGAGATTAACGAACAATACCATGGACCGCCCAGGGGCTGAGAATTCTACAGATGCAGGCGCTTCGTCAGCCGGAAACGTTGATAAGGATCTAGGGAAAGATCAGTCGGCAACAGGGTTGCCAGTTCCAGAGAAGATGGACGTGCAGGCCATGTTCTCTCAGCTAATCAGCTATATCCAAGCCAGAGATGAAGAAAGAGAACAGAAGAGGAAGAGAGAAGAAGAAGAAAGGCGGAAGACAGAGGCTGCCGAAAGGAGAGAAAGAGAAGAAAGATTGGACCGCCGTTTCCAAGTGCTGCTATCCAAAATTGACCAAATGAAGGATTTCCAAATCACGCAACGGAGAAGAAACGAGGACGAAGAGATTCGCCGATTGGAGGCAACGTCCAGGGATGCGAACCCAACTCCTTTGCTCGTCGCAGCAGACGTGACCAACCAGCTGACCTGTCAATCAGCACCAACTTCCTTGGATCGCCAAGCAGCGCGTGATGTCATCGGCCGGAGCGGGAGCTCGCCGAGCTTGAACGCTTTCGCCCAGCAGGAGACACGCAGTGTGTCCAACCCGGAGTCGAATACTCGCGGAATCTTCTCAAAAGTCGGAATGGATAATTTTCAAACGTACGACCCCGATCACGACGAGGCTTTACCGTCAATGTTCATACGGGACTTCAAGGAAGATTGTTTGTTGTACGGAGTCGATAGCCCAGACTACTTGAGGCTAATGCGAAAATTACTCAAAGGGAGTGCAAGGATCTGGCTAGAGCAGCGGAATCCACTATTTAATAGCTTTGAAGAGTTTGAACAAGCATTTCTGCAACAATTTCAAGGTCGCCAGCTAGTAGAACGCAAAATCACTTTGCTTAGAAATCGCAGGTTTGATGAGAGCCAGAAAATCACCTATAAACAATTCTTTTGGCAGCGAGTGAGTGATTTCCACGCCCTGAAGCCCGGAATTGAGCCAGTTGAAATGTTAGCCGCAATACGTGCGATGTTTCCGCATTATGTGCAACGTCAGCTAACCGGAGATGCACTTTCCAACCTGGACACGATGTCGATGATTCTTTGCGATTTGGACGCGCTGGAGCAAGAGAAAAGAGCATCCTGGGAAAACAAGAATCACAGGAGAAAGTTTAGAAATTTTGATGAAGAAAGGCAAGAGGGATGCCCGAAAGTAAATTTGGTAACAAACGATAGTCGGAGACAGAACTCTGGGAGGAACAATAGAGAAGCTTATCCCCAGCGAGGCCAGTACAGCAATCACCGCCCACAACAACAACACTTCAGAGAGGATAGAGATGGAGAAAACGCGAGATGGCAACACTGCCGGGGTCAAAACAACCCGAGTCAAGTTGAGAGGAATCGTGCTGTGAATGCGGTTAGAACAGTCGTATCCCCACAGACTGGTGCTAATTTACTTGATTGGAATAGACCGTCTACTAGCCGTAACTTGGACTCACTCTCCCCAGATTACCAACCTGGACGAAGTAGACTGAGTCAAGAACAGCGATCTCTGGAGCAGATAACCGATATTCAAGGTCCGACGGAAGACTAGAAGACTCCTTTGCCAGTCCGGCTCATGTCAAAGGAGACACTGAAGAAAATATTGCACTAGAGCCACCCCGATTGTAAAGTAAACAATAGGAAAATTAGAGATTATTTTTTTTGATATTAAAAGGCAAAAAATGTAGACCTTTCTTATAATTAATGCAAGAAGTATGCAAACATATGTGTGAGAGGGAACAAATTGCAAATCAAATAATTACTTATATCTTATTTAGCTTATTATTCAGTATTCACATTAATATGTATAAAACTACAGGGTGTATCCAAAGTTAGTATGTATGTAGTAATACATTGGGATTTCGATGTCAAAATGTACTTTATATTGTATTCTTGTATACTTTATCATATTTGTTTATATTCTCATAATTATGCCACAATTGCAGAAAGTATAACTTCATTCTAATGTTGAGTTAAAAGTTATACAGTCCAGGGTTCGAGTCCCTATTCAGACGCCTATGTGTGCGATCATTAATAAATATCATTGATATGTGGTATGAATTTTTCCTGTCACTCGCAAGTTCGCTCTGAAAAAAATTCATAATTAAAAGGAGGGGAATGTTATAACGGTCAAATATTGAGTGACAAGTAATTAATCTAATTGCCCGTTAGTAGGAATTAATTGCAATTGGTATTATTAATATCCGTCGCGAATACAGGTGTCTAGCGAACTGCCTTAGCCAACACTAGCTTGCTCAACCACCGTTTTTCGCCCGAATTCGGATTTACATGCATTCTTATGGGAATAACAAGAAAAATGCAACTTCTAAACCAATGGACCGAATTTGATGAGATTTTAACCAGCGGAAGACCACATCATGAAAGTACTGATTCCAAGATTTGAGCCTAATCAGAACAGAACTACGGGAGTTATGAATTATTAAAGATTCATCGCTGAATTGAAAGGGAGAAGCTACCCTACTGAGATGCCTTTGCTTTTCGTGACTGACTACAATGGAGGAAGAGTTAGCCTAATCTCTGCGCGAGGGGCTGCTACCAAAGGTTAAGGACCGGGGTGAGCATTGACCAGGATAGGAGGACAACGGTCAAAGCACCTGAAACAATAAACAAGCACCTGATCATAGAGGGTAGCGCGTCACTACGTTCAAATCTGGAATAAAAGGGATGATTTGAAACAGTTTTGCACAGTTTTGCCTACAATCGCCACCGGAGTGTGAGCTACGCGCGACCGAGCTGCGAGTTGCAAGCAGACTCGAGGTCTGGATTTGTTTTTCCTCGAGTGAGTGTTTCAGAGCCATGGAGTAGAGCAGAATAGAACCAGGGGGTCGTTACTCCCCTTGCCGTCAACGCATCCGTGCACATACGTGTGGTTATGTGAGAATAACGCCAGACACGTCCACCCGTGTCAATCGTCCGAAACAACGTCCTAAGTAGTGAAAGTTAATAACATTTGATATCCATGTGAAACCGCGAATGGCTAATCGCGTATGTTCGTCTCGTCGCCCAAGTCACGTATCTGTACTTACGAGTGACCGCGAAGAACTGACCTATTATTGCGCAAGTTGTCGTATGGAGTCGACAGTGAACGAGTGAAGCCAGGATCCGATGAGGCCAGATGGAGCCGCCGACTGATCCACTTTCGCCAACCAGGATAACCGCGAGGTGCAACGATGGAGTGTGGGGAGGCCTTCCAAAACTGTAGGACCACTTTCACCCAACCCAGGTCAGAGGGAATGCAGCGAAGGTAAGATCCAACCATGTGCGTGTGTGAGAGAGATGACGACAATCTACCGCGAATCTGCGTAAATCAAATCATTGCTTAACTTAAATCAGTGCTATGGCATCCCTAGACATCTGTTTTCCGGCGGAGTAATCAAATGTTAAAGATGAGAGTTTATGTTAACAGCAAACAATAGTTCATTGAATATATGTATACCTTCAGAAAAGATAGAAGGGGTCCGCACAAGGAACCATTATTCACTTTATACTTAAAATCCTAAACGGTAAATTGTAAAAGGCAATGTAGCCAAGACATAGCAAGAGTATGGTCAAAGTAGTAATTAATCTAACCTTTGTAATTGTCATATTGTCGCCATATGCCATGGAATGAGAGTATGAATGTGAGATCGAGTGAAAGAGGGCAAGATGTAATGTGTATTTATCTGTGCTTTAATATATGTGTATATTCAGAAACACCGTAGTATTATGTAACGTCATTTCAGGTATTTAAAATCAAATCCTCCTAGGTTTATTCTTGGTAACACCGACTGTTAGGCACTTATCCTGACCGTATTATATTTCATGTAATGTTTAATTCGCCCAGCAGGTGAGGCGAGAGATTCTTCGATGTTGCGTTGCTAAGTTCAGTTCAGTTGAGTTAATTGAGTTAACTAGTTAGTTATTAAATTAGCAGCCCGTGACAATCTTCTCGCCGTTATTAAGCGATATTATACTCTTAAAGAAAATAAAGTATTTTCAAGCCGCTGAAAGTTCAAAGCAACTACGGCGAAAGGGGGTGCAGGAGCGCAACCACAGTGGGGCAGGGGGCATTGCCCCTCAACCTTGGACGGAAATCAATTTTAGGGGGCAAACGTATAAGTAAAGGAATGCAATACTAGCAGAATGTAAGAGCTATGCTAAGAGTAGCAGGACATAAGGATACTCAAGATGGAATTAGTTTCCACGTCTATCTTGCATTATTTCTTAGGGAGCAGAGAGAGGGGCACAGAGCTGCAATTGCCCACTCGATTTCAAATTTTATACAAATAAAAATGCATTTCGCAAAATTTTCTTGCTCGCTTCGTTCGCAATGTCTGATTTTCTTCCAGTTTTGTCAAGTTCAGAGCTGTGGCTAGGGGTCGGCGGGAGTTGGCCCTGGACGCCGAGGCTCGTAAATGAAAACAAAATGTAAAAGAGAATGCCATGGCGCTCCATGATTTTTTTTTTTTTGCGACATATTAAATCAATGTTGTTTTCATTTTGCAAAAATTTGGATCTGAAAATTTTCTTGCTCGCTTCGCTCGCAATTTGTTGTCTGTAATGCATTGCAAATGACCAGAGAGAGATGTACTGCTGCTAAGCGGATTTCTCTTAAATGCATGAACAATTGTTTGGGGGAAAAGGAGCGCGACAATTTATATATTTTTTGCTCTTGGTTTGTTATGGGGCGGTTGAATTGATTATGTATGTATATATATGTGTGTGGGGATGTATAGCAATCGATGCAATAAAACTTAAACAGTGAGATAAAATTGAGTTTTTGTTTCCAGACTGAAATTTCATCAAGGCTTTTGCCCACCCGTAATCCGAGGGTCTGCGCACGCCTCTGACACGCATTAATAATGACGAATGTTAGATCACACTTTCTTCTCCAATGGTTAGATATGTTATTCGGAACACGCAAATGTTACCAAGACAAATTACGTAGATAGAGGGTTGGGGAAATAACAATAATAGAAGCAGGGGTTCGATACCCGGTGGGGGCACATAGTGATTCGGATCCTACTTTAAACTGTAGGCCCAGTCCCGATTTGCCTTACTGTGCATATAGTGGACTTAAAACAACAAATCAGCCATAATAGAAGCAGGGGCGTAGCATACAGGACCTGAAGCCTTAGGAGGTCATAGAAAGAGTACAAATTATTTTCGAAATGAAGGGTTTGCTGCAAAAAGGGGGTAGCTCCAATTTGATAAATTATTGGCAAAGTGAGAAAAACGTTTAGAAATCTGAAATGAAGAGTCATTTGAACAAACGTTGTTTCAATACATTCTGTAGGTCTTCCTTCAGAATAGGGACAATATCTTCACCCAATGTTCTAGATGACCTGGCACATGTTTTGTTGGTGGAACTACCTCTTTTTGGCCACAATACAGATGATCTGCTGATTTCTATGGAAAAGATTGGTGTGGTGCAAACAAGTGATACCATGTGTAATGTTGTATTGGAAATAGATAAGAATACAGTTGTATAATGAAGGCAAAACAGAAAATAACTCTCTTTAGTCACCCAATTCATCCATTTAGCGCAAAACACAGGCAGCTTCAAGGAGGTACCTCCTTCTTGCCCCAAACGAACGAGACAGTCAGCTGCATCTCGTGAGTAACGCGAAAACTACCGCTTGGAGTTGCATCTTTCTTGCACCAACCGAAAGCGGCAGTTTAATTAACACACGCTAAGGTACAGAACACTAAAACCTCCAAAAGTGGAGCTACCTCCATTTTGCAGCAAACCCTTCAATTTCTCATGCAACATTTACACATATTTTCAAAAGATAACTTGCCTGGATATTTTTACACATTTAATCTTGTTATGAATAAACAGCGATAAACGCAGGAGCCTAATCTGTCAAGATCAAGAATGCACACATATCTCCTCGTTAAGTAAATGCCCAGACCAAAGTTATGATGCAGCTCCCATTGTCAGGGTTTATAATGGAGTTAAAGCCGACCTCCATCTAGAAGTAGGGAAGAGGCCGCAAGCCCCGGACGGCACATAGGCCCGGACATCAACGAGTTTTCAATAATCCCCATAGATGGCATAAGTTGTCCTTCAAGATAATAATTGTCTTGTACCACAGATGTTACAACCTGCGCTTCAGCTTCAACAGTCGACCGGGAACGCTGTATGAGCAAGAAGTTGTAGGCATTGTGTAAATTATTTGTTGGTGAATTTTTGACGAGTCTAACTTTCTAACGCAGGTAAGGGCTTTACAGGCAAACTATTTAATATGTTATTGTTGCATATATATCACAGTTGTTATTCGTTTTATCTTAATATTGATTTTGAAACTAAAAACTAACTACAAAACTTTGATCAACACTGACCTTTTTGTTTCCACGTGTTGCCGGTAGCCCCGGATACCGCTGAAGACATCGATGAGGATCAGTTACTAACAACAAATCCTGTTTCCGGAAATGGTGCACCTAATGATCGCGATGGCGTGTCTGATAATTGTTTCCAAGAAGCAATAGGTGGTTAAAACGCCTCTCAACCTTCTACATCTGGTGTGGATGTTTCTCAACCTTCTACTACATCTGGTGTGGATGTTTGCCAGCCGTCTGTAGACACAAACGACGTGGAACAAAAAGAAACCACAAACTATGTTTCAGGTATTCTGCAACAAATTTCGCCTCTCCCTGATGCATCCAAGAAGAGATTGACAACAAGAAAACGAAAAGCACAGAGAAGTGAGATTTTTGACCAAAAGACAACAGACAACGTGTAAATTGCAAGAGAAATTTAGATTTTGAAGGCGGGCAGTCAAGTAATGTGGCCATACCCAAGAGTTCTCAAAGCACAACACAATGCATAATCTGTCAGGAAGAATTTGATGAAGACTGGATTGAGTGTGACACCTGCAAGGGTTGGGCTCATGAAGAATGTGCAAGTCTTGATCCTGCAGATGCATATTATCACTGTGATGTGTGTGCTGCGAAAAAAAAATGCAAAAACCAATTAGTTTCAGAAGTGTCCGGGGTTACCGCTCAATTCTGTTTTTGTCCTATATCTTGTTCTTTCAGTTTATTTTTTTTTAAATTTTAAGATTCATTTCCGTGTTGTTTGAATAATATATCATTATACTTTGTAGTTGTGTTTCAAGTTGTAATTTTGTAATTCTCCTAGAATATAAGGTGCGTTGCAAAATGATAAGAACGGTATGGAATTTGAACATATCTGGTTTCTGGACAGGAATGTGCACGTCATTGATTGGCCTGCGATTTCCCCTGACATTAACCCCATGGAAAACCTGTGGGGTCTTCTGTGCCGTTCAGTGTAAGCCAATGGAACCCAGTACAACAACGTTCATGACCTGAGGAATGCTATCGTTGCTGCATGGGATGCCCTTGATGCTAATCTACTGAAAACGCTGTGTGTGATCGGGTCTTCAAAATGGTGTACTGCCATGGTTCCTGTATTGGCTATTAAATCAGGTTCTGGGATGCCGTTCTTATCATTTTTGCAACAGTAAACATGGTCACTTTTAAGGTTCGTTGCTTTGTACCTTCTCCTTGCCTGCACATGACTTCTGGTCAACACGTTTTCTCTTTCTGTACATTAGGTGAGCATTGTAATGTGCTGTGTGCCTGTACCTGTAACTTAGTAAACGTGTCACACTTACTTTTTGATTCGTTCTTATCATTTTGCAACGCACCTTAAGTTCATGCACCAGATATGACTCTTTCTTAAGTGTCCGGAGCTAGGGTCCTCTCCCCTAGTTATCACACCGCGAAACGATGCCAGGGGTCCCAGCTTCGAATCGCGGCCTGGGCGTGTGTGTTTTTTGTGACCGCCCCTTCATCAATTTCGTCATATCGTCACTCATCCTCACCTTCGCGATTAACCAAACGTGGCAGAAAGGCGAAGTAAAATAAACCAAATTAATCAATCAATATTATGGGGTTAAAGCTAGTGCTAAGCATGGTAAGACTAAGTTATAGTGATTGGGTTGCAGTTTCATTATTTCTGCCATTCCCAAACTTGGCTAGGCATCCCCACCCCCAGCTAGGAATTTTCACTATGAGTACTATTTCTCCGCTGTGGCTTAAAAATTGTCCTTGCACCAGTAGCGGCACATTCGCACGTGCACACCCAAATGAATCTGTAATGCAAATCATTATTATTATACTTATTCATTGAAACTTATCTCCTTCGAAACATCAAGTGTTCCCACGCCGCTTCACCAAGAAAGGAGGTGGAGAAGCGTGCGATCAGTGATATCAACCCGCGTAGACCGCCGAGGCGAGCTTGCACAATACGAGTTTCGTTCCCTCTGACGCTGTTGCAGCAGTCGCATTGACGCTGATTGGGTCTTCTGGCTTGGGCGCCGTGCCTTTGGATTTTACATTTAGGAAACCCATGAACACAGTGGTCGGCGTGTTAGCAAATGTAGTGTTGCAAACCCATTCCATTGGAGATCGTGTGACGGAGTCGAGGCAAACCATGCATCATTGCAAATTGAGATTTATATATATATATATATATATATATATATAAAAGGGAAATTTCGATGGTATCTTGTCCCTCTCATTCTGTCCTCTGAAAGCGAAACTGGTGTTTTAAATATGCTTGATATTGCCTTTGCTTAGTGCATCTTGGCCAAAATAAACGGTCCCTTTGGCGCAGTAGCCGAATTATCAACTCGCGCGGAGGGAGCGTACATCAATCAGTCAGCTGTTTTGCATTGTGTGCCTGTTACTCCGTTGTAATTGTTTAGCGCTGTCAAAAGGTCGCCTCTGTTTCACTGCAAAGTGTTTGATTTCATGATGACTAGGAAAACTGCACATTGCGAAAGCAGAGATTTAATATTTAACGTTGTTGAAATTTTGGAGGGAAGTTAGCTACAAAGCCTGTAGCAACTGCAGTAGCCTAATATATGGATACGGCAGAAGGAAGGGAAAATTCTGAAGTACGAAGCAGGGCAGTGTGGACTGAGTGAGTACTGTATTTGTCTTTAAGATTTATTATTCTCTTGATTTCGCTTGATTTGCTTCGTTCGATCAATCTGTCATTAGAAATAAACAACAGCTAAGAAAGATAGATAGATTACAACTGATTTCCTCCATGTGGTAGTTGGATCGACTTCTTTGGTGTACGCCAATGTTATTATTCTCCTTGTTCGTTAATAAGCGGAGCGGGGGAGGAAGTTTTTACGAAATATTTTGCAAATCGACAATAGTATTGATTATATTGTAGATCCGAATTTCTGTTTTGAGTGATTTTGTCAGGTTATCGAATACTGACTTACATATTGCACAATAACATCGCTCTTCTTGTGACTGGCTGGATAATTTCCGAAATATTCGAAATTTGTAAAATATCCGTGTTAACAAAAAGTGAGGACTAGAATTGATAAACGATGCAAGTGGCACAAGAATTCAAACACCGTTTTCCACGTTAAATTGTGAAATGTGCCATGCTTTATAATGTGGTAAACGTGAAAAGTGGCTCGTAGCCCTCTAAGTAGTTAAAAGGGCGTGTAAAGAGGTCATTCGTGTGAATGTTCTTACAGGCTGATGTGCGGAACGATGCGATTTCCCAACACTTTCGCTTTAGGCACTTATAACGTTTACCACTTTTAATCCTCAAATCATAAAATAATTATAACTCTGTCATCGCCTTATTTTCAGTGAAAGGTTATCAAAACTTGGGTTGTCAATACATTTAGTTTTACAGGGGTGGTATAACACTTATGGACGCGAGACTGAAATGCACACCTATACAGCCAGACCACCAGCCGCCACTGCCTTGCACCACCCAGTTTTGGAACCCAATCGCCGCCACTGGCTGTTCGAATCCCACTTTAAACTGTGAGCCCAGTCCTGATTAGCCTATCTGTGCATAAAGTGGACTTAAAACAAAAACTGTCATCCTTTTTACCCAGTACTTTGCTGGAAGGAATATTTTTTGTGCATTTGGAAGGAAATAAATAAAACACTTGCATTCCTTCGTTTCCTCACAAAAAGAGACGTAAAACGGTTAGTCCATCATCAGATGGAACCGCAGTAAGAAAATATAGTTGTAAAATATTTAATGGGAATTAACTTATTACAAACACAGCTGACTCAAAATTAGCCTAGCCTAAGACAAAACATATGCGTTACATATTGATGCACGATAAGAAGACAAGAATTTACTGTTTATTTGCTTGCTACAGGACGAATCGTACTGAACTCGTATTTTTTGTATTGTATGCTCACTGTACTCGGGTCCAAGGTCGAATATTAGTTTCTGTGTTTTTTTATGCGTTGTGCAAGTATTCGGCTTATTGCTGGTATGGATTGTATGTATAAGGGAAATCAGTTGCATGTTATACCTAATAATCTTTACTTTATTTACATAAGCCTTCTCAGCAATCAGATGAAACAAGAATGATAGTCTGTCAAGCATTGAGCGCATATACATGGTGCTGAAATGGAGTAAATGTGGTAATCGAGTTACGAAGAGTACACCCCTCATTCCCACTGATATGCTGCTTTCGTTTATTATTTAATAGTTACATCACTCTCCTTTTCAAAGCATATATCCGAATGGCCGAGCAAGTACCAAATCTCCCAGGAACATCTACTGTGACCGTTTCTGAAAACGAAGAAGAAACTGATAATGTGCCTACGCTACGTCTGAGACTTCGTAAACCAGAGCCAAAGAAGAGAGTGCAGTGGGGAACAGACGTTGTAGATAACGAGCATATGAACAAGAAAAAGTCTAAATGTTGCTGTGTTTACGCGAAACCCCGAGAGTTTGGTGAGAGTTCCTCTGAGAGCGATGATGAATGTGAGAACTGTCATGGTCATGTCGAGATTAAGAAAAAGAAACCACCTCCAACATCAGATGAAAATGTAGAGAATAACAATGAGACTGAAAACTGATTGTAGTTGTGTTTTAGTAATGATACAGAAGAGTTGCAGGTGAGGAGATCTAATCCTATGTGAATATCCTCAAAGCTTTCTCTTTGTAATCTTTATTTACTGACATCTTAACTTTGAGCATACCCAGAGTTATACCATTTCCTTCTGTAAACAGCATACTTTATTTATCTTAGGCTGCATGTAATAAATTTGATTTTTGCATGAATATTTGTCTGTTGTTGACATATTTTGTACAGTAACATGGTTTGCATGTGGTTTATCAAAGAATACGTTATATTTAGAGTAGGGTTGCCGGACGTCCCGTATATACGGGATTGTCTCTTTTTTTAAAGAAATGTCCCGGTATCCCGGAAAATGTTCTTGGAACACCCATTTGTCCCGTATTTAGCCAAAGAAATAACGAATTCAAATTTCAAAATCATTTTATACAACAAGAAATTAATAACAATTTATAACTAACCTAATTGGATACCAATTACCATTTACCACTCAATCCTCATATTAACATTGACGTAGAACTGCTCATTGTTGATTGTTCTGAATTTTATAGTAATGCATTGGAAAAAAAAGGTCCTCTTAATGGATGCCAAGAGTTCACTCAAATATTAATATATTTTGTCAAAATGTTTAAAATTAGGGATTAACAATGCTTTAAACTGCAATTGATTTTGTAATGTTTAAAAATGTTATAAAAAATAATTTAACTATATCCATGTCTATATAATCTGTATGTCCTTTTTTTTTTTTTTTTTTTTTTTTAGAAATCTGGCAACCCTAATTTAGGGAAATAGTAATGTTATGGTTATAGGAATAACTTAACATACAATTTCCTCTCCATTCTGCCTGTTTTTATGTAGGAAATATTATATTTGTGTGCATTAGAAATGTAGGTTGCATGTATCCCTCTGTTGAGATATGATTCCAAAGTTACCTTCAAACTAACACTCGCCAGCATCTTACACTAATTCATAAATATCTAGATAATGTGCCCTTTTTGTGTAATTTCTTTTTTTAGAAAATTTGAAGCTTAAACATGTCTGTATTCTACATTATTACATGCCAATGTTTGAAACCTCACTTTAAGGCAACATTTCCACATGTGTACACATACAATTTCTACACGAATCGAAATTATGTGCATTAAGCGTTTTTAAGTACCTTAACATTAATAGTATATAATCCTCTAATAGGAAGTATATTATACAATTGGTATAAAATTACCAATAGTGCTAGAACATAATTTTCTAGGTATGACTTAAGATAACCGGACCCCACTCCGATTTTCTTCATATTTGACATACTAATTGAGGCCTGCTAATGACGAATCTGAAGTTAAAATTTGTCGGAAACGTCTAGAAATTGTAAAATGATTGCGAACCATTGACGCTAGCCCCACAAACCATTGACGTGTGGTTAGGTTAGTTTCGGTTAGGTTAGGCAAACATAGTTAAAATTTGGTGTCATGGTAGTATCAAGAATATATATATTTCCCTGTGAAACAAAAAAAATCCACGAAAATCGACTTTTCCATTCTGAAAACTAACTACTTATTTTCGCTTATTTTGCAATTTCTAGACGTTTTCGACAACTTTTAACTTCAAATTCATGATTATAGGAGTCCTCAGTTATTGAGTATGCCAAATATGAAGAAAATCGGAGTGGGGTCCGGTCATCTTAAGTCGTTCCATTTTCTATTTATATATAAAGATATACACCCATGTTCACCATGGTTACGTGAAATTGCATGAATTATTTGGTTGGAAGTTTCCACAAAAAACTGCAGAGCAAATTAAGAATATAGAGAATGTCTCCAATTCCGTTAATTTTTGGTATACTAACTAAATTTGGCCTTCTAATCACGAATCTGTTGTTAAAATGTGGGGGTCACGTCTTCACGTCTGGAAATAGGGAAAAAAGCCGATATAAGTTCAATATATTTTTTTTTAAAGCTGTATCACATTGTTTTACGAACAAAATTTTAACTAAGCTTGCCTAACCTAACCTTACTGGAAATGGTTCTTGGGGCTATCCATGAATGGTTTGTGGGGCTAGCCATGCATGGTTCATGGCAACATATATATGCACATAAGTGTACAATTTTTTCACATGACCCCCGCATTTTAACAACAGATTCGTGATTTGAAGGCCAAATTTAGTTAATATACCAAAAATTACCGAAATTGGAGACATTCTCTGTATTCTTAATTCTTACCAAAACTGCAATATGACAATCATATTTACAGAGAATATTTATTTGCTTGAGACACCATGATTTTTAAAAAAAAATTATTAAACATCTTGTTCACATTACGATATACATGAAGATATTTTTTGTTCCCAAGTAATAAACTTTTTCAGTTGTCACAAAGTATGGTCTTGTGAGACATGGAAAATGTTTTTGTTTTATTCACCTAGGAGGTTGTTGCGTACACCTGAGAACAAGACATTTATTTTTGGTGAGATGAATGTATGTCATTGACTAAAAATGTATTTAAAAATTACTGAGAATTACTTCTTCTTTGAGAAAGATGTATTTTTTTTTAATGGCACGGTTGATGAGTGCGTTGGGTAACTGCAATGATGAGTAGATGAAATTGACAAAAGGACACACAGAACGGAATCGTGCAAAGACTGATACTGAACTCCGAAACCTACGATAGCAAGATTGTGAGTTCACCTTCGTGGGGACAGTTGATGGTACACAACTATCTGGAATATTGTGGTCCATGCCTAAATATGTGGCTACCACAACAACCTGTAAATACACTTGTATACATAATAGATGCAAACATGATGCAAGGCCACAAACCTTATAATTAAAAAGAGAGAGTGTGGGATGGATGTTTATAAATTCCTATATCAACATTTTAATTTTGTTAATTATGAAGTACAGCGTGTTCCGTTCAAACCTCCCACATTTCAATTCATCATTGCTAAAAGGTTATGAAACATAATGGAATGCGAGTGGTACTAGACGAAAGAGAAACTCAAAGAATTTTATTGCACGACCTCGAAGTTCACCGTTCTCTCACTATGCAGCGCCAATCACATGTGTCAAATGATTTTAATTGGATACATCCACGAAAATTTGAGCATTATTAATGGTTGTCTCGAGCAATTCCAGTGTGATGCTTCCATTGGAATGAAAGGTCCTTCACACTGACGAAACTAGTGTTCGTGTTGAAGTTAATAAACCCCCACCCTCAGTTCAAAAAGGTACACCTATATTAGGGAAAATAAAATATAGTAAAGCCAATAAAACTTATTTTTGAATTTTAATGGAGTTTTTCTGAATGGAATATAACAGTCAAAGTGAAAATTTCTGTTGGAACCACTGGTGTAAGCAGGAGGAGAGCTGATGCGGCTGCAGCCAGTGAAAAGAGCCAAGAACTCAGAAAGAAAACAGCTTTCCTTCCTAAAAAGAAGAAAGAAGTGTACCCCAGTGGTTGGAAACATAAAACATGCATACCAGGATTCTCAACGAAGTGTGAAGCTGGTATGGCATGATGCAACTATTCAATAACAGCTGCACGAAACCAAAATCGATTCATGGGAACACAACTGCTCCACCATTCTTGACGCATTAATGATCGTAACTTATATATACACAGTGGAGTAACCATTACTATTGATTTGAAATGTTACCAAAACAGTAATTCATGTGTGAAGCGTAAGTTTCAAATAATTCAAATTCCAATACATTGGTTACAAGTGGCTAAGCAAGCCGAAATCTCAGAAGAGTTGTTACGCTTCCCCCAGGAATCTCAAATCTGCATGTGTCCCAAAGCTTGTGCCTTAGACCGCACAGCCAGGGTGCAGGATAAGTTGTGACATTGATCTTTGCTGAAGCAAGGGAATGAGGCACCTATTTAGTTCACAAATCGTTGTAGTATAGACGTTCTGGAACTGTAGTATTAAAAACTTTTAAAAGGTCCTCTAAAGAGGTTGGTATTGAGAGATTACTAGCTCACAAGTATGATTCCATTGTCATTGCCCTTTCATGTAATTGGTACAGCTAACGTAATGAAGTAGATAATCAGTTAATAGACAAAAGAACCATAAATCATTACTGATCTTGATCTAAGAGGTCTACCAAATACTTCATCTCTGCACATCACTCTACAACATTGTGTAAAGTAACTGTTTATATAGGGTGGAGCATGATTTGACAGTTTTTCTAAAATTGGTACAAGAGAACTGCATCAGGAGTGGCTTGTAGGAGTATAGTTTGGTTTCAACAGGATGGTACTATACCACATGCACCACAAAGGTAAGTGGGAATGTTCTTCAAACAATGTTCCCGAGCCATTTCATTTTACGGTTTGGAAACATTGAATGACCAGCTCAATTGCTTCACTTTGTTCCTCATTGCGTCTAGCTTGAATCAGCATGTCTTGCCTTTCTTGATTCTGCAGATGTGCAATAAGAGAACTTGTGTCTGTGAACTCTTTGTCTCCTATCGCAGCGATGTGTTTAGATCGAAGTGTCGACACAACATAGGAAAGGATTTGAGGGTTCGTCGCTTGCGGGATGAATTGAAGGATGAGATTTTTCTTACGAATTACATAATCATGAATGGGCTGGTTAATTTCCTGCTTTGTCTCTAATAAAATTTGGATAGGCATGCTGACTAAGTGACTGCCTTTAAATAATGAAATTAATTCCTTCTTGATTTGCGGAAAGGTGAGGGTGTTGAAGTTTGGCTGCTTCTTGAGATCATTCAAAAATGTGAGCGCTATGTCTGCGAGGAACAATGGCAACATTTCACGTTTTTTATTTTCCTCCCATGCCAAAGTGCCCACAATACTATCGAACTTTTCAAGACTGCTCAACTTCTTGAGGGTTTTTTCCTGTGAAGGGTGCGGGGTATAAGCCATGGGGTATATTTACTTACATTCTTGACGGGGATGGATTGATGGTGGTAGGGGTGTTAGTTTTAGGTGTACTGGTTTGGGGTTCTGGGTGTTTCTTTTTTCGTTTGGGTGTTTCTAGACCACCTAGAAACTGGGGATAATCGGGATGTTGAGCCTTGGATCTGGTTATTCGGGGGGAAGGAGCAGGGGAATTAATAGCGGAGGCTAAGGAGAGAATCTGGTCAAGAGAACGGTCTAGTTCTTCGTGAAGAATAATTTGGGATTCGTTCATGCGAATTTAGGGAGGGGGAATTTTTATGCACTTATTCACAAGAAATGAAAGATAGTGAGCGGAAGAGAAAATTTACGAGGGGGGGGGGTTATAATACGAAGTGTATTATCGAAAAAGAAAAATTTCTAAGGTTGTTGCTTGCTGTGTGCGGCAGGGATTTTAAATTATGGGGTTTTGAGTGACGTAAAAAGAAATTAAAATTTTATGCAAATCCTCTGAGTGGAGCCGGCTCTCTCCACCATGTAGCGTGATGTCGGGTAAGGTACGGGATCGAGTCACGCTGGGACGTAGCTCAGATAAATACCATAGGTTTTGTTTGACTTAGCTAACCACATCTACCCTTAAGAGAGCTGATGAAGGATTGTTGGGAGCCTGTGGTGTTGAACGCTACTCACCCCTTGCTGTAGGTCTGGCCCTCGACCTCTGACGTCAGAGACGGTTGCACGGTGACAGGTGCCCACTGGAGAGATCGAAGGTGGCGATAAGAGACGGCAGGCAATTCGGCGACTTGATTGTAAATGGACTGCAGATTCTTCGGCTGGCTTAATCCAGACTGCTTATGGACTTCTCGCTTGTTGCCACCTCGTAACGTCGCGATCTCTCAGCAGGCCGTCGTCGTCTTCTCGTCAATCAGTTTGGTGGTAATATTGGAGCGAAGTGAGAGATCGATTTACCGTCTCCAGGGGTTTTATACATTGCATTTGAGTCATAACTTGGTGGACTTTGCACCTCCACTGTGCACCTGGGGTATCCCTGGATGCAGATGGAAATTTACAGTGGAGGTGCACTCACCGCTGGCGAGGGCCTTTGCCTTGCTGACTGTGCAGAGCCAAGTGGAAAATTCTTGTTGCTCTGCTCTGCATCTGGTGGAATGTAGGGTGAATGAGCGTTCAACTTGCGAGCTTCAGAGCGATGTTTGAGGCAAATTAATGTTTCTACCTTTATGCTCCCAATTCCTTCATCAATATATTAATATTAATTAGATATAAGCATGTAAAACAAAAACTGAAGTCTGACAACTTCAAATTTTCTGTCTATTTCTGTATGACAAAAGTTGGTTTACCAGTGGTAAACCAGATAACATGGGAGAATACACCACTGCTTGATCCTAATGGATACTACTTGTCTGATGTTCTTTTTTAAGACACTGATATATCTCAATAAATTGCAGTAAACCCTCTTCCTATTTCTAACAGTGCTCCTGTATACCCTCATTGCATTATCATGAAAACTATCAAATAATATTGACACACCCTATATATGTGTTATTTCTGCAAGTGTTAATACAAGGTGGTGCATATTGTATCTATCAATATGAGTTGGCTACCCTGTAGGGATGCAGGTGCGCATACGCATCAGTCTCCCATGCTTAGGCAGATGCAAGTCTGGGAATCAGTCTGCCATTGAATGTTGACTTGTTCAATAGTGGCAATGGAGGTGTTCATTCGAACGGGTTCCATTCAAGAGATCAGAAGGTACTGCACTGAGAAGCATCATGATGCCAGAGAATACGCCTCCTAAGACCTGGAGACTTTTGTTTCTGGCTTTCTATTGTCTGACCCAATGTATCATGTCGTGACATTTTGGCACGGGTTGATGGAGATACTAACTGGACCGTTGTCCCAGTACCTGCTGCGTCTCCTGAATGGAACACATTCAGATGAACGGGTCCACTGCCACGATTCGTGTCTGAACAGGTGAATATTCCATGTCAGACTGATTGCCAGACTTGTAGCTGCCTAACCATGGGAGACTTCTGCACATGTGCACCTGCGTTCCAACAGGGTTGCCAACTTAAACTGGTAGATACAATATGCACCACCGTGTATTATTATTATTATTTCATTTTTTTTTCTATGGAAGGGAAGTAAATTTTATTTTCTTACAAGCCACCGCACTGCTTTTTTTATTCTGAGATATTAAAGAGGCTGTTATTTTCAGAGGTTCCCCACTCTGTAACCTGCTATTATGCTAAATGTTTGGAGACTTGTGACTCGTAGACCCTCATTAGTTGCTGGCAACATGAGCTTCTACGCTGGTGCCGAACCTCCGTTGGAAGAAGTACGAAAACAACTGCTGAAGTATGAAGGTGGAAGCGTTGATCTTATGAAGGATGAAGAAACCGGCATTGCTACGTTGTGTTTGAATCACCCAGAGAAAAAGAATGCATTAAGTGGTAAGAAACTTCTTATTTATTCCTGATAACATCAGTTTGAAGTTGCAGCAATGCTTACCCATTGTGTAGAAATTGTTCGAAACAATTTCAAATAATACCATGTGTTGTAAATTATGTAAGTTGTTTAATCTTAATGTACGTATATCAGTTTTTGGAAATTTAAATTTTTAAAGTAACTCAGTTTCAGTTATTCTTTTTGAACCATAACTTTGTCACAGTTACTTTTTCTTTAAAATGTACTGAGCTACTTATGTATCTTATATCTTTCTTCTATATATATAAAAATGGATGTATGTGTGTGTATGTTTGTTCCGACATAACTCTCATAACTCGAACGCCTAGAGCGATTTCAACCAAACTTGGTACACATATCACTTGCAATATGGAAAGAAATACTGTGGGGGTAAGACACCCCTGGCACCCTTAGGGGTGGGGGTAGGAGGGGTGACATGTAAAAATAATCGAAAACAACCGATATTAGTGTGGAATCCATAGTTTTCGGGGTCACAGCTGATTAGTGTCACTCCCAATGCCGTTAAACTCCAAGTTCGTCACCTATCAGGATGGGGGTTAAAAATAAAATGTCAAAAATGACCTGGATTATCGTCGAATCCATACTTTTCGGAGTCTCTAAGCTAATTAGTGACATTCACGATGACCAAACTTTTAGTAGAATAATTTTATTGTTGTTAGGAATAATATTTTTAATTAAAGATGTTACAATTTTTATTGAATGAAGTATTATTAATTTAAATAGTACTAATATTATTATAACAATATTATTTGGTACACATATGACTTACAATCTGGAAAGAAATACTGTGCGGGTAAGACACCCTTGCCATCCCTAGGGGTGGGGGTAGGAAGGGGGTGACATGCAAAACGACCGATATTAGTGTGGAATTCATAGTTTTCGGGGCCGCTGAGATGAATAGTGACACTCCCAATGCCGTTCAACTCCAAGTTCATTTTACACTATAGTTAGAATTCATTATATTCCTGTGTAATACGAGGGTCACTATTTATATTTTGAGCCTTGGCAACACTGATTGAAGTTAGGCGCGATTTGACGTTTGCATGGAATTGTCTGGCATTACTGACCATAACGTACTTCAAATGTTTTGTCAATAGCTTCATTTGTGTTGTTTATGTTGCCTTGGAGATTGCGCGACAACAATAAAATGGAATTAACTCGTGAACATTTTCGTGCGATGATTTTTTACGATTTTCAACGTGGATTATCAAGACAAGAGTGCATCAATCAACTTACTTCCACATTTGGCGATGAAGCCCCATCCTTTGCCACTGTGAAATGCTGGTATAACGAATTTAATCGTGACCGCCATTTGCTCACCGACGAGATTCGCGAAGGTCGTCCAAAATCAGTTGTTGTTCAAGAAAACATTGATGCTGTGCAAAACCTAATACTGCAAGATCGTCATGTGACATACTGTGAGATTGAGGCAACCATAGGCATTAGTTCCACCAGCATATATAAAATATTACATGATCATTTAGCTGTGAGAAAGGTATGTTCTCGTTGGATCCCACACAATTTGACAAAAACCTCAAAAAGACGCTCGCGTCAATTGGTGCAAACAAATGCTCAATAAATACAATCATGGTGCTTCAAAAGACGTATATAAGATTGTAACAGGTGACGAATCACGGATATATGCATATGAGCCGGAACGTAAACAGCAGTCGACTGTATGGGTGTTTCAAGATGAACCCAATCCAACAAAAGTTGTTCTCGCTCGAAGCACATCGAAACAAATGGTCGCCTGTTTTTTCGGGAAAACTGGTCATGTGGCAACTGTGCCTTTAGAGGAACGTAGAACGGTCAACTCTGAATGGTACACAACAATTTGTTTGCCAGAGGTCTTCAGTGAAATACGGAAAACAAACAAACGCCGTCTGATCATTCT
Source organism: Lepisma saccharinum (assembly GCF_977018435.1). Lineage (NCBI taxonomy): Eukaryota > Metazoa > Arthropoda > Insecta > Zygentoma > Lepismatidae > Lepisma > Lepisma saccharinum. The sequence goes on along the minus strand of NC_139255.1, from coordinate 33,356,427 downwards.
TGATCAAGACAATGCCAGCTGTCACACATCTCGTCTAACAACCAACTTTATGAACAGTCAAAAAATCGAATTGATGGGTCATCCGCCGTACAGTCCTGATTTGGCACCCAATGACTTCTTCTTGTTCCCGAATGTCGAGAATAAATTGCGTGGACAACAATTTTCGTCGGCGGAAGACGCCGTTGATGCGTTCAAAAACCATATTATGGAGGTGTCTGAAGAAGATTAGAAAAACTGCTTTGACAAATGGTTGGAACAAATGCAAAAGTGTATTGTCCATAAAGGAGAATACTTCGAAAAACAAGAAAGCAGTTTTCAATGCCAAATTCCTGTTTTTTCATTGTTAGGCTGAAAATATAAATAGTGACCCTCGTAGAAGATTGGGATAAATAAATACCCGGGCAACGCCAGGCAATCAGCTAGCTAGTTGTAGATAAGATAACTCATAGAATGGCCTGCCAACCTCCACAGCAGAGTAGTTAGCACAGCATGCTATGATGCCAGCTACACGGGAATGCACAAATGTACATGCAGCACACTATCTGTTATTATGAAAACTGGATAAAGTGATATTTCTTAATAAGACACATAAAGTCTGATTAGACTATGAAGTGGCAACAGTTCTAATTTCCATTTGTTCCTCTCTGTCCAGCAGACAACATGTTCCTTGTTTCTGATTGGCATATGAACTGTTGAGCAATTGCTAGCATGGAAAAGGGAATATATTGGACCAAATGCAGTTTAATTTTCATTAGATTATAATATAGCTCATGTGATTTAATGAAAATATAGAGGCAAGAAAATTCACACTAGACCCACATACGTAGTTGACAAATTTTCGCCATGCAAAGCATTTGCTCATGACAAATGTATATAAGAAGATTAGGTTGATTCTTTTTTTAGTATTAAAACATAAAGAAAAGTAACTGTTACTTTTGATTCTCATTGCTGAGATAACAGCTATTCATTTCAATAACTAAGTAGGAAGAGTTACGTTTACTTCAAAAAGAAACTGTTACTTTGAGACACTACTATATACAGCACAAAAATTGTATCACTATGTTTCCAATGCTTCACGTACTTTCTGTATGAATAACCAGGAACAAGATCGGCATTAGAATGTAAAATCCATTGACATGGCCAGATCACAGGGAAGACATTTTGCCATTTTCTGATGTGAATCTTGGATCACAGAATAGTTAGACATTTTAGAGTGTAGTATTCTCTTGTAATTATGCTGTACCAATCCACCATACGTTTGCTTAGAAATATTGTTAGAATCACAAGAGATAATCGCAATATTAATCTAGCTGATTCTTAACTGTTCACTGGTATGTGTGTGTGTGAGCATGATGCTAACCCTGTGATATAAACATAAGTTTTTTCAGGTCAAGATAATGGTATCACTTTCTGGTCATGTCTAGCTGTCATTTGTAATGTATGTGGCCAGACAATCACTGCCCTTTTTGAGTGTGTTTTTTGAGCACCACGTTCACACGTATACCAACCACATGAACATTTTGTTCATCAATTCTATTTAATAACCTTTCATCCAGCATCTTTTTCATCAGGTTTTCAATTGTGTGTAATTTTATCCACGTAAATGAAAAAAGTACTCCACGCGGCAAACTGGGCCAAGGCTTGCAGTGGCTTTTCCTGGTTGATGCGTGGTTCTCACTGCTGTTTTTGGGCTCTTTAGATGGGAGTCAGTTGCCATTGTTTTCAAGTAGCTCTCCAATTCTCACGATGTTGGGTAAAGATACAGCATGCAGGCATATGACTGGCTGATGCTGAGTTAAATACAGCGAGACACTGAAGAGATTGGGGGGGTGCCAAACTCAAGTGACATAGAGACTGGTTTGCACTAAAATGTTGACAGGTAGCCATCTGAACATATTAAATAATATATAACTTTCCCAGCCTGATTAGCAATAGTCAACTGGGAGCACAGACTTCAGAGAGACGACTTCTGATTTGCCCGCCACCTACACCAGACTACTCCCACACTAAATATAAAACTTACTTCTAACACATCTCTGCACCTCAATCCCTGAAGATGAGAGTGACGTTAGCTCTCGAAAGCTTGGAAGCCTATCTGGAAATCACCTGGTTGATATTCTGAGAAAAACCTGTTCAACTGTATGTTCCTTGTGCCTTCGTGACAACAACTCCGGGTGTGAAATAATTCAAGTGGATGAGAGAGGAAGATCTTAATTTACACATGCGTGCACACACACACACACGGATATATATAGATATGATTCACACTGCCACTGGAAGATTTACCCTCCAACCCAAAGGTACCTGCCACACCTGCATTATATATGGTGGCTTTTACGTAGGGGAAACATCCACAGCCCTCAACCTCAGGATCAACAACCACCACTTCTCCCAAAACTTGGACTTCACTGTTACCATTTGTACCAAAATCCACAATATCCGTTTCAAAGACTGCTTCCGGATAGTGATCATCCACACCTTACCACCAACACATCAGTTCAGAAAAGATGGGAGATGGCCTACATATCAGTTATGAATGCAACTACACCCAGTAACGTTCCCAACCAACCCCATTCCCCCTACATTACACTCCCCCCCCCACCATATCGCTTACAGTTTTTGACAGCCTAAGCCAAGCGTCAGGTTAACCTTGCAGCAGGTTTTCGCATATATAGATCCAAACGTGCGTGCAGAATATAGTTCCACTGAGACGTGTTCTATTCCGACACAACTGCATACTTGCAAGAATACAGTTATTTAATTTGTAAAATACAGACAAAATAATACATCCATTAGCAGGTGTGAACTTGATCGGATCCAATCACTGTGCAGACGAACTTGGATCCGCAGATTCGCCAACTGGAGTTTGTATTGCGTTGAGGAATCGCTGTAGCCCAAGTGCGAGTTGAGCAAGACTGAATACATTGCAGAGCACGTGGAATCCGTGATACCAGTGTTGCACATCCTACTATTTTAACCCTATGTTTATTGTGATTAATAATCGTGCTATACAGCGGCGAGAATGGCTGAATCAAGGTCTCCTGTTCAGCGAGTGTTATTGTTGGCTTCATCCGAAGGGAAAAGCTCTTCAAATCAAACAAGTTGTTTAAAATGCATAATCCTCCTTACGGAAACAAGATCAAAGTAAAACAGGGCGTGAGGTGATTTGCCGTCAATGTGCGCACGAACTGTATCCCGGGTGTTGAATGATTTGCGGTTTGAGTTTAGGAAGAGGAAACGATTGTTTGTTGTTTGACGACAAAAGAATGTCCGGTATTAAAAGATATCCCCGTGAGAAGAAACATGTTTATTATTTCGACCAGACGTGCTTTAACTCGGTGAGGGGAGGGGCAGAGTGATATTTTTTTTTTATATAACACCATGCAAAACCACTGCCAGGGCTGAAGAAACCGACGAGAGAGGGGAAGGGGGAGGCTTATTGTTTCACCCACTGGCGGCAATCACGTCTTTGTTGAAGGTGCATATTTACTGTTCCGTGCAAAGAAAGAGATGGATGATTAGCAAGAAATGGACAGACCAAGATTTGAATCCTGGTTTAGTGAAGTGATTCATAAATTGAAACCAGAGTAATAGCAGCAGACAATGCACCTGATTGTATATATCCCCAATAACATATCATGTTTTTTTTTTTGCTGGTATAACTTGAAGTGCGTGTGTCTTACAGTAACAAAGGTTTTCAAAATGTATTTTTTTATAAACTAAAAATAATTTGTCATTAAATTCAAGAGGGCCTGTCGTTGTTTACTTATATCTTTGTTTATTTTTATTTTTGCGTGCTCGAAATATACACACATGCTCATGGGCATCCGGAAGGGGAAGGGGCAAGGGGGCCGTGCCCCCCAGGAAAATGAAAGTCAACCAAAAATTATGTATTTCACACATATAATTTCATTTTAGCCACAATAATATGAGTTAATTATTGCATTAACACCATAAATTCAAATTTAAGCAATGTTTTTTAGGGAACTACACTCTTTTGGGGGGAAATGTGACTTGTTTGCCCCCCTGGGAAAAAATACCTTCCTTACCCCTCCCTGGAAAAAATCCTGCGGACGTCTATGCACATGCTCTCATGTTTCGAAGATATTTCGCATTTATATTAAGTAATGACACATTTTTTTAATAATTTATGCGCCCAAAGTACTTCTAAAATGTTACGTTTCAGGAGACAAAAAGAAACACAAATATATTCCGCTTGACATGCATGCGGGTTTTGATGTGTTGTGCGGTTGGCAATACTGTGGATTTTCTCAGTGTCTGCGATGTAAGCAGCTCGGTGGTTGAGGCAAGACTGGCACGGAAGATTCTGAGCTCAGTTCTCGAGCTAATTGATACATAAAACCTGCTGCAAACTTAGCCTGACGCGCGGCTTAGTGAGAGAATCATGTTTTTGTGGACTATTTATAACTTTGATCTGGATATGGCAACCTGGCATGTCAGACTCACACTTCTCTTCCTGCCATCTTTCTTTTCTCTATAACTGAAGATGCAGCTGCACAAATTTTTCGAGTGTCTTGTGAGTGTTTCCTTCTTTCCTCATTTGTTATATGAGTGGATTGGGAGTCAAAAACTTGATAACCCACAAAAGAATGAAACCAAAAAAAATGCAGGTGAAAGTTCGTCCATTACATTGTGGCTTATGGGTTACCCAGATGTTCCCATGTGTTTCTGGCTATCTGTGGCTACTAAAGGGGGGGACCCTTGAAAAATGCCCTCCTCCACGTGCATACATTCGGAGGTATGCGTTATTGTCCCGTTGCCTTAAATTATACAGGAATGTCAGTGACGTGAAATATTTACCGGATTCCGCCGTTTATCTTTGTTCTTTATTCATTATTTGTAATTATTATTTTTTACATATAGGTATGATTTAATATCATACCAGAAAATGGACCAATGATTATTCAGAGACCAGTATAATCATTGGTTTACATATAATAGTGTAAGTATGGTTATAATGTTATTGTGTTAGATCTACAATTATTGATTATTAGGAATTTAACTTCAGAGAGAAAGGTTAGTAATCGGAAGGTTAATACTAGTGTAAAGTGTATGGAATGGTATAATAATAATAGTAATAAAAAAGTTATGGGTTTAAAGTTGACACAGTTACTAATTGGGAGTGGTAGGAAGTTTAGAAGCCCTTATTTGTTGTTAATTTTTATCTGTTAAAAGTTTTTTATCACCATGAATTAGTAAAGGTCTAATAAGAAGGGTGGAGATTAGTAAATTCAAGATGATTAAGGGTGGAGGGGGAGAGGGTGTCTTACAGTAGGAGAAGTGGGTACTGGTGGACATCAGTACGAGAAGCACCTCCTGGAGGCCAGAGGAACGAGATATCCTGGATAAGTCAGGAGGGTGTCTCGTAAAAAGTATTACACGGTGTTATGAGTTGTATTCTGTTAGTGGTAGTGTTATTAGCCTATGCTCTGGGTCCTTGGTGTGATAACTTGATGGCTTTTATCAGGGAGTCTGGCTGGTTTCACTGTCATCTACTTCTAACTTCTTACCTGCCGAATGAAGTGAATAATCTTCTCACATTGGTCTGGTCTTCCTTGACGGGATCTCACTGGAGTTATGGAGGGTTTGGTTCTGCTTGTCTCTGTGTTCTTAAGCATTTGAATCTTCTCAGTTGTTGGTTGGTTACGATGGGTGGGCAAGGGGGGGGGGACATGGGCGTCGCCAGACATTTTTGCAGGGAGGGGAGGGGCGGGCAAATGATAACAGTTGAATAGCAGAAAAAATAACAATGAGTATTATTGCTAGTTATTAATGCCATTATACAATAATAAATATAAAGTATTAAAACAAATTTTATTTTTGAAATAATAATAATAATTATTATTATTATATAAATGTGGAGATTCGATCCACAAAATGAGTGGATACTAGCACAACTATTTTTCATTATTTCTTTTGCATTTTATGCAGTTAGTATCTGAAATTAATTTTGATATTAACTTTTGCACGTCTCGTTCAAGAAAAGGTTTTAAATGTTTTTTCATAAAGTTTGTTGTGGACCTCTCACCTACAACTGTAATTATCAGAATTTTTAAAACCGGGGAACCATTTGTTCTTTGAATGAAATGGTAGACTATAACCTTGTTCCTGTATTTTTCAATCAATGTTTTCGATCCAGTGCATTTTTAGTTTGATTATTCTGTTCAAATACTAACTAAATGAACTTTTTTTTTTGTTCCTAACAATAAGAGTAACAAACTTTCGGCTTTCTTGTATCTTTAAATGAACAATGTCAATTTCCAGGGGCGGTCCACCTACCCGTTTGACCCCCCTCGCGATGCCCATGGGGGGGTGGGAGGGTTAGGGATTTGGGTTCTGAAATGCAAGAGTTTCTCTTTTGAGATTAAGTCTGCTAGTTGGTTAAGTTGGTTGAAATTCTCAGAACTTATGAGCTTGTAGGTGTCAAAGGTTCATAAGGAAGACTACTGAAGGAATTTCATTCACTATTGTATAGGAACTGCATCCAATGTTAACTCTTGAACAGGATGTAGGTTATCACTAGGGCCCGTGACTTTATGTTATGAGGCTTCTCCGGAAAGTAAAGATACAAACACATTTGCACATTAGGGGGAAAATGTGTACTGAAGTTGGCAACACTGGCAGTAACCATGATCCATACAACGAGGATTGGGAGTGAGTCGACAGTGCTGCGCTGAGTCTTGTGTGAGGAACACGCGTTGGAAATGGCAGCGGCGATACCGAATCCCGCCAAGTGTGAAGTGCACGCCGTGATCAGGTTTTTGCAGGCACAAGGAAAGCGTCCATCGGAGATTCACTGAGAAATTGTGGCTGTGTACGGGAACGTAATGAATCGTCAAAATGTGGTGAAATGGTGCCGTGCCTTCGCAGAAGGTCGACGTGATGTTCATGATGAAGAGAGAAGTGGGAGGCCGTCAAAACAAACTGAGAGGCATGTTGTCAAGTGGAATCCGCTTTATTCATGACAACGCCTGCCCCCATGCAGCGAATGTCACCAAGGATCTGCTTGCACAGTTTCAATGGGAGCTCCTTCCCCATCTGCCATACAGCCCCGACCTTGCACCCAGCGACTACCTGTACCTCAAAAAAAATCTTGGTGGAAAACACTTTGCCGACGACGATGAAGTCAGGGAAGAAGTCACAACTTGGTTCCAGATGCAGGCGGCGGATTTCTATGATTCAGGGATACAAAAACTTGTTCCGTGTCTGAACAAATGTTTGGACAATGGTGGCACTTATGTGGAGAAATAGCCTCTGTATCAGTGTATCAAGTGTAACTTTAGTTGCGTGCAATACATTTATTTTATATCTTATTTTTTGTTTGTATCTTTACTTTCCGGACAAGCCTCGTATAATATATTTTTCATTTGGCTTCAGATCTAATATTGGGGTGAGATCTTTACATATCTGATGAAAATCAACCGAAATAGACAAACTTGACAAAGCATATTTTGACATATTTCACCAATTTTGCATTTTTACAACATATATCTGTATAATTTCGTAATTGTCTCGCACATAATCGGTTATTTCATATTTTTTTCTTCATACCTTTAGCACAGCGGATAGTTCATATTGTCGATGGCAGGATCTGGAAATTACAGCGGAAAAAAGGTACAGCCTTTTCTTAGTACAGAACAATAATACCCCACTTTTTTATATCCCGCCGACAATTGATAGCAATGCAATCATTATTGAGGAAAAATGTTCTCTCTCATTGTTGCACGGGAAGTGAAGAAGTTTCGTTCTCATTTGTTTGCCTTTTTCGCTTTTCACAAAAATCAGTCAAATGTAAAAATAACATTTGGTACATTACAGCCCCTACTCTATATACTCTATCGGATATGGGAGAAATTCGAGAGTTCTGTTGTGCATATTTTTGGCTTTACTGGGAATATTTCTGCATTTTTTTCACATATTTGTAATTTCTCATGACATATTTTCCAATTTATATGACATAATTACATACATATTTTACAGTTATTAGGACATAAAGTCCTGGGCCCTGGTTATCACATTTTACTCCCAAGCTGCTCATATGTAACATTGTAGAATGAAATGAGACAACCATTTCTAATTCGATCTCTTGTATTATTCTTGACGTTGGACTATGCTGTGGACAATGAAACATAACTATTTTATTTTTCAATCCTTATGTGGAATATTCACGCTCCAAAATTGTGTCAGCCAGTGTTGGTGATCATTTTTAAACAAGTGTTTCCTCATACTGATAAACTATAAAGTTGTGATTGGTGATTGCCATCGGTAATTAGCAGACACTACACTCATGCATATTATTTAACCAACAACTTGAACATGATTTTTCATCGCTTTTTATGTGCAGGTAAATACTCAAGAGTAAGTAACTTATGTTCTACCCTGGAATCCCTTGAGCATTCCCATCCTGGGATTCTCCATGAATAATGGTAGAGAAGGGGGAAATGTTAGTAGGAGGAATGATGCAACACCAAGGTGGCTACTCTAGGCATGATAAACTTCACGTACAATTCCCGGTTTATTTACAAGGTGAACTTTCCAAAAATTCAAGGGTCCAAGCAAATGTTTTCTCTATTTCAACCATATGTATTACCACCTCTCACCACCAACACACACACATACGTATATTAACAATATAAAGGGTTTGTGTGATCCCAATGAATCCAAAAATTCTAAGTCAATTCAATTAAATGGTATGTATACTATTTAAAATATTCAATTTAAGGTGAGGAATTTACATTTGGCATTTCACATACTCCAAGAATCGAAATACGGAATATACTAATCTACGAAAAATTGATAATTGTATAAGAATTTCAAATTCGAATTTACCTAATTAACTTCATGATATCTTGCAATAATCTGCCTCTCAAATAGATGGTTCCGCAAAGAGCACTAACAAAGTAAACGGACTGAGAGAATTCTGTTTTTCTCCAGGCAGCTTTCGTTTCCTTCCTCGATAAAAAAAAGCTAAACTGTAAAGAACTTGCTTCGGGGCATTTGTAAATGTATGAATTGATTTGGATTAATGAAAGTTATAATTTTTCACATCTATGGAGAAAAATCCAAGTAGAATTCACGCATAATTCCAGGAGCCAATAATTCACGGATAATTCCTTGAATTCAAGGAATTCCCTGTGAGTAGCCACTCTGAGCACACGCTACTGCAAAGGCTGGTAGTTGCAGTAACTTTTCCCCTTCTCTGCAATCCCATTCTCTCACATGTGCTCATTGGTCGACCCCTCTTGAGTTACTACGTGCGCAGAGACTTGCTTTCGTTCACTGGCTCCAGAGCTTCTCGCAACAGAGTATAGTGCACACTTACAATTTCAAGTAAAACGTTTCGTTGTATTTCGCCCATTTCAGGAAAAATGATTGTCAACCTGGCAGATTCAATATCTGAGCTTCAGAACTGGAAAAGTGGCAAGGCAACCCTCTTGTTTGGCGCAAACCACACATTTTGCTCTGGAGCAGATCTCTCCACGGCGAAACATATAAACAACCCCGATGATGGATTCTCAATGGCTACCTTCATGCATCGTATCTTGACTCAGCTTTACTGCCTTCCAATGGTTACTGTAGCGTTAGTGGAAGACAAAGCCATAGGTGGCGGTGCGGAATTAACCACGGCATGTGACTTCAGGGTGTTCTCAGCAGGTGCACGAATAGGGTTTGTGCACGGAAGAATGGGCGTTGTTCCTGGTTGGGGTGGTGGTACTCGGTTAGCAAGCATAGTGGGGTACAGAAAGGCACTGAATTTGGTTACCACGGGACAAATTTTGAATGCGGACGAAGCAGTTTCTCTCGGTTTATCAGATACAATTGTCACCAACGAGGACTCTTTTCAACAGGCCATCGAGTTTATCAAGAAAAGGACCGCGTTTGCACCCGAGGTTCTGCATGCAATGAAAATGATAATGGTTAATGCAAGAGATTTAAGTTTTGAAGAATCATTGATGCACGAAAGGAGACTGTTCGCACCGTTGTGGGGTGGTCCGGCCAATCAGCAAGCACTTCAGCAAAACATAAAGCACAAATAAGTGTACTAGTCAATATTATGTTATTCGGTGAAGCTGTTTTGAACATTATTATGAACAAGCTGGGTGAAAATTTTATTTTCTTGTTAATGGTACTGTGATATTG